>NC_138498.1:91053944-91653944 GCF_964252035.2 Podarcis erhardii | reverse complement strand
ATGTGTGCATAGTAAAAGCAGATCATCCATTGAATCTTCTTATCACTGAAAAGTAGTGTTCAGGTAGGAAGTGGAAAATGTACTGTCACCACCACTGTGGAGTAATAGTACACTGGTCTTTAAGAGGGGTTGATACGGGAGAAGAAGTGACTGAGATTGGTTGCTACTTAGCAAGGAAGAATAGAGAGAGATCCCTGCAGCACAGTAAATGTTGTCTTTACAAGTTAACAATATTATTTTCTTAAACACCAGAAGCCTGATTTATTAACAGGGAAAGCAGCATAAGCCCCATTATCACCTCCTTTAAATTATGCACAGCATAATCTACTGTTAAAATGCTGCTGCCATCATTGTGTTTGATTTAATTCCATTATCAGTTGTGCAACCTCAAAGTATGATTATTAATAAATGTGATATGTTCCTGGTTTTTGTACAATATACCAGTGAACAGCTGGAAATGCCATTCCTTAGAAGAACTGACTCCTACTATTCTCTAATAATATTTATTTGTTCTTTTATTACATTTCCCTTGATTTAGAATAAACTCTCCAGATATTTCCTGGTGGGGTTTCTCTTCCCTGCTGATGACCCTGCCCACCCACCTTTATGCAGAGCACCACCAGGAACCCAACTGAACATGCCTTCTGAAATTAAAAAAGGAGGAAGATCAATATCTAGGTATTGTCAGTAGCAGCTGTTCACTATTTATCACAAAGACTTTGACTGAATTTGTAGCATGTGTAACACAGAACTAATTAGAAATGTTCATTCTCTGTAAAATCCTGGTAATTAGTGACATGGGGGTTACTAATTTAATTGGCAGAATTGAATTTAGCAGAGAATTGGCAGATCTGGTTCTAGAGGTTTAATTACATGGAAAATACAGGTATTTATTTGATGAGTGGACTATGTTAGTCTTAGACATTCTTAGACATTCTTCTTAGACATTCCTATGATGTGCAGAAATTACCCATATTTGTTTAGTTATTTGCTCATTGGTTAAAATATTTCCTTATCATGAGTCCTGACAATAGGCTTCACCTCCAGGCTCTGCCATGCCTCTTTTTCATTTTTCTATGGCTGATAACCAGATGACTGATTCCTCTTCCAAGGAAAAAGGAAGACATGCTAACTGAGAGTGTCACAAGAATCACACATGAAACACCAAGGCTTAAGTGCCAGGAAAGTCCCTATTGCACATTGTGATGTCTGGAAGTTTGGCTTTGGCTTGGAATGAGACCCTTGATGAGAATGTAGAAATTATGGGGTCTAACCTATTCAAAAGGAATCCAGGGATTTCCGACCAGTAGATCATGATCTACTGGTAGATCCCCAGCTGATCCTGGTAGATCATGGGATCCTTATTGTGTACAAAAAGTTATGGGGGGAAAGCAAAAAAAAAACTCTGTGCAAGCCTACCCCCAAGAAGCTCAACGACTCTGGGCAATCCACTCACCCCATGCATGCTCATCCTCCCTCCAATGACAATGGGTAGATCACTGCCAGTTTTTTAATACTGGGAGTAGATCACAGTCTCTTGAGAGTTGGGCACGCCTAAACCAAACAGGAAGAGATGAGCAGCATCTCTGGAAATTGCTCCTGGTATCAAAATATTTCTGTGTCTCTAATTCTCAGCTTGGAAATTTCCTCAACTGATGGACAGCTGCTCTGAGTGACTTCTTGTGCTCCATTATCTGCAAAGCCCATGGCTTTCTAAAGACAGAGGAACATTTTAGGGAAGTCCTGTAACAGGATTTGATCTGTTATGATGTTTGGCTGTTTCTTTCCTGTGCTTAGAAATAGTTACAGAGCAAAATTTAATTATTACCTTCGCTGAGCATAATGATGATGGTTGCTGAGCATGACCTATATTCACTGGATCATAACCAGGACCACATTCATGTAGCTCAGGTGCATATCTGGAATTAGAAACCCCCAAGGACTGCAATGGTTTCCTATATGATTCAGGTAATGTTAGATGCAAGAAGTGAGGCACTCTTGCACACAGCACTCCCCAACACACAGGGCAAAGGTCATCCCTGAACAAAGGCCTATCTATTCATTGAAACCCTACAAATTGTTGCGCCTCAGTTGTAGAAGCCCTTTTTTTGACATCTGAAAGTTTCTTGCATTCACCTCTGAATTTTCTTGAACATTTGTGCAATGTCTGTGGGATATTTGTGACAAGAATAACAGATTGCACCTGAATATGGCGCATAGGTCATTCAACGGAGGACACCACAGAAGTAATATGTGATTCATGAGGCCAGTCAGGCTGTGCAACTAACACCAGTAAACAGTGTATGAATAAACCCCCAGCATAAAACGGTTCCATAGCAGAGCTTCAGAGGACACAATGAGCAAGTCAAGAGCTGCATGAAATGCTCTTCGTCTTCTAGGCATGGATGTAATTGAAGATTCAGTATCAATTTTGCTGAGTTATTTTTAATTGTTCTAATTTGCTGGAGCAAATTAGGTGTAGCATTGTTCTCAGCAGGAGATATACATCTGTGCAAATAAGTATGATAATATGCACTTTACAAAAGAAAAAAGAAAACAACTCACAATGAAAAATGGCAAAGCCACTTAGTGTAAATTAATTAGACTTCCTGCCCTTCTAAAATTAGGATGCTGATATTTTTGAATAGCTGGGATATGATTATTAGTTTTGGCTTCTGTCAAGGTCAAGAAAAAATGCTTCCAAATACTAGTTGGTCCTGAATAACGCAAAGTAGGTGAGGCTTTTGTTGTCATTTAACAAAATGTATATACAGAACAGTAATGACTTTTCTCCTTTAGCTCACCTTTGACTCCCTCGTCATCTAAGGGTCCAACCCGTTACTGCAACATTTCCTCTCTTGAATGCTTCCTTGATTTCTTTCTCCATCACCAGATCTCCCTCAGCATTTCGATCTGTGGGATAGCAGCCCAGAGATTACTCTTGAGGCCTGATATCACCACCCACAATGATTCTGTGGAGGAGCTTGCTTGCTGGATTCAGTGCCATCCTCGATGTACAGAGTGATGCCACCTCCAGTATGTCCTACCCTGTCCTTTGGTCATTCCCAGAGAGAACCATGTTCCACTGGTTCCCTCCATTTGCTTGCATGAATCTTGCATTTGCTTCCTCTGCTCCCTGCTGGAGCCCCTGCACACATACCTGAATCTACTCCAGGGAGTTAGAGACCCCACAGAGCAGTTATGGGAGCATGGGAAAGGAAAGGATAGAAAGGGGAAATCCTGTTTATTTGTTGGTGCACCATTGGCTCTCCCCCTCTATTTCTGGCTTTACCCTTATAGCAAAATCTGCATGAATAAGTGTATGCCTTATTATGCCGGGGGGAAAGAGGGGGAGGCCTAGCAGAGGGCAGCAACCTATATAAAGTAAGGAGCTCATAGCTTACAAGTTAATGAAGTAATCTTTTAGTGTTACAACATGTCTCTGCCTATGACAACTGCAAGAAAACAAATACGTAATATACAATTCAGCAAGAGGGAAGATTTTATATCTCTGGACTATAAAATGTTAATGGGATTACAAAGGATCTGATTTGTGTAGTTAAGTTTCATTCTCATAGTTCTGAGAGCATTGTGAGATATATTGGTGGCAGTGACTTCTAATTATTGCCACAGCATGCACTGAATATCTCTAAATTATTTATGTAGTTTGCATAATTCTGCCTCTTTCTATAGACAGATATAGGAGCCAAGTCGTCCCTCAGAGGTCTTCATTGCATTAATATATATGGTCAATATGCATTCGTGCCTAGCCCTCACCTGATTAATTATGATCACAGAGGTTGTGTAGTCTCCTTTTTAATTTAAGCCTTGGTTGAAAACTTTATGGTGGTACTCAGAATTAAATTATTAGGCTGGGTGGAAATAAATATTTAAGTGTCATGCGGTTTTAATTGAAAGCTTGATCCCAGAACAGAAATGAATCAAGAGTAACAAGTCTTTCTGGGTCTGAGATGACACTGGTTATTTATGAAAACTAGGCTAGAATAAAATCCCCCTTTCCTTCAGGAATTGAAAGGGTGGATTGCAGACGCAGTGAAAGGACAGGGTTTTTTTTTTTAATTTCTTTTTGGAACTAACCTCTTAGTGTAGACATTTTATTAAAGGGATAACTATTTGTGGATGAACTCCAGCCTAGCTTCCTGAACTGAAAGTCATTGTTCCAGTCTCATCACACACCCAGAACCCACATCATGTGTGGCAGGTAAGGATGGGGGAGAAGATAGTTCAGTCTTAATGCAACCCTACCCAAGTTGCACTTTTTGAAGCAATATGCTGTGATGCACTTCTCCAACCAAAGAATGGGTACAAAGTTGTGTATATCTAGCGAAACCCTGCATTCAAACACATAGATGAGTGAAAATAACATTATGTTTGGGAGGGAATAACTTGTAAAAAAATGTGCATATTAGCAGAAACGGGCACTAAAATGCTAATGGATTCATAGGAGGATTCACCCCCCCAAAAAAATAAAACCCCACCAAGAACTGATGCAGAAATGTGGAAGACTGGACTTAAGACAGGAAACCAACAGACACTGAGGGAGTGCTAAGCCCAAGTCATACCCCACCAAACCAGTCAACTCTGGCTCCATTAGTCAGGCATGCCACCCAGGGTGTTCCAGGTCCTCCCTACTAGGCTAGTAACACAAGGGCAGCCCTACATAGAGCACATTAGAGTTACTAGCCTTGGACTACAGTTGTTGGGCTGGAATGGCCATAGAGAAAGCTGGTAAAAGGCATTTCTTAGCCACAGAGGACACTTGGGCCTCTAGTGACAAAGATGTGTGAAGGATTAACCCCAAGCTATGCAATTACTCCTTCAGAAGGAGTGCAAACCCCATCCAGAACAGGTAACTTGCCAATTTCCCGAACATGGGAAACTATTGTTGCTATCCTTTATAGATGTCACCTAAGAAATAATGACGGATGCTCTGGGCGTTATCCAGCTAACTCATTCTGTCAGTACAAAGATTTCCACTTGCACAATGAATGTTCCCCCTCCCCCCCCCCTAAATCTGTTCTGGGTTTTTCTGAACAGATTTAGGGAGGGTGCAGAGTGCACATGGGGACAGGAAGAAGGGAGAAGTTCAACTGAGCAAGTGCACTGACAGAACAAGTTGGTTAGATGCCACCCCATACAAAGAAAAATAATTGATAAGCACAAGATGTCAGGATTGATGCATACTTATAATCCAAGAACACATTCTTTCAGGAGCAATGAATTATGTTTGTGTCCTTGGGCTATCTGCAGAAAGAAATGTATATAAACATAAGTGGTCCAGTAATCCTATCATTAGAGAAGTCCCCCACCCCACCCTGCTACAAGATCTGACAAGTGAAAATTAAATGTTATCCCATGGCAAGCTTTGAAAGATTCTCACCATTTGGATACAGGGAAGAATGATGAAAGTGTTGCATTGCTAGGGACAATTTCCTGAACATGGATCAGTTTAGGAGTGGTTCTGCTTCACAAACCAATCTCTCACATTTTAAAGACATCAACACTCTCAATGCCTGTTAACGGACTCTTCCATTGTCCTTCAGGTTTTTAAAATCATGTTTGCTTGATAGTGTTAATGAACCACCTTTTATATTTTGTGTTTTACTCATATAAGCCAACAGGGGCTAAACCAGGAGTCCTGTCTCTTTTTTTACCTCCTAAAGCAGATGAGTTTCAGTGTATAACTGTTCATAACATTCATAACAACCAACCATTGTGCACTTTCAGCAGGTCTCATGGATAATGTGCACCTAATTCTTCCACAAAGAAGGAACTTTGCACGATTCCCAGTCAATACACAGAATCACCAACAGGTCTTGGGAAATGTGTGTATACTGACTAAACTTTGCACATTCTTCAGCCATTATGCACAATCCCAATTTTGAAGAATGGGAAATTGTATGAAAAATGCACATGTCCATGAAATATGTAACTTCAGAATACCCCTTAGTTGCCTCAAAAGGTAAGAGAGAGAAAAAGCTATAGACCAACCACAAACATTTTACTGAAATTTCTCTTCCACCCCTTTAACAATTTTCTGATGCAATTTATTTTATCATTATTTGATGGGAAATGGGTAAAGAAACATGGGAGGAATTCTTGGCACAGCACTAAAAGGAACCGTTTTTGTACCTGACGAGACGATGGGCTTCAGCTTACTAAGCAGTTCTGAAGAAAGAGCATCAAAGCTGGAAAGCATACACACAGTGGCAAGTTTCTCTCCTTCGCACAAAGTATTAATGCTTAGCTCTCCGCCTTGAAGCTAGATAACAATGCTTTATTTATTTCCTGGCACAGCAATTGCTCTTTGTTACTCAGTGGTCTCAGTGAATTAATGGAGACCAGAGGGGAGAAGAAAAGAGAGACTAACATCCATTTCATGGTTGGCATTTCAGCCTCAGTTCTTTGTAATGATTTCCATTTATCAACAATCAGCTACTGATTGCAGCTGCCCACCTCTTCTTCCTACCTGAACCAAGGTATACCTGCAAGCCACAGTTTTTCATTTTCCATTTGGTTCAGACCATCCCCACTCGATTACTACTTTTGCTGATGTCAAAGCTGTGATGGCAATCAGCAAAATGGAGAGAATCAATCTGAATTTGTATTTCACTTCTAACAGTGGGCGTTAAAGGAGTCCCGGGATTGCCACTTCAAGCAGAATTTAATAAGTAATCCATATTATTTATCCAAAGTTTACAGGGTCTGAAATCCTGCAGGAAAGCTAGCATCCTCAGTGCCTCCTGATTCAATGAACTCACTGCATCGTTTTCTCCAGTTTCGCTCTTCAGTAGGTGTTTTGGACTACGGTTGCCACAAGCAAAAGACAGAGATATGTTGTAAATTAAGGTAGCTAAATAATTAACCCCATTAAGGAGTCTCGGAGGGCAAGTTAATAAAGTGCTCGCTGGGACCTGTGGACAATGAATTATACCTCCCATCACTGTGTCTACATGGGCTGGAGAACTAATTTTATGCCACTGTTACACCCCTGGGCTTAACTGTTAGTGATCGTGAAACGGGGTGACATTGCTCTGATACAGAGCATAATAAATATGTTTTGCACAAGGGAAATTAAAAGAAACAAATTTCTGAAATGCGTTTCCTTGAAGATGAATGTATTGTACTTGCCAGTTCCAAAGGTTTAAAAAATATACAGCATTTGAATGTGGAACAAAACCACTCTAAACCCATAACCATGTGCATTAAAAAGATACACTTGCAGAAGTGGATAAGAATCTGGTGAAAAACAACACCTGGACCATTGTTGTTGTTGTGTGGCATTTAACAGTGCATAAGAGGCATACTTTGGCCACCTCATGAGAAGAGAAGATTCCCTGGAAAAGACCTTGATGTTGGGAAAGATGGAGGGCACAAGGAGAAGGGGACGACAGAGGACGAGATGGTTGGATAGTGTTCTCGAAGTTTTTTCAGTCTGCCTTTCCTTAATTTTTAGAATCCAGGAGATCTTTATCAGTGGATTCCCCCTCCCTTAATTTGCTCCCACTATATATCAAAGGCATTCCAATAGTTCTGATAAACTGAACAGTCAAGAAGGCCCAATTCCTATCCACTGCCTAAGACTGGTGATAAAAAAGGTGCTGCCTTCTTCCTACCTGTAATCTGGCATAAACATATCTAGCAATAATGGTGAAAAAGGGATCTTAACAACAGCACAGGAAGAAAAAGAAGCTTACTAGTACTGATGTATAGAAGTGAGAGCTGGACCATAAAGAAGGCTGATTGCCAAAAAATTGATGCTTTTGAATTATGGTGCTGGAGGAGACTCTTGAGAGTCCCATGGACTGCAAGAAGATCAAACCTATCCATTCTTAAGGAAATCAGCCCTGATTGCTCACTGGAAGGACAGATCCTGAAGCTGAGACTCCAATACTTTTTGGCCACCTCATGAGAAGAGAAGACTCCCTGGAAAAGACCCTGATGTTGGGAAAGATGGAGGGCACAAGGAGAAGGGGACGGCAGAGGACGAGATGGCTGAATAGTGTTCTCGAAGCTACCAGCATGAGTTTGACCAAACTGCGGGAGGCAGTGGAAGACAGAAGTGCCTGGCGTGCTCTGGTCCATGGGGTCACGAAGAGTCGGACACAACTAAATGACCAAACAACAACAAGAGGCATAAGAAGCTGGCATCTTCCCACTTACACATGTTTGACTTATGCATAACTGCATATATGCACAGTGCTGGGAAATAATTAAATAAACCACTTTAAACTGCAAAAGGGGCAAAAACGGCATGAAAAGAGCAGGAAAACTGTAAAAATGCCCCCAAAAGAAACAGTTAGCAATCCCAGCAGTTTTTTGCAACTGCAGTCCAAAGAGCCTTTGAGGCCTGTGGAGTTTGAGAAAGGGGGTTTGGAGGGAGCAATTGTGGTGGAGTCTGGCCAATTTTTGTGGATTTTTATCAGAGTTTGGAGGAGTTTTTGGAGGATGAGTTTTTGGAAGACCACCATTTTTTGCCACCATTTATGCCAGTGTGGTAAGTGCTGCTGTTTTTTCCAAGGGTTTTTCAAGAGTTTCCCGAGCTTAAGAGGGTGTTTACAGGCTTTTTTAGACGGTGTTCCCTACTGTATGTGATTTCATGTATACACACAGTAACCGGGAACATAACTGTAATGGGGTTTGGGGTTGCTTGTGCGTAAGGCGCAAACTGCTCCAAGCTGAGTAGTTTGGTTAAAACTTTCCCCTGGCTGGACAGTCAGTACTCCGTGACTGTCTCAATCACTGGCAGAATCCATCAGTGGGCGTTTCCTGAATTTCCTCCAACATAAAAGTTCTTTGACACCAAGTCGTCGCCTAGCTTCCCTGCGCGGAAGCTTTCTGCGCAGTGTGGGCGTCCCAAGGGGAGGTCCTGTGCTCTCCCCGCTGGTCTCGCTGGAACAGTCCCGGAGCCTTTCCTCCGAAGCTCCCTCAGCCTCCTCTTTCTCCCTGGCGTCACGTCTATTTCCTTCCCCAGCGGAAGCTCTCCCTCTCTCCTTGCTGGTTCCCTCTCCAGCGTCATTGGGGAGCCTTACCACCACCCTTGGCTCCGATGGCCTTTCCCTGACAATAACCTAACCCCCACGCAAGTGGTGAGACGCCAGTATAATTTTTGACAGAGGGAAGCTGTGTCATAAAGACAGTAGGGGTGGCTATGGCCCTTCCCACCACAGTCCTGAGACCCTTAGAAGGTGTCCTATGAGGGTCTGCAGTCCTAAGCCTGAATAAAAAGGTTGTCCACTCATGCTGTATGCAGTATAAAAGAAAACACAGAAATTTACGGTATTCGGACTCACTTGCCTGGAACAAAAAAAAAAGAAGAAGAATTGCTTGATTAATAAGCAATAAGAGTTGTGGCACATGTCCAATTCTTATGAAAATGATTAATGGGCATGTTAATATGGTTTCAAGCTGTTCAGCGAACACTTTCAACAAGAGACAAATGGACAGTATCAAGCTGTTAATGTAAAATGCCTGCTCTTTCAAGACATTAGCCCCTTGTTGGTTCATATGAACAGGGGGCTCTTCGAATCTTTTGTTAATCTGTTTTTATTTATTTATTCCAGATTAATTAATCCTGATTATTAATAGGTTCAGTCACTAATAAGACTTGGATAACCATGTGTCCATACTATTAACTAATTCAATTTATATGCCATCTTTCTTTCAAAGAAATTATAGTACACATCCAAGGAGCCCAAGGTGGTGTACAAGGTTCCCCCCCTCTCCATTTTATCCTCACAACAACCCTGTGTGTTAGGTTGGGTTGAGGGGCAGGGAGTGACCAAGGTCATCCAAGGAGTTTCATGGCTGAGTGGGGATTATAACTTGAGTCTTCCAGGTCTTAGTCCAACACTCTAACCACTACTGCACACTGGTTCTCCATAGATGAAAAGTTTCCACTAGCAATCTTCCATCCAGGTGTGTCACAGAGCAGATCTTAAGAACAGATGCCACAATTATATGCCTGCAACCCATGCCTTAGAGTTTTGGACTACATTGAAAAAGCGGGGCATCATTTTATCCCCCCCCCCCTTTCTCATGGCAATGATGTGTGTCTGCACATGGGGGGCGGGGATGCAATCCTGCAGCACTTCAAACTCAGTTGACCTTTGGCTCTAGCCCTTGTCCGCATGTGGCTTCCAACATTTGTGAGAGAATGTGACCCTTAACAGAATAAGAAAGATCCCCTGCAGTAGAGGTTTGGTCAAACCTGATACCTTCTATGCTGTTTAAACACTACTATCTCTTCAGGATGTAGTTGGTGCTGTGGTCTAAACCACTGAGCCTCTTGGGCTTGCTGATCAGAAGATCAGTGGTTTGAATCCGCACAACAGGGTGAGCTCCCATTGTTCTGTCCCAGCTCCTGCCAACCTAGCAGTTCGAAAGCATGTGAGTGCAAGTAGATAAATAGTAGATAAATAAGATAGATAGATAGATAGATAGATGATAGATAGATAGATAGATAGATAGATAGATAGATAGATAGATAGATAAGATAAATAGTAGATAAATAGATAAATAGGTACTTCTACAGCGGGAAGGTAAACGGTGTTTCCATGCACTCTGGCTTCTATCATGGTGTTCCATTGCACCAGAAGCATTTTATTCATGCTGGCCACATGACTTGGAAAGCTGTTTGTGGACAAATGGCGGCTCCCTCAGCCTGAAAGCGAGATGAGCGCCGCAACCCCATAGTCACCTTTGAGTGAACTTAACCATCCAGGGGACCTTTACTTTTACTTTTATCTAACCATCTCTTCCTAAGCCACCAGTTGTTCATCAATCTATTTTTTGGAGAAAACACATTTGGCTAAGTGCATTTTTATGTGCATATTGCTGGTCTGTTTTGATCTTATCCATGCGTCCACCTAAGAGCCTTAATGGTATGAATGAAAGGTGGTTAAAAAATGTTTAAATAGATAATGGTCAGTCTTGGTAAATATTGCAGACACTCCTGGCAGCGCTGTCTAGGTAAAGTGAATACAGTATTGGCGATGACAATGCTGATGCACATGTAAGCTGAAGACTTGCTTTAACTATGCCTTCCGTTGCCCCAGGAGAAAAGTTGGTTTTTTGTTTTTTGCATATGGAACCTGTTGGGATTCTGCCAGGGAGATAAAGCCCATCATGGCCCCCACGTCGCCTCCGGACGATCCATCGATCTCCCGTAGATACAGTATCAGCAATTAGCGACATGAGCTCCAGAAAATAGCTTGCCACATTCCAGAGCTGATGCACGCTCTATCAGCAGAATTCTCACAGTGAAAGATGCACGCAGGAGAGCATTATTTAGAAGTTTATTCAGCGTTGGTCAGAACAAAGAATGACTGCCTGCTTGCGTGTTCAGGCACAGAGAGAGAAACGAAAGCATAGACACAACAGAAACATCCTGTGAACAGGAAATACGCAGGCTGTGACTCACAACAGCCTGTCCCCTTTTTAAGGTGGAATGGAAATATCCTCACAGAACCAACCCAAGAAAGCACTTATTTAGGTCAATGGAGGAAGTTGAGAAGACGAGGCAACTTCCCATTACTGGAACCTTTGAAAAGGGTTAGGTAAACATCTATTAGGGATGTGTTTTAGGCTTAATGAATTGTGGCTGCCTGCTTGAGGGAACAAGCCAAGTTTCCATTCCAGCCACAGAGCTTTCTGCCTCTAGGTACCTGTGAACCCTGTAACTCAGGAACTGACATTCAGCTAGCATACACCAATTGAAAACTTGATTCTTTCTGTATAAAATATCTCATGCTGCTAGAACACATCCCATCCATTTTACATTTCAAAAAAGAAGAGAGAAAGAAAGAAAAAGAAAAGAAATCTGTTCTTACCTCGCAGGCGTTATTCCTCCTGGATTCAGAGTGATTCGGAGACATCTGCTGGCAGTGGCTATTGGCCAATTCTAAATGCATCATGGAAACATTCTGCTGTATATAAACGGCAACCCCAATTAGTGCATGTAATATGACAACCTTTATGTTACTGCTGTTGAGAAGCATAATTCCAGCCAGGTGCACACAAGTAGGTCCTTATTAGTTAACAGATGATTTCTTATTTAGCTAGACATGTCCCCCCTCCCACAAAACATTGACCATTATTGCCAACGTGTCCATTTCTGGAGAGAAGTACTTCCAAGTTTCCACCTGGGAGTTAGGGAGGGGGGAGCGTGGCTAATGGAAGGATCTTATAAAGTTTCTTTTGATGACAACCATGCCTGCCTCTCAGGGCTGCTGTGAGCCTCCTCCTTCAGTTTCATTCTCTTGTAAGGAGGTCCCTGCAGACGGCTTTCGTGGAAAACTCATGACTATCCATGTGTTTGCCCGTCAGGCTCACACCTGTCTCATTATGCTAGGATGTTCTAAGCAATCTCATTACGATTTACCCAGCTGCCTCATATTCTAATACTGCCTTGAGAGGTTCCTACAAATCCTAACGATACAATTCAGAATACAGGAAAAATCTATCATGAGGGGGAAAAATGTAATGGGAAAAAATGTAATGATCAATGAACCAGACTTATCCCTGAGAAATACAATTATGGCTCTTCCCATATTTACATATTCATCAGCTCACTGAAGTGCCGAAATAAAAATGTAAGGGCACAATCCAATCAAACTGAAGCACATTGAGGTCTCATTGACATCAATGGGGGAGAGATAAGCACATGCATAATGGAAGAGAGTTCAGCACGTCTCCCATTTGAAATCCCATTTGAAATCGCTGAGACACTCATGTGCTTCATTTGAGCTGAATTGAGCCCTACATCTATTGCGACAAAGAGACTTGTCCCACCGTTCTTGCCACGAGGCTGCTCAATCTTCTCCCTTGCTCCCAACAAAGATATGCTCTCAGAAACTAAGGGGTCATTTCAGAAAGGGAAAAACCAGTGAAATCTGAAGAAGAAGAAATCATTCATGGAATAAAAACAATTCTGCTTGCAGAAGAAAAGCATGTAGTGGAAAGGGGCAGGTGACTAGATACATGAGCAGTACTGAGGAACTGTGATCTCCAAAAAGCATTGGGGCTACTGGCTGTCAATCAGCTATCAGGCCTTGCTCAAGGTTTTGTTGTGAACATATAAAGCCCTGAACAACTTGGAACAAGTGACCTGAAAGATTGTCTGCCCCTGTATTATCACTTTCATAACCTGGACACATTTTACTCATGACATTGTACTCAACGGATGATCATAGGGTTGTGACCCCAAAACGAGCAGTTTTTTTGCAAATGCTTTTAAATAATAAAAAATATGAAATAAATATTTTCCTAAGAAACTGGATAGGAAGGAGGTTGGGGTTACAAGAAGCCATCTCCACGCACACAAGGGATGCTCTCCATGCACCAGAAAGGCTGCATTGGGGTGTATTCATGTATGCCATGGACCTAGAGAGAACTCATGGCCATAGCTAAGGCTGGAGGCCAAAGTGGTGGAAATGAGCCCACCCATGTCACTTAACAAGAGTTACTTTGTATCTAACTTCAAAGGGTGTGAGCTTTAAGTAATTTTGGTGATGATTATTTTTGGAAAATCAAAAAGTCTATCCAATTTGTTTTAATTAAAATTAAAAGAAAAGCCACTTTAACGTTTTTGCTCGATGGGAGTCTAATGAGGCATGTGGGTTCCTGTTGTTTGGGCACAGTTGGAAGAGTTCAGAGATAATTTACTTCATTAATATTCACAGAATGCAGATCATCAAAACCATGCTGCAATGGAAAAGAGTTGAAATATGTCAAAAGGAAACTTTTATATTTGATATCAGTGCTAAGCAGACACTGCAGCAGGTGACAGGGGGTTGTCCAAGGGTTAAGGGCCACACTTTATTCTGGCACATCTCTGCAGTACCATCTGAAAGCCATATCAAATTGGAAGAGTGATCAAGCCTGCCATCTTGTGCACGCAGGTGAGGCGTCTGACCAAGAAGGTCATATTCAACCTGTTCTGTGATGGGCATTCTTAAGAGCCAATGGCATGTTCACTGTTGTAGCTCAGTGCAGGCTCACAGTTCCAGGCTCACAGCAACATCAGACCAAAGCACCCTTGTACCTTCTGCTAACAAGTTTTCTTAGAGCTGCCTTCTCTTTCTTCTGTCTCTCCATAATGCTAAACTATGGCTCATGTGCTGCTCACTCCCTCTTGGTGAGGCTGTGAGATTGGAAGCATTCACTTCCTGATTTTCACTAACTTCAATTTATTGTTATGTTTGAAAAGGACATGTGGGCAATTAAGCCATATTTTGTTCCTTGCTTGTGTGTGTTTAAATAAATGATTAAATCAACCAGTTTGTCCTTTGGGGATATGAGATCATATGAAGCCATCTTATACCAACTCACTGATCCATCTAGTTCAGTATTGTCAACACTGACTGACAACCATTCTCCAAGGTATCACACAGCATTTTTCCTCAGTCCTACCTGGAGATCAAACCTAGGATCTTTTGCATGCAACACAGTGAGCTACAGTCCTTCCCTCATTATGTAAATGTGAATCACAGCTAGTAAAAAACAGGAAGTCTCGTCCTTAGAGCCACACTGGAGAGGGGAAGAGAGGTGAGCCCAAGCTTCTACATGTCTCAAGTAGGCGTTCCCAAACAGTAGCCCATGGACTACCAGTGGTCCACAGCCTTCCTTCAGGCAGTCTGCAACAATGCAACATGTTTGTTGATTTTCTGATTGAAAACGGGATATAGCTCACCCACCACATTCCATATGTACATATTTAATTGTATTTTATTGCTTCTTTAATTTCTTATATTGCATTTTACTGTATTACAATTTGAATTCTATGGAATTCAAATCATAATACAATGAAATACAATATATAAGAAATAAAAGAAGTAGCATTACAATTCCTGCAACTGGAAGAAAAACCATTCAGTGGTCTTCCAGGACCACTGGCAATTTTCAAGTGGTCCAAGGGGGAAAAGTGTTTGCAAACCACTGGTCTAAAACAAGCCTCTCTCTCCTTTTTTTCATTTATCCAGATATAAACTGACATTTGGCAGTTACAGTACTTTACACTCAGACTGACACTGTAATATATATATATATATATATATATATATATATATATATATATATGGAGAGAGAGAGATAAAGAGAGAAAGAGAGAGAGAGCTTTGAATGTTATAGACCATGGACTCTCTTTTAACTTGAATTAATGAATGCTGGTTGATGGCAAGCAATGCAGCAGATCACTTGTCATTTGGATGATGAGCTTATACCACCTCCAGTTTCACAGCTTCCTCCCACCCTGAAGGTGGCACGAGCTTATCAACCCCATGGCCAAAGGGATCTGTGTGCCTTGCTTGTCCACTAACTTGCATCAATTAATTAACACAATCATACTAAAGCTAAAGTGATTCTCTAATAGGTCCAGAATACTATAAAGCAATGGATATTTTTCAAATGTAGAATGACCAGGAAAACAATGATGCATTCATCATAGACATATATTTCAGGAAACCACCTAGTGAAACTAATAATATCCCTATAAGATGTTTCAGATCAACCTCATGATGTTGGGATTTCAGGAAGGCACATTATTAAGTAAACTTATTTAAAAATGAGTGCCCCTAGAAGCAAACCAGGCACCCTTCCACACGAATCTTAGTTGTTGCACTTGTCCATACATCTTGCAAGTCAACATAAAATTGATCAGGACAATTCAACCATTGATTGGTATCCATCTGTCTCAGGACACAATGGAAGAATGCACCTTCACGGGTAAAGTCAAACCATTGGAGAGTTACAGTGGCTGCTGTGGCTGTAGTGACTGATATGGGAGAGTTACAGATAGGTAGCCGTGTTGGTCTGCCATAGTCAAAACAAAACAAATTCCTTCCAGTAGCACCTTAAAGACCAACTAAGTCAGTTCTTGGTATGAGCTTTCGTGTGCATGCACACTTCTTCAGATACACTGAAACAGAAGTTTCCAGACCCTTCTATATAGTGAGAAGGTGGGGAGGGGTATTACTCAGAAGGGTGGTGGGAATGGGTCTGAACAAAACCTGGTCTGAACAAAACCTGGTCTGAACAAAGACCTTGGATTCTTATCTCATTATACATGACAAAGCCATTTTTCACCTTTTCACCCCTTGCTTTTTCCTGTAAGACCTA
Organism: Podarcis erhardii; assembly: GCF_964252035.2. Lineage (NCBI taxonomy): Eukaryota > Metazoa > Chordata > Lepidosauria > Squamata > Lacertidae > Podarcis > Podarcis erhardii. The sequence continues at coordinate 91,637,807 of NC_138498.1, read as the reverse complement.
TTGCAGTCGTTAAGAGTCGTCAACAGGCTCATCACAGCTATCTGCCAATCACCCATTCCCACCACCCTTCTGAGTAATACCCCTCCCCACCTTCTCACTATATAGAAGGGTCTGGAAACTTCTGTTTCAGTGTATCTGAAGAAGTAGGAAGTAGGAATTTGTTTTGTTTTGATATGGGAGAGACATGTTCTATTGCAGGTGGGGCATGTTCTATTGCAGGTGGGGCAGATGAAGACATCCAGTTTTGCTGCCACAGGTGCATAATGGCATTTCTTCCGCAGCCAGCTCCCCATAGAGTATGTCCTTGGGGATCCTTCCATCTTCCATTCTGTGGACATTACCAAGCCAATGTAGATGTTGATGAGACCAAGTGTGAGCATGCCGAGAAGATGGACTTGGGAGAGCGCATAGTTGTTTGAGACTCTATCCTGCCATGTGATGCCCAAAATCCAACCAACCCACTCTTATTTCATATTTCTTTGGTGTTTTCTGTACAAGCTAAATTAGTTTTCCCAAGAAGAAACAATACTCTAAGGGCTGACTGACATACAGTCTTTCAAAATGTTTCTTGATTACTCTGTCTTCCGAGATGAAGTTGATGCCACTATCAATCAAACACCTCTTTGCTTCAGCTCATTAATATTTTTACTGTGTATTTGGGGATTTTATTAGGAAGCGTCTGCCTGTCTTGACAAACAGCTTGTGACAAATGAAGACATATGGCAATTAAAACAAAAGACCCGCTCCGATATATATATATAGATAAGGATCAGCCAACCTGTGTCACATACAGGCTCCTCAAGGTTCACCCCTCCCCACAGCTTGCCAGTGGCTTCCAAGAGCCTCCAAATTTTCAAAAAGACTGCTCAAATATAATAAACAACCAACCACAAATATTTAAAGAGGCTAAGAAAAAACATGTGCACCATTTCCATTGTTACCTGTGAATGGTTGACCTATTGCTCACAAGAAAGCGAGAAAGAAACAATATAGGGGGAAATGAACCTGAATCCTGAAAATGATTTTATAATAATAATAATAATAATAATTTATTATTTATACCCCGCCCATCTGGCTGGGTTTCCCCAGCCACTCTGGGCGGCTTCCATAAAAACCAGAAATACACTAAAATATCACAGATTAAAAACTTCCCTGAAGATGTCTTCTGAATGTCAGGTAGTTATTTATCGCTTTGACATCTGATGGGAGGGCGTTCCACAAGGCGGGTGCCACTACCGAGAAGGCCCTCTGCCTGGTTCCCTGTAGCTTTGCTTCTCGTAATGAGGGAACCGCCAGAAGGCCCTCGGCGCTGGACCTCAGCGTCCGGGCAGAACGATGGGGGTGGAGACGCTCCTTCAGGTATACTGGGCCGAGGCCGTTTAGGGCTTTAAAGGTCAACACCAACACTTTGAATTGTGCTTGGAAACGTACTGGGAGCCAATGTAGGTCTTTCAAGACCGGTGTTATGTGGTCTCGGCGGCTGCCCCCAGTCACCAGTCTAGCTGCCGCATTCTGGATTAGTTGTAGTTTCCGAGTCACCTTCAAAGGTAGCCCCACGTAGAGCGCATTGCAGTAGTCCAAGCGGGAGATAACTAGAGCATGCACCACTCTGGCGAGACAGTCCGCGGGCAGGTAGGGTCTCAGCCTGCGTACCAGGTGGAGTTGGTAGACAGCTGCCCTGGATACAGAATTGACCTGCGCCTCCATGGACAGCTGTGAGTCCAAAATGACTCCCAGGCTGCGCACCTGGTCCTTCAGGGGCACAGTTACCCCATTCAGGACCAGGGAGTCCTCCACACCAGCCCGCCCCCTGTCCCCCAAAAACAGTACTTCTGTCTTGTCAGGATTCAACCTCAATCCATTAGCCGCCATCCATCCTCCAACCGCCTCCAGGCACTCACACAGGACCTTCACCGCCTTCACTGGTTCTGATTTGAAAGAGAGGTAGAGCTGGGTATCATCTGCATATTGATGGACACCCAGTCCAAACCCCCTGGTGATCTCTCCCAGCGGCTTCATATAGATGTTAAAAAGCATGGGGGAGAGGACGGAACCCTGAGGCACCCCACAAGTGAGGGCCCAGGGGTCTGAACACTCATCCCCCACCACCACTTTCTGAACACGGCCCAGGAGGAAGGAGCGAAACCACTGTATAACAGTGCCCCCAGCTCCCAGCCCCTCTAGACGGTCCAGAAGGATGTTATGGTCGATTGTATCAAAGGCCGCTGAGAGATCCAGCAGAACTAGGAAACAGCTCTCACCTTTGTCCCTAGCTCGCCGGAGATCATCAACCAGCGCGACCAAGGCAGTTTCAGTCCCATGATGAGGCCTGAATCCCGATTGGAAGGGATCCAAATGGTCCGCATCCTCCAGGCGTGCCTGGAGTTGTTCAGCAACCACGCGCTCAATCACCTTGCCCAAGAATGGAAGATTTGAGACTGGGCGATAGTTGGCCATACTGGCCGGGTCTAAAGATGGTTTTTTAAGAAGCGGTTTGATGACCGCCTCTTTCAGCGGATCTGGGAATGCTCCCTCACAGAGGGAAGCATTCACCACCCCACAGAGCCCATCGCCCAGCCCTTCCCGGCTTGCTTTTATTAGCCAGGATGGGCAAGGATCCAGGAGACAGGTGGTTGGTTTCACGCGTCCAAGCAGCCTGTCCACATCCTCGGGGGTAATGGATTGAAATCGATTCCATGCAACTTGACCAGACAGAGCTCCAGCACTCTCCCGCCCCAGCCCTGCACCCACGGTGGTGTCTAGCTCCTTCCGAATATGAGTGATTTTATCTGCAAAAAACTTTGCAAAATCGTTGCAGGAGATCTTGGGGTCTTTACAAAGCCCCGGTGGTAAAGGTGGTTCCGTTAAATTACGAACCACCTGAAAAAGTCTCCTGCTACTATTTTCTGCAGATGCAATAGAGGCAGCGAAGAAAGTCTTCTTCGCCGTCGCTATCGCCACTTGGTAGGCTCGACGTTGAGCTCTAACCTGTGTCCGGTCAGATTCGGAGTGAGTTTTTTGCCACCGACGCTCTAGCCGTCTCAGCGATTGTTTCATCGCCCTCAGCTCCGAAGAAAACCATTTTACTGCTAACTTAATCCCTTCCAGTGTCAAACAAATGAAGCAAGTGCAGGAAACCAGAAGAAGAATTTCTGGCTACATTAATTACCTTATTTATCTGTGGAAATCCAGTTTTATAAAGTCCCCTAGTTTTGGTCATGTGGAAATACAGTGGTACCTCAGGTTACATACGCTTCAGGTTACATACGCTTCAGGTTACAGACTCTGCTAACCCAGAAATAGTGCTTCAGGTTAAGAACTTTGCTTCAGGATGAGAACAGAAATCGCGTGGCCGCAGCGGGAGCCCCATTAGCTAAAGTGGTGCTTCAGGTTAAGAACAGTTTCAGGTTAAGAACGGACCTCCAGAACGAATTAAGTTCTTAAACCGAGGTACCACTGTACATTACCATTCTGAGGTGACCACAACTTACATGAGTAATGTAGCTTTTTCCTGCCACAGCTTCATTTTTTCAGCACCAAGGTCAGCACCATTATAAATTAAGTATGGACTTTGGGGTGTTTCTTTTCCACTGAATTGTTAAGAAAGAGTTCCAACTACTAACAGCTTTGTGGTACTGCAGCAAACCTTTCCTACCTGTAACCACTGGGATTCACTAGATCTGATTACTAGTATACACTGAGAAGAATGATTTTTGATTGTAAGCACTTGTTGCTCCTCAGTTTAAAAAGAAACTTGTGAAACTGTAGCAGATACAGCTGAACAAATGTTCTTGCTATTGCTGTTGTTGCTATGGCAGATCTCTAGATAGTTCAAGCACTCTGTAGCTGACATCCCTGTCTCCCTGCAACCTTTCAAATGAAAAACATTTCCTGAGGTTATTGCGATGGTGCAGTTTATTCAATGAAAGACACGAAATCTTCCAGATGCTTCAATGGAAGGAAGCATAGAGCACAGAAGCAGTACACTATTTGGAAAGTTTTTTTATTATTAAGTGACTTTAAAATATAAACAAACAAACAAACTTTGGGAAACCAAATCCTGTTAACATCTAGACTGAGTCACCATTCTGTTACTCCCTCCACCACATTCCTTTCCACTTTCTTCAGCGATGCTTTCAGGTTGAGTACAGAATCTTCTTTTTGTTTTGCTAAGGGAGGGGGAAAAAAAGATGTGCCCCTTCCAGTATTTTCACTCCTAATCATCATTATCCAAGGCTGCTTGCCTTAAGTACTGCTAGACTCAATTTCCCACTCACAGAAGATGCTTGTTAGTGAGCCTCTTAGTATGACTGGAGCATTTCGAAGCCTGGTTTTTGTAATCAGGAAATCTGGAATAGTCTGACAACTGCAAAGCCCTTGAACCCATCTCAAACTGAGCAGCTATCAGGATGCTTTGTAACCTACCTGTCCCAGTTTTAGCTCATTGTAAAAGGAAGGTTCTTGCTTGTGCTCAGTGAGCATGGTTTCCTCTTCAGAAACTGTGGCAGGTCCAAGGACTGGCAAGCATCTGCACACATGGATCTGATAACAAGCACTTCCATGAACACTATCTGTTGCATGGTTCACTGATGTTATAGATTTTCTTGTGAATAATAAATAGAGAACATTAATGCAAGGCTGGCCACAGAGATCAATTTGGGCAGCTTCACAAATGAAGTTTTCCTGTTTTTGCTTCTGCTGCTGATTGTGTAGTTCAGTAACATGGTCCAGGAGAACCTAGCAACTGCTACTACTTCTAATAATAAAAATAATAATAAAATTTTATTTATATCCTGCCCTCTCCAGCCAAAGCCGTTCAGTGCTCTGGTAGTCACTTGTGCTGGCTGCCCCTAAATCCAGAATACCCTAGCTCCCTAGCTAAGGAGAAAACTGCCCTGTGCCCCAGTAAGAACTGCCTGCAGTTTCATTTTACAACGATCCATCTTGGTTCTCTATGTGATGCTCAGAAACTGGATGTGACCCCGCCCCCTGCACAGGCCTCTCCATCTGTCCTTCAGGACTGTCCCCATGGCAACCCATTCTCCATAGCTACACCCACAATGGCCCTCTTTGGGTGATTTTCCTTGGCTAGATTTTGCCCCTGATTTCTATAATGCTTCTGGTTTGCCTGGAAGGGGAATTATTATCATTTATTATTCTTTATTATTACACCCGAAGGTCTCAGGGCGGTTCACATAGAATATCAAATACATAAAATCAAAATGAAAACAACAATCCAATATCCCCCCCCCCCCAAAAAAAAGAGCCAGTATCTTAAAAAGGGTATAGGATGTAGGTGAAGTCAGGGAAAGACCTGGTTGAAAAGGAACATTTTTGCCTGGCGCCTAAAGGTGTATAGTGAAGGCACCAGGTGAACTTCCCTGGGGAGAGCATTCCACAAACAGGGAGCCACTGCAGAAAAGGCCTGTTCTCATGTTGTCACCCTCCTGACCTCTCGAGGAGGAGGCACACGAAGAATAGTGAGGGATATGTGAACGTATTAACCCTCATTTACTCCACCCACTTTTGCTTCACTCACTTTCCCCCAGCCGTCACTGGCCTGTAACCCGCAGTAAGGTAACCTAGGAGGGACTGAATACTTAGGAATATTTACATTGGAAACTCGAATGGCTTCTATGGGCTTTTTTTTTTTTTTTTTTTTTACAATGCCATAATTTCAGTGCATTCAACATTATAGAATAATGAACTCTAAAGAATGGCATGCCCCTCCTCCCCTCAATTTTAATAGTGGTGTTTTGTCAATGTTTCCTTCCCAGTTTATTTGGTTACTTTCAACAAGCATTCCTGGCAGAATTAGCTAGGGAGGGATAGAGATGGAGTTTTTTCCACTAAAAGATTCTCTCATAGGATTAGCTGAGAACATTGTTTTAATTAAAACTCTACCCTGAGAAAGAATGCACACATAAAAAGGTTTTGAGGTGAGGGCAAACAAGTGAGAACATAAATTCACAGTGGTACAATTTAGGGCTGTACACATTAAAAAAGGCAACACCCAGAACCCAACTTGCTGGCTTGCTTATGGGATTTTCTATCCTTCCAGGAGTTTCAGTACTAGGCAGGAGTTATAATTCTAGACTATTATTATTATTATTATTATTACTACTACTACTACTACTACTACTACTACTACTACTACTATCACTCCTCCTCCTCAATTTGCACTGAATGCAAGTGGTAAACCTCTCTTCTAAATTGATTCCAGCCAGAATACAACTGATTTGTAACTGGAAGCTGGGGGGCATTGCATACAAATTTCGTCTATGGGTGTATTTCTCGCCCCTCCTTGAACTATTTAACCCCATCCTCTTCAGAAAACTGTAAATTCTCCTTTGGGGAAATCTTAAATTAGAAATCCTGTTCCTTGTTTAAGTTGTCAGGAAATGTCAGCTCTTATTTACAGTACATCTGAAATAGAGATATATTAATTTAGGCAGTAAATATATTCGAGCAATGAATTGGCTATCCATGTGACAAAATAATAATAATAATATATCCCACCCTCAGGGCGGCTAACAACAATCAAAATAATCCAATGATTCTAAAAACATTTCATTATAAAAATTAATTAAAATCAAATTGATGGCAACCAATAAGCAAACTTCTGTGCAGATTGCCAGAGGAGGGGGGTCAGGCTGCGCCCTGACCAAAGGCCTGGTGGAACAGCTCTGTCTTGCAGACCCTGCAGAAAGATGTCAAGTCCCGCAGGGCCCTAGTTTCTTGTGACAGAGCATTCCACCAGATTGGAGCCGTGGCCGAGAAGGCCCTGGCTCTAGTTGAGACCAGCCTAACCTCTCTGTGGCCTGGGATCTTCAAGATGTTTTTATTTGCAGACCGTAAGTTCCTCTGTGGGACATACCAGGAGAGGCGGTCCCGTAGGTACGAGGGTCCTAGGCTGTATAGGGCTTTAAAGGTTAAAACCAGCACCTTAAACCTGATCCTGTACTCCACCGGGAGCCAGTGCAGCTGGTATAGTACCGGATGAATGTGATCTCACAGCGAAGACCCCATAAGGAGTCTCGCTGCGGCATTCTGCACCCGCTGGAGTTTCTGGGTCAGTCTCAAGGGTAGCCCCATGTAGAGCGAGTTACAATAATCCAGTCTGGAGGTGACCGTCGCATGGATCACAGTGACTAGGTCAGGGCGAGAGAGATAAGGAGCCAACTGCTTAGCTTGGCGGAGATGAAAAAATGCTGCCTTTGTTATAGCTGTAATCTGTGCCTCCATATAGAGGGAAGTATCAAAGATTACACCCAAACTCTTAACGGACAATGCTGGCACTAATTGCACCCCCGCAAGAGATGGGAGTTGCCCCCTCAATCCCATATCACCCTGTCCCAGCCAGAGGATCTCTGTCTTCGAAGGATTTAACTTCAACCGGCTCCCACGTAACCATCCAGCCACAGCTTCCAGACATCTGGTCAGTGTGTCTGGGACCGAGTCAGGATGGCCATCCATCAACAGATAGAGTTGGGTGTGCTCGGCATACTGATGGCAACCTAGCCCAAAACTCCGGACAAGCTGGGCAAGGGGGCGCATAAAGATGTTAAAAAGCATCGGGGAGAGAATCGCACCCTGAGGCACTCCACACACCAAGGAGTGGCGCAATGACAATTCCCCCCCAAGCACCACCCTCTGTCCCCAACCAGAGAGAAACGAGTGCAGCCATTGAAGGACTGTGCCCCGAATCCCCCCGTCGGCAAGGCGGTGGTCCAGAAGTTCGTGATCGACCATGTCGAAGGCTGCTGACAGGTCTAGAAGAATCAGCAGCCCCGACCCGCCTTGGTCCAGCTGCTTGCGGAGATCATCTGTTAGGACGACCAGAGCTGTCTCGGTCCCATGACCAGCGCGGAAGCCGGACTGGAATGGATCCAGAGCCGATTTCAATATGTATGCTTTGGGCACAATGAAAACAACTTTATATTTATTGTTATTTGTAAACTACCTGATCTTAGCATAACATTTAAAATTTTCAAGAAAGCATTTGCATATTCTTCAACATTTTTGCACAGAACATATCATATGTTCCCATTTTATTTCTTTGCATGATGTTGTGTAAACAATAATAATAACAACAATATTATAATAATCAATAATGGTTTCATTTTTAAAAAGATTTTATAAATTGCTTTCAGATGCCCCATTGAGATAGCTCGATATCACTATTACTTTTAATAGTCCATAACTTAAAATCCATTCTTATAATTTTTTCCTGCAATATAATAGTGAAAATAATGAAATGCAAGGCTAAATGATGAAGGTTGAAAATCATTAGACATGGTTGATGGAAGTCCTAGGCTTATAGCCAAATATTGTCTAAGATGAGAGGAGATGTTATGTTTTGTTTGGAATAGATAGATAGATAGATAGATAGATAGATAGATAGATAGATATACACACACACATACACACATACTAATAAAAATATATTTTTAAAAAATATGAAATAGCTCGATATCATACAACCCTTCAGTTCTGAATGAGAAGTGAAACTTCCTCATATATATTCTACTGCTGTATGATTACTACTGAACATAAATTTTAAGAAATATATTAAATATTTGAAGTTGAAACTATATAGTAAAGTTGATAGTCATGGATGCTGTTACTGCCATTAGTACACCTGGCTCAGAATGGTCTTCACACACCTTCATGTGTGTGTGCAACCCTGCACCCCCTCCATTCTTCATTCCCCTGTGTTTTCTTTGAATGTCTAGATTCAAAGAGTTAAAGGTTCCCCAAGGGTCATCTAGTACAATGAATGCAATGCAATGCCTGAATAGAGCTTTAGCATTTGAGCAATTTGACAAGTGCCATCATTATTAGATGAAATCTGGATGTCTTTGTGCACACTGATTTGATTAAAGCACATAATGTGTTGGTGCGCATCAGCCCCTTCCCCACATAGATGCAAACTGGGCATGCACCAATTCTGAAATTTCAGTTGAAGTGAGTATAGCCCATATTGAGATGTCCCCAAACCATAATTCTGTTTCCACCTGCCCTGCCCTCCTCCATCTGCTATCCCATCTTCTTCCCAGTTGGACTTTTAACCTGACCACAGCTTCCCTAGCAGCAGAGCCGTGTGTGTGTGTGTGTGTGTGTGTGTGTGTATTCCTATACATGTGCACTCATTTAGAAGTGTTCCGTGGTATAACATGCTAGCTCTCAGGTATGTGGAGACTGACTTACCTCAAGAGGTTTCTCTAGTCATTGTTGGATCTCAGAGTCCCTTCCAACTCTATGCTTCTTCTTCCTCTGCTAGCCTTCACCAACATGAAGTGTTTAACCTTGAGGGACAATGATGATCCGTTTTTGCATCTTTTGAGCATCAAAGCTGAAAACTCAAAGAGCTTCTTGAGGATTCCTGAGTGTTTGACTTCAACCTTTGATGGGCACAAATGCTTTTAGGGGTGAGCACTTTGGTGTTCACCGAGCACAAGAACCAGCCTTTCTTACAATGGTTTGGGGGCTCAGCAAAACCTTTTCTATTCTCAAGTGTGTTTTCTCCTTGGTAGTATAACAATCAACACATTTTTTTTTTCTCTCAGGACATCAAGATTCGGTGCCATTCTAGATGAGTGAACTAATCAGACAGGACAGGCGCCTAATTATAAATGAGAGCTCTTCTATTTATTCCCAAGTATCTCACTAATCAAGAGTAATGGAAAAGAAAACATACAGAAATCGCTTGAGCTGTGAGGTTTGGGAGATGTGTGTATATCAGAGACTCTTTAAATCTTCATTTTGCTTTGTCAATTACATGAAATTCCTGAGTTTCTAACCATCACTATCCCCCCCCCCCCGAAAGGATACATTACAAATTTGTTTTAATGATAAAATTAGTAGTAATTATCTAGAGACTAAGCAATGTTTATTGTTTGTCTGAGGACTTCGATTGACACAGTAGTCAACGAGAATGTGAGAAACAAATTGGTAGAGAAACAAGTGAAAGATCTGTTATGACAAGTAATTTAACAAGTTAGAATTTGCCCGATTAAGCCAAATTGAAATACAGTGAAACTTTAATTCATTTCATGGCTAGGAGACCACAAAATCATTAGTATACTCAGTAAATATATTGTTTGTAAAGTATAGACCAGTAAAGAGTAATAGATGATAGACAGACAGACAGATAAATGATAGATATAGATAGATGATAGATAGATAGATGATAGATAGATAGAGAGAGAGAGAGAGAGAGAGAGAGAGAGAGAGAGATATGATAGATAGATGATAGATAGATGATAGATAGATAGATAGATAGATAGATGATAGATAGATAGATTAGATAGATAGATAGATGATAGATAGAGATAGATAGATAGATAGATAGATAGATAGATAGATAGATATAGATAGATAGATAGATAGATAGATAGATAGATAGATAGATAGATGATAGATAGATAGATAGAGATAGATAGATGATAGATAGATACATAGAGATAGATAGAGATAGATAGATAGATAGATTAAATAGATAGATGAAAAGGTAGTGGAACCTAAGTAACCAGGAGTGTCAAATAACCAAAGCTTAAGGACATAATATGGTATCATGCTGGTTTCTCTTTTAAAATAATATTCATGAAAGTTTATATGTCAAGGGCAAATTTCTCCTGACAATATATATGGCATTACACATAAAATGCTTAAATTCCTTCCAAAAAGACTACCTGTAAGTACCACATAGGAAGGCTTAAGTAGGAAAACATATGATGTGTACGTCACCTATTAAGAGTGAGGAATGGTGTTCATATTGGGGAGGAACATAGGAAACTGTATTATCCTGAGTCAGAATATTGGTCCATGTAGCTCAGTATTGTTTATATGGACTAGCAGAAGCTGTCCAGGATTTCAGAAGGCATCTCTTCTAGCCCTACCTTGAGGTGCCAGGAGTTGTAGGACCTCCTGTATGCACAGCAGATGAGCTACCATTAACCTAGGGCCCTTCTCAAAGGAGATTATGGGGAGAGATTTAGTATCTGACCATTAAGGAGATGGGAGCATGAGGGTGGGGCTTGCTGATTGGAATTGGCAGCTGAGCCAATAAGCAGAGGCGGCCTGTCCCATTTCACTGCCTGAGGTAAAATGGAAAGGCGCCCCCCTGCCCCACCCCCTTTGCCACCCCCACCCAAAGCCTCACTTACCAGGGCTGTGTGGTTGCAGTTCCAGTGAGATCTCACGATAGCCCTGCAAAATCATGCAGAGGCCTCTGGAGGAACCTGGAATCCACTTCTCCTTGGATTCTGCTCCCTGAAGTGGAGGAGGAGTTTGGATTTGATTTCCCGCTTTATCACTACCCTAAGGAGTCTCAAAGTGGGACGCGGGTGGCACTATGGGTTAAACCACAGAGCCTAGGACTTGCTGGTGAAGGTTGGTGGTTCGAATCCCCACGATGGGGTGAGCTCCTGTTGCTCGGTCCCTGCTCCTGCCAACCTAGCAGTTTGAAAGCACGGCAAAGTGCAAGTAGATAAATACCTTCCTGGCGGGAAGGTAAACAGCGTTTCCGTGCGCTGCTCTGGTTCACCAGAAGCAGCTTCGTCATGCTGGCCACATGACCCGTAAGCTGTACGCCTGCTCCCTGGCCAATAAAGTGAGATGAGCGCCACAACCCCAGAGTCAGCCACGACTGGACCTAATGGTCAGGGGTCCCTTTACCTTTACCTTTAAGGAGCCTCAAAGCGGCTAACATTCTCCTTTCCCTTCCTCCCCCACAATAAACACTCTGTGAGGTGAGTGGGGCTGAGAGACTTCACAGAAGTGTGAGTAGCCCAAGGTCACCCAGCAGCTGCATGTGGAGAAGCGGGGAATCGAACCCAGTTCACCAGATTACCCAGTTCACTAGATTAGTTGGCCTCATGGACATGCTACATACAACAAGGAATAGCTGTTCACCTGACTTCAGAAAGTTCAGGGTTAGTGAGTAGGAACCAGGCAGAGAGCCTTCTCGGTGGTGGCACCCGCCCTGTGGAACCCGCTCACATCAGATGTCAAGGAAATAAACAACTATCTGAATTTTAGAAGACTTCTGAAGGCAGCCCTGTTTATTGAAGTTTTTAATGTTTGATGTTTTATTCTGTTTTTAATATGTTGGGAGCCACCCAGAGTGGCTGGGTATAAACTATATATTATTATAGGAATATATGGATATATATAGATAAATGCTTTATCCACTGTTGCATCACTTGGGCTGAATGATTTCTTTTAGTTGGCCTTAGGATTTTAGATTTTTTAAGCAGAACTCTGTAAACCCCGGAAGCAAGTCAGATTATGTTTATCTTCTTAAACACATAAAAGATATCAAGATACAGTTTAGCCTTTCTTTCAGTGTTATGGCTTATATTAGGATTGAAAGCATTTTGGCTGATCATTACCTTTCAAAGAGAAAACCAGACAATTAGTTTGGTAAAATTCCTTGTTGAGGATGTTGTTTAACATCAGTATGAGTGATTTCCCATTATTTTTAACTTTGTCGTCTGTAACTGAGTAGTAGAAGGTTTGCATGCAGAAGGTGAGAGGTTCAGTCCCCAACATCTCCAGATAGGGACTCCATTTTGAAACCCTGGCATTCCTGTGAATACTGCTGAACTAGACAGACCATTGGTGTGTCCTGATATGAAGTAGCTTCCTACTTTTTACAACTTTGATTCATCAAATGTTTATTCCCCCCCACCCCCAAAAAACCTGCTTACTTTATCCTTGTTGATGCAAGGTTGCCTAAGGCTCCCTTACGTTACAAAACACACTTCAAAGGACATGAAAATTGTGTGTTTAGGGTTAGCTAAACAAATTTACTGTGCTTATGAAAATGATTTACTTCAAGGGATTCCTTGGCTCTGAGGAAAAAATAAAACAGAAATTCTGATTTTATATGGCTCAATATTTGGTCACAGAAGCTGTGGCCCACTTACTGTGGAGCGAATCTTGTTAACTTTAGTGGGACATCCCTGGAATAAATGGAATCTAGATCATGGCCTGAGTACAAGGACAAATCTTTAGCTATTTGGGCGATAAAAGCTTTCTACTTTTGAATCCTCTGAATAGTGCTGCTTTGTAACCCAAGAGAAAATCTGAAACCAATATTCCTCCCTTGAGATATAAATTCATCTTTCAACTGCAATTCTATGCACACTGGGAGTAAGCCTTTATGAACTTAATTGGGCTTACTTCTGAGTAGACAACGTATAATTTCACTGATGCCCTTTATAGTCATACTTCATGATGGCAAAGAGAGACAATATCACCTCTCCCCTATGTTTAATTACCGTATTTTTCGCTCTATAAGATGCACCCGACCATAAGACACACCTTGGTTTTAGAGGAGGAAAACAAGAAAAGCCAGAAAGAGACACACTTGCTTGGCGCGGCTCTTTAAAGATAGAGTGGCTCTTGCTGGCTTTTCCAGGAGGTGGGAGAAGGGACTGACGGGCTGCCCTCCGTCCCTTCTCCCACCTCCCTGAAAAGCCAGAGCAAGCTGCACAGCTATCTCTGAAGGCTCTTTCCATCCCTCATCCTGCTTCGCTGGGAAGGCAGCACAACAAGAGGCACTGCGCAGCTCTCCCTCTTGCTGTGCTGGCTTCAGCGATAGCTGCGCAGCCTGCATTCGCTCCATAAGACGCACACACATTTCCCCTTACTTTTTAGGAGGAAAAAAGTGTGTCTTATGGAGTGAAAAATATGGTAGTCTGAAAGAACCCTAATCAAACACTAACCCTATCCCCATACTAATTTGCGATTGGATTCTTGTTGGGGTGGGCAGTGGCGGAGCTTCATGCTCCGGCATCAGGGGGTGGAGAGCAGGCGGAGGCAGGGCTGGTGCGTGCCCAGGGGCATGGCGTGCCACCTGCAGGGGTGTGGCACGCATTCTGGGGTGTGGCACGTGTCCTGGGGGCAGCCACGATGTCACCCCACTGGGACCACGCTGCCGGGAGCAGTGCGTTCCCCCCACATTCCGCAGTGGGGGTGAGTCCCTGAGTTGGCCCAGAGCAAGGCAGCCTGATTGAACTCCTTGAACTCTGCCATGGAAGTTAATTCTTTCTCATGATTGGTTTAGTGGGTCATATGGACAAAGCATGGCAATACCTTCTAAATTGCTTTCAAGGCACATATCATTGAGGCTGATTTTTTAAAAAAAGATCCACAATGACCCTTAGGGAGCTGGGTTACCTTGCCCAGGAAAAAAAGGAGGCTTGGCTATCTTCTAAAAGTCACCAAATACTATTTGGCTCTGTGAACACCTTTCTGCACTGCTCAGACTGCAGTGGCGTGACAACCTGGCCTGGATATCTTAAACTGGCCATTGCCTCTAGAGATTGAGACAGCTGCCCTGCCTGTCAACAGTAAATTCAGATGCTGGTGGGGCTTGTATTCACTGCTAATCATGTGATTTTAGGGATGTGTCTGGTAGGGCATCCTCCTTTAGGCAAAGGTGGCCCACAAGGTCCCTTCTAATCATTTGATTCTACAGTCTCAAGGAATATGTTCTTTCAGCGCAAAAGAACTAGGTTATTATTCTCTCCCCATTTTTTTTTAATTCCAAAGATGTTTCCCAGGTGCTTTCAAACCTATATTTTTCTATTTGAGCATTAGAATGAAGCCTCTCTTCATATCAGGGAAGTGTGGCATGCCTTCCATTGAAATGTGGAACTAAGCCACAGGTTCAAGATAACATAAGAAAACTATTCATACTGTGCATCCTGCCTTTTTTAAAAGAAAGAAAGAAAGAAAATAACATGTGCACTGTGTCCCTTCTATAGAAAATTAATACCTTTCAGTATGAGAGTCTTTCTTCAGATATGCATTTGTATCTGCAATTTGCTTTACTACCAAATAATCTCCCAGGCGATTTTTATTTGACATTTAATTTGCAAGTGCTTTTAACCTGTGTTTATCTAAAATAGAAAAAAAATGAAATGAGATGAGATGCAATGTGATGATAAATGGAAGGGATTTAGGAAAATAACAAGTGAACCAAGATTTTAGTTCATGGCATGGAGAAGTGGCCACCTTTCCCGGGAATTTATTTATTTTAATTTTAAGATACCCAAGGAGAAAAGAGAGCTAAAATTGCCACTTGATCATTCTGCAGAATGTCAGAATTTATATTTTCCAATCTGATGAAAATGTATAGTTTTGTTGTTGTTTTTAAACCCAACTTGGTACATCAACATTGTTTTCTCAGTAAATCAAATAGCAGGAGAAATACACCCATATACTGCTGTGTCTTCCTGGAAGCTGTTTGCTCTGGTGTACTAGAAATAATCCACACATAGCTGGAGGGGAAAGGGTTAAGAGCTTTGAGAGATGGGGAAACACATCATTGCTCCAATGGGTGCTTGAAATCTAACTCTTTCAGGCATCAGAAAACCTAAGCACTGTAATGTTCCAAATTATCAGTGAAAACTTTGGCAGAACACAAAGCAATTTTCTCTGCTAGTGAGGTTGCTGTATTGCAAATTTTGATCAGATGGCAAACAAGTGCAGGTGTATGGGACTAAATAGGAATTTTGCCTGCAATCTCTCTGTCAACAAATTAGATAACTATGTTGGCAACCTGACAGGTTATCTTGTTTGCATTTGAAAATTAAGTTTTTCGCACTTGCATTTGCAAAGGTGACTTCTTCAAAAAGAAAAGAAAAAGACTTTGCATCTGCGGTCCACATGTGAGTGTTTAAAGATGTTCAGATTCACTCTGGCTGACTGAAATGAACTTTCCGTTTCAGTAGCAACAAGTCTTCTATTAGAATTATCAGTGTCCTGAACAGATTTGCTATGACGGACTTTGTACTGGAAGACAATGATTTGGTCGCACATCAGCAGTGACATTACTGACACATTTGCACTGAGTATTTGAATGCTTGGTACAACAGAATGTCAGCCATTGGATGTAAGAGCCTAGGAACCAGGTGGCTTCATCTATTGTTGTTATCATCACCATCACCATTTTTATTATTTCACTTATTTATCATCTTTTACTGAAGTCTCAGGGTGACTTACAAGCTTACATGATTGGCAGGTGGGGTCTTGATGGTGCCATCCAAGTACAGTGGTACCTCGGGTTATAGATGCTTCAGGTTACAGACGCTTCAGGTTACAGACTCCACTAACCCAGAAATAGCACCTCAGATTAAGAACTTTGCTTCAGGATGAGAATAGAAATCGAGCGGCGGCGGCGTGGCGTGGCGGCAGCAGGAGGCCCCATTAGCTAAAGTGGTGCTTCAGGTTAAGAACAGTTTCAGGTTAAGAACGGCCTTCTGGAACGAATTAAGTTCTTAACCCAAGGTACCACTGTAGACCTTTTCAGCCCAGTTTGGGTATCCAAGCTGAACAGGAATCTCATCAACACCCTGAACTGAAGCAGATACCTCCAAAGTGACTTGGGAAAATTTGGAGATTCAGGTTAAAAAACAAAACAAAACCGTGCAGATAGTTTGTACTCCGAAATGAAATCATTTCTGCTTAGACTTGCCATATAAGGAAAATGTTGATGAGGGAAGGGCAAACTCTTTTGCCAATGACAGGTCTAGCTTTTCATCGGAGAGGACCATTTTACGAGGGCTCTTCAATCACAGTACTGTACTTTGGAGAAGGGTTCTTGATATAGCCTTGTTCTTTTCTGCTCTACAGTATTCTCTTTGCTAGATCTGCTACTGGTGTTTGCTTGGGAAATGTTGGCTACTCATGTTTTCTTCCTTGATGCCAGATTCCCACACATTTTAACCTTTGCACTCACTTTCTGCAAAATGCAAGGTTGGGCAATGATTTGATTTTGCCCTTTTTTTCTTTTCTTTTCCATTCGTCATTCTTCATAACTCCACAATTCCCCCCCCCACCTTAGCAGCACATTCACTAAAGATCCCTCCCCCAGGAATTGCTTTTTTCTGGTCATTTCCTTTCCAAAAATCTTGTGATTAATGGCCATAAACACAGGAAAAGAAATGAAGGGTTGGGAAAATCCTTTCCTTAGTTAGTGGCAAGGGGTTACTTTAGTCTGCTTCTCATGTAACCCCCTCCCTAGATCTTTAAATAAGAAGCTTCTTCTCAATGAGCCACTAATGACATCACCCTCTGACACAGATGGTAGAATCTCCCAACCAATTTTCCACAAAATGATGCAGGTCTCCAGTTGTCTATAGATTTGTTGTATCTAATCAGGCTCCTCCTAACATTTGCCAGTTTATATTGTAAGATAATAGAATCCAAGAAATGTCATCAGATTTTCCATCTGTCCTAATATGATCAGGTGAGAACTCTGATGTGGGCTCAAATGTTTTATCATCTGGAGATCATTCTGATTGGTATATATTTTCTCACTCTTTACACAAAGCTCCTACATTAAACATATTTAATTGTTGCTGATTGCTCCTTCATAAAATGGATATTGCTTGTAAATATAGATCTGTGTGTGTTCATCCTTTAAATGGTGATCGTATCCCACAAGCTGTCTCCTCACTTCAGATGAAGATGTTTCTCTTCTCCCAAAATAGTCTCATTTCATGGCCATAGAATGTATATGGGCACTATTATTTAAAGTAGTGTGCTAATTAGCTGAGTAATCTGATGTTGTTTATATTTCTATAGCCCACTTTTCAAGGTAAAGAGCTTTCACAAAGGGCTTTCAGCATAGCTAAGCTCGGGTAAATATAATTTACAAACAATAACAATTCATTGAATAAACCCAGATAATTTCCCAAGTCATTTTCAGTTCTATGGCTCTATTGGAACTGAGTAAGGTAATCTTAAATTTACACTGCACTTTGAAATAGGCTTGGAAGCAAACTGGCAGTCAGTGCAGATTTCTAAAAAAACTGATGAGATATGTGCCCTGTGGGCCATTCCAGTTAAAATTCTGGTCATGACATTTTTGCAGTTGCAGCTTTAAAATCATTTTCAAGAGCAGCTCCTATATCCCATGAGCAGAAGCAAAATAAAAAAAATAAAAAGTGTCTTCAGTTGAAGTTGAAACACTGTCAGCATGACAGGTACCCAACCTTCCCCAGAGAGGGAATTCTACAAATGGGACACCACCACCAAGAAGGCCCGGTCTCATTTCACCACACTATGGACCTTATCTATCAATGGGACCTTGAGCACACACTGCCACTGGCAGGTATGTGGAAATGTGCCTCTAAGTATTTGTGTTTGGATAAACACTGGGAGATCAGCTATTCATTTCCCAGCTTTATTGTACAATCTTATGCATGTTTTCTCCAGGAGTCCTAATGTATTCAATAAGTTTTACTCCCAATAATCTGTGCGTAGGATTGCAGCCTTAGCAACCTTAACTTGCGAACAAGACATCTAAACACAAGGAAGAATATTTTTCCATATAACGCTTTGTTTGGATGTTTCATCAGCCTGCCCCCCATCCCCCCAATTTATAGGCCAATTTGTACATTACATGCATTTCTATATGCCCTCATTTAAGGATGGGGTGGGGTGTTGAATTCAATTCAGTACACATTTAAAGGTGAACGACCTCTCACTATGCTACCTCTCAGTGGATTTGTAACTGGCTGACTGACCGAACCCAAAGGGTGCTCATCAATGGTTCCTCTTCATCCTGGAGAAGAGTGACTAGTGGGGTGCCACAGGGTTCTGTCTTGGGCCCGGTCTTATTCAACATCTTTATCAACGACTTGGATGATGGACTCAAGGGCATCCTGATCAAATTTGCAGATGACGCCAAACTGGGAGGGGTGGCTAACACCCCAGAGGACAGGATCACACTTCAAAACGACCTTGACAGATTAGAGAACTGGGCCAAAACAAACAAGATGAATTTTAATAGGGAGAAATGTAAAGTATTGCACTTGGGCAAAAAAAATGAGAGGCACAAATACAAGATGGGTGACACCTGGCTTGAGAGCAGTACATGTGAAAAGGATCTAGGAGTCTTGGTTGACCACAAACTTGACATGAGCCAACAGTGTGACGCAGCAGCTAAAAAAGCCAATGCAATTCTGGGCTGCATCAATAGGAGTATTGCATCTAGATCAAGGGAAGTAATAGTGCCACTGTATTCTGCTCTGGTCAGACCTCACCTAGGGTACTGTGTCCAGTTCTGGGCACCACAGTTCAAGAAGGACACTGACAAACTGGAACGTGTCCAGAGGAGGGCAACCAAAATGGTCAAAGGCCTGGAAACGATGCCTTATGAAGAACGGCTAAGGGAGCTGGGCATGTTTAGCCTGGAGAAGAGGAGGTTAAGGGGTGATATGATAGCCATGTTCAAATATATAAAAGGATGTCACATAGAGGAGGGAGAAAGGTTGTTTTCTGCTGCTCCAGAGAAGCGGACACGGAGCAATGGTTCCAAACTACAAGAAAAAAGATTCCACCTAAACATTAGGAAGAACTTCCTGACAGTAAGAGCTGTTCGACAGTGGAATTTGCTGCCAAGGAGTGTGGTGGAGTCTCCTTCTTTGGAGGTCTTTAAGCAGAGGCTTGACAACCATATGTCAGGAGTGCTCTGATGGTGTTTCCTGCTTGGCAGGGGTTTGGACTCGATGGCCCTTGTGGTCTCTTCCAACTCTATGATTCTATGATTCTATGACCTAACCTACCTAATTTCCACGGCCCAAAACAATATCCAAACCGAAACACAGCCATCTTTCCAAATGTCTCACTTCTCCAAATTGCACAGTGCAAATTTCCAGCCAAGTAATGTGTGCAAAAAAAATGCATGTACTGGAGAAAAGGCACACAAAACATTATCTTAGCAGAAATTGCTCTGCGAAAATGGTTATATCAGGCAAAAGTACACACAAAAGTGTGTATATTAGGATAAATTGGTAAACTAAAATGCTGGTGAATTTTCACAAGGACCTTTTCGGGAAAAAATGCAAACTGATGTGGAAATGAGAACTGAATTTAAGATTAGAAAAATAAGAAACAGAAACCGAAATGGAGAGATTCACCCACCCCTACCCACCTCCCAAATTAGTCACAGGTGGTAGAACACTGGAGGAATGGTATCTCCGTTTGACTGAGCTGATAAGGCTCATCTTTCGAATTGCCTCCCGACGATTAATTGATGACCTGATCCTTTGATACGGCCTCGGGCACGTCGTCCCAGCAGAGCATCAAGACAGCACGCAGAAGGATGATATAGTATGAGCCTCATTGCTATGCTTTATTTTCTAGCTACGCAGAGAGCAAAGAAATATACATCCTCTCCCTGTGAGAGCAGAGAGCAAAGAAACAAAGGAACAAAGGAAACAGGAAATCACTAACGTCACATCCTGTCTCCCTTCCCGGGAGACTTCCAAGAGTCTGGACTGTCTCTGGAATGTAAACAGAGTCCTGTGACTCCCAGCAGCTGCACAGTGAGAAACAGAAACTAACAGGTTTGCCAGGAAGGAGTTGCTTAACCTTTCCCTGCGAGCAATTAAAATCTCCCCAGCTGCTATTCTCCCCATCCCTGAGGAAAAGGTGCAGTGAGAAAAGCCACACCAGGCTTTTGAGAGGTCAAAAAACGTGTAGCAGTTGAAGAAAAGGGTAAGAATCTCACCATATCTTCTTTCTCCACTCCTGATTGCAGCCCAGAGGATAGTGATTTGTTATGTGCTGAGTTGAATAGGACTCCGAGTATATTTCATGCTTTAAGGAATATATACACAAGTCCAGCATAAGATACCTATTTGGGAAGAGATACTTTGAGCAAGAAAGACAGTACAGGCATGCTAACATTTCCCATTGGGTGAGCTGCCAGATTTTGTTCAGATGCTCAGGGCATAATTGATTGCCATATTATGGGTTTAAAAGGAATGTTCCCCCAGGAGAGGTTGTCTGGTAATTAGGTCCTTTGGTTATTAATAATAATCACATCAGATTGTCAGGCTCAGCTTGGATTATTATCAGTTATGAAACAACATTACTAGCTAATCAGCAGGATGACAAAAGATGCAATACCTCATCAAAAACCGTGTAGCATTTCGGTGGCGGGGGGAACCCTCAAGAAAGCCTAATTTCCCCATAGCATGAACATTCAGGATAGTATTATTGACAATGCTACTGCTTATTCACACAGATTCACAGTGCATAACTGCCCCCCCCCAATACATGAAAAAAAAAATGCATCTATTCTCCCTCCTAACGTTCTTATTTTATCTTCAGGTTACCTGTTGCCTACTTTTTTGTAATTCATTTCTCCGTTCCTTTTAACTTAATCTAGCAAATGTGAAGCTCTCCTCTCCTCTTTCCTTTGTTTCATATTTTCATTTAGATTGTGAGCTCACAAGTAGCAAGTACTTATTTTCCTTTATGTATTAGTCTTTCTTTCTTTAATTAAAAAAGGCACTTCTGGAAATATTCCAGCTGCTCCCCAGCTCAGAGTTATGTAGAGTCAAGGTCAGTTGAAAGCACTGTGATTAAGCACTCGACATTGCATTGGATTGCACCAACTGCATTTCTAATATATTTATTTATTTATTTATTTATTTATTTATTTATTTATTTATTTATTTATTTATTTCTACCTCGCCTATCTGGCTGGGTTTCCCCTGCTACTCTGGGCAGCTTTCAACAGAACATTAAAAGCAGAATAAAACTTCAAACATTAAAAGCTTCCCTAAATAGGGCTGCCTTCAGATGTCTTCTAAAAGTCAGATAGTTGTTTGTTCCCTTGACGTCTGATGGGAGGGTGTTCCACAGGGGGGGCACCACTACCGAGAAGACCCTCTGCCTAGTTCCCTGTAACATCACTTCTTGTAGTGAGGGAACTGCCAGAAGGCCCTCGGCGCTGGATCTCAGTGTCTGAGCTGAACAATGGGGGTGGAGACGCTCCTTCAGGTATACTGGGCCAAGGCTGTTTAGGGCTTTAAAGGTCAGCACCAACACTTTGAATTGTGCTCGGAAACATACTGGGAGGCAATGTAGATCTTTCAAGACCAATGTTATATGGTCTCGGCGGCCACTCCCAGTCACTAGTCTAGCTGCCGCATTCTGGATTAGTTGTAGTTTCTGGGCCACATACAGCGCATTGCAGTAATCCAAGCGGGAGACAACTAGAGCATGCACCACTCTGGCAAGACAGTCCGCGGGCAGGTAGGGTCTCTTATGTAAACATGCACTTCTAAAATTGGAAATACCTTATACCTGGACACTCTTTACCCCCAGAACCGAAATGATCTGGTGAATCTCAAGAACCATGAGAAAAAAGCTTCAGAATTGGTGAACAATCACTGAAAAGATCTCTGTATACTTATTATTTGTGCATGATGGTTTACTTCAGAGTGCAGTCTTTGGATTATTTTAGTGACTAGAGAAGGGCATCAAGGAAAGATCTCTCAGCTTTTACCCTGGAAGTACGATCCAATAGCAAATCAAGCCAGAGGGAGAGTTCATTCATTACTATGGACAACCATAGAAACCATAGTTCAGTACAAGCAGGGGTGTCCCATCCTGTTTTTCCACCTGAGGCAAAATGGGAAGGAGCTGTTTCCAGTCCCTCCCTGTCATCATGCTCTGCCCCCCATTTCCAGAGTTGCTGGACTCTTTCACCAAACTAAGCGAGAACCAGGGCACTCCTCAAGGCATCGCCACTTGTCTTCTCCAGCCCAGGGAGGGAAAGCAAAGGAGCAGTGCTGCGCACAGGAGCGCTCCCCTCTTGCCACACTTGGTGAGAATGGGCATTCCTCAAGGCACTGCTTCTTGCCTTCTCTGCTCCAGGGGCAAGGAAGATGAGTGGCAACAACTTGAGGAATTCCTTCCTTTCACTGGCAAGAGGGGGGCATTCTGGTATCAGTGTCAGCAGTGGGGCAGGCACTTCTGCCGCCTAAGGTCACTGCTTCACTCTGTCTCATCGGTGGGCCAGCTCTGAGTACATGTATTGAGAAGAAAAGCAGAGACTTCAATAATAATAATAATAATAATAATAATAATAATAATAATAATAATAATAATTTATTTCTACCCTGCCCATCTGGCTGGGTTTCCCCAGCCACTCTGGGTGGCTTCCAACAGAACACTAAAATACAATAACCTATTAAACATTAAAAGCTTCCCTAAACAGGGCTGCCTTCAGATGTCTTCTAAAAGTTTGGTAGTTACTTTTCTCTTTGACATCTGGGGGAGGGCATTCCACAGGGCGGGTGCCACTACCAAGAAGGCCCTCTAGGGTATATGTGAAGCTTAAAGTGATAAGCTGGCGCCTGTGAGTTGCGATTGGTTGCAGTAGGGGTCTGCTTCTTCATGCATCATCCAATTGAAATCAATGGAATTGAAGTGCATAGTTAAAAGCTTAAGCACCACTGATTTCAGTGGGGTGCAGCTGACTTTTGTATATTGCTGTTTATTCAGCACCAGCAAAATCGAGGCAGCTTCTTGCCACTCGTGCACAGAGGGAACTGACTGAGCCCCTCTTTTATCTATAATATTTGCAGTAGTGAAGCTCTACTGGGAGACATGGGAAGTTGCACAGTTATTGATCCGCTGCTAATGGATATGAATTGTCAGTCTGCTTCAAATGTCACCCTAGATGCTGTCATTTATGTTGTGAATACCTATATCAGCCTCAGCCTGTTGTATTTGTTTGCTGAGCAGTAATTCTTAGTCACCTTTCTCGTCCTTCAATGCAGCCTCTGAGGGGCGAGTTAGGCATTTGCTTTATTACGCAGCATGCAGCTATGTATCTTGTTTTTCCTTAAGTAATTGCAGGCACAGGGGAGCTCAGTTCCTGCTGAGAAGACGGTGTGCAGGGAAAGGAGGCTTACCACCTCACTGTCCCACTGCGATTGGCTCAGAGTCGTATAGGGGGCAAAGCCATTCACACTGATGTGGAGGGTTGTTTTTAAAGTCCCAAAGCTCATAGCCACATGAAGGGGGGCAATCAAGATTCCAGTTCTGATGGGGGTATAAAGAAATAAGCCTCCCCTCTCCTAATGCTGCCTTCCCAGTAATAATTGGGATCTCTTGTACCTGGAATGTATCTAGCTAACATTTAACTTGGCTCTAGTCATTCATTGTAAACTGCAGCTAACCAATGAGGTGAGATTTATGTTAGGCCCATTATTAGTAAGGCCAGAGTCATAGTACAAGAAGAAGAAGAGGAGGAGGAGGAGGAGGAGGAGGAGGAGGAGTTTGGATTTGATATCCTGCTTTATCAGTACCCTAAGGAGTCTCAAAGCGGCTAACAATCTCCTTCCCTCCCCCCCCCCCACAACAAACACTCTGTGAGATGAGTGAGGCTGCGAGACTTCAGAAAAGTGTGACAGGCCCAAGGTCACCCAGCAGCTGCATGTGGAGGAGCAGGGAAGCGAACCCCGTTCACCACATTACGAGTCCGCTGCTCTTAACCACTACACCACACCGGGCTGCCCACAGAACTGGTTAAAAACCAACTGAAGGGAAAATGAACAGCTTACTGTAGAAATGAAAAATACATATAAGGTACAAGGAGGGTTCTGAGAAATATAGGGAAAAATGGGTTGAGTATGTTATATATCAAGGATTGTGGTTGGAAGAGAGATGGTAGATGATATATTGATGGTATCTAACACCAAGTAAATTGGCAAAAATGTATAAATCTAAATCAAATAAGTGTTGGAAATGTAAAGAGAAGGGAGGTACTTTTTATCATATGTGGTGATCTTGTAGTAAGGTTAAAGCTTATTGGGAAATGAGAAGAAGTGTGCATGCACACGAAAGCTCATACCTAGAACTAACTCAGTTGGTCTTTAAGGTGCTACTGGAAGGAATTTTTTTATTTTGTTTTGACCATGGCAGACCAACACGGCTACCTATCTGTAACTGGGAAATGAGATAATGAATTGTAAAAGGTGTTTAGAATAACTATTGTTAAAAAAAAAAAAAAGCTTTTCTTTTGGGAATTATAGGGACAGAACTACCTAAAATGTATAGAACTTTATGTATACTATGACAGCGGCAAGAATGTTACTCACCCAAAAATGGAAAGAAAAAGAACTCCCAGCGAAAGAAGAATGGATACAAAAACTTATGGAATATGCAGAAATGGCAAAACTTACTGGGAAGATAAGAAATCAAGACAACAAGTTTTTTTTATAAAAGAATGGAAATGGTTTATTGAGCACGTACAGACAAATTGTAAACAGATAAAAACATTGGCAGGATTATTGTAATAACCTGCAGTTTTATAAGAGTATATATTTAGAGTAGATAAAAATGAGTAAATTGAATGAATTTGGATATGAAGACATTAAAAACAAATTTATGGAACTGCTGAAAGAGGGGAAAGGAAGTCAGATTGGGAAATCTTAAAAGGATTGTAAAACTAATGAAATGTATAAATCTGAAAAGTATAAATAAAATATTTTTTAAAAAAGAAAAAGGAAGAGAGATGGTAGGTGCTTGAGTAACAGTGAATAGCTTTGATGACATATAGATGACATATATTTGCCAATACAGTGTATATCCTAATGGAAAGAATCCAAAGAGCACATATGAACCAACAGAGGCTTTCCCTAGTGCACACAGGGTACCCATCCATCTTCCCAATGACATTTGGCTTGAAAGAGACCTCATATTGTAGCTGATAGACTACGTTGTCATGTGTGCTTGTTTGTAGTCTGTATGCCATGCCCATTGTAGTTTCTCCAGTTTGCAAATGTGTTTGCAGGTCAAAAAAGGTAGGTGACCCATGTTTTAACATCAGCCTGCTAACGTCAGCCCATGAGAATGGTTGAGTAAAGGTCTCAAACAGATCAGGCACACCAATTGATTTCTAGCATTATCATGTATTGCAGCCTCATTCAATCTGACACTCTGGAACGTTTGACTTTTTCAGCCTGCCTTTCCTTAATTTTTAGAATCCAGGAGATCTTTAACAGTGGGTTCCCCCGCCCCCCCCACCACTTATTTTGCTCCCACTATATATCAAAGTCATTCCAATAGTCCTGATGAACTAAACAGTCAAGAAGGCTCAATTCCTATTCACTGCCTAAGACTGGTGATAAAAAAGGTGGTGCCTTCTTCCTACCTGTAATGTGGCATAAACATATCTAGCAATAATGGTGAAAAAGGGATCTTAACAACAGCACAGGAAGGAAAAAGCTTACGAGTACGTCAGATTTCAGAGACTTTCTGCCCCAGGTTTTTGGTTCAGCTTTTCAGGAATTTTGAATAATCAAAGTTTTGCAGATAGGTGTCAAGAGAGACACAGCCATGCAAGCAAGGGGAGGATAGAACTCACTCATCTCCCACCTGATGGCTGTATGTCTGCATGACTTCAAAATATGTGTGGCATGAAATTAGTTCTAGGGCAGCCCTGCGCTTTTGCCATGTGAACATAGCATGGAGGAAGAAGGAGAGGTCCCTAATGTATAATATCCTCTCCCCCTTCTCCAGACGCACTGCGTATCAACATTTCATTCATATGGTCTGTCTCTGTGCTTTGGTGCCACAATGACTGGTGCCAGTGGCATTACTGAAATAAATTCATAAATGTTTCCTTGGATTTATTTGCAGGCAGTTTAGCTCTTAAATATGAAATACAGCTGATAGGTGAACATTGTAATTTATAAAGTTCTGTATTTCCTGGGAAGGATTAAATAGTGCACTTTTTTTTTTATTGCTACCACAGTCTGTTTATGATGTTGTGTCTGCAAGCTGTTCAATAAAATAGAATAAAAACTTGTGGTACCAATGGACAGCCGTTTAAATTTTTTGTCTCACTTTTCACATACGGAGCCATTGAGAGCATCAGAAGTCATTTGTCAGTTGTGAGTGACACTGAGAGACAGAGAAAGAGATTAAGAAAACAGTTGAGACACAAGTGTGGAATTTTAGGGAATTTGTGAGGCAAATAAAACGGCCTGGACTTTTAGTCATATAATTGAGCATATATATACATCCATCCACTTTTTAAATAATAATAATAATAATAATAGGCTTAGGAAGGGCCATAGTTCAGTGGTAGAGCATCTGCTTGGCATGCAGAAGGTCACAGGTTCAATCCCTGGGATCTTCAGGTAAGGCTGAGTGAGACCACCTTGGAGAACCTCTGACAGGTTGTCTACACGACAATGAGCAAAATATTCCGCCGTTGTATAAGGCAAGCTCCTATGTTCTAAATCAGGGGTCGGCAACCCGCGGCTCCGGAGCCGCATGTGGCTCTTTTACACCTTTGTCGTGGCTCTGGGGCGGATACTAGCGAAAGGGAGGAGGCGCATTGTGCGCCCCGACACTCCCCACTGTGGCGGGCGCTGTACTGGCTGTGACGTCGCATGGGGGCGGTGCGTGCATTAGTCACGCACCGTCCCGACGTCACCTTCCCGCCCGCCCGCCCACTACATTGTAAGGGGCATGTACGCTGGTCACTGTTTTGAAGGGGAGTGAAGAACACACACACACACACAAAAAGGTAACTTGTTAATTTAATGTTTATTTCTATGAGGAGGAGTAATTCTGAGGGGTCAAACAAAGAAATAATTTTAAAAAGTGACAAAAAAGTTATTTTTATAATGACGAGTTTTGTGGCTCCCAGTTTTTTTCTTCTTCGGAAATGGGTCCAAGTGGCTCTTTTTGTCTTAAAGGTTGCAGACCCCTGTTCTAAATCCTTACTTCCAGTCTTTTCCTTCTGTAAATCACATTGCATTAGCTTATTTCACAGTGTATTTGTGTTTCTGAGTTGGACTCCTGGGCCCTGAACATGCCTCTGCCAGGTACGCCAGATGGAACCCATGATTGTCTATGGTTATGCACCTCTGCAACAGCTCTGTTTGTGCTTTATGAAATGCAGAGGGATACATTTGCTGGATCGCATCCAGCATATGCTCCAACGACTCAGGGAGGGAAGCAGGCAGTTAGAAGAACAAAGGAGCATAAACAGAGCCCTGCCGGACAGGCCAATGGCCCATCTAGTCCAGCATCCTGTTCTCACTCGTAGTGAGAAAAATGAATGAAAACTGGCCATCCTGTTTGCTAAACAAAAGGGTGAAAGACTTTCAGAGTGAGCCTCTATCTGAGCCTGACCATCTCTATCTGCTGTTAGACTTCAAATCACCTGACCATTGTGGGGATGTCTCTCATTCAGGAGTTGAGTGTCCTGTACTCAGCACCTAAATTTACATGTGCTAATTTTTAGGTCAGATGTGGGTGAACTCAGGAGGCTGGAAGTTCCCGGGTCACCAAAGCTCTTTATTGCCATACTAAGAGTTATGTCAATCTGCCATGATCTACAAAGATAAACCGTATCATAAGTTCAGATTCATACAAGTCAGGATATGGAGTCCCAGCCCCCAGACACGACCACTCTCAGAGACTGGCCCTGGTGTGCCATTGAACTTCTGTCCATTTCCTTATTTTGACTAAACCCCATATCAGTCAGAATTACTCTGGTGTAGCTTTAGCTGAGCTCCGGTTGGGACAGCACAATAGCTGACTATTCCAAAGTTGCTCATCCTGGAGGATCTTGGGTTTGATTGGCACAGGTGATGGGAAAGATCTCTGCCTGAAAACCTGGAAAGCTACTTCTGGTTGGAATGGCCAGTATTGGCCTAGATAGGCAAATGGGCATGAGGATCTATGAGAAACAGCACTAAAGTAATGACATGGTATGCAGCCTGCCAATTTACCTTTAGCAGCTGGGGAGATTGATCTTGAGCTGTTGACATAATAATATTATCAGGAAACTGCATTTTTGCAGTGGATGTTTAAGGGGAGGAAAAAAACAGACACCCTCTATGCTTTTAAACGAGGGCATTCGAAGTGAATGAATTCAGCATATACCAGACAAAGAAGAACCTTTAATTATGTCTGCAATTGCAGGAGGAGCATCACACACTGTCTCAGAATATGTGGGCGATTCAAGAGTGTCCCTATGAAAATGTTAGAGAAAAATAACACGATTTAAAATGAAGCAGAGGGTTTTTTATCCTGGTTGGTGTATTGCAAACTCAATGGATGTATCGAAGTTGGGTTCTATTATTTGCTGGGGCCTTGATGCCCTCTAGTGGCAAATTAGGAGCTCCCAGCTCTGCAGGCAGCCTGGCTACAGCCAAATAATCAGAACTCTCAAACTGTTGGGTTTTTTAAAAATAATAATAATAATATTTGATTAAAAAGGCACTGGGTAATAGCTCTGCAATCTCTTTGGTACTTACACTGAAATGGTAATAGTGCAATATTGATAGTCTCCACTTATGACATTTATTTAGGTATTTGCTGCTAAAACACTTTTTCTGATGCACACATCAGAAAAATGTAATTACTTTAAATGTGATTGCTGTATTTTGGGGTGGGGTGGGTGGGAGGGCTGAAAATCCAACCAATTGTTTCTCCCATAATTGCAGGTTAGCTGCACTCGCCAGCACATCCACAAATAGCAAGTGTTTTTCCCCCTGTTTTATACTCCTGCTGCTGCTCGGAGGATTTGGCTGTTTCTCCTGCCGTGAGCAACCTACCCAGGAGGGTTGCTCATCTCTTTGATCTGCACCTCATTTATCTAATTTCTGGACCCTGCCTGGATGGAGGGAAAGGATCATTTAGAACTAGGAGAAAATTCTGCATCTCGCTTTTGAAAAATGTGTAACCCACCAAAATGGACAGAGCCAACTAGCCATGGCTAAAGCTCTTGTTTCCCCTGCTTGCCTGCAATTGAAGAAAATGGGGGTAGAAACTGGATGTGTTCAAGCATCTGAGAGGCCACCACTGGGCTCAGTCCATCATGCTGGCCTATTCTGTTTTGACTTTTTGAGAACTTCTACCTAGATCCCTACAGAAAAAGGCAAATGCCTTTGAAGAATTCAGATAGAGAATCCTTAGGAACAGATAATGAACATAGCTGCTTTAACAATTCCCCCCCTCAATTATCCTGGTGAAAGGAAGATGGAATGCTGTTATTGTATTCAGATACAGGCATCCTCCCAAACTGGCTTTGTGGAATGGGTGTCAGAGGAATGATAATATAGGATTGTGTCCATGTCCTACTCAAATTCAACTTCATTCAGAAAAAACAAAACAAATTCCTTCCAGTAGCACCTTAAAGACCAACTAAGTCAGTTCTTGGTATGAGCTTTCGTGTGCATGCACACTTCTTCAGATACACAGATACACAGATACACAGATACTTCTTCTGTGTATCTGAAGAAGTGTGCATGCACACGAAAGCTCATACCAAGAACTGACTTAGTTGGTCTTTAAGGTGCTACTGGAAGGAATTTGTTTTGTTTTGACTATGGCAGACCAACACGGCTACCTATCTGTAACTTCATTCAGAAAGTAATGAAGTTTAAGCTTCAGGGCCCCTAATCACAGAGGAGGCCCAGAAGCAACTTCATTCCACATTGCTTTTACAAAGTGAGCCCAGTATACATTGTTGTATATATTTCAACAATATATATATTTCAACAATATTTCAATAATCCCAAAGTTTGAGAGTCAGTAGCACACATGGCCACCTCATGAGAAGAGAAGACTCCCTGGAAAAGACCCTTGATGTTGGGAAAGATTGAGGGCACAGGGAGAATGGGATGACAGAGGACGAGATGGTTGGATAGTGTTCTCGAAGCTACCAGCATGAGTTTGACCAAACTGCGGGAGGCAGTGGAAGACAGAAGTGCCTGGCGTGCTCTGGTCCATGGGGTCATGAAGAGTCGGACACGACTAAACGACTAAACAACAACAAGCACATGTGTTGTAAAAGTTGTTGTGCCTCCCCCCCCCCCCCCCGGGTACGCAAGGGTACTCAGGACCTCTTATTTTGTTGTTTAAAAGTGTGGCACTTACTGTATCAACTTCATGGTGAGTACCGGCACCTATTTTTCTAGGGGGGAAAGGACTGGTTGTAAATAACCCCATTGAAGAAGATAACAGTGGTTACCCAGACCATGTTGCTGGTTGTGGAGGGGCCCCCATCAGAGTGCAAGGTTCTGGGCCCCCAAAATGTAGGTCCTCCACTGGACCCATTAGAGTGAATACATCAAAGTTCATCCTGTCCATTAATTTCAATGTGTTTGCTCTGAGCATGACTAACATTGGATAGTATTGCCACTTCCACCTGCAGGACTGGTTCCAGACACTAGCACTGGGGGATTCTATTTGGCTTGGAACAATTGTGTTGCAGGGTTCTTCCAAGTCCCATCCTGTTCTCTGTTCTAAAGTTCCACCATGTTCTCAATTTAATATGAAGCCTGTGGGAGAGGTTGTATGTGGTGAGGTGCATTTGTGGTAAGGTATGTATCATTAGTGGGACACGGGTGGTGCTGTGGGTTAAACCACAGAGCCTAGGACTTGCCAATCAGAAGGTCGGTGGTTCGAATCCCTGTGACGGGGTGAGCTCCCATTGCTCGGTCCCTGCTCCTGCCAACCTAGCAGTTCGAAAGCACCCTTAAGTGCAAGTAGATAAATAGGTACCGCTTTATAGCGGGAAGGTAAACGGCGTTTCCGTGTGCTGCTCTGGTTCGTCAGAAGCGGCTTAGTCACATGACCCAGAAGCTGTACGCCGGCTCCCTCGGCCAATAAAGCGAGATGAGTGCTGCAACCCCAGAGTCGGTCACGACTGGACCTAATGGTCAGGGTTCCCTTTACCCTTTACCTT
Source organism: Podarcis erhardii (assembly GCF_964252035.2). Classification (NCBI taxonomy): domain Eukaryota; kingdom Metazoa; phylum Chordata; class Lepidosauria; order Squamata; family Lacertidae; genus Podarcis; species Podarcis erhardii. The sequence goes on along the minus strand of NC_138498.1, from coordinate 91,606,270 downwards.
TATGTATCATTAGTATGCAGATAAAAAAATTCCTTCCAGTAGCCCTTTAGAGACCAACTAAGTTTGTTATGGGTATGATCTTTTGTGTGCATGCACTCAGCTCAACTTCTCTGTGTTATCAGAACCAGGAGAGCTGGAAACATTAATGGGAACATGAGGGCAATAATGTAAGCTCAAATCCTGACAAATTGGAGGTGTTGTGGATAGACAGTTATTGGGTCCAGGAATTGTGTAGATGACTAATTTTGTATGGGGTTGCACCAGCGACATTACTTTGAGGGGTAATTGTCACTGGAAGCCAGATGGTACCAGAGGCGTGGAGCACATAAAAGTTCCAGCTGGCTCACTGTTCCTGGATGGAGGTGGTTCATCAATGTGCTGGTATCCTTCCATTTGGGTTACTGCAATGTACTTTACATGGGGCAAGTCTTAATGATGGTCCAGAAGCTGCAGTTAGTGAACAATGCAATGGTCAGGTTGGTAAGCATGAAAACCAGGACTTGTGTCTTAATTAGGCACATGGTATTGTTGTAGTTACAGGTAGGTAGCCGTGTTGGTCTTCCATAGTCGAAACGAAATAAAAAAATTCCTTCCAGTAGCACCTTAGAGACCAACTAAGTTTGTTATTGGTATGAGCTTTCGTGTACATGCACACTTCTATCTCTTGAACATTGACACACACAGCATAGTATTCCACTGAGCTTTACTTAGAATAGACTCACTGAAATTAATGGACCTACCTGAATCATGGTCATTAATTTCAATGGCTCCACTGAATTTGGCTTGGTGGAATTCCACTCTTAGGATACCAATTTATTGCTGGTGGTCTAAGCTCTCTGTGTGTGTACCCTTCTGAATCTAAAATCAGATGTATAAGATCAGAATGCCTGTTCATAATTCAAACATGAAATATAAAGTGGAGTTTGAAGCACCTTCTCAGAAGAATTAATGTTACTCAAAAAGCCCCACCCCCTCTAAACTCTAAACTCTTTACAGTATGGATTTTCTTCTCCGGGTAAAATGTTTCTGACTTTTATAAGATCAGGAGATAACCCTCCCCAGCACTAATTCTTATTGCTTTCAGTAGAAAGCAATCCCCTCCCACTGAAAAGTGACTGTGACAAATTAGGGAAGGACCTCGTGAAGCCAAACAACTCAACAATAAAATGGTAGTTGAAATAAAATATTGTGAAGCACAAGGAAGTACATGTAATGGAGGGAAATAAACACAATGCATGCCAGAAATAGCTCCAGGTGATGATTGTGTTAAAATGTGGGGTTTGGTTGAAAGAGACTAGGCCTCTGAAATCATTGGCAGGCATTTTGGGGTACTTCTGTCAGCATCATGGAAAGTCATGGCTGATAAATTTTTTTATTTTTTTTGGCTCAATGCAGAAGCAGCCTGCCGACATCAGGACAATGACCCATGCCTTCACTTCCACTTCCTGACAGGGAATCATAGTAGTGGGTCATAGGTGGATATAAGGATAGTAAAAAAATAGACACCATTCTTTTCAAATGGCCCTCATATTTGTTTTCATGTTTTTAAAAATATGTTGGTTAACATCTAGTTGTGCAACAGCAAACTCTGTGACCCTGCATCTATCAGCTGGGCAGTAAAATGAGACCAATCATGGGCAAGATAAGGGTTTCTGTATATATGGGGGTTGGCCAGGTAAGCATAAAATATTTCCTCAGAAATGTCTTTGTTAAAACTAAATAACAAAGCAACACAAAAGTGGTTTGGTGAAGTGTGCGCATGCTCACCACAAATGGGGAGACACAGGACGTTGTGAGTGAAGACTTATCCCCCATGAATTTCTCTAACCTTCTTTTACAACCATCTCATGTCAGCAAATCCCATCAATTAGCATGTGCCCTGTGAAGAAATACTTCATTTTGTTTTTCCTGAACTGCTGTCACAAAGCAAAGGTCACATGTGATTGTTGTATTTCCAAGTGGAATCGTTCATTTTAGAGAGATGCTGTGATAGATGGGTTAATTCCTCTGACAATAATGTACTTGATCCAACTGTCTACTCATGTAGCTGCCAGAACCGAGGGCCAGATACACTCAAACAAAACAAAACTGCTGCATCAAATGTGTATACATGTGTGTATGTTTTTTTCTTCCTTAAACGCACTGAAGAAGGTCCTGATATGGACCCACAGCCTAGTTGAAGATGTAAGTATGTAGATTTATAAGCAGGGGCTGTATTTAACTAAAAATGTGCAAGCAGGTGGGTGGGCAGCCAAGATCACAAAAGTCCTGGCCACTCTACATGCAGGGCCATTTCTCCCACCTGCCCTGCTTTGCTACTAGCCTTTACTGGTTGGCAGGACCAGGTGGGAATATTACTTCAAACCTCAACTGGTACTGGGGTGAGAGGTTTTCCCCTTTCCCCTTGTGTCTTCATGGAATGTTTTCATCATTCCTCTGTTATGCATCCTGTGCTTTGTCGTGATTTTGGATGGGAATGACACTGAGTAGCAGCTAAGCTAAGGGATTGGGGAGAGACATGCAGGCCACACCCCTCATCTGGAAGGGGTCAGTCATTGCATCAGTTCCGTCACCCAGTAGCCCAACAGGATTGCAGATACACCGTCTGCACTACGATGGGGGTCAAATGCTGCCCAACCTGAATGCGTGCTTCCCAACCAACTGGCAGCAACAAACATTCCCACAGCAAGGGCTGATGGAATGAAGACTGGATCCTTGCCCTACAGCCATGCTAACCCCACTTACAAAAACTAAGTTTTAGCCTGAATCAACCCACACATCTGCATCTGTTGTGTTCATTCCCACTGCCCCAACCATCTGCAACCTGCAACTGTTGCAGAAGTCATGTTCTTCAACATGTTTGATAATTTTGTCTTGAACAACACAGATTAGATATGAACTTAACCTGTCTGTAAGTTTCTGGATCCTGCAAATATCCCTTTTGTTTTTCAAGGAGTGTTATATTATCCACTTCCCAGTCCTAAGCAATGGAGGCCAATCATGGGTTGCATATTTTAGTATCTCCTATTGTCTGTCTGCATTCCGCTCCCCCCAAAAATCTGTGCTTCAGTTAAGTTAGATTCCCACTCTGTCCAAATGGAATACTTTATTTTTCACATCATAGATAAGAAACACCGTAAAAATATTTTATGACCCGTACCCTGGTAACAAATTTTGGAAGCATTGTTTTACTGCCTACTCAACCGTCTATTGGGTTGCAAATTTATGAATGAGCTTGCCTTCACTGCACAGTAAACATGATCAACATTCCAGATGTCTATTATTAATCTCATGTTGTATCATCCCTCCATTCAGCTCCTAAAATATATCACACAAACCAAAACACATTTATACCTTGTTAAGGCAGTGATACAAAGCATAACAGATAAATACCAATGAAGAGGTGGAATGTTTTCAGTAATATAGGCCACCACAGAAACAATGTTAATGCCAGTGTTTTGCCCCATATATTTTGAGTCTGACAATAATTCAGACATTTTGTTCAACAATTATTATATTAAGAACTGATAAGAGCTTATTCACTGTCTATATGGATCCTAAGGTAATGATTCTATGTTTTGTTAAGGAGGAGACTGCTGGAGACTGTTATAGGGGTAATCTTTTGACTGCTGATGAGTCAAGCATGTTCAGGTATAAGAAACCAGAGGTTCCATCATGCTTGGACTGGCATGAGGTGCTATGGAGTTCAATGACAATGCCTAAAGGTCAGTTTTCCAATATGCTACAACAAACCACAGAAAAATACATGTTATTGGTTGCATTCTGGAACAGCAGATTTCAGGAATCTGTACAACCATTTTTGTTCTTTTCATTACTGTAGGATGAATTATGGTTCTGAATGCATTTTCCTTTTCTTATGCCTCATGATGGCTGCTTCTGTATACAGGTATATCAGCGTGCTTTGCTTTTTCATTATTTCTTTGCTTGCAGTCTGTATAGGCTGCCCTATGACAACAAGAGTGTTCAGAGTAGCTCATGACAAGAAGCAAAATAATATGTGTGAGAGCAAGGCAGCCTTCCCAAGACAGCACTTCCCAGGAGAGCTGTCAGCCACTCCCAAGGGGATCCATGGAAGTCTCCTACACAACCTTTGGAGTATTTTGTGTTTAAAAATAAATAGGGCATCCAGACTACATTCTGCTTTTGTGCTCTGTAAGGATTTCCAGTGCTACCCTCTCTTCATTAACTAAAGAGCAACTGGGAAAAATAGTTTGCCATCTTTGATATAGGTGAGCCTTGTTTTGAGCTTCTTCTGTCTGCCCGCCACCTCAAATTGATCTGTCCAAAGCTGAATCCAAACAGGCCTACAGGAAGTGAGTAATTTCCCCACTTGTGATGGGATAAATTCTATGGTACATTTTCCACTTTGACATGCATTTCAGCCATGCATTCGAAAAGGTCAGATCAATTTATTCAGGGCCTTCAGAGCCAATGCCAATTAGGAGTGTATTCAAAGCACATGACTGTATCAAGCCCCAAATCACTCTGTTAATCCACCATTTCCACCCCATTAACATCCGGATGGGAAGCACGGAAAGAGAAGCCCTTTTATTTTCTGTAGTATTAAAACAACTTGCTATGGTTTGGTGGCAAGAAGCCCTTTCTTTTGCTTGCCACCTAACCTTAGCAAGCTCCTCTTGCTCAGAGAAGTGCCTTTCTTCACCCCATGAATGCACTGAATCAGAAGGGAAGTGCTATTTCATTCATGTTGCCTTTCTGCCTTTTTCAAATATTGCTTTACTAACTAACTAACTAACTACGAGTGGCAAGCTCAAGATTTCAACTGCATAATCCAAGGGTGGATAACCCACAGCTGTTGGGCTACATCTGGGCTCCCAGAAAGTTTGACTCCCCAAAATGTGCCAGTATAAATGCATCAAAAACTAAAGGCCAGGTTTCCCGGCTTTTGTTATTAGGTCAGGCTCCTTTGTCTTCAGACCTCCCCTTGATATAGCTCTGCATAGAACTTGACCAAAGATGTGGGTGGAAACCAAATCAGCTCATCATTAGAGGAAATGATTTGTTCCTTAGGTGGATGCCTCTTTAGCTGGATGCCAAATATAGGACTCTCCCCTGTTATCAAGATACAAATCTCAGATACATGATTCTGGAAGGGGGAAAAAACTTTTAGTCAGTAAAGCCTATTGTCAGTTATTTCTATTGTCAGGCTCACTTTAATTTGCATCAATGGATCAATGGGCCACATATCAACTCATCTGGAGAAATGGCAACCAAAATGGAAAGGCGCATGGGCTGGCACAATTTGTGAGCCCCGAAGAAGAAGAAGAAGAAGAAGAAGAAGAAGAAGAGGAGGAGTTTGGACTTGATATCCCACCTTTCACTCAGTCTCAAAGCAGCTAACAATCTCCTTTCCTTTCCTCCCCCACAACAAACACTCTTTGAGGTGAGTGAGGCTGAGAGACTTCAGAGAAGTGTGACTAGCCCAAGGTCACAGAGCAGCTGCATGTGGTGGAGCGGGGAAGTGAACCTGGTTCACCAGATTATGAGTCCACAACTCTTAACCACTACACCACGCTGGCTCCCAAAGCCTCATGAGCATAAACCACCAGTCACATGATGTAAGATGCTTGGCCAGCCACAAGACATGGCTGGTGAGTGGGGTTTAGGTGCAGGCACAACAAGTCTTACTTATCTTCCGAATCACTCAAATCCACCTACTACAATGGCAACTTCTCCACCTAGGGACAGCTCCTGATAGAGCACATACATTGAATGTGGAAGATCCCAGATCCAGCCTCTGGTATGTCCAGCATAGGCTTGGAGATCAGCTGCCCATCTTTGTAGACAACAATAAATGGTTTGGCCCAGGACAAGACACTTTCCTGTGTTCTCTATAATGGGTGGCTTTAAAAGAAGATTGGACAAATTCATGGGGGATCTATCAATGGCTACTAGTCATGATGGCCATGCTCTGCCACAATGGCTGGAGGCAGTCATGCTTCTGAATACCAATTACTAGAAACTTCGGGACAGAGAGTGCTCTTGTGCTTGAGTTCTGTCTGCAGGTTCCTCACAGGTATCTGGATGGCCATTGTGAGAACTAGATGGGCTTTTTTCCCCTCCTTTTGCACAAGGCAAGGCAAGGGGCCCTTCTCACTAGGTTTTTGCTGGAAGGCTCAAGCCCAGCAGGAAGGCAGTGAACCTCCCACCCTTTCACTTGAATTCTCTGCAACTGAGAAATCAACAGGGGAATAAGGTCAATCCTTCCCCCTTTCCAGCTGCAGGGGGAAAGGTGATCGTGGTCATCTTCATCATACTGGGAGAGAAGACAATGGTAGTGGCCACAAACAATAGCTTGTTAAGTACTATTAAGCCAAACCTGTATTTTTTTAGTCCTCTGTCTTAGGCAGGAAATGAAATTGTCACATTTACTGTATCTTTTCAGATGACACAAAATGATAAACTAGGTATTATTTACAGGGGTCAATTCTGACCCTTAATTATCCAGACATTCTGCTTCAATTTAATAGAAAAGGGAGCCAGTCTTGTCATTTTTCCTGACAGTTAAAATGTATGCTGAATGCTCCTCCTATTAGCTGCATATCCTTGCCACAGTTAAGTTTCATTTGGCCTTATGAATAACCTCCTCTAGCAATTCAGTTTGAACATGTTAAAAACGTATGACATACTTTTAATGGAATTCTACTGACTCCTCTGCTTCTGGAAAGAAACCTCCTAGCATTTCCTTGGCTGTGAGAAATTGATTCTTTTTGGTTGTGCTTCCTCGGTTGAATTCGCAAGCGGCCACTGAGTAATCTAAGGCAATAAGCTGATTAAAAGAGTAATAGTTTCTAAAACTCAATGGGACCTGGTGCTCAGATGCCTCACTCCTTTTCTCAAGAGGCTGGTGGTGTTCATTCAATGTGGGGGCAGAAAGAAGTGTGGAGATGACTTACAGACATTAGTGTCAATCAGGACTAGATGATGAACTTTCTTAAGCAATGAGTCTTACATTAAGTCCTCTGAGATTTCTCAGCCAATATGTAAATTGGAGTACAGCAGGTGCTTAATAATATTAATGTGTGGGGCTTTTTTTTCATACAGACGCAACACAAATATTGTCCTCATTCAGGTATGGGGAACTCGTTGTTGACATACTCCAATATCCCTCCAACAATTTGCAGATCAACAACATCTGGAGGGCTATAGGTTTCCCATGCCTGCCATAGCTCATAGCGGTGTTTTCAAGCCTCTGGAGGATTGCAAGCCAACATTTTGGAATAAAAATGTGTGGAAGAAGATGTGTAATGTATCAAATAAGATTCAGGCAGAGGCATGGCTGGCAAGTGTTCCACATCTGCCCCAGAACATTGGAAAGAACTCACCACGTGGTTCTTCCCCATCATATTGTGGGGCAGAGAATTCTTTTTGTAAGGCAGTTAGCGGTTCCAGGAAGAGATGAGCTAGAGTAGAGAAACAGTGGGCAGGGAAAGGGTTAAATACACCTCCCCACCTGCTGCAATTCACTCCTTAGGACTCCCTCCAGAAACTGAGCAAAGTAGTTGAGTGAATACATATTTGATCTGGAAAAAGGCTGAATTGTATATAAGCATTAAAAATAGAAAAATTCCCTCCCCTCCATTTGTCTTTCTGAAAAAGAATATCAGGTTGCACTCAGACCAGTTAAAAAAGCAAGAAGGGCATGGAATGTCTACTTAGATATCACTTTCAAGAGAAAATCAAAGCAGCACAGCACATCTTATTTATCTTTTCTATGTCTTTTATTCAGCACAAATGTACACTTCTGCAAGCACCAGGCAACACATATTGAATGAAATAAAAAAAGCCCCGTGCAGGGAGTTTGTTAATTTTATCCCCTCCAAAACATCTCTCCTAGATTTTGTCAAATAGGATTTACTATTTATTAAACTTCACAAGCAAGGTTTATTAATTCACATTTCCCTAGGTATTATCTCTCAAGTGTTGCTTCCTGGCGCTCAGCTGCTACTGAAATTATACTTTGTACGACTCATGTTTTGCCTTCAGCTACATAGGTGCTAATCCCATTAACCCTGTGGATTTATTTTTCTGGCAACTCCTTCATGGATAACGACCATCATGGTTACTTCATTGCCTTTTCTAAAAATTCTAGCAAATTCTTTCATTGTTTCTCACAAGCTTATACACAGCATATTTCCATAGGACCATCTTTTGAAGTCATTTTGGAAGCATAATTAAAGGGACTGGTTATTCCCTGTAACACCACTGAAGACCATCTTCTCCTGAGGGGATGGGAGAAAGAAGAGCTTGGAGAGCTGCCTGGCACATAGCAGACGGTGTTCAAGCTGAGGTGACCTCCTTTTCCCCAACCATCACTACAAGGCTACTCAAGAACCAGCTGGCACTGAGGGAGGATAGAGAGAAGACAGAATGGCCCAGAGATCTACCCACTATCTAGTTCCCAGAACTCCAAGTAAGGTGGCCTCTGCCTCTATCAACCTCTTGATCAGAAGGGAGCAGACATCTAGTTCATGGGTAGGCAAACTAAGGCCCGGCGACCCGATCTGGCCCAATCGCCTTCTAAATCTGGCCTGCGGACGGTACGGGAATCAGCATGTTTTTACATGAGTAGAATGTAAAATGTATCTCTGGGTTATTTGTGGGGCATAGGAATTTGTTCATTTTTTTTTTCAAAATATAGTCCGGCCCCCCACAAGGTCTGAGGGACAGTGGACCAGCCACCTGCTGAAAAAGTTTGCTGCCCCCTGATCTAGTCTCTCCCCCCCCCCCCCAAATCATGGCTTAAAGGTAAAGGTAAAGGGACCCCGACCATTAGGTCCAGTCGTGACCAACTCTGGGGTTGCGGCGCTCATCTCACTTTATTGGCCGAGGGAGCTTCCGGGTACAGCTTCCGGGTCATGTGGCCAGCATGACTAAGCCACTTCTGGCAAACCAGAGCAGCACACGGAAACACCGTTTACCTTCCCGCCGGAGCGGTACCTATTTATCTACTTGCACTTAGGGGTGCTTTCGAACTGCTAGGTTGGCAGAAGCAGGGACCGAGCAACGGGAGCTCACCCCGTTGCGGGGATTCGAACTGCCGACTTCTGATCGGCAAGTCCTGGGCTCTGTGATTTAACCCACAGTGCCACCCGTGTCCCCAATCATGGCTTATCTTGCCTTTAATTTATCCTTGCAAAGTTTCCTTTAAGAATGTAAATAATTTCTGAATTGTTAGCATCCATCTGTCTCAAGAGACAATGGAGTGTTCCTCCAGTGTTGAAGTCTAACTACTGTGTTAGCAGCACCAGCACCTTCCCCAGGGCACAAGCCTGGGCAGTGTGTCTGGAGACCCAGGGCTGGCCAGGTGACAAGACTCGCCTCTTAGCCTTGCTGATGTGCTCCAAATGAATATAGAGTAATACATTCGTCACCAGCTTGGCTGCAGGAGTTGCCAGAAGGAGGCATACAAGCCAACATCCAACTGTCTTTGCATCTCCACTCCAGATTTGTGTATGGCTTACTCATTAATCTTTTCTTCTCCCAAAGATATCCCACAAGGCAGTGAAGAATTATTTTCTCTCCTGGATGGGCTACCTTCCCAAGTTGATGCCCCCACTTTCCTCTACAGCACGTGCAGAAAATGAGCACTCACACTTTACATTGTGGGTGCCCTTTGAGGGATCGTGAGTGGTGCTACAGTTCCCAGGGAGCTTACTGGCAAACAGGGGCTGGCTTGCCTCTCAGTGTTAATTTTTGGAGGTTCATGCCCAGCCTCAGTTATCAAGTTTCTTGCTGGGAGGTGGGGCCAGTCCCATTTATAAATGGGGGGGGGGGAGCCGACAATAGCCAGGCAGATGACTCTGGAGATTCACCCTCCCTCCCTCCCCTCCCTTTATTTTATGTTTATTGTTTGCAGGTTAACATGTTCTTCCTGTTTAGTGGGTGCTGCTATGGTCTTTGACTGGCTGCTGTTGAAGGACCAGGAAGAAATTTTCCTGCATTGGCAGGTTTCGTCTTCCCTGTAGCAATTCGTCACAACTTTGGCAGCTATGGCCTTGGGTGGAATCCTTTAGTCTTTTCTTCCCTATAAGGAGGGGGGGACGTGAAGTGGTGACTGACCCCCCTGCGTTGGTGATTCCAGGGTCCCCGTCTTAAAGGGGTTATATATTTGGGTGTCACTGGCCATACACTGAAAAGTTGTCAGTGAACTACCCTGTGTGTGGGAATATGGGCTTGGCTGCCTGCTACACTTACATCTTGCAGAGCACCCCCATATCCCAGTTACCCTGATGAGCGCCAGTTCCCCTCGGCTGGGGGGCTGGGAGGGATACACGCCCAAGGCCTAAGCCAAAGTCTTCCTACATTTAGAAGTTTAATAAATTTGTGGCCTACAGTAATTTCAATTCCATATAACATTGTCAGAGTCTTTATTCCTTCCTTATGATCCCTGGTGGCTGGGGCTGTCGGACCTGGTCACGCAATGCCTTCTTGACTGTTGGAGCCACTATTGGTCCACTGTAACTTGTCTTTGCATGCAAGCGAAGTCCCTAACTCACTGAGGGTTTGAAACCCATTGGCTACTCTCACCCGACTTAGCCGCCCTGTCGAAGCCATTCCTTGGGTGTGACCACTGTTGCATGTTGACAGCTTCTAGGAGTCACAGGAGAGACCTGAGTGCAGGGTTGGGACCAAAGGTGAACAAAGTGCCCCAGAAGGAGCATGATGTGTTCCCTACCAGAGGTACACCTATAGAGCGAGATGAGCACTGCAACCCCAGAGTCATCTGCGACTGGACCTAATGGCCAGGGGTACCTTTACCTTTAATATCTTACACACCACAATTTCTGAACTCCATGGTGTAAATAAGCATAGAGAAGCCCAGTTTAAATTCAAGAAGTCCATGTTTGAACTCAGACAGAAATCTTTATATTTAGATGCTATTTGGGTCTGACATGCATTTAACCTACCAATAGGTTAACTTACTACTATGTTAAAAAATATCTGCTTTGACTTGGTGTTAGATTTTTGACTTGTTAATGAAGTCAAACTTCCACATATATTTTCATTGAATTAATCAAAGTCAATGCCTTTAAAGCAAATCAGTTCAATGAAGTCAATGTTCTCTGGGTGAATTAAATGCAGTACAAATTCTTAACAGAGTGAATTTTAATTCAGAAGAATTATTTTGAGGTGACAAGCCCTATTTATTTCAGCTCAGATTTTGCAATATATCCCTCCTTTATTACTGTTCTTTTCTGTGTGATGATCTCACAGGCAGCTTCTTTGTCTGTTAGGAAGCTGCAAATAGACTGCGATAACTGTGCATCAATCCCATTCACCTACTGGTGAAAAATGCCTTCAGTAGCATAGACTGGCATGGGAAGGATATGTGCAGATAAGGCATATTCTTTAAATTTAATAAACATGTTTATTGTGTTTTATATTTACTGAATGGATATCCATCACCAGAAATCACAGAGATGATTCTTGAGGACAATTGTGGACATAGTTCAGCTATAGTGGCCAGACCCACATTTGCCCATTTCTGTGAGAAGAGACTCAGATGGCTACCCTAATCTATGTAGATTAGGGGTGTTATCTGTTTGAAGGACTATCAGAGGACGGTTTTCAATTTGAAAGAGTTCTCTTTCACAAGAGCTATTCAGTCTGAATCCTATTTAAAAAGAAGGGAGAGCAAGGAATTGAAATTGCCTGTCAGCACCTGGACAGCAGACTGAGCAGGCACATAAGATTCCTGGTCTTTCACACTAGGGTGAGATGTTTTGGGTGCAGTTCCTTGAATGAGTCCTGTTGGTGGAGGTTGTGCACAATATCTTCCAGTTATCAAGGCTTCCCCCCATCTTCTCCCCTATGCATCACTGCACCTCCAAAAATTGACTCAGGAGTCAGGAGAAAAGTACGCAAGGAGTGGAAAAGGGGGACTGCTTGGTGTGGAAAACTGAGAAGCTTGTGCTGATGAAACATTCAATGTAGCCTGATGCTGAATTCCTCCCATAGACTTTCTATTTAAATTATAGTATTTAGTCCTAAATTTGCAACTCTATATATATTAGCACATGAGAATTTTATGCCCATCTGTGTCCCCTTCTGTTCTCTTTGCATTTTCTCTTACTTGGTGGTGTTTGAGTAGTCACCCTAAAGTGAATTGCACTACCACTGAAAGCAATAGGACTTCAGTGATGACTAACTTGCCTCATTGGGTTTTAAGGATTATTTTCTCAAAACTGAACCTAGCATTCAAGTCAGGGTAGCCAATGTGGTGCCTTACTGATGTTGCTGGACTGCATCTCCCTTCACCCCCAGTCAGCATGACCAATGGCCAAATTCAATGAGAGTTGTAGTTCAATCTAGAGGGCACCCTGTTGAATAAACCTCATGTAGGTCATGGTAATTAAGTTAACACAAACCATAATAACTCAATGCCACAACTGTGTTCGATTCATTTTGTAGCTTTGAGGTCTTTTAAAGAAACAAAGTTATCCCTAAATGCTCAAGCCAACCGCAGAATAATTGCTACCTTTACATTTTCAGGCAAGACTGGCTAATTGCAGGGGGGAAACCCCAGACAATGGGTTTAACAGCTTTCCATATTTATGACACATTCCCAGGGATTAGCATCATTTATGTGCTTAATAATCATTACATTTTATTATCTATCCTACAAATAAATTTTATTAGGAAGGACTGAATACAGTGTCCCCCACCCCCTCCTCTATTCAAATCTATTTACACATCCCCAGAAACAAATGTATTCACATTGTATAATTCTGATTGTATGCTTCGCCAAGCATTAAAAAGCCTTCCTCGACTGTATGGCTCTCGCAGTTTGACAATTCTGACAGCTTCACTCCCAGAGTGTGCATGAGCAAGCAAGAAAAACCTGCAAAGACATGAGGTGTGTCGCAGAGCACAGGATGCTTTCAAATGATTTTTCTGTCATTGTAATCCGTTTTCAGTGGGTGGTCTTCCAGACTGACATATTTATCTGGGAAAATGTCACGTACTCACGAGATGCCGATTTGCATGGTGTCTGGTTCTCAGGTGTACTCTCTCGATTCAGCAGCATTATGAATTGGTGGTTCCCAAATAGCTGCTCAAATAGCTCCCCCCCAACCCCAACCCCCCTTTGCTTGTAAGAGCAATAGCTTTGTAAATGTGCTGGGCTTCCAAGAAATCCATTACATTCCCATGCTAGAGCAAACTGGATTGGACAACTGAAGTTTTCAAAAGTTCTCTTCCTGCTTGAGAAACCGTTTTGGGTCATGAAAACAGATAGCACCACCCCAACACCATTTTACCATGTGTCAATAAGTTTGGGTATCTCTGTAATATATTGCTCCTCATTTATAAGTTTGCCTGTTTAGACTTTGCTGGAGTGGGTGGGAGTAGCTGCTTCAGGAATATTAGAAGGAGGGGAGGTTCGTTGTTTGGGTCTATCCCTGCAATGCCTCTTCCTCTCCAGAATGCAGGGGACAAAAAAACAAAACAAAACCCAGAAAGGCATCTTTCAGGGTTTAAGACTACCGCCTTCATACAATGAAAGGATGCATCTATTGATGTTTCGCAACCTTAACCTGTTGCAGGATCTTAGCCAGACCCAGCTGAATATAGCAGAGCATACGCAGACTTCCAGAAGCAATCTGTTGCAGACAGGCAGGATGAAGCAGGAACAAGACGCTGCTACCAGTAACTTGGTTACTTAGAGGTGTTTATTATTTACAGCAGACTCACAAGTTACTATATACAGGATACAGAGACGGATCTTAACTCTCTCACTGAACAAACTCCAAACGACTCTCAGAACACCACACTGATCAACCAACTATCCAGCAAGGAAGGTCATGAGTCATCATGCCAATGTGGAAACCTCTACCAATAGCAGAGCTGTATCCTAGGTTCCATATCTCTAGGCAGAATAACTCCCTTCGGCTCCTTCCTCTCTTAATTGCTTTTGTGGGAAGCTGCATCAAATAGCACGTAGATCCCAAGAGCATCAGGAGGAGTTATGGGCCACACAGCCTCACCCATTCAGTCAATACTGTGGGAAACTGGAGGAAGAGGGTAATAATTGGTTGGAGGGGACTGAATGGGGATGGTGAGGAAAAGCACAGGAAGCAGACATGAGGAAAGGGGGAGAAGTGACCATGAGGAGAGTAAAAGGGGGGGGGCAAAGAAAGACGAGTGGCAAAGTAACAGGATGGGCAAAGGAGGGGAATATCCCCAATGCCACTGGAGTTACTTTTGGGTTCCTTCTTGTGTGGGTTCCCTTCTTGCTTAGCTTTACCCTGGGGGATATTTGGGTGGTTTTGTGCTCTGTCAAACAGCCAAGACGAAGGAGGCAATACAACTTCCTTGAGTGTTTTCCTCTTACACTCCTTACACGCTATTGTGTGCATTAATCTCTTGCCATCAGCATTGAAAGACAATCCATCAGACTTCTGCCTTTCATTTCCAGCAGGAAGGAGTGGTGAAGGAAACTTCAAGAAACAGGGGGCTGAAATGATCGGGGCAGGGTAAGGGCACACTATATGTACCTTTAAAGCACAAGGTTTCCCCCAAAGAATCATGGAAGCTGTAGTATGTTAAAGGAACTGGGAACTGAATTAGACTACAGTTCCCACTATTAGGATCATAGGATCATAGGAACATAGAGTTGGAAGGTACCCTGAGGATCATCTAGTCCAACCCCCTGCAATGCAGGAATATAGAGCTGTCCCATATTGGAGCAGGACCTTTTTTTCAGCAGGAGCTCACCGGAACTCAGTTCTGGCACCTCTCAGTGGGTGCTATTGCCATTATAAGAGAATGAGGGAAGCATTCATGCTGAGTTCTGGCACTCATTTTCCTAGAAAAATAGCAGTGACTTGGGGAAAACTGTGTGCCTTTAATGTATGGTACAGCTGGCTTGAGCAACAAGAGCTTCATTTTACATCTGTAATCAAGTCATTAATTTTTTAATTACAGTGGTTAGTCAATTAAAAATTCAGCTTGTTTATTTTGCACATTACCCATATGCACATAAAGGGAAGCTTTACAGGATGGGTGTTTATGCCATAGAGATTTAAAAATGGCCAGTTGTTGCAGTAATAGCTATGGAGGATAGGATGCCCACTCCTTTCCTGGCGAAGCCTCCTGTGCTTCACACAAGGCAAGAAGAAATTCAATCAGCATATTATTTCTGCATTCTCCACTGTCTAAAGCTGAATTGTTAGAATCACAGAAGTCAGGAAAGGAATTGGTAGCATCCAGCATGCAATAGGTCATAGGCTACATTGTTGTTGTTGTTGTTAATACTGCCCTGCATCCACAGGGTGGTTCATATTAATCTTGGTGAGTCACAGGTTGTGAGGAAGGAGGAGAAGGAGGAGTTTGGACTTGATATCCCACCTTTCACTCAAAGTCTCAAAGTGGCTAACAATCTCCTTTCCCTTCCTCCCCCACAATAAATACTCTGTGAGGTGAGTGAGGCTGAGAGACTTCAGAGAAGTGTGACTAGCCCAAGGTCACCCAGCAGCTGCATGTGGAGGAGCAGGGAAGCGAACCCGGTTCACCAGATTACGAGTCCACCGCTCTTAACCACTATAACAGGCATCCCCTACCTTCGGCCCTCCAGATGTTTTGGGCTACAATTCCCATCATTCCTGACCACTGGTCCTCTTAGCTAGGCATCATGGGAGTTGTAGGCCAAAACATCTGGAGGGCCACGGGTTGGGGATGCCTGCACTACATCATGCTGGCCAGAAGACAGACCAATTTATAAAAACATTATTAAAATGCAAGATAAAATGAATGAAATTGTTGGAAGGGACCTTGGAGATATCTAGTCTGATCCCTTGGTCAATTGAAGAATCATGCAAAGCTACCATCCCTGAGAAAATGACATTCAGCATCTGCTTAAATAACTCCAGTGATAGGGAGCCCAGCACATCCTAAGACAGTCTGTTGTTCCATGGTCAAACTACCATTAGGAAGTTTCTCCTGATGTTCAGCTGAAATCTGCATCCTTGAAATTTATACTCATTAGTTCCAAGCCTGCTCTCTGGAGCAATGTAATTATATTTGATATACAGTATTTATGCTCATTTTACAGAGCTATTAGCGATGACTTGCAATCCCAGACAGTTTCCATTCATGAGAAAACATCCAGAACTGGTTTCAAGGCCAGGAAAGATGCTATCAGATGTTGAACTCTAGACTGTTTTGCCACAGATCAGGGTATGAGATCGAGTCACAGAGCGACAGTAAAAAAAAAAAAAGGAGGAAAAAGTATGATTGAGTGAAATCAAAGGGAGAAAGGACAGAGATATTTCATGTAAGGAACTCTGCCGATGATATTAAATATTTTGAGTTCCTCCTAAGTGAGAGATTGCCTTGACCAAGGCTTTTTGACAGTCATAGAATCATAGAGTTAATTGCTTGTATTGTAGCGCATGTGTTGATTATCCCGCCATAATGTAGCCATAAGCCAGTAGAGTGGTACCTCAGGTTACATACGCTTCAGGTTACAGACTCCGCTAACCCAGAAATAGTACCTTGGGTTAAGAACTTTGCTTCAGGATGAGAACAGAAATTGCGCGGCAGCAGCAGGAGGCCCTATTAGCTAAAGTGGTGCTTCAGGTTAAGAACAGTTTCAGGTTAAGAACAGACCTCCAGGACAAATTAAGTACGTAACCAGAGGTACCACTGTACTGTGAAACAAAACTAAAAAGAACCCACAATTCCTTAATAAGCACCACAAATTTGTCCCTCATCAAATACATTAATTTATTATGCACTTGCGGAAGGGGAAGGTAAATGCACCGTACCTGAGAAGGCTTGCATAACTAAATTTTGAAGTCTAGTTTCATACATGAAACATACATTTCCTTTGAGCCTGATATGTGCTATGTATACTGTGTCTGGTTGTTGCTCATGTGGAGAAGGGATTAGAGAAAGGGTATTTATATTGCAAGTAAGCATTCTGAATAACTGTAATGAATGCTTTAAGCCTTATGTGTGATAATACCTTGCTAAGTGTACTCTTAGCTTTGGTTTTGTTTGGGGTTCTCTTTTGCCAGCAGTTTCTCTTTCAGCTTCTGTATAAGACAGGGCCAGCATCCACACCAGAAAGTAATCTCGCTTAGCTTGGCTCATGGTTTTCCTTTTTTAAAAAAAAAAGTGTGAAAGCTTCCAACAAAGAGGTGTATTTTTAAACAAAAGGGGGGGAAGTGAATCTTGCACAATATTTATACAAGCAAAATGCCTTCTCTACGGTGGCATATCTTTTGCCCCGTAGCATGTAATTTCCTTCTGTTTATAATCCTCATTTGAATATCTTAACAAAGAGGGTGGTTTCAGTTGGAACTGTGACCTGTTTTTCAGTAAGGTTTTAATCCTATTGCCTCAAGTGATTTGGTTTCCCAGTGTTGCACAGCAGCCTGTCAACAGTGCTTACAAATCGGCAGGAAAGGATGTAACCTCCAGGTGTGTGCCATGAGATGGGTGAAATATTGACAACTATTTATTTTTATTTTTATTTGTTTCACAAAAGGCAGGCACTTCATTAGAGAACTGGATAGGATTATCATAATTGTGTATGTTCCTGGGCCAAAGGGGTTTCCGGCTGAACAAATCCCAAAGTAAAGCTATTGAGCATCTCAAAGGCCTGAATGTTTGGATGTAACCTCTGAGATTATGACAGCCCATAGCCAAGATGCAGAAGTGGTAACAGCTACTTCTGTGAATAGAAAAGTCACTCATTCATGGCCCCTGTGATGGGCAGAACAATTAGGTCAACCTTCTGGAGATGTTTCACCAATCAGGTTTTGATTGGAAACAGCAAACTCACATAGAGGGAGGATGGAAAAGGTGGATTTTGATGGTTTAACTGCCAGATAGGGCCTGGATAAGGAAGCAGCTAGGTGTGCTTAGGGATTTGTCAGGCAGGATAAACCAGTTTAATTTCCTCAGGTGGAAAAAAGGGACATAGAGAAGGGCTAGAGGTTTTCTACAGAGTCAGTGAATAAGAAACAAAAGATTCCATAGAAATAGTTGAAGAGACTCATAAGTAAAGTTATCATTTAAACCTACAACTGCATTTATGACTATTCCTAAGTATTGTGCCTTGGCTAGTGAAACAGAGCGTTATCCCTTATTGAGTATTTGTTTTTAAAAAGTACTGTTTCATTTCCAACATGCCTCAGCTTTAATCTATATCCAGACCTGGGAATAAGTTGACTTAAGAACCACAACTTCAAGAGTCTTTGCTGCAGATTCATAGTTTCTATAAGACGCTACCACTCATAGACAATATCTGAATTCTTAGTTGATTTATCCAGGGAGGGACCAAGGGTACCGTATTTTTCGCTCTATAAGACATACTTTTTCCCTCCTAAAAAGTAAGGGGAAATGTGTGTGCGTCATGGAGTGAATGCAGGCTGCGAGGCTATCCCAGAAGCCAAATCCCTCTTGCTGTTCTGGCTTCTGGGATTCAGAATTTTTTTTTTCTTGCTTTCCTCCTCCAAAAACTAGGTGCGTCCTATGGTCTAGTGCGTCTTTTAGAGTGAAAAATACGGTATATCTTCCCAGTCTCAGTCATGTTGCATTGCCGCCATCTTCACTGAGGGAGTTTTTCACAATCCCCACTTCAGATGTTACTAGAAATGCACACAGATTGGTTGTAGTGGTAGTAGTATCATCCCACCTTTCCTCCAAACAGCTAAAGGTGGCATACAAGGTCCTCCCTCACCCCTGAATAGAAAGAATTCAGTTGATATACACACAGCCTCAAAAGCCTGCTGTAGATTATGCATAATGGCTGGAGAATGCACAAAATTCAGCCAAGATATGCATATTCCCCAAGGCCTGTTAGAGATGATGCATAATGACCCAAAAATGTAAAAAATCAGTTGATGTATGTTCACATTTTCCAAGGCCTATTGGAGATTATGTATATTGACTAGGAAATGTGTGAAACTCCCTCCTCATGGAAGGATTATGTGCACATTGCCAGCGCACCCATAAAGAAGACTCATGAAACAGTAACTGAAGTGAGAAATGGTTATATTTATTCAAATATAAAAACACAGAGGATCTGCAAGTAACTCCATAATTAGTTGAATCAAAAATAGTCTAGGCATGGAAGTTCCCTAAGGAGGGGGCCATCATGGCCCCACCATAGCACAGTGTTTATTCCAGGGGACTCCAAAGCCAAGGCAGCATAGAGTGCCCTTAGCCCAAGAAATACCACAGGCATTTACCCCAGCAGATCTTGTTTCTCCTCTCTGGACTAAAAGCTGATTAAACCAAAAATAGCACTCCAATAAAAGCACTCCTATCAATACGTAGTAGACCAAGGAGTTGAAAGGTCAACCAGGATTCCCCCCCCCCCAAAAAAAAGTCCCACTCAGCCCACAAACAGGCAAGTAGCAAAGCCCATACAACAGAACCGGGCTGGCTCAATACATTTTGGTACCTGAGGTGAATCACAAAATGGTGCCCCCAGCCTTGGAAAAATGGGTAAGTGAAGATCTACAATAGGAACAAGGGTGGGAGGAGACCAGCAGCACCTATTCAATGATAGGTTACTGGAGAGGGATGGGGACTGCTGAGGAGATGGCAGATCCAGCCTCCATAAATCAGCTGCCCCTGTGGTTCAGTGGTTGCTTCACCTTGCTGCAGGCAGCCTTGCAGTGGAAGGTGAGTGGGCTCCACAAGGAGAAGAATGGAGAGTTTGGGGAGGATCCAGCTTATAAAGCCTTGCTTCGTCCTGGTTTGCCCGGCGGCCACCATATTCCTACCTCCAGCTCCTCCCCAGAGACAAAGCTGCCTGAGTCTTCTTCCCATGCGAGTTGGGATGTGGCAAATTCACCCCCCACCCTATGGTGGGAGTGACATTCCCCATGAGGCTTGGTGAATGTGCACAATGGCCAGATGTTATGCACATTCACTGCTCAACTTACATTCCCCTTAACATATGCACAAGTTTACAATTATAGGAATAAAACAGACATGCATATAGGCATTTGCACTTTAAAAAAAAAAAATTATGGGTATTTTCATATCTTCCTACTTTCTGATTATGATATACAGTAATATTCAACTGCAACAAAGGATGGAAAGCTGAGGAAACAGCCTTTGAATACATCTGTCATTTTTTGTATATCTGTCCTCTTGAATGTTTTACATTTTACACTTCAGTTCAAAAGATATTAATGTGTTTCAGAGTGTTTAAGTACAGCATGTTTGGCTATTCTCTTTTTACACAGTTCTTTCCTTGGAAGGCAGTGCAATAGTAAATCTATGGTGATGTATATGTTGTCAGGTGCCGAGGATATTTCACAGATTTTAAACTGTTGAGTAATGGAAAGAATTTAATTAAACATTCCATAAATTATTTGAGCACTAGCTTGGTATTTATTGAGTAGGGCTACAATCTATTGCTTTAGCATTTGTTGCTTATCCCCTGACTTATAAATTAAAGGATAATTAATGCAATGGTTATTCCATTTGGGAGTATAATTCACAACCGTTAGCATTCAGGGGAGTTTGCCATTGTCTTCAATAGGTTTAGATGACTGCACAAAAAACTAGAAGAGGATGGGCTTCCTCCTTATGGAGAACACACTGCTAGGTCTGGTTCTGACATTTACTAGGCTTGCAAGAAACTTCACATGATGAATGAGCAGGCATGCCTTCCTTCCTTCCACTGTGATGATAGCATCACTTGTAATTTAGGCACTCCACACAGATGCTTTACCAACACAATTATTTTCCTTTAAAGGGGTGGGGTAAGCAAGCCAACCCTAGCATTCTATTCCCCTCCCAGAATGGCTTGACAATCAATTTTGCTACTCAGAGCATCCCATTTGTGGGCTATAGCCTATTTGTGGGCTATTTGACCTCAAATTCAGGGCAAACCATGTGACCCAAGAGCTGCCTTGCAAACATCTAACTCCCCCATTGGAATGGTTGGCTACTTTCTTCCTCCACTGTCTCTGTATGCTCATTGCTGGAGAGTTTGCACACACATACACCCTTTTATTTTTGTATAATAGGGTCAGCAGTAACCCATGAATCAGTAAAAGGTTTTAAGCATGGAATGGTGGTTGGTGGTGGTGAGCAATGAAACTCTTACCAGAGATTCCCATGACCTGTCAGCAGAGGAATGGGAACTGTTAGCATTGCACCATGCTGACATATGCACAGGTTGCTGAGTAACTAGCAGTGCCAAGCATTTTGCTGACCCGTTGAAAACACAGCCGTATTATATCAATGCTTACATTTCGCTTTTTACATGCTCAGTGAGTTCTGATCTGTGCTAGTAACAGATATGGGTGGCTTTGATTTCGAAAGGCCATGCATCTTCTCAAGCATATATTTCCCATCACCAGCACTTTATTAAAAAGAAATCTTGAGCATTCTTCCTGAGGCGGATTTCAGTACAATTTCACAATGCTCACAAAACTACAGTGTGAACCCTGATTCTGTTCTTGTTCCGTAATGACAATGAGCCTGTTCCAGGCTGCTCTGGAACTGGTACAAAAAAATGGATCTTCTACTCTTCCGGCTGCCCAAGCCATTGACTTGTGTTGATGCCTAGATATGTGGAAGGAGATGGTCTCTTGGTCAATCCAGAACCTTTGGTTGGCATCACCTCAATCCAACTCACACTGAGTGAACACACACTCAATCACACTGAGAGCCAGTGTGGTTAAGAGTGATAGACTCGTAATCTGGGGAACTGGGTTCGCGTCTCCGCTCCTCCACATGCAGCTGCTGGGTGACCTTGGGCTAGTCACACTTCTCTGAAGTCTCTCAGCCCCACTCACCTCACAGAGTGTTTGTTGTGGGGGAGGAAGGGAAAGGAGAATGTTAGCCGCTTTGAGACTCCTTTGGATAGTGATAAAGCGGGATATCAAATCCAAACTCTTCTTCTTCTTCTACTGCTGAGTCATGAGAGATTGTTAAATACAGCAGGCTCCCAATTTATGCCAATTCTATCTACACATTTGCAACTTTGTGCTGATTGCCAATAAATAAAAAACTAGAAAGGGGGCAGGAGACCTTTGTGGTACTGTCCCAGAGCCCAGCAAGCAAGGCAGGGGGCTTACTCATTCCTCAGAGGGTTTTCTAACAATGCAAAGCACTTTGAAGGCCTTCATCTTGATTACCAGGTTCTGGGAGGCTTCACAATAGGGCACTGGGAGGTTCCCATGAGATCTCACAGGGCTGTCATGAGATCTCAGATGGTCCTGTTCTCATTGGATCTCAGGTGGCAGGGTAGTTCTGATTGCATGATTTCACCTTTCTGCACAACCCCTGGGAATGTAACTCTTGGATAAGTTGCAATCGTGGTGCACATTGAGGGGACTTAGTAGCAAAATGTTGAGGTTAACATCGCTCCATTGAGCACAAATGAGCTTACGTCTAACACAGTATAATATGCAGTGGGGGGGAACTATTCCCAAGGTCTCTTTTAGAGATAAGAAGAGAGTGATTGCTATTCCCTTATAGTCAGTTCTGTTCATAACTAACTCTCAGGATAATAGCAAGCTCGCAAATCAAATCTGTTTTGCGGGATTAATTTGTAGATTAAACTAATTGGTGATTTATATTTGAAAGTGAAATAGGAAACACCATTGGCTGAGGGGAAGGGGAAGGTCTTGTTAACTGCAAGCTGTTATCCTTTGCCATTTTTAATAATTCTTTCACTTAGTGCATTACAGCGAGAGCTGTGCAACTCCTATTACATGGATCAATAGGGAAAGAAACACAGGAGGAAGCATGGCAGCTTTTCAACAGCTTCTTAAGAAGCTGTATTGAAGTCTTCATTTTCATTCTCACAAGCCCTGCTGGATCAAACCAGGGGCCTAGCCAGATAGCATCCTCTTTTGCACAGTGGCCAACCGGATGCCTAAGTTCACAAGCAGGACATGAAGAAGCATGCTGCCTTTGATCCTGGTGGTATAAAATAGCCACCATGACTAATAGTAATAGCCATTGATAGCTTTGTCCCCCATGAATTGGTCTAATCCTCTTTTAAACCTGTCCAGGTTGGTGGCTGTCACCTAAGGACACACACACACACACACACACCCTTTTAAAAAACTTTCTTCATCACCCAAAAGTGATCATCTCCTTTCAGGCAATGAAGGGAGAAGTTCTGATTTTGGGTTGTGCCCCATTGCAAATGGTATGAGACCAGTCCATTTGGTCTTTCCTCTGTTGTTATAACCCATACATGCTATGCTTGCATCAGGATGCTTATAAATATTGGCTGCCAAAACTCAGTACAATTTCCAAGTGAGGCAGCCCTGATCATTATGCTATAAAAACTGGAGAGCACAAGCAAGTTGTCTAAACAAACCTAAGTGAAAAGTTCTGTTTCCTAAAGTTAAACTGACACTGAGAAATGAAGTGAAACACCATGTTAAAGCACTCTGATCTTCAATTATCTATACACGTTGTTTCCAACACAGTGGTTCATGGTGCCTTTCCATTCAAATTGAGCAGCTTGACACAACCATAATTACTATGACCTCTCCATTGTTACCATGAGGTGTTGACATCTGTATACCGTAAGCAGCTGGTGGGTACATCTGCTTAGCAATTACATGGCTGGTCCTGCCCAAGGATTAATGCCAAAACTTTGAGTAAGAAGCGGGGTTGATCAAATGTTAATTGCAATTACACTGTTCCCTGTTCTACACCTGCCTCGACTTTCTCAGTCTTCAAGAAGTTGTTATTTGATGTGTGACTTAGCAACTTCTGGATATAATCCTTCTGTTCAACTAGCCTGTGCATTACTCATACCAACTATTTAAAAAGTGGCTTCCAAACAAAACTATAGCTTATATTTTGAAAATGTGCTAAAACCATAACACAATGTTGGTACTTGGGGCACTTTTGGAATCACAGACAATTGAGCCAAAGATGATTTCATACATACTTGCAAAACAAGTATAAATGTTTAGAAGGGATCCTGTAAAGAAAACTGCTCTAGATCCAAGTAAGGGACACACTTTACAAAATATTTACCCATGTGTGCATCGTCAGCTGAAATGCCCCATGAATGAAGCTACAACCTCTCAAACTAATGCTCAGCTTTAAGCTTTCAACATCAGTAAACGAGGGACGCAAACAAAGCATTAGTTAAGACAACGCAAATGCTTTAACTATTTTCATGCCCTTGTGGAAATTGTGGACCACCTAGATTGCTCCTAAGATACAAAAAAGCACGAAGTGTTACAGCTTTGACAAGACAATCCATCAATCTCTGGCATGCAATTAGGCATGTCATATGTGGAGTCATGCTGAAGTTCAAGAAGGTTGTCCAGAATGATCCGAGTTGTGATCATTTGAATGGCTGCTTTTTAGCAACAGATTCCTGAAGGTCAAACTACACATTATATTAACATATAGTCTCCAGTTTTTCTTCAATTAACTGCAGGTGGAGGGGGTGATTTTTACATGAACCACACCCTATGGGGAGGGAGGTTTATATCTTGTCTTCCAATACAGTTCGGATATATACATTCACTTCTACAGCTAGCAGTCTAAGGGGGTGGGGTGGAATCCCAGAATAGGGAGGAAAGTTCCCATTGGTACCCATGAGAACTTTTTTCAAGGACTCCTTGTTGTGCACAGGGGATTTTAATCCTGACTGTGGCTAGGAGGAAGGAAATGGGCCTGACCTCTCTATGCATCTCCTGTGCTTGTCAGTAATTAAAGAAAATCCATAGCAGCATGCTACACACTAAGTATAACATGTGGTTTTATCTGCTAGCCATGGGTAAAAATTCTGCTTCTGTACTCTGCAGGCCCCTTTCTTTCTGAACAGATGCATCTACCAAGGTGTCTGCTTTTCAGCAGGTCATTACGGCTGATGGAGCTGGTGGACAAATGGGAATGAACAAAGGACAAGGCAAACTATCAGAGAATTTCAGGGAGATGAACCTATGCCATGCTGCCTTTAAAATGGCTTTGTGCAGCCCTGCCCACTGGAAAAATGCCTTGATTAAGATAATATCTGATCTAGTGCTCCAATAAGAAAATACCATAGGTATATATCATAGTAGCATATACTGTAGAAGCCTCTGAAAATTGCACTTTTGACAGCATTTCACCGACCTTTTGTAGTACGACAATAATGTCCTTGTAGATTATCATCCAGAACCACATGCATTCATAGCATTTACATTACTCATCTTAGTCCCCTTCACAATTTGATATGGCATTGTCATTAGAAGAAGAAGAGTTTGGATTTGATATCCCGCTTTATCACTCCCCTTCAGGAGTCTCAAAGCGGCTAACAATCTCCTTTCCTTTCCTCCCCCACAACAAACACCCTGTGAGGTGAGTGAGGCTGAGAGACTTCAGAGAAGTGTGACTAGCCCAAGGTCACCCAGCAGCTGCAAGTGGAAGAGGGGGGATGCGAACCCGGTTCACCAGATTACGAGTCCACCACTCTTAACCACTACACCACACTGGCTCTCACCACATTAGAGGCTTCAGTGGTGTCTGTGACTTGAGTGTCTTTTATCAGCGTAGCCTGATACACTTGGATGGAGGTAGCTTGGCCACCATTACCCATGTGCTGGTAACCTCCTATTTAGATTACTGCAACATCCTGTACATGGATGTGCCTTTAAAAACAGTCCCACAACTGTGGTTGGACCAAAATAGGCCTGCGGATTTGATTATATCTATCCAATAAACCAATTCAAACCATGCTTGCAGGCAATTTAAATCCTGTTTCTGTGCAAAAACATGCCCAGGAAAGCTAAAACAAAGAAAAATAAAAACAGTTAACAGTAAAACAGCAATAAATGAACAGCAGGATAAAACAGCAGTTACTCAAAATGGTTTTGTCACAGAGTAGAAATTGGGGAAAATAAAATAGCATTCACTTGGTGGGCCAGAAGAGCATTTGTATACATTCCTACTTAATTTCCTTCAGGGGCGGCGGGGGGGTATCACCTCCTTCACTTCAACCTTGATCCAGGGCATTCTAATCATTTGTTCCCCTTCTGTCCCATCCCTCAAGAAGCCTACTTTTTAAACATTTCATTGGCCAGAATGGTTCACAAACATTTTTCATCTTGCTTGAATAAAATTCTGGCATTCATCTGTTCTGTACAGATGCCTTATTCTCATCTCTTCTATATATATATTTTGTACTTTTCAGTTAACCTTTTAGTAATGAATGGTGTGGACCATTTATCAAGCTGGACTCTCCAATTGGGAGAAGCTTTCTGACCTGCGTTCAGCAAAAATGTAAATGGATGGCTCCTTATAATTCTCTCTGTCCTCTTTACAACTCAGCTGGGACCAGCTTCTCTCATATATATACACACACATGCTATATTTCTTCCATATGAGAAAGAGGAAAAGTAATATTGCCCTTTGTTTAATGGCAGATTTATGAACACTTTAACTGTATATTTCATTAAGAGCTTCCATATATCTTCAGGGACATGGCAATCCTGTTTATTAAAATGTCTGTAAGTACAAATTGGGTCAGTTGTGCTTTAAAATGTTGACTGAATGGCTTTCCTAAAATAGGCTCTTTCACGTAACGCCAAACTATTGTTTAACACTTTCAAACCTAGTCCATCAATGGTGGACAAGATGCATCCCTTAAAAAGTTTGCTAGTCTTATGGAAACTTTATTGGATTTCCTTGACATTCTTTTGATGTAAAGTTCCTCAAGAACTCTAAACAAAGCTACGAGGACAAGAAACATTTGGATAGGATGTTGAGGAAAACTGTGTGGTATTTCTTTGAGGACTTGCACCAGACAAAAAAAAGCAAAATATTTCAGAATATCCAAAAGAAGCTGAAATTGGCTTCTGTCATTCTGGGGTGTCTCATTGAATAGAGGGACGTGGGTGGCACTGTGGGTTAAACACAGAGCCTAGGACTAGCCGATCAGAAGGTCGGCGGTTCAAATCCCCGTGACAGGGTGAGCTCCCGTTGCTCGGTCCCAGCTCCTGCCAACCTAGCAGTTCGAAAGCACGTCAAAGTGCAAGTAGATAAATAGGTACCGCTCCAGCAGGAAGGTAAACGGCATTTCTGTGCGCTGCTTTGGCTTGCCAGAAGCGGTTCAGTCATGCTGGCTACATGACCTGGAAGCTGTACCTGGAAGTTGGCTCCTTCGGCCAACAAAGCGAGATGAGCTCAGAATCGGTCACGACTGGACCTAATGATCAGGGGTCCCTTTACCTTTACCTTTAGCTTTAAGCAATTGAATATGTGAAGTTGGTCAGTTGTAGGTTATACTAATCAAATGAGGTCCAGGTATATATACAACAAATGTGTGGGTATAATAACTAATCTACCAGATTAAAGGACAGTCTCAAATATTCTGCAGGAAATGGCCCTAGGAACAGAGTTCTACAGAGCAGAGAAATCCAGTTTAAAGTTGTTCTAATAAGTCCTTCTTGTTAGGGAAATCTAAGGGAGCAAACACACTTAGGGATATATGTATTTATGATACAGCAGTATATAAATATTTTATATAAATAAATAATTAAAAGGAAGGAGGCATCAATTTCTGTTCTGACCTTTGTTTATCACACTCAGTTCTGTTTCTGTTCTACTGCAGTTCAGCTTCCAACAAAAGCTATGTTATTTGTTTTTGCGGTCATGGAATTTCACACAATTATATAACTAATGGCATTGTCACTACTTTATTCCACAACATTCATTTCATCACAAAGGCCATTTATTTCAATGCAAAAGAAGCACAATGCAAGTGTGTGTGTGTGATCAATTACTCATTGTTTGCAGACTGAAAACAGGCGCTTGACTAGGGCCTGCCATTTTCAGGGGCAAACCCAGGTGTCATGTAGTGTTTGGCTCTGCACAAAGTTGTTGTTTAAAGTATAAAAATGATGAGGCCACCCAAGAGGAGAGCTCACGTGGATTAGATGACTTACTTAAGTTACAACAGCTGTTGAGGGGAAAGTAATTAGAAGTACATCCTGGGATCTGAAATGAAGTCGAGAGAAGTGGAACAGATGGAAATGTGTTGGCTCTTCGCTAACTCTCGGCAGTCGTGTGAGATTTGTTGTGTTGAGTAAATATCAAGTTGTGTTTATCAGAATTACCTCTTCTCTTTTCTTAAGTAGCCTTTTATCATGTAAAGCCTCTTGCAACTGTACCATTTCTTTTTTGAACTGAGGCTGCCATTGAAGGTACACTGTCTTCGAAGTAAGTACCACAGGAAAAAGGCGAGAAATGTGTATCTTGTGAAATGCTGTCTCCAGGAAGGCTCACCTGGCTCCTCCTTTATATATATAGGTGCTAGGCAAAATCATTCCTATTCTCTCAGACCTTTTGTTAATTAAACTAGTGGGATATTGTTTTTGTTTGTTACTATGTTATGTGAATCTCTCCTTATAAACGCATTTCTTTGTGTAGTTTTGACTAATGCACCCATTTTTGCAAAACTATTTTTGTGAATATGATGCATTTCTGCATGTTACTTTCACTTAGGCCTTCATTTTTACCCTCACTTTCCCTTAATATATGCATTTTTGTAAACATTATTTGTTTGAAGAACTGCATCGCAAGATTTAGGTAAGTGTGGATTTCAAAGGATGACTCTTGTAGTTTGCATATTGTTTTAGAAAGTGTGGACAAGATTTCACCTTTAAATGTGTATAGTATCAAATTTCTCCTCCATCTCTCCATCACACATGCCTCTCTATCCTCCATCCAGACAAGCAAGAATCACAGAGTACATGTTCCATCTACCTGGGGGTGTGAATCAGGACAAAGTGAAGGCTTGGAGAAAGGGTGTGTGGCCTAGGGAGAAGTCTGAGGACTAGATAGAGAGATCTGGGGGCCACATTTGGCTCTCAGGTTCGGGATTCCCCACTTCCTTAGAGGATGTAAAATCCAAGGGAAAACATTACCCAGGTATGGTTTCCTTTGAAGGAGGCAAAGCATTGGAATCTTATGACCATTGTGTCCTGTTTGCTTACAAATCTATAACTAGAGCACAAGGAGAAACAAGCAACATGTCCCAGAAAGGACCATAGCTCAGTGGTAGAGCAAAAGCTTTTTATGCAAAAGGTCTTGAGAGCAATCATTGGCATCTCTAGTTGGAAGGATCAAGTAATGTGAAAGACCTCTGGCTGACACCAGGGAGAATCAGCACCTTTCAGAATACACAATACAGATGAACTAGATGGACAAACTGGCTGCCTTGGTATGAAACAGCTTTCCTACTTTTCTACCAGTTTCTAGCCTATATCAAAGCCCCACAGAGTAGTAATCTTTACTCCAGGGTGATTTCTGCTTCCTTGTTCTCTCTCTCTTCCTGTTCCAAGCTTTCCACACAAACTTATTTCTGCCCCCCTCTTCTGTGCGTGTGTATTTCTTCTCCAAATCACATACAGTGGTACCTCAGGTTACATACGCTTCAGGTTACACACTCCGCTAACCCAGAAATAGTGCTTCAGGTTAAGAACTTTGCTTCAGGATAAGAACAGAAATCGGGCTCCGGCGGCCCCCTTTAGCTAAAGTGGTGCTTCAGGTTAAGAACAGTTTCAGGTTAAGAACTGACCTCCGGAACAAATTAAGTACTTAACCTGAGGTACCACTGTATATGCATTTTGAGGGAAGAACCGTGTGGAAACATTCAGAAAGTGTAAAATCTGGTGGATAATTTAAGTTCCTAGTCGGAGTGGTGTGGATCAGGTCTGTTCATATCATAACCCATAAAGTCTGAATTGCTCCAAGCATCTCTAGTTCAAGGCTCAGATGAAAGGCCAATAAACATATGTCATCAGGTTCAAGAATTGATCGGCTGCAGTGTGAGATACACAGGTTGTAAAGAAATCAAAGCAATATTGAAAACAAAAATGTGCTGTCCCAAAAAAGATGAATGTCGGTAGGCTGTACACAAAACAGAGGTGATGGAGGTGGGGGGAGAGGAGCCATAAACTTGCACTAAATACAGAGCAAAAGCAGCTTCGGACATTAAATTTAGATGGTTGGCATATTTGCAATCTACTCATCAGATAGCTTTGCTGCTTCTTTTTTCTTTTTCTAATCTTGACCCAACTATAATTTCCAGATTTGAACAGTTATCATAGGATTGTAAAGTTTGAAGGGAGCCCCAAGCATCTTCTAGTCCAACCCCCTGCAATGCAGGAATCTCAACTAAAGTATCTGTCAGAGCTGCCCGAGGTCCCAGCTCAAAAAGGACCAACACCAGTTCGTTGTTATATACAAAAGTCTTTATTGAAGTCCAGTTTCGATTTCAAAGCTGCAGCGCGCAGCTCTACGTCTCAAACTCTAGACCGCTGAAGCTCCGTCTGAATCTCCTCCCCCCAGACACCAGTTTAAGACTCTAGCCTTGCTCCACCTCTTCCTTTGCTCTTTCCTCCTCTGGGTCCGCCTGTCCGCTGGGGTCTTGCCCTTTCTAGACTCTTCTGACGCTGAGTCCCCTGAGTCTTCCCCCTGCCTCCGGCGGGCTTTAGGACCTGGTTCCCAATCCGGGTTTTCTGCTGTCCCGCGCGCCTGTACATTCGAACTTGGCGCCCGCGCCCAGCCGGCAACCTTCCTCCTGACCGTTACACTGCTCCTGTCACTGCTTCCCCCTTTGGGGGGGCTAGCTGGATCTGACTCCCCCTCCGTTACCTCACTCTCCAATAGAGGCGTGGTCAGCCCTGACTCATCTTCTCTCCCTGCTGGAGGAGACGCTGGCCCTGATACATGGGACTCTTCCCCCCCACTACGCTCTGGTGGGGGAGCTGGTCCTGATCCCCCGCTGCTGCTTTGGGAGTCCCCGCTGGCCCCTTGCTTCTGGTGCGTCCCCCCTGGGACCCCCCTTGCCCTGGCCATCGGCGCCCCCCTCTGGGAATCTTCTGATTCGCTGGAGAAGCTCATGGAATCTCTCGGGCCCCTGTCATACTCCCCTACGCTGCCCTCAGATTCTTCCCCTTCGCTCTCCATTTCCTCTCTCCCCTGTGCCTCTGCTCCTGAGCCCCTGACATCATCCATGACAGATGGTCATCCAACCTCTGCTTGAAAACCTCTAAGGAAGGAGAGTCTACAAGCTTCCAAAGTAATCCATTCCACCTATGGTTGCTTATAGAACCATGTCTGACATGATGCATTAGTCACCACCAGTTGCTAAAATAGTGGCCCCTTCTAGATAGTACCTTGTGATTTGTGAATGACTGCAATAGCAATTAGTTACAGGTAGGTAGATTTGTTGGTCTGCCATAGTCAAAACAAAATAAAAAAATCTTTCCAGCAGCACCTTAGAGACCAACTAAGTTTGTTATTGGTATGAGCTTTCGTGTGCATGCACTTCAGCTGTATCTGAAGAAGTGCGCATGCACAAGAAAGCTCATACCAATAACAAACTTAGTTGGTCTCTAAGGTGCTACTGGAAGGAATTTTTTTATTTTGCAATAGCAAAATAGTTGTTGGATCAGGAAAGAACAGAACCCAAAGGCTGAACCTTGTTTTATATTCAGTTAGCTAACATTTTATCACCCAAAACTAAAGGCCACCACCATTTGCCTTGCCAGAATACCACTTACCTAACTAGTGATAGTGACTCACTGCAACATCAAGGCAGGCCTGCTTAGTGTCCAGTTGTTGCTTTTTAGCTGAGAACGACCAGGAGTTTAAAAGAGCAGACGCCTGGCTTCTGTAATTTTTTCATTCTGCCATTGTCTAGTGATACCAAGGTAATACCAAGCTCATAGGGAAATGAAAGATATTGGGTAGCTGGTGTTCTGAACCATTGTCTCACAGGTAGAATCAGGCATCATTTCCACAGGATGTCTAACAAAGTCTCAATTGGATAGGACTTTAAACTTTGTGGGATCCCAGAGGCAAATTGCCCGAGGCCCACTTTGCTTCTGACTCATTCTCTCAGGTATCTATGAATGGATACATGGCACAAGCCATTATAATATGTCTCCAGTTAGTTCTCCAGTTTAGGAAGTTGACGTTCCCAATGTATACTTCATATCACAGGAAGTGAAGGAGTACCTGAAACTTCACAAGCAGAACAGAGCTGAGCGCTTTCTTTCCACACAACCTCCAACCTCATATGCAGGGTCAGCATCAGTACCTAAGGAGCCTTGGACAACTGCAAAATCCCATCACTGCTGATGCCTGCTTTGGCTCAGACCAAACCATTCTCCTTTCCTCAGTTTTTACCCACCATTTTAAACCTCATACAATGACATTACATCAGGGTATTGTAGGGAATTAAAATGGCAGGCAGCTCATAGCAAATTTAATCATGGTGCCCTAGTGGTCTTGGGAGGAGCAGTGGAAAAGATTTTGCTGGGCAGTTTCTCAAAATGGGAGCTAGCCTGCTCACATGGGTCCACAGTCCCAGGAAAAATTTGGGCAAGTGGGTCTGTCTTAATCTTGACCCTTGCAGGGGACATCTGCATACACAGAGATATTGACCAATGATGGGGCTCAGGCCATCTGTTGTTGCCAACATGAACTCACCTCTTTCCCCCCTCAAATGGATATCAAAACCTTTCAAACTAGGCCTGTAAATTGCTCTGTTAAAGTCTTTTAAAACTCAGAATTGTGAGGATTAACAGAATGAAACAAGCAATGTATGTTTATGGTTGTTGAACAATAGTCCAAAATTGGGAGTGCTCCACCCCTCCCACATTTTAAAATTTATATTTTTATGTCATGCAAGTCCCTCTGCTTCAAATCTGGAGTGTTAGCGCCTTTCTTTTGCCCCTCCACACTCTGCTCACTGTTAGAAGAGCCTTTCTTAGCATTGTCACAAAAATTGCTCTCTAATCTAAATATGTAATTTTGCTTTCTCCTTCTGTGGAGAAAGATGTGACTGTGTAAGTCAGTTCTGTTTTTTTTTTTTTTGGGGGGGGGGGAAAGCTCTTCATTCAATGTTTCTAGGCTACCAAACATTTTCATCGTGATATACACAGTCTGTTCTGTTATGTGAAGCTATATATTTGTATTTCTCCACTGACTTGTTTGAACTGTGACTATAGTGCTGTGATGAAATTTGTCCTCCAGTTTCACCTGCCCACACTACCTGATCTGAGAAAAAGCTCCATGGAAGAATAACATCATTATGTCCCTGAGGCTTTCACTGAAGCGTGGGCACCTGGGAAGGCTGCAGAGTGCAGACCACAGGTGAGATGGTTTATTTCCCCTTTGCTAACTTTTGAATGCAATTTATTTTCTCTTTCGTTCATGAAGAATGGGTGGGGGAAATGCAGGGGAATTTTTTGTTGAAGCACTGAGACTACATTCATGGTTTTGGTTACTGGTCATGTGTTCCTTTAACTAGTCGGCTAAAGAGGCTTAGATGTTTGGATTCAACACTGCCACCAAACAGTTTCAATCATTCAAAGAGGAGAAGTCCAAATACATCCCACCATTATTCCTCTTCGTAATTCACCAAAGATGGATTAACAATTGCATTAGATGTGCTGTGGAGCAAAAATAGTCAGATTTGAGGCTCTTGCTTTGTGCAAATTGGAACGAGAACTATGGTGTGGAGGATGTGTGAATTCTGCTTTCTAAACAGCTGAACAGCTACGATTATCATTGCCTCCAAAAATGGGCTGGGTGCCCTCTTTTAATAGCCAAGCAATGGTGGCCATTCTCCAAAAAAGAAGAAGAGGAAGAAAAGGAAAATGCCAACAGCTTGCCCCAGGTAAAAAATGGAATCTAATATGTGTGGCAAAGTTCCACTACCTGTTTACTTTTACAAGTTATATCTGCAAAGTTTTTTGTTGTGTGCGTGTTGAGATTCCATAATAGCTATGTGGGTTTGAAAAGGCTATAAGGCTATAACTGCCAAATCCAAACCCTTTGAGACATTTCTTTAAAGCAAAATCCCCAACCTCACATACAATTTGTACATGACTACATGTGCAAATGAATACATTATGTTGGCTGGGGGCAGGGGAAGCAGTGTCTGCTGCTGTGATCCCCTGCCCACCTCCCTTTGTATGTAAATAATAATAATAATAATAATAATAATAATAATAATAATAATAATTTATTTATACCCCACCCATCTGGCTGGGTTTCCCCAGTCACTCTGGGTGGCTTCCAACAAAATATTAAATTACAATAGTGCTTCAGATATTAAAAGCCTCCCTAAACAGGGCTGCCTTCAGAAGTCTCCTAAAACTCTTGGTAGTTGTTTTTTCCCCTTTGACATCTGGTGGGAGGGTGTTCCACAGGGCAGGCACCACTACTGATAAGGCCCTTTGCCTGGTTCCCTGTAACCTCACTTCTTGCGGTGAGGGAACTGCCAGAAGGCCCTGGGCGCTGGACCTCAGTGTCCAGGCAGAACGATGTGGGTGGAGATGCTCCTTCAGGTATACTGGGCCGAGGCCATTTCAACATCTTTATCAACGACTTGGATGATGGACTCAAGGGCATCCTGATCAAATTTGCAGATGACACCAAACTGGGAGGGGTGGCTAACACCCCCAGAGGACAGGATCACACTTCAAAACGACCTTGACAGATTAGAGAACTGGGCCAAAACAAACAAGATGAATTTTAACAGGGAGAAATGTAAAGTATTGCACTTGGGCAAAAAAATAATAATGAGAGGCACAAATACAAGATGGGTGACACCTGGCTTGAGAGCAGTACATGTGAAAAGGATCTAGGAGTCTTGGTTGACCACAAACTTGACATGAGCCAACAGTGTGATGCGGTAGCTAAAAAAGCCAATGCAATTCTGGGCTGCATCAATAGAAGTATAGCATCTAGATCAAGGGAAGTAATAGTGCCACTGTATTCTGCTCTGGTCAGACCTCACCTGGAGTACTGTGTCCAGTTCTGGGTACCACAGTTCAAGAAGGACACTGACAAACTGGAATGTGTCCAGAGGAGGGCAACCAAAATGGTCAAAGGCCTGAAAACGATGCCTTATGAGGAACGGCTAAGGGAGCTGGGCATGTTTAGCCTGGAGAAGAGGAGGTTAAGGGGTGATATGATAGCCATGTTCAAATATATAAAAGGATGTCACATAGAGGAGGGAGAAAGGTTGTTTTCTGCTGCTCCAGAGAAGCGGACACGGAGCAATGGATCCAAACTACAAGAAAGAAGATTCCACCTAAGCATTAGGAAGAACATCCTGACAGTAAGAGCTGTTCGACAGTGGAATTTGCTGCCAAGGAGTGTGGTGGAGTCTCCTTCTTTGGAGGTCTTTAAGCAGAGGCTTGACAACCATATGTCAGGAGTGCTCTGATGGTGTTTCCTGCTTGGCAGGGGGTTGGACTCGATGGCCCTTGTGGTCTCTTCCAACTCTATGATTCTATGATTCTAAGGCTTTATTTTAGGGATGTTTTATAGTGATTTTGTAGCATCACACCTGCGTTCTGCATCAGCCTAAAGCTGTATAGGTGAGCCTTACCTGGAGCTGTATGCATGATTATGTGATCCTTCAAACTGACCTAGCCCTCAGTATGTGCAAGGCAGTTAAATAAAAAAAGGATGGGGAAGCTATGGCACAAGTTGTTGTTGTTGTTGTCTATTAAATTTCTATACTACCCTTCATCTGAAGATCACAGAGTGGTTTACAATATAAAAACACAAAAATACCTACCGTAATAACAAAACAAAACAAAAAATACACACACCCCCATATTGAAGTGACATCATCCCCAGTCAGTATGGCCAATGGTTAGGAATGTTGACAATGGTAGTCAAAGAACACCAGGAAGGTATAGATATCTGAGTGACAGCGCATATGCTGTACATGAAGAAGATTCCAGCTTCAAACCCTGTCATCTCCAGGTGGGGCTAGGAATCTCCTCTGCCTGAAATCCTGGGGAGCCACTACAAATCAGTGTAGACGAGATGGACCAGTTGTCTGACTCAATATAAGATGCCTGTGATTTTATATCACATTCCTGTGATATAAAACATGACACATGTTGAGCAAGACTACAGAGCAAGTATCAGAAGCACAATGGCTTTTCAATACACATTATATCCACTCTCTGCGCAAATTGGGGGACAGTAATTACATCTCTGTTTCTGCAGGTGTTGCATCTTTTAATATCATGAAAGTAAATGTACTACCCACTCACAGATATAATCTCCTTTCCTTTAGGTCATCAGTTTATCCACTTTGTAAAGGAATGATTTTCTAGAAATTATTGCATTTCCTCCAGGTAATAGGACCTATTCATTTACAGAAACCCCCGCACCCACTCCACAAACCAACTGAATTATCATAGAAATATGTTTTTCTTCCTGAAAGGCAATTGGTTAACAAGAAATAAAATAATACGTGATAATGATATTTCCATCAGTGATAACTACCTTCAACACGAATTGCAACACAGTTTGACGCAATGCCTTTTGAAGTCGTGCTAGTGCTAGTTACAATTATTTGTAACTTGAGGGACTTCTGCATGGAATCGCTGTGCAATTACTTTCCTGGTGACACATTTATAGGAGTGAGACCTTTTCTTCCATGCACACTAATATTTCCATTACAATAAACAGAACAAAAAAGGGGTTCGATCCAGACTTATTGCACAACCCAAACTCTGTGTCCAGGAGTCTGTGGAGTGGTGAACCCACTGCTGCTTCTGCAGTCCTGCTGTTCTCAGCAGCTGTCACAGAAGGTGAGGTGCAGGATGATGAGGCCCAATCCCTGGCCAGCTCCAGGCTGGTGCAGTGCCCAAGTCTGGATTAGGCCTCATTATTAAGAGTGCTGGACTCATAATCTGGTGAACCGGGTTCGCTTCCCCGCTCCTTCACATGCAGCTGCTGGGTGACCTTGAGCCAGTCACACTTCTTTGAAGTCTCTCAGCCCCACTCAGCTCACAGAGTGTTTGTTGTGGGGGAGCAAGGGAAAGGAGAATGTTAGCCACTTTGAGACTCCTTCGGGTAGTGATAAAGCGGGATATCAAATCCAAACTCCTCTCCTAAAGTCCCTGGGCAGGCTGCAACGATAAAACACAATATTCAAAAGCATGTGAAACAACTTACAACCATAAAATTAAGGTGGATCCTAAAAACTCACACCTCAGGTGTCAAACGCCAGGCTCAAGAAGTGTGTCCTCAGCATTCTCCAAAAGCTGTATAATGAAGGTGCCAGATGCAGACCCTCTGAGGGTCCCTATTTTCCAGGGTAAGTCCCAGATTTACAGAAGCCACCCCAGTTTTTGATTTGATCTCCGAATGTCCCACTTTTCCTCAAGACACCTCTATTTTCATCAGAGTGTAGCAAAATTAACGTTTGAGGCTGAAGGAAATCTCCACGCGGCGGTGAGAAAACAAAGCGTGTTTATTGCTAGCAATAATGGCTCAGTGGGATCACTCTCCAAAAGCTGAGCAAGCCCCAAAGGGTGGGGCCTGCTTTATATACATAGCTGTTATCTGTTAAAGCAATACATATACACAAACTTCCTCCAATCTAAAATTACAACACAATACTAATTATACCATGTATGGTCTTTCCTTCATTACCATGACTTGATCATGGATGGAGGACTTGACCTGGCATGTGTAACAGAGACTTGGTTGGATGAAGCAGATGGGCCTGTCCTTGCCGCTGCTTGTCCACCAGGTTTCTCTTACGCACAGCAACCCAGGTCATGTGGGCGGGGAGGGGGGGTTGCAGTGATTTTTAGGAAGTCATTAGTTTGCACCAGGCGTCCTATTGGGAAGACCCAGTTTTCCGAGTGCATGTTCTGGAAGTTGGGCAATAGGGGCAGTACACGATTCCTTTTGGTGTACCGACCTCCCCGCTGCACCAAGGATTCCCTGCCCGAGCTGCTTCAGGTTGTGGCGGATGTTCTCCTGGAGACACCTAGCTTGGTTGTCCTAGGGGATTTTAACATCCATGCCAACACGACCTTACGAGGGGCTGCTCAGAACTTCGTGGAAAGCATGGCCTCCATGGGGCTGTCCCTGAATAAGTCTGGCCCAACCCATAGCCGCGGACATGCCTTGGACCTGGTGTTTACCTCTATGGATGTTGGTGATCTGACACTAAGTAAAAGCGAAACGAAAGAAGTGCCATGGTCAGATCACTTCCTTGTGCAACTGGACTTCTCTGCGACCCATCCCCTCTGCAGGGAGGTGGGACCGATTCGGATGGTCCGCCCCTGCCACTTAATGGATCCAAATGGTTTCCAAATGCTTTATCCCATGTTGATGGCCTTTCAGCTGATTCCCTGGTGGCCCGCTGGAATGTGGAGTTAACCAGGGCTATTGACTGTTTGGCTCCGAAGCGCCCTCTCCGATTGCATGGAGCCCAGGCAGCCCCGTGGTTTTCCACGGATCTGAGGGCAATGAAACAATCGTTGAGACGGCTAGAGCACCGGTGGCGGATAACTCATTCCGAATCTGACCGGACACAGGTTAGAGCTCAACGTTGAGCCTACCAAGTGGTGATAGCGACAGCGAAGAAGACTTTCTTCGCCGCCTCTATTGCATCTGCAGAAAACAGCAGCAGGAGACTTTTTCAGGTGGTTCACAATTTAGCGGAACCACCTGCGACATCGGGGCCCAGTACGGGCCACATGTTCTCCTGCAATGATTTTGCAAAGTTTTTTGCAGATAAAATCGCTCAAATTCGGGAAGAAGTAGACTCCACCATGGGAGCAGGGCCGGGGCGGGAGAGTGCTAGAGTTTTGTCTAGTCAAGTTGAGTGGGATCAATTCCAATCTGTTACCTCCGAGGATATGGACAGGCTGCTTGGACGAGTGAAGCCAGCCACTTGTCCCCTGGATCTTTGCCCATCCTGGCTTATAAAAGCTAGCCGGGAAGAACTGGGCGATGGACTTCATGGGGTGGTGAATGCTTCCCTCCATGAGGGAGCCTTCCCAGACCCGCTGAAAGAGGCGGTTATTAAACCGCTTCTTAAAAAACCATCTTTAGATGCGGCCACAATGGCAAATTATCGCCCAGTCTCAAATCTTCCATTCTTGGGCAAGGTGATTGAGCGAGTGGTTGCTGAACAACTCCAAGCACGCCTGGAAGAAGCGGACCATTTGGATCCCTTCCAGTCGGGATTCAGGCCTCATCATGGGACTGAAACTGCCTTGGTCGCACTGGTTGATGATCTCCGGCGGGCTAGGGACAAAGGTGAGAGCTGTTTCCTAGTTCTGCTGGATCTCTCAGCGGCGTTTGATACCATCAACCATAACATCCTTCTAGACCGTCTTGAGGGGCTGGGAGCTGGGGGCACTGTCATACAGTGGTTCCGCTCCTTCCTCCTGGGCCGTGTTCAGAAAGTGGTGGTGGGGGATGAGTGTTCAGACCCCTGGGCTCTCACTTGTGGGGTGCCTCAGGGTTCTGTCCTCTCCCCCATGCTTTTCAACATTTACATGCAGCCACTGGGAGAGATCATCAGGAGGTTTGGGCTGGGTGTTCATCAGCATGCGGATGATACCCAGCTCTACCTCTCTTTTAAATCAGAACCAGTGAAGGCGGTGAAGGTCCTGTGTGATTGTCTGGAGGCGGTTGGAGGATGGATGGCGGCTAACAGATTGAGGTTGAATCCTGACAAGACAGAAGTACTGTTTTGGGGGGACAGGAGGTGGGCAGGTGTGGAGGATTCCCTGGTCCTGAATGGGGTAACTGTGCCCCTGAAGGACCAGTTATGCAGCCTGGGAGTCATTTTGGACTCACAGCTGTCCATGGAGGCACAGGTCAAATCTGTATCCAGGGCAGCTGTTTACCAGCTCCATCTGGTACGTAGGCTGAGACCCTATCTGCCTGCAGACTGTCTCGCCAGAGTGGTGCATGCTCTGGTTATATCCCACTTGGACTACTGCAATGCGCTCTACGTGGGGCTACCTTTGAAGGTGACCCGGAAACTACAACTAATCCAGAACGCGTCAGCTAGACTGGTGACTGGGAGCGGCCGCCGAGACCATATAACACCAGTCTTGAAAGACCTACATTGGCTCCCAGTGCGTTTCCGAGCACAATTCAAAGTGTTGGTGCTGACCTTTAAAGCCCTAAACGGCCTCGGTCCAGTATATCTGAAGGAGCGTCTCCTTCCCCATCGTTCTGCCCGGACACTGAGGTCCAGATCCAAGGGCCTTCTGGCGGTTCCCTCACTGTGAGAGGCCAAGTTACAGGGAACCAGGCAGAGGGCCTTCTCGGTAGTGGCGCCCGCCCTGTGGAACGCCCTCCCATCAGATGTCAAAGCGATAAACAACTACCTGACATTCAGAAGACATCTGAAGGCAGCCCTGTTCAGGGAAGTTTTTAATATGTGACATTTTAGTGTATTTTTCATCTTTGTTGGAAGCCGCCCAGAGTGGCTGGGGAAACCCAGCCAGATGGGCGGGGTACAAATAATAAATTATTATTATTATTATTATTATTATTATTATTATTATTATTATTACCTATTCATTAGGCAAGGAAACAAAGGACTCTCTCTCTAGGCTGCCCCTGCTGCACATGGTCTCTTTGCATTCCTTTCTACCAAAGGGTCATGTCTAATTGTCAAATGTAGACACTTAGGAATGTTGTTTACAACCTTGGGAGTAAAGTTGCTCCTAGCACAAGATAAGCCACAAAGAAAGGAATGCTGTGATCACCAATAGTCAGCATGGATTTCTGAAAAATAAGTCATGTTAGACTAACCTGATCTCGTTTTTTGACAGAATTACAAGCCTGGTAGATGAAGGGAATGCAGTAGATGTAGCCTACCTTGATTTCAGCAAGGCATTTGACAAGGTGCCCCATGATATTCTTGTAAAGAAGCTGGTAAAATGCGGTCTTGACTATGCTACCACTCAGTGGATTTGTAACTGGCTGACTGACCGAACCCAAAGGGTGCTCATCAATGGTTCCTCTTCATCCTGGAGAAGAGTGACTAGTGGGGTGCCACAGGGTTCTGTCTTGGGCCCGGTCTTATTCAACATCTTTATCAACGACTTGGATGATGGACTCAAGGGCATCCTGATCAAATTTGCAGATGACACCAAACTGGGAGGGGTGGCTAACACCCCAGAGGACAGGATCACACTTCAAAGCGACCTTGACAGATTAGAGAACTGGGCCAAAACAAACAAGATGAATTTTAATAGGGAGAAATGTAAAGTATTGCACTTGGGAAAAAAAAAATGAGAGGCACAAATACAAGATGGGTGACACCTGGCTTGAGAGCAGTACATGTGAAAAGGATCTAGGAGTCTTGGTTGACCACAAACTTGACATGAGCCAACAGTGTGACGCGGCAGCTAAAAAAGCCAATGCAATTCTGGGCTGCATCAATAGGAGTATAGCATCTAGATCAAGGGAAGTAATAGTGCCACTGCATTTTGCTCTGGTCAGACCTCACCTGGAGTACTGTGTCCAGTTCTGGGCACCACAGTTCAAGAAGGACACTGACAAACTGGAACGTGTCCAGAGGAGGGCAACCAAAATGGTCAAAGGCCTGGAAACGATGCCTTATGAGGAACAGCTAAGGGAGCTGGGCATGTTTAGCCTGGAGAAGAGGAGGTTAAGGGGTGATATGATAGCCATGTTCAAATATATAAAAGGATGTCACATAGAGGAGGGAGAAAGGTTGTTTTCTGCTGCTCCAGAGAAGCGGACACGGAGCAATGGATCCAAACTACAAGAAAGAAGATTCCACCTAAGCATTAGGAAGAACATCCTGACAGTAAGAGCTGTTCGACAGTGGAATTTGCTGCCAAGGAGTGTGGTGGAGTCTCCTTCTTTGGAGGTCTTTAAGCAGAGGCTTGACAACCATATGTCAGGAGTGCTCTGATGGTGTTTCCTGCTTGGCAGGGGGTTGGACTCGATGGCCCTTGTGGTCTCTTCCAACTCTATGATTCTATGATTCTATGACCTCTAGCCTGGCTAGTTAGCTGAGCTTATAGGTCTCTATGTGCATCAAGAGAAAATAGGGTATGGAGGGTATGGAGTTATTCAACTCCTGAGCCATCTGAAGACAGCCCTGTATAGATAAGTTTTTTAATGTTTAATGTTTCAGCCCTGAGTGCTCACTGGAAGGACAGATTGTGAAGCTGAGGCTCCAATATTTTGGCCACCTCATGAGAAGAGAAGACTCCCTGGAAAAGACTCTGATGCGGGGAAAGATTGAGGGCACAAGGAGAAGAGGACGACAAAGGACGGGATGGTTGGACATTGTTCTCGAAGCTACCAGCATGAGTTTGACCAAGCTGTAGGAGGCAGTGGAAGACAGGAGTGCCTGGCGAGCTCTGGTCCATGGGGTCACGAAGAGCTGGACACGACTAAACGACTAAACAACAACAACAACAAATGTTGGAAGCTGCCCAGAGTGGCTAGAGAAACCCAGTCAGATGGGTGGGGTATAATGATGATGATGATGATGATGATGAAGATGATGATGATGATGATGATATTGGACATTCCTATTTTCACTAGAGAAATGTTGGAAGGTATGCAGATGCCCCTCAGTGGGGAGGGAGTTCCACAGCTTAGGGGCACCACCAAGAATGCCCTCTCCTGAGTCACCATCCCCCAAGCCTCTGAGGACAGAGGGACAAGTAAGAATGCCCCCTCCACCAATCTCAGCACCTGAGGTAGTCGGTAGGGAAGGAGGTAGCCTTCCTGATCGTTGGGGCCTGAGTCATTTAGGGCTTTAAAGTTTAAACAGCAGCGTGACGCTGGTCCCTGGTGGCTAACCCCTCTCCCTACCTTCAGAACACCCCGTTTCAGGGCTCTCCAATGGTCTTCACTGGTGGGGATACCATCAGCAGGCATCCTACTTGCATGTTTGGTGCCTGACAAGAAGCTGAGTGGAGGCATGCCTCTGCCCAATCCATACGCCATACAGCCTAGTATAACTGGGGGGTAAAGGGTGGATGGCTGTGTAAATCATGCCTAGAGTGGATCCACTGGAAATAAATGGGATTTAAGTTAGTCATGACTAATATAGCTACCAGTAGTGCCAGGAGCCCATCAAGAATTGTGAGGTGGAATACAGGTAGAACAGACTCTAGGTGGAGTCAGTGATAGGAAGAGCAAACTAATATTAGTTTTGCCCCATCCTTCTCCACCCTGTTGAATAGAAGGACAACACTGAGATTCAGGAAACTGTAGTGCCTCCACCCTGTGGACTGGATGCATACCCCGCCAAGTGTCCCATTTTAGGTGGGACATACTGGATCACAAAAGCCAATCCCAGCTTCTGTTAAGATCCAACACTATGGCATAAATCCAGAGCACTGGACCAAAAGACACTCACTCTGGCATGAGTTAGCAGGGTTGTACCAGCTCTGGCGCAGCCCTGCTGATTAATGGCAGAGCATTGGTCCAGAAGGTGGTCTGATGCCAGTGTGCCTTCCAGCCCAGCCCCCCTCATGACACCCCAATTTTGGGGATGAAAATGTTGGAGGGTATGTTGGATGTATATAAGGAGGCAGATAGGTTGGGCCTGGGTGAGGGTAAGTGTGCCCCCTTGCCCTAATGGACCAACCTCCCCCACCATTATAAGCCCCATTGATTTCAGTGGGTGTTCTCTAAGCAGGGCCAAGTCTGGATTCCACCTATTGTCTACCAGCTAAGGCTTCATGGCAAACTAGCATCATGATGTCGTGTAATGTTAGTTACTGATTAAGGGGAAAGAATGATTATACGGTACCAGATGGTAGCTATATTAAGATACCTCTTGATATTTAAATCTAAGCATGCACTAGAAAGGGCATGTTTTCATGCTCAAGGACAGCTGCACAATTTGGGAGCCCTTATAGAAATCCTGAAATAGAATGAGATACACTAGACCAGATTTTCCCAAAACTTCAGGTTCCATTCAGGCATCAAAGTTAAAGCTGCACAGCAGGTTCTCCCCGCCCCCGTGTGCAAAATTTAGCTATGAAGGGTATCATCACGGGACATGATTATGGCCAGAATTGCAGCTGGGTTGGCAATGGGGGGGGGGAGGACTAGCAATGAGAAGAACATGTGTTTATATATTTAGGCTATTCATAAACCTTGAAACATTTGCACATGTTGGCAAAAGTCGGGCTAAAATTATGTGATTTTTCCTGATTTCTATCAGAGATAAATTGGAAATAAAGTTCTGTTTAACTCCATAGCATTTGGAAGCCCATAACCATGGTTCGATTTTGCTGTCAGTTATAGCAGGATCTCCTCCAAAGCATGTGAATCTGGAGCAATCTCCATCTATAATATTGTAGCTATCTACAGTGTCTTCTTTCCTATAGTGTCTACCCATTGCTTAGAGGCAGAATTGGAGTTGGACAAAGTTAAATTGAGTGCTTATTTTGATTCAGGACAGATGCCATAATAGTCACCAGGTGAATGACATAATGGTCACCATTGGGAAGAGCGCATATGACAAGTCTATGAGCAAAACAAATGGGCCGCGACAGTTTCTGGTTCGCCTTAGGCAACAAAATGTCTTGGACATGCACAGTCTAAATTAATGCATGCACAGTCTAAACAGCTGACCAGCAGTGCTTGCTGATCCCTTCTCTGTTGCCAGACCTGGCATCATCAATACACAGCATTTTCAGGTGGCTGCTGGTGCCCGCAGTGTGCCAGCAACGTCCACAATCGCTAATGCCTGCTTTACTAGCCCTGCTTTAAACAATGCTTCCCCTTGCTGTCTGATCAGTGTGAGGGAGCTGGTCTGGAAGCCATCATTTAAATTTCCCATAATGCTTTGGTCACAGTGCTCTTTTTCCAGAAAAAGAGGTGCCAGAACTCACCATGAACTAGAGATGGGAAGGCCTGGAAAAAAACCGGGAAAATTGGGGAAAACCCCATGTTTTTTCTGTTTTTTCCCCAAAGCCATTTTCCCTCCTGGAAAAATTGAAAAAAAGTTTGTGG
Organism: Podarcis erhardii; assembly: GCF_964252035.2. Lineage (NCBI taxonomy): Eukaryota > Metazoa > Chordata > Lepidosauria > Squamata > Lacertidae > Podarcis > Podarcis erhardii. Next base: position 91,561,465 of record NC_138498.1, on the reverse strand, counting down.
AATATTCAAAGTATATAAAACTGTTGTTTTTTCAATTTTTCCAGAAAAAAACAGCTTTGGGGGGGGGGGAGACGGAAAAAAGGGAAGAAACCTGTTTTTTTCCCCCAGGCCTTCCCATCTCTACCATGAACACCCACCTTGTTCTCTAATAATGGTGAGGATGCTCGCCTGAAAAGTGCCAAAACTGAGTTCCACCGAGTTCCAGCTGGGGAAAAAAGCCCTGGCTTTGGAACAGTGCAACATCTAGCAGAAGGCAACAGGAGGTGATTCAGGAAGTGAGGTGGATCTTCCCGTGGCCACACAGCGCTATGGGGCAAGCCCACAAAAAACAACAACTGCCCAATAAGAACAGGTTTAATCTGCCCAATAAATAAAATCAACAATATGCCAAAACTCAGATTAAAATGCATGTCAGCATGTCTGGATAGGCTTGCCAAAATGAAAAATAAAATAAAAATTAAGCAGGTTCTAGCAAGTATACAGCGAAGGTGCCCGTCTGATGTCAACAGGCAAGGAGTTCCAAGTGCAGGTGGCAATTTCTTACAAATGTTTTCAACTAACATTCACTCTCCAAGTAAAACTGCTAATAACGGCAGTGAAGTTCCATGTATAACTTCAGTTGTTGTTGTTTTTTTAAAATGCCCATTGATTATAGTCCAAAAACTGCTGTTAGCTGCATCCTTATGAATGCCGGTGCCTATGAAGACAGAAAGAAATTATGAGAAGATGGGAAGATGAGAATGATTTGACCTCATTTATAGGGAAGTCTAACCATTACTTTATCCAAGTAATTTCAGTGACTACCACCCTCCTCCAAATTTACGATACCATAAATATTTATTGCTTTTAGCCACTGCATAGATTACAAATAAAGCAGAAATGTCACAGATATAAAACATTAGCAATTAAATTTCTCAATTCTCCTTTAACATACGAGGCATAGCTACAATAAATACATAATAATAACTTCTGAAGGTTACTCTTAGCTTAACTTGTTCAGATTAATGAATCACCTTTACAATCCACTGACACTTTATTCAAAATATCCACTGGAATGTAGTTTGAATATAAATGGAGAAAATTGACTACATATAAAGAAGGTCACAACTATTTCTCAGAGTAGAATCCCTGGTACACCCTCTCCAAGCATCCTAATCCTCATCCCACTTCTGGAGCAACCTAGGCAACATTCTCTTTATTTGAGATAACCATCAATAGCTTCCAGCAGTTTCAGCAGCCCTAGCATCCATTCGAGAATTCACTCATTTATTCAGCTTATGATGGATTAGATTTTTGGAAAACAGTAATATTATAAGGCTAATAGAAGCATGAGCATCAAGAATACATAAAATTCTTGCTCATTTTGCAAAATGTCTGACTTATTACAGCGCGCGACACTTGCCTCCATCATTTCTGAGCCATATCATGGGCAGACGCCTGGGCTATCATTGACTTCTGCTTGTACTTGATTAAGTATAATACAAAGCCTTCACATTGGAAAATGCCAAACGACCAGGCTAGCATGCAATAAAGGCAATTATTCCATAAAGATCATAGAATCAGAATTTTAGAGTTGGAAGGAATCCCAAGGGTAATCGACTCCAACCCCCTGCAATGCAGGAATCACAGCTAAGGTCTCCCAGACAGATAGCCAGTGGCGTAACGTGGGGGGTGCAGGGGGTGCCGGCCGCACCGGGCGCAACATCTGGGGGTTAGGGATAGGGTTAGGGTTAGGGGGCGCAAATCCAGGGTTAGGGGGCGCAAATTACTTGCCTTGCCCCGGGTGCTGACAACCCACGCTACGCCACTGCAGATAGCCACCCAATCTTTGTTAAAAAACAACAACTCTCCAATCAAAGAGATTCCTGTTAGCAAATGGAACTTCTGAATGCTTTGTTCCACCTAATCAATTAGTTGGATGATAGACTAGATCAGGCATGACCAAACATGGCCCTCCAGTTGTTTTGGGACTACAACTCCCATCATCCCTAGCTAACAGGACCAGTGGTCAGGGATGATGGGAACTGTAGTCCCCAAACAGTTGGAGGGCCAAGTTTGGCCATTCCTGGACCAGATAGATAGATAGATAGATAGAGTAAAGGTAAAGGTTTGACCAAACTGCGGGAGGCAGTGGAAGACAGGAGTGCCTGGCGTGCTCTGGTCCATGGGGTCACGAAGAGTCGGACATGACAAAACGAGTAAACAACAACAACAAAGGTAAAGGAGGGTTAAGTCCAGTCAGATTTGACTACGGCGTGTGATGCTTATCTCCACTTTTCAGGCCGAGGGAGCTGACATTTGTTTACATGTGAGTCATGTGACCAGCATGACTAACCCGCTTCTGGCTCACAGAAAACTGTGACGAGTGCCAGAGCACACAGAAATGCAGTTTACAGCGTTGGTCCTACTGTAAGGTGAAGTTGGTAACCAGTGGCATTAAAGGGCAGCAAAGTGGCAACAGACAGATCTGACTCATGGGACATAAAACACTGGAAGGTTCTTCTCTGTAAGCCCACAAAATAAACAAGAGAATGTGATCAGTGTTCTTGAACTACTTTCAGTTACTTCAATAGGATTTGTGCTAAAGGATTTCCCATTGGATTACTCAACCCCCATGTTAATTAGTGAAAGGAATTGCCATTTAGATTTTCTTCTGCAGGCACTGGTAACTTCAGCTGGTCTTGTAGTTGCAGTGTGAACTCAGTCATTTCACAAAATGACTGTCATTACATCAAATGGCTCGCTATCAGTATTTGCCTGACTGTGGCTTTTTCACTCGTTCAAAACATAATTTCAAGACTGCTGTCATTATCTAGTCATACTGTGAAATTTGATTCTGAAGAAACCAATAAGTCAATAGAAATTCCTGAGTACATATTAAAGATACGTTGTACAAAATGATGGTTTATATCTGCTTAATGTCCAGTGCTTTGAACACATTTCTGTTCAGGTGCATAAGAACAGGGTTGACTATACAGGTTAATCCACTTTATGTTACAGTAAACAAAACAACTATGAAAGAGACATGGGATTGAAATGAATGAAAAACTGCAGATTGCAAACATTGCTTTCTCAATGTCCGATAGCATGTGCATCACCATTGATTAAACTATGCATCACTGTTAATCTATTACTTCCAGCCATTGAGTTCCATTAAGGAAAGCAATATAGCTATGCTGGCCAGTAGGGTAGATTTATACTATGTACTGAAGTCTTTTCTGCTTTAGCAAACATGTTTTTTGTTTGATGTGAGGTGCATGCTTCAGATTTTCTTCCACAAGTTTTGCAAGCCAACATTCAATGGAGCCAAGACTTAAGTATTTCCCCCATTACTATTTGTCACTTCCATCAGGGAAGTTGGTGCATCAATCCTAAATTGGATGTTTGAAACTGCAAACAAAGCTGAAATTTAGCAGAATCCTGTATGATTCTCTCTCTGTATGTGATAGATAATTTAATATTCACGCCCATGGGGGGGGGATAATAGAGCTGGGGAAAAATTAATACAGCTGAGGTCTTGGCAATATATTTATTTCTAAAGAGGGTAAATATTATGGTGCCCATATTAAGAACCACATGAGCCCATTATTTTTCTGCTCTAAGATAATTAAGGAACAGCTAGAATAAGAGGCACATAGAAAATTAAAGAAAGCTAAAGGATTAGCAATAATGGAATGTTACGAATTTGGTTTCACTGAAAATGTTCAAAGCAAGATGCGAGAATTATATCTATTCAAGTTGCCTTGGGAAAACAATAAATTATCCTTTTGCTATTGAGTTGAGCAGGCAAGCTGATAAAGGGGGTCATCTTAACCCTAGTATCTATACAATCAAATCACTTTTCTTAAGAGAGAGGTAGGTTCATGGTTGTTTTTGAGACGGAGATTACTCCATTAAGAAAATACACTTAAAAAACGTAAAACACCAATAACTCCCTCCCCACAAACAAATATTAAAGGCCATATAATGTTTAATCATCCAAAGGCATGGATATAGAGAAAAAAATGTGTCTGGTAATAAACGCACCATTTGTCAGGGGTTCTTTAGTTGTGATTGCAGGGGGTTGGATTAGATGTTCCTTGGGATAGCTTCAAACTCTATAATTCTAAGGGTGGTTCTATATACAGCAAAAAACAACAACAACCCTGCTATAAATAAGTGGTTAAATCGTTATAACAAAGGGGGGGGGAGCCTATGCAAAATCACATAGGAAAGTTTTGTGCTCTGCAGCGCTTTCTGGTGTTGCATGTTTATAATGCATTTAAAATGCTGTTTTTGGACTAATGTAGCTGAGTCTCCGTAAAGAGCCTCCACAGGTAGATGAGATTCCCAACTGCAGACTTTGCCGTTCAACTCATGGAGAGTAATGAGGTGTAGGTGGGACACAGTTTGGCGTTACTTCCCCCCCAGTTACTCTGCTTGCCTGTAGCCTTTACTTGCGAGGAGCATGCCCCAGCAGGGCTTCTGCTCTTTAAAAGGAGGAAAGTAAAATGGATAAGAATCGTTTTTGAAAATGTTGCAATACCAGATTTTCAAATAGAGCCAAAGAATAAATGCCTTGCCAGCTCCCACAGGCTCAGCACACAATAAAGTAGAATGTTTTCAGGGCCGACATCTGAGGGGCTATGTCAAATGGAGGTGACAAAAGATGAAGCTTTCGAGCTAATTGAGAAATTAGAAATTAACAAGTCACTGAGGCCTGCTGGCAGTCAACCGAGAATTCTGAAAAGAACTCAAATGTGAAATTGCTGATCTTTTGACAAAAATATGCAACATCATTAAAATCAGGTTCCTCACCAGAGGACTGGAAAGAAGCCAATGCAACAACATTTTTTAAAAAGAAAAAAGAACCCATGGCAGACCTGAGGAAAATACAGGCACTAAACTAATTCTGTCCTATGTAATTTGGTGTAAAGCACTCTTAAACTTGGGACTGTGACTTCTACAAAATGGTATCCTGCTTCACCAAGCCATAAAGGCCACAACTAAGTACACAGATATGCATGACCCAGTGGTCATCATCTACTGGGCTTCAAAGATTTTGATACCCAAAGATTCTAAGCAACATAGCAGTGGTGAAGGAAGAGGCTGCCTCTTCTCATGGATTGAGAACTCTTTAAAGGAAAGGAAAGGAAGGGTTGGAAAGGGTTTGGGGGGGTTGCAATGGAAGGAAGGAAGGAAGCATAGGAGTCCCCTAAATTCTGTATTAGGATTGGTGCTGTGTGATTATTCCTAAAAGATCTGGAGTTGAGAATAAACCCTCCAAGTTTGTAGATGACACAAAAGTCACCTGATAGGCCACTGTGAGAACAGGATGCCACATTACTTGTTGTTGTTGTTTGTTGATTTTATACCAGACCTATCTGGCTGGACTACCCAGCCAGATGAGCCTTTGGTCTGATCCTGCAGGGCACATCTGAACCGATCCAGATATTTGTCCTAGTTTGGTCCAGCCTCAGTATGAAGTAGTCCAGCCATTGATCTGGAACTGCTAATTGGCTCTCTTCTCTTCCCTTCCAGTCTGCCTCTTGCCTTCCAGTTTCTAGTTCCTTGCCACTATAACAAAATAACTTCATTTCCACTCTAGGCTAAGGCTGTTGTAAGTACTGGAGATGGCACCCAATGCTTTCTGTTCACTAAAGGATTCTATTTGTGGAATAGGGGATGGAGGCAGCTTTTAGGGATTCTGCCTCCCTGTGACCCAAACATGGTCCAGGGGATTGGCAGGGTGGTGCCCAGAACAGAGGTATAGTCAGGGGAGGTGATGGGAGATGCAGGGGGAAGGAGGATTGCTGAAAGTGCCTCTCTCCCCTATTCTTTTGATTGACAGTATTGGATACCTTCAATAACTGTAGAAGCCAAACTCATACTGCACTGAAAAAGTTATACCATATGATCTCCAGCATGAAATGAACAAAAAAAAGTTTTTAAAAAATTAATCCTCAAATATTTGATTTTCCAGTTTGAATTTCTTGCAGCATCTCAGTACTGTTACCAAAACATCTAGTGAATGAGTTAACCAAGGCACTGATCCAGTAACACCATCAATCTCCTCCACAACCAGTCATTTAATTGCCCTGTTTGAAGATGCTGCAGAAAATGTCAGATCTGAAATGGTCCTAGCAAGTACACTGTGCAAGGCAAAAGATCAGATTCAAAGATTCAAAAATAAATAAATGAATGACAAAACACCATCAACTTGCAGAGCAGACTCCCATGGCTATCAAGTCCAAGAATTTACCATACAATCTTACACATGCCTATTCAAAAGTAGGTTAATGGGACATACTTCCAGATAGTATAGGATTGTACCTTTGTTTATTAGAAAATGCCTGTGGTCCACATATTGCCTAAGCCAGCTCTAAAGGGTGGATGAAACAGAGGTTGACTTTTCAAATTAATATCCAACATCAAAGATGTTACTCTCCATGGTACTCTCCAGATATGGCTGAACTCAAACACTCACCAGCCCCTGCCAGCATAGCCAATGGCTAGGAATAGTAAGAAGTGAAGTCCAAAATTTGGAAGGCAACATGTTGGCTCCCCCATATCCTACATAATATCTAATCATGACCTCATTTCTCTATTGCGATTCTTCTCATAACATTGATACTGGGGGATTTGTAGCCCAAACTTTTATTATTTGGTCGTCACCAGAGTAACAGCAGATGCTATTCTAATGATTACACAGAGAGAGAGAAAGAGAGAGAGAGAGAGATTAGCCAGCTATTCATATTCCACGATGCTCAGTTCCCAGTGGGGCTACCTTTAAAGGAAAGTATTGATCTTTTTCAGGATGCTGTGACATGTACAAACAAGCAGTAAACTGCTGAACCTATTATACTGTGAGCTCTTATGTGCTTGTATGCCATTTGGGAACTTTCTAATTTTTTGACAACCTAAAGGGATTGCATACACAAACAGGGAAAGAGCAACAAAAAGAGAGGGAGGGAAGTTGTGTCATACAAGTCAAGGCAAACAAAGTTGGGAACGAGCAGAGTTTGAAAATGAAATTGTAGACAAAATACATGAAACTAGATTGAGTTTTACAAGGGGAAATCTCATCACACAGACATTTTTTTCCAGAGCGCGACTCTTTTATACTGCCATTTTTATAGCATTGTTTTATGTTTAATCAACATCCCCTTGCCACATGCCTGAGAAATTCAATTCCTTTTTCAGTAGGGAAAATAGAGTCTTACTGATTTTCATTACATTTACACCATTTTGTCCCATGTACTATGGACACCTTCTCACTGGCTCCTCAGCTGACAACAACTGATTGATGGGAGAGCTGTGGTGAAGCTGAACACGGCCCGGCAGGATATTACATCTCCACATTCCTCGTCTTCTAAAGATGTGATGGCTCACATACTGCTATCTTGACCTGCATTGCCAGAAGCTTTTATATGCCAAAAGATGGCTGAGCTTTTTTAATAGCAACTCATTTTGATCATTTCAGGAAGACTGCATGAAAAGTCTACCTTTGATGATTAAAAAAGAAGACTGCAAAATCCTCAGGGTGCAGGTAGAGGTCCACAGCCATTTGTCACAAGGTTGTGAAAATTTCCCTGTGTGATACAGTGGACATGACCACACACCACAAATTATTTGTAACCATAGGATAGTTGCCTGGTCTTAATATAACTGTCCTGGAATAATTGAAGCAACTGTGGGTAATAGCCCAAGTGATTAGATGATGAGATCACTTCTTTAAAAGTACAGTAGTACCTCTAGTTACAAACTTAATTCATTCCGGAGGTCTGTTCTTAACCTGAAACTGTTCTTAACTAGAGGCGTGCTTTCGCTAATGGGGCCTCTTGCTGCCGCTGCGCTGCCGGCACACGATTTCCGTTCTCATCCTGGAGCAAAGTTCTCAACTTGAGGTAACTCTTCCAGGTTAGTGGAGTTTGTAACCTGAAGTGTTTGTAACCTGAGGCGTTTGTAACTCGAGGTACCACTGTAACAGTATCAGGTCCCACTAAGAATTGCTTTATGCATTATGCAGCAATTCTATTGGCTGTGGCTACAAAAGAGCTGCATTGCTGTTTGTTGCAATAAATAGTTCAAAACATAAAAAGGGCACATGGAAGGAAGTCCTCAGTGGTTTACACTCCCTAGTATGTATCCACTCTAGGCATAGGATTGAATGATCTGTCTTTCGTATTCCATCCCTTCATGTATTTCATGTTTTTCAAGTGGTGTGGAATGCCTTCCATCACCTTTGCCTGTGCTCCAGCTGCACCCCTATCAGGGCAAAGGCAGCCTGACTTCTCTATGCTCTTCTGGCAATGCCTGGTTAGACACTGGATTGACTGCCTGTGAAGATGGTTCAGAAACTGCAGCTGTCAATCAGCAACCCAAGTAGCCCAGTGAGGCTCTAACACTGAAGATGGGTAGGTGGTAAGCTTGTGGAGCAAAATGGCTCCCAACCAATGCTTCTTCCTCCTTCTCATGAGATCCTGCAGGACTATCCCCATGATGTGATCCCCCGAGAGCACAATGTGGAGACATAACTTTTGGAGCTTCCGTACGACCGAGCTATAATGGCTCTCCTCCTCGTCGTATCTTCGGAATCCATTGACCTCTGCTCCAATGGTGATTAACGACCTAAGCCTTTCATGAGGCTTCAGGCACGCTCCCTATTATGCAGAGTGTCCAAACAGCAGAAGGAGCCAGGAAATATGTGCTACATTGCTACGTTTATTTCTATCTACGCAGGACAGAAAAGAATATGCATCTGCTCTCTGTGAGAGACAGCGAACAACAAGGAACAAAGAAACAGGATGCCAGTAACATCAACATCCGTCTCCCGTCTCCCATGAGACTTCCAACAGTCTGGAATGTCAACAGAGTCTTGTGACTCCAAAAACTGCACAGTGGCATAACAGAAATCTAACAATAACCTCCCCTGTTGCTCTCCAAGTGCCCATGCTGCTGGGCAAAGTCGTTCTCCTACCCTTCTGTAGGCATGTCAAATATTATTGCAATGTAAAAGCAAAAGTGTATTATCTTTATTAGGAGAAACAAGTGAGATATGCGGGGGGGGGGGATGTGGGTTATGGAATGCTCCCATTTAACATCCCAACAATATTCGCCATTCAATTGCATTTCCCTTGGTTTTCCAATCTCCTACCAATGGACACTCATCATTCTGCAGATACTGAGTATGTTCCTTAATTCTTTTCCTAAAGTTTTTCCTGCTTATTTCTGCAAACCTCGTGCTACCTCCCTCTTGTGCATGGATTGCACTATTTTGACTATGTAAGTATTGGCAAGAAGAAAGGAGTTCACTATCAGTTTATAGGACCTTTTGCAGCTTCAAAGAACAAATGGGCAAAATTCACTGATTAGACATACCTCATTGCAGCGTGAAGCAGGGATGAGCCTTCCAAATGTTGTTGAACTCCAGTTCCCATCAACTCCAGCCAACATGGTCAATGGTCAGCGATGATCAGGGATGATCAGAGATGTGGTCCAACAACACCTGGAAAAGCCACAGATTGCTCACCCCCCAGCCTCCCAGCCCATAAACAAAAAACTGTTTCTTGTAGACTCAACAGGAATTTTGCTAATGATTTCAGAATATATAGCAATTTACGTTTCTTCCATCCATCCATCAAAGAAGTTAATATGAATGGTAGGGAAACCTAACTATGACATTTATAGCCCCAGTTTTAGATTGGTATTATTCTCTCTGGTAGACAGACAGCTGTGATTTGTCCATCTCATCTTTTCTACCTGTTGAAAGTGACATTTTTATTGAAACCTGTTGATCATGAAAGAAAAAGGAAAGGCTGATTTGACAACAGTCCTGAACATCCTGGGAAACAAGAACTTATTGATAATATCAGATTATACATTTGTTAAGAGATTTGTGGCCAAGATTTTGATTTATTTCAAAACACTCTGGGAAATTCAGTACTCCCTCCTTCCTTTCTCTTTCTCTTTCTTCTCCCCAGCCCAAATATCCATTCCCTTCCCGCCATCAATTTAAATGCACAGCACTAACCACACTTCTCCCATCCCACTGAGTTCCTATGCAGATCCTTCCATGGTATTATTTGTATTATTATTTATTATTGCTGGCACACACACACACACACACACACACACACGTCCTATCCTATCTCCAAGAAGTGATGGGCATAACCATCTGCCATGACTTGTTTTTGAGAAATTCATGCTGGGTCTTAGTAATCACAATCCATGGCAGATGAAGGTGATGGAGTACATGGAACTGGCGGAAATGACTGGCAGAATCCGAGACCAGAGAGAAGAGTTGGTAGAAGAAGATTGGAAGAAATTTACAGACTATTTACAGAAACACTGTAAAATTAAGGAATATTAGAAGGATGCGGGAATGAAGTTATGTGGTTTTAGCAGTAATGTTATAGAATTAGGTAAAATTGGATTATGAGTAGGTGAGAATGTAAAGTTACAATATATTAAGATAAATTACTAAGATAAAAGCAAAAATGGAAAGGATTTGCTGAAATTGCTAATTGAATTAGAATACAAAAAAGGGAGGTGTGAGGAGGTCAGGGAAACAAGTAAATGAAAGACAAGACATGGAAAGATTGAAATGTTTTTAATTGTTTTTATTTTTTGTATTTTGTATTTTCTTTTTCTTTTTCACTTTTGTAACGTTTTTGAAACTTTAATAAAAATTATTTTAAAAAAAATAGTAATCACAATCCATCCTCTTCTCACAGTGGCTGACCAGATGCCTGTGGGAAGCTGAGAAGACAGATATGAGCCCACCTGCAGTTCCCAGAAACTGGTATTCAACTGCCATTTTTGTCCAAGAAAGGAACAAACTGCCACACCAGCCAGAGCTGGTGCAAAAAAAAAAAAAATGGGTAAAAAAATAATAATGAGAGGCACAAATACAAGATGGGTGACACCTGGCTTGAGAGCAGTACATGTGAAAAGGATCTAGGAGTCTTGGTTGACCACAAACTTGACATGAGCCAACAGTGTGACGCGGCAGCTAAAAAAGCCAATGCAATTCTGGGCTGCGTCAATAGGAGTATAGCATCTAGATCAAGGGAAGTAATAGTGCCACTGTATTCTGCTCTGGTCAGACCTCACTTGGAGTACTGTGTCCAGTTCTGGTCACCACAGTTCAAGAAGGACACTGACAAACTGGAACGTGTCCAGAGGAGGGCAACCAAAATGGTCAAAGGCCTGGAAACGATGCCTTATGAGGAACGGCTAAGGGAGCTGGGCATGTTTAGCCTGGAGAAGAGGAGGTTAAGGGGTGATATGATAGCCATGTTCATATATATAAAAGGATGTCACATAGAGGAGGGAGAAAGGTTGTTTTCTGCTGCTCCAGAGAAGCGGAAACGGAGCAATGGATCCAAACTACAAGAAAGAAGATTCCACCTAAGCATTAGGAAGAACTTCCTGACAGTAAGAGCTGTTCGACAGTGGAATTTGCTGCCAAGGAGTGTGGTGGAGTCTCCTTCTTTGGAGGTCTTTAAGCAGAGGCTTGACAACCATATGTCAGGAGTGCTCTGGTGGTGTTTCCTGCTTGGCAGGGGGTTGGACCTGATGGCCCTTGTGGTCTCTTCCAACTCTATGATTCTATGATTCTATGATTCTATGATCTGGTTGCTGGAAGCCACCCTGTGAAAGGCCCATTCTCATCTGCTTCCTCCCCTGTGGCAGTAAATAAGAAGATCAAACGAAAGGAACATCTTACCAGTTAGATTCTTTAATAATCACAGTGAGAAATAAAAGAACATGTCTCCCTAGAAATGGCGGTGCTCCCAATTAAGGATCACTCCCCCTCTTAATCTATGTCACTCCTATGCCTTGTAATATGAGTTTGTACCCTCTGAGCTTTATGTTCTGTGACTTTCTGAGCTCTTCTTGACTTTGGGGAGGGCGGTGGAGAAATGTTGTCCAATGACTGTGAATCTGTTAACCTTCTCTCTCCCAGTGTTGCTGCTTCTGCTGCTTCTTCTTCTTCTTCTTCTTCTTCTTCTTCTTCTTCTTCTTCTTTCTTCTTCCTATTCCCCTTCTTCTTCCTATTCCCCAGCCAGTATTTCCCAGCTTCTGCCTTCTGAACTATGCCCCTCTGCAAACCACTGTTCCAAATCTATGCTGTCCTCTTGTTCCTGTGAAGATTCAAGAACAGGGGGAGGGGGTGGCTCCCCCAATCCTCCTCAGTGCAGCCCTCCTCAGCACAGTCCCTGACACCTCCAGACTGCCTGTGTAGTAGCCTGAGTACTTCCAGACAACATGCTTATTTTTTCAGAATAGGTAAGTGATTTATAATCTGGACAGAGGACCCACTCACCTACAAGGCCTTCAGGATCTAGTTTGCTGGACCTTATCCAGCACACAGTATCCACTGGTTCTAGGCTTGCACCCACATCTAATTCAGATAGAGTTGGGTATCATTAGCATACAGAGAATGCTTTGCTCCAAATCTCCAAATGATCTCAACCAATGGCTTCTGATAGGAATGTTAAACAGCAACTAGATGGTATTCTGTGGGACCCTATGGTATACTTGCCAGGAAAGAAGGAAGTTCATGACCAGAAAACACATAGCTTCTCTGCTGTATCTGTGCATCACTGAATTGTGGTCACAACAACTAGCATGAACCAGGCTGTTGGATGTGAGTGCCTTTCCCCACATCAGCCCCTTGAACATATAGTGAGTTTATCCACTTTCAGATACCTGTCTGTGCATTGCCCCTCACTGTATTGGCATCTATGTCTTTTCATATTGCACATCATGTATCAGTGCCCAAGGGTGTGATATTATCAATTACTGAGATCACTGACACTATTAATAAACATTTTACTGGAAAGACAATTTCAAATTAGATAGATCACAGATTTTGCCATTCATCACTAGATGTCACAGAGTGGTCATTGCACATAACAATTTATAGTAACTTAGATGTCAACATTTTTTTTTTTTAAGGCTTACTAAATCAATTAAAAAACAGCACAGTGGCTCCCAGTTACTCTTCATCCTGTGAGTTTATTTCAGAGGCAATTATGTCAGTGAAAAAGGCAGTGTAGTAAAAATGAAATATGTGGTCTTTTTGCCATATAGAAACCAGAGCATGGGATGCATTTTTCTGCTGCTCACAATTTCCCCCATTCTCTCAGAAAATTACTCCGAATCAGCCTTCACCAACCTTATTTCTCCAAGTGCTTTTGACTACAGTTCCCATCAACCCTGGCCAGCAAAGCAATGACTAGTAATGAAAACTGTCCATCATAGCTGGTGAAATCAAGTCAAGAATGATCGATCATATGGGTTCAGTGAGTGGTGAATGTCTTCTCATGGGAAGGAGTGGTGCCTGTTGCATCAAAGAAGATGGTAGTCTAACCACTATTGAAAAAGCCAATCCTGGTCCCAATGGACTGTAACAACTGTCCACTGGTCACAAATTCTTCCTTCTTGGTGAAGGTGATTGAGAGGGTTGTGGTGGAACACAGGCAGACATTCCTGGATGATACTGAGTATCTCAGTTCATGCCAGTCAGGGTTCAGGACTGGGTTGGGCACTGTCTCAGCCATGGTTTCCCTGACCGATGGCCTTTAGAGAAAGTGTGTCAGAGGGAGTGCAAGCCTGCTCCTTTTGCTCAATCTCTAAGTGACCTTCAGTACCTTTGCATCTCACCATTCCACAGTGAGATGAGGAAACCTGCTCTGTCGACTGGAAAATCCCCCAAAGCATTCAGTGATCCATCAGGGTCCCTAGCCAGAGGTGCATAGCTGCTGTGAGTCCAAACAGGACTCATCTACATTAGTAAAAATAAAACATTTTAATGTGTTATAACACAGTGACACCAGATGGCGCTGTAGAGCTGAAATCAGAAGTCTATGGAATTTTCCATTGTGAGCTTTAAAATTGTGTCTTTTTTTCAGAGCATTTTCAGAGTGTTTTTAAATAGCTGTGTAGATCAGCCATGGAGACACCCCATTCCCATTTCCAGCACATCCCTCTCCCCACTTGGAGCAAATTATCTGTGCTCCTTGTGAAGAGGGATTGGTCGCTCTGAGAATTATGGCTCTGGCAGCAGAACAGGGGTCTCGTCTCAGCACCACACCCTTAACAGGCTACAGCTCTGAGAATTGTTTGGAAGAAACCATGACTGTTGAAAGCTGGCATCATAGTGCTTTAAATGTATTTTGTGACTGTGAGCTAGATTGGAACCACTGGCATGCCTTCAGCCTCACACACACCAGTCTACTGCAACTGGCCCATCTCTCTGCTTTTCCGATAGCTGCCAGCATCCTAGCCTTTGGGAACACAACTGCCTATAATACTGCATATACTCATTCCTACTCAGTGCATGAATACAAATACAGACAAGAAAAGAACAACAGATGCACACAAGCCCTTACCTCCCTGTTTCCCTGCATTTCACCTTTTTCCCCTCTCTGTTGTTTCTTTTATGCTCTGTCACCCTGAATTCAGTTGCTTTGTGAAGAGCCCATAAACATATAGGGCAAGAGTATATATTTACCAACATCGTCACCTTTCTGATCTCCCCAAAGGCAATCCATACACAGGGCAGGACTGAGGGATAGTTCATATGCCATAACTTCACTCTGGCGGCAGATGAAAAGGTTTTTAGAGCTTGGAGGGTTTCATTGCAAGTGTCTTTTGTCCCCTTTCTCTCTTTCTTTCACCATTTTTGCTCACAGATAATATTGGATAAGCCATGCTTCGAATAGAAGAGCAAGGCGAAAGCTGTGGAAGACAATAACAATGACGTGGCCTACAGCACTGCATTCCTATTTCTCTTTGCAGCAGATGCTGGCCATCCATTCAAGCATAGGAAGAGATCCAACTACGCCTCTTTTAAATATTTCAATGAGAATTTTTATTCTCTTTCTGTTGCAAGCTCAAGAGAGAAATGTATAAACTGAAATGGGGATGTGAAGTCAGCCAGCAGGGCTTTTTACTCCTCCAAAGTTGCATACATGATATCGGCACAACACAACACCGCCCACTCCTTTTGCAAAAAAATAGATAAAATCAGGTTTTGTGGAGAAAAGGAATTAAACAACACTTTGAATTTCAGCTCCAAGTTACCTGTTATCCCATCACTTTTGCGGTGTCTTCAGAAATGTTTGAACTGCAACGTGAAGCCTTATTTGTTGCTTGTTTTTATTTTGTAGCACCTAAGCCTGATTATGGAAGAAATCACTAGAGAATCACCCATTATTGGGTTTTGGATTTTAAATATTGATTAGACTCTCACTCAACACATTCTGCAGTTGAAAAGAACATGATTGATATGAGACTTGAATGCTCCTCCACGTGGATAAAACAGCAGTGTGTGCCCTGGTGTTTTTTAGTAGTTATATCCTCTCATTGTTACTGGTGTAAGATTAAACTAAAACGGCCATTGTGAAAGATAAATGTCCTCATGTGGTGCAATCTCTGCTGCCATTTTCTCTTGGGGCTAAGCTGCCCTTAGCCATCTGCCAACACTGTTGGCAGAAGTGTTACATTTTGCTTTTGGGAAAATACAATTCATTCCTAGATAGCACATCCTTTGCTATCCCCATGCAGAGTGTTTGGCATTTCCTGGACAATGCCTCTGCTGTGTTATTCACCCATGCATTTCTTTATGTCTGCTCCACCTTTAAGAGCAAGTCCTCAAAAGCTTTGAAATGGATTTAGAAAATCAGTTTCTTCCAAGAGCATCTGGATCTGGTCCGTGACCACCCACTCGAGAACCTTGCACAAGAAGAGAAGAAGGTTCTCGACAATCTGGAATGTGGGCAGAGGAGGGTCTGGAAACCAAGCCTCATAAGGAAAAGTTGAAGGAGTTAGGTATGTTTAACCTGGAAAAGAGGAGATTGAGAGGAGACTGTGATACCCATCTTCAAATATCTCAAGGGTTGTCACATGGAAGATGGAGCAAGCTTGTTTTCTTCTGCTCCAAAGGAAGAATATGAACCAGTGACTTTGAGGTACAAGAATGGAGATTCTGACTAAACATAAATAAATTTCTGGTGGTAAAAGCTGTTTGATGGTGGAACAGACTCACACAAGAGGTGGTAGATTCACCTTCCTTGGAGGTTTTTAAGCAGAGGTTGGATGGTCATCTGTCATGGATACTTTAGTTTATATGTCTGCATTGCAGAGGTTTGGACTACATACTGAAAACAGCTTCAGAGTATAAACATATATAGGGGGCCAGTAATCAAATGGTCTTTAGGGACTGCTTTCTTGAACACTGTGTACAGTGGTACCTCGGGTTACAAACACTCAGGTTACAGGCTCAGCTAACCTAGAAGTAGAGGGGATAAGAACTTTACCTCAGGATGAGAACAGAAATCGTGCAGCAGTGGCGTGGCAGCAGCGAGAGGCCCCATTGGTTAAAGTGGTGCCTCAGGTTAAGAATGGTTTCAGGTTAAGAATGGACCTCCAGAATGAATTAAGTTCGTAACCAGAGGTACCACTGTATAGACATTGCAGATGCAAAATGCTCATACCCTTTTCAAGGTATAGATATAGAGTAGTGGTTGCTAAACTTTTTGGACCAGTGGGTACAGATGGAATTTTGACCTGTCCCCAAAAGACTGTTATAGGGGCATGGCAAAGTACAAAATGGCTGCCATAGAGAGCAGAAAAAGAGTCGGAACAACAAAATGATGCAGATACCCCCTCTCACACACCCAATCAATAATAAGAACCACTCCCACACTCTTTGCACCTCTTCTCTGTTCAGAAAGGAGCTTGGGTGTTCTGTCCAGGCATCCAATGAAATGTCAGCATGTTTACGGGTGTGTGGTCAACATAGGAGAGGCTGGGTCAAGGCAAATAGGAACTGAGCAGTAAGAGCAAACGGTCTTTTGTGCATTGTGGGTTTTTGAGGGGGTATTTACTAAGACTTTTTGTGGAAGGACACGATGCCATCCTGTGATGTAGCAGGTCCCATTACACACACAAAATACCAACTCTGTGCAAAGTAATTCCACTGCAAACTTCTTCAGAAATCTAGTATCTAAAGAGTAGTTCCAGAAAACACACCAGATAGTCTCCTTTCAGCAGAGGGGATAATAAGTAACCTCCAGGCATCATCATTAGGTGATAATAGAATCAGACATGAAGATGGGGAGGTCCCCCATGACACTCTCAGCATGCAAGCTCTACTGCAATTCCTATCTCATGCATGTCTCTCACAAAAAGACATCTTTTCACAGATAATCAGTCCCTCAGTTGACAAGAGACAGCTGGGGACCATATTGCCACATCTACCTTGTTGATAATAACCACTGTTCGTTCATTATCCAGATACTTTGTTTACTTAGTTATTGTTCTGCCTGTAAATTGCATTTTCATTTTAAGGTCCCCTGAGGTTTCTCCTGCCCTTCTCTTGTTTCCTGCATATGTGACAGACTGCATGACTGACCACACTTCTATTTTTCTGGACAAGATCGTGTAATTTGGCAAAATGGATCAGAATGCTTTTCAAAGGAATGTTATTGGCATCTTAGAGAAACATCAAGGGAAGGACCAGAGCTCGGTAGGAGAGAATTTGCCTGTCATGCAGAAGGCCCCAGTTGCATTTAGTCCGGTGTCCTGTTCTTACAGTGGTCAACCAGATACCAATGGAAATCCTGCAAGGAGGACATGAGCACACCACCACTCTCTCCTCTTCTGAGCTCCTTGCAATTCCTTTTGCATTTTACCGCCCTATAGTTTGGTGTCATCAGCAAATACGGCTATCTCACAGCCAGTGGCGGAGTTTCATGCTCTGGCACCGGGGGACAGAGAGCAGGTGGGGGTGGGGCTGGCATGTGTCCCGGGGGCATGGGGCACCACCTGCAGCGGCGTGGCGCATGTCCTGGGGGAGCAACCACGATGGCACCCAACTGGGATCGCACTGTGCTCCCCCACACTCTTCTTCCTCCGCCAGTGCTCACAGCTTGCTCCTAACTTCAGAATTAAAGTTCAAAAGCCCCAGTACAGATCCTTTTAGAATCTCTCTGTGTGTCTCTGTCTCTCTCTCTCACACACATACACAAATTATAACCCCATGTTGTTTACTTTTAAAGTGCCTTGCCTAATCAGCTTCACCGAATGGCATTTCAGCAGAAAAATGTGTCCTCTGAACTCTCTAGGTAGGCCAGTGAGCTGTATTTCTGAATGGATGCAGTATCACTGTGTGACCCCTGGTGTTGCAGGATGTGCCTGATCACTTTTTTTTTTTTAATTACTCTAATGGTCTGATCCATGTTACTTTATGCAGGTGTTGACCCATAATTACGCTCCGCTCCATTTCCATATATCTGCAATTACACTTCTATTCGTAATATTTTCACCACATATTTGGAAGCAACTAAACTGCTGAGAACTGCATCACCATATTTGGACAAGTATGAAATCTGGTGGACAGCTATATTAGTCCAAGTTCAGGTAACTTTTTTTGCAAGATCATGTAATTTTTTTCCACATAGGAATTTGCAAACATCAAATTCCTCAACCATCCCTAACACACAAAAGTCTGTGATAAGAGATTTTTAAGTGCACGAGGTTGGTAGTAAGGATATATATAGTCCAACCACATAGAACCTCAGAGATTGCTTCTTTATAATTTGCTTTCTTTATAATTTGCTTTCTACTTTGCATATCTAGTTATCTAAAGCATTTATATGCTTTGTATTTATCCAACGCATCCTGCTTAGGATGTTGGGGCTGTGTGCAGTCAGTTGTATCACACCACAAGTACAGTAATAGAACAACAGATCAAAATCCTTGACAATTAAAATCTGCAACAGATTGCACTACCTGGGTGAAGAAGAAAGTATCTGCCCTCCACCAAAAGGATTTCAATGGAGGTTGCAGGTATCAGGCAAGCCTCTTTAAGGAGGGCATTCTAAAACTGGGACTCCATTGTCAACAAAGCCCCTCCCATTGGTGGCAAATAAGGTCCATCTGAAAATGGAAGCAGCCAGTTCTGTTATCAGACAGAACAGGTATTCTGGGCATGCTCCAGGTCTTCCCTCTTCCACATATGGTTGAACTTATAACACAATACAATTGGCTCCCAAAGGAAGCAAAACCAAGCAAAATTTAAAATCAACACAAGCAAAACTTAACAAGGAAAAGTCACCAAATACATTCATCATCATCATCATGAGTTTATTTGTATGCCAACTTTCCATGGCAAAACCATACTCAAAGTGGCTTACAAGAACATATGGAATAAAATACGACAACATTTCAGGATAATTAATTAGCAATTAAAATAAATAGACATACTAATATTAACAGGATAAACAAACATCTCACATTAATAAATATTGAAACAATACCCTAAAAATGAAGTACAAAATGCCCCAATAGCAGCAAAAGCAGTTTAGCTCAGCCAAAACTAAATGCTGACCCCCAAATACACCTATAAATAAATACTTATTCTTAAATAATTCTTAAATAAATATTCTTGCTCCACTTGGCACTCTACCTTACCTACAGCAGCCATTCCAGCAGCCATTCCAGAGAGGCAGATGGGACTGCAGGACCACTCCACTGGCCCTGTCGAAAGACCTGCAACTCGTGATTTCTAGGAGCAGTTGCTGAGGAGGAGCAGTGCCACAGCCAAGACCTCCTGGCAGTGGAGTCGCTGCCGCCTACCAGGAATGAGGTGGTGGGGAGGTTGATGCCGTGTGGGCACATTGGCAGGCACACTGGATTGGTTTTGCTGATGTGACTGCACATCCCTGACTGCTCCATCACCTTCCCCCTCTCTCCGGAACCAGTAAGTGGAAGTGACTCCACTGCCAGGCCTGTTGTCACCTCTCCACATATTCTTCTCTTTGTACTCTTCATTATTAGATCTCTGTTACTAGGAATTAGCAACCAAACTTGCTTTTTCCTTCCTTCCTCCCTGCCCAGTCTCTTTTCCTTTTGTGTCTTGTCTCTCAGATGAGGAACCTGATGGCAGGTTCCCTATGATCTTCTCACAGATTTCTGTAGACCACTCTGGGAGCCTTTAAAATGTCAGTCAGCATCAGCAGCTAGCTAAATTATCCAAAAAGAAGACTGGTCTGCAAAATGGAATGGCATTTGAAATATACTCGGAGTTGAGTGTGGATTTCGTGCTCTTTATTCAGCTCATAGTAGCGAGGAATGCAAGTTCCCCCCAAAATATCTGCTTTATATATGAAATATACTCGCAATATACATTATTTACACAATGGGCCGCATGTGATTGGCTAATTCCGGGATTCTCCTGTAGGCCAATCAGGTTGTGGATTCACTTCCACCTGGAGCTGGATTGGGTGGCTCCTGCGGACCAATCATACTGCTGCATTGTTCTAGGACCAATCAGACTGCTGCATTCTGAATCCTATTGTTCTAGGACCAATCAGACCACTGCATTTTGGATCCTATTCAACTCAGTACATAACAGCATTTAACCACATTTCTTCTGACCCATGACTGTCACTCTTCAAGCTCCCTACCCATGCCCCCTCTGAAAATAAATCAAATTTCTTACTCAAAAAGGAGGAAGAGGAAGAGGAGGACAGCAAGACTTTTCCAGTTTGATGAAGGGGCAAATTCCTTATTCAAGGGAGGCCATGATAACAATTGAGTTGAGTCCTGCTAGACGGACAGTGTGTACAATTCACGCTGGGACCACCATAATCGTTCAGAGGTTGTCACTTTTTAAAGTGCCCCTTTCAAATATTTGCCTCTTCCCTCTTCGTGACTCCGATTAGCAAGGCAGTTTTGCAAGGCCTTGGAGAGGTAGCATATAGTCTAGCTGCTGCCTGTCAGTCTTCACTAATTCATAATGCATAATCATCCCCCCTCCCACCACCAATTTATAATGAATTCTTGGATGTCTCAGCTAAGCTGTAGGAGGCTAGGGAGTAATATTTGCTTTTTCCTGACAAGGCTGGAAATTTGACAGTGCAGATATCAATGGGCCATAAACAAAGAACCACCAAAACCTTGAAATGCCTGCATTCACTTAAGCTATGCTTGCTTTGTGAATATAAATAGGTAGCTTAGGGAAGGCATTACATTCCTGCAGTATTTTTATTCTCCATCTCTTAATTAGCCAGAAGGGCTACAGAGGGCATTTTACTGCAGCAGCACTAGGAAAAATATAGAGCTAAAGGTGCTACAGTGTCTCCTAGTTATGAGAGATCATTAGACCAGAATGTCTGTTCAGGAACTTTAAAACAGGCTTCTGATGAAATGTGTGGAGGGCTTGTTTGGTTTTTTAATATCTATTTTCCACAAGAGTCCACAAGTTTATAAAGGAAGAAAGAGATGGTTTTGGTAAACAGGAGTCATTAACCTGATCCGCAAAGAAGCATTTGCCACCTGAAATGATGGGGCTCTTTTACGTGTGTGTGTGTGTGTGTGTGTGTGTGTGTGTGTTTTAGCTCTAGCACTTTGCTTCATCTCTGTTCAGAGGCTCCATCTTGGGAGTGTAAGGCGGGGGGAATGACTCCGTGCATGACATCACAGAGCATAGCCATTATGGCTAGTAGTTATTGGCAGCCACTTATAGCCACCTCTGCCATACACTCAATAGGCAGCCTTAAGCAAGGCACACACTCTCAGTCTCAGTGCCCACGTCTGCAATATGAAGAATACTGCCTAAATATAACTAGGTTATCGTAAGGATTCCATGGGGTCACCAATGTGGGCACTGGTGGTTGGCAGGGTCAGCTTCCCAAAGACCAGGGCTGCCAGCCAAGAGCTCCCCTAATCTCACCGCCTCACTCTGCCCCTCCCTTGATCCTGAGAGCAGTAGCAGCACCAATGTCAGGAAGGTCATGCTGCAACTCCACCCCCTCACATCCAGCTGCCGGTTGAAGCTCTCAAAGAGACCTTCCAGTTTAAAACAGCATGATGAGATGGGAAAGAAGCCCCAACTCTTGTATTTTTAATGCCCGAATAATGTTGGCAGGTGGAGTTTGCATCAAAACACCTTCTCTTCCATCTGGACTTTTTAGACTCTATCTTCTCCCCTAAATGTGCCTTCCTCTTCCTACTCTGCTTGCCCTAGGGCAGATGTGAGGAACCTTTGACACTCCAGATGTTGCTGAACTACAACTCCCATCATCCCTGACCATTGGCCATGCTTGCTGGGGCTGATGGGAGCTGTAGTTCAGCAACATCTGGAGGACCAAAGGTTCCCCTACACCTGCCCTAGGGTTCAAGCCTATATCTAATGGTCTCAGGCTACAGGATTTTGATTCAACATTAGGAAAACCTTCTTAATGGTAAGAGAAGTTCAGCAATGGAACATACTACCTGGAAGTCTTCCAGTAGAGGCTCTGGATTTTTTTGCACCAGAAAGAGTTGAACCAGATGATCCACAGGCCCCACTCCAATTGTGTGATCCTATGATTATTAACGATTTACCAAATCTCTGGTGGCCTTGGGCCTTCCAATGGGAATGAAGCTTTGTATTCCATAAATACTGAAAACTCTCAGGTGCCTGTAGGCTTGCAGATCAGCACCCTTTCTGTTCTAAGTCTCTGCAAATGTCAAATTAAACAAAACCTAACCTATGCAATCAATAAACAGCTGAGTTTTCCATGATTTAACTGCCACTAGAACTCACCCTTTTACACTACGTGATTGCCTCCCTTCCCTAGACAGCTGTCAAAGTTATAAATGCTGCAGGTTTGATTCTGAGAACAATACTGTGTAAGGATGATGAGGGAAAGAAAAGAAGAAAAAGCACCTTGCAATTAAATATTTTAACAGACATTTTCAAAGGTGTTTTTGATGGAATATAAAATTAATGTTACCACCAGAGCACATCAGAGACCTGAGATTATACAGTACCTATCACTTTTGCAGGTATAAAAATAATACCCTGAGATGTTTTATACCAACATCTATTTTAACTTTCATCTTGGAGGCATTTGCATAACCCGCTATTTCTTTATTCAGTTTCTACTTTTTTATTAACTTACTTTTAAAAATTTACCTGTAAGAGCAGTTTACTAATGTTTCACAAACTTTGTAGCCATGTATGATGTTGGCAGTGAGCAGTCCTGTTGACAGACTTGGCCGGGTGATGATCCATGTTGGAGAGGCAGATACTCCTCTGTTCTACCTCTATTACTTTTATGGTTTTTTTATATCAAATTTACTTATTATGTCAAATAGTTATTTTAGCTTTGTATTAGGTAAAGGTAAAGGGACCCCTGACCATTAGGTCCAGTCATGGCCGACCCTGGGGTTGCGGCGCTCATCTCGCTTTATCGGCCGAGGGAGCTGGCATACAGCTTCGAGGTCATGTGGCCAGCATGACTAAGCCGCTTCTGGTGAACCAGACCAGCGCACGGAAACGCCATTTACCTTCCCGCCGGAGCAGTACCTATTTATCTACTTGCACTTTGACGTGCTTTCGAACTGGGCAGGAGCTGGGACTGAGCAACGGGAGCTCACCCTGTGGCGGGGATTCGAACTGCAACCTTCTGATCAGCAATTCTTAGACTCTGTGGTTTAACCCACAGTGCCACCCACATCCCTATTTTGTATTAAATGGTTTATAAATGCTTTTGAATAGGTAATTATTCCACATTAACTGTGCAATTATGGCTATTACCAAATTGGCTTGAAGTAAGTGGTATGCAAATGTGTTGCAGACATAAATGTAATCTTCAAGTATGTAGAAGGGCTGTCACATGGAATATGGCACAAACTTGTATTCTCCTGCTCTGGAGGGTAGGACCCGAACCAATGGATTCAAGTTACAAGAAAGGCGATTCCAACTAAACATTAGGAATCATTAAAGACAGTGAGAGCTGTTTGACAGTGGAATGGGCTCCCTCAGAAGCTGGTGGACTCTCCTTCTTGGCGATTTGAATGGCCATCTTTCATGGATAATTTAGATGTGATTCCTGGATTGCAGGAAGTTGGACTAGATGACCCTCAGGGACCCTTCCAACTCTACAATTCTGTGATTCTATGATAAGCATGCCCATGCCAAATCAAGCCAGTGATATGTCTGATGACCTTAGGCCCTCCAGCTGTTACTGAACTCTCTTCAGTCCCAGCAATCCTGGCCAACATTCACAGGGTTAAAGGTTCCCCATCCATCTGGTCCATTATCCATCTGGTCAGCATTTTGTGCAACAACGGTGCCAAGACAGATGCTTCAGAGAAGCTCACAAGCAAGGACTGACAATATTTCCTTCCACCGATAATAGACACCAGGATAACGTCAACTGATTTATACTGGCTTCCATCCTTCCTTTAAATAATTTTTATTAACTGGCCAATCACATCAAATTAAATCACATCATATAAATTCCAAATTACAAAGCCAAATTTTTAAATTTTGTTGGGGGAACCCATACTTCAAGATCCAAAGGGGGATTTAGATCATCTTCTTATTACTGCGTTAATGTCCAAATCAGTCCCAATCAGTCCAAACAAAGTTCATAATTCTATCCAGTCTTATCTTGGTGTTGCCACATCATATCTTGTTCGTATAATTTCTCTTTTTCCTTTACGATCTCTTCTGTTAGTCTCCTTAAGCCGATAGCAAGTGTTATATTCCTGTGTGGATTTCCCGTTCCTCCACTAAGTCCAGATGGTTTCCATATATCTCCTTTGTAGATAACGTCACTCTTTCCATCGTAAATTTTGGCATTTGTCGCTCTTAAGTCCCACCGAGAAGTTGATTCACGATATGTAAACAACTCTATTTCTCTCTTACTCCTCCCAGACCCAAGAGCTTCCACAATGCCTCACAAAATGGCGACGGCATTTTTTCCTGATTGCGTCACTGCAAAACTCTTAGCTTTCCAGCTTCCTCTTGAAACATTGCTTTGGATCTAAAGTTTATCTCCACACAGCCTTAAATCCACAGCTTAAGTCCTTAATTTCTGACTCATTAGGGGTGGGGGATTCTTGTTAAATCACATAGAAAAAGGGAAAGGCAGGTTTTTCTCCCCCTCCCCCCTCAGTCATTTATCATACCGTTTCTTGACGTATCTTCTCGTATTTTATTGTTGTCTTGTTATCAGAGATCTCTTCTGTCAGCAGTCTTTACTCCCCTTTTTCCTTGATGTATGTGCAATTAATCTCGTCCAAATTGTTTCTTTTAAAGATCATTGCAACCAGCGGCGCGAATCAGGGACAGCTTCAAGGAGTGCCGAAAATCCCACAGGAGGGCTTTGTGCCTAGTGCCCCCACCCCCACAAATTCGGGGGTGGTATAGGGCACAGCAGGCAAGGGCCGTCCCCACCACAATCCTGGTGGGGTTAAGGAGGCTAATTACCCCCATCATAGCCTCCAAATTACCTCGTGTGGGTCGGAGACATGTTATTGTCAGCCATCTTCCAATGCGCCACCTAGTGGCCCCTTATACTGGCTTCCATCCTTCATTTCCCACCCCCCACCCCCTGTAAACAGAGGGGACTTCCAACCATGTAAAGGAGAATTCTGCTCATAGGAGTGATCTCTCTGTGAGTGAAATTGTCCTACCATTAATGAAAGTTCATTGCATTCAGGTACTAGCAGGGTCCATGCTACTGCCTCTAGGGAAGTGAAGGTGTCTGTGGCAACAAATTGAGAGGCAAAGTTTCCATAGCTCAACAAGTTTAGCACCAATAGGAGCTATCAGCATTTGGCAAGCAGACACCAAAATAAATAAAAAATCTAAATATAATTTTTGAAAGACAGATTAACAGTGCTCCAGTACTGAATTTTACAAAAAGGCATATTACAATTTGGTGCTTATTGGGCGATTTCCCATTAGGCATCACTTCATTAAAACAAAATGTTCCAATATTCAAGATATACTGGAACAATGCGGACAATGACAATTGCAAATGCTTTGAAATGGGGAGAAGGAAGCCTTAATTTGTTTAGATCATTTTAATTTCACTTCAAAGCACTTGATCTCATAAAGAGACTGCCATCTTTCTGCTTCTCTGCATAGTGCATTGCTGACTGACTCTATTTTCATTTGGCTTTTCTATAGACGTATACTTTATGGTCACTGGATTCATTCTCATTTTGTTTATTAGCACCATCAAAAGGCCTGCAATACATATTATCAAAGCAAGCTCAGATTCATAGAATACTGAAATGTAAATATATATATTGATAACTATAGAGACTCATAGACTTGTAGGCCTCAATAGGTGGCATAGCAAAGGTTACTTGACCAAATACATCAAGGGGTGTGTGCTGTTTATTTTAGGCAAAAGCAGACCCCACTGAAAGATAATATTAGGTTTGGATATGTCACACATTAGGGGAAATATTTCACTATGGATATTATGTTTACTCTTATATCTGTTTTAATATATATTTTATTTTTATTCAGTGCTGCAAAGTGGGGGGAATAGATCTTGTATGCACTCTGACAGAATTAAATGCTTTGGATTTAATGAGTGTAGAAATATGTAACTCTGTGTTGGAACTTTTGGGTTTTGACAAACTTTTCTTGAGACATCCTATAAAATGTTATGACAGCTAGTTGAAGAGAACAGATATTCTTATGACCAGAATTTATTTTAATCATGTATCAGTTTAACAAATGCAGAAATATTTAGGCATCTCTGTAAGTTGGCTTCATCCCTCGGAAGTCAACAGACTTCAGTCTACCATGTTGTGGACCCCATGTTGAACCCAGTGTGGTGGGCAATTAACCTTTGCTCTCCTCTGGACACGTTCCAGTGGAATGCATCTACTTAAAAATTTCTAAGTAGTTAGAGTGATGGTGAATGCATCCAACAGAGCCTACATGGGACATGGGTGGTGCTGTGGTCTAAACCATTGAGCCTCTTGGGCTTGCCAATCAGAAGGTCAGCAGTTCGAATCCCCATAATCAAGTGGCCACATGACCCAGAAAGCTGTCTGTTGACAAATGCTGGCTCCCTTGGCCTAAAAAGTGAGATGAGCGTCGCAACCGCATAATTGCCTTTGACTGGACTTAACTGTCCAGGGGTCCTTTACCCTTTTTTTTACCTTTTATATGTGACATTTTCTTGAACTGATTTGTAGTCATATCTCTTCTACTGTTGCTTTGGTAAACAGTAATGAAAAATGTATGTGCACCCATCTTAGTGCATACCTAAATGCCTTAAGAGCATTTACTTCTATTTAAGTTAACATTAATTATCATGGTCAAAACAAAATAAAAAAATTCCTTCCAGTAGCACCTTAAAGACCAACTGAGTTAGTTCTAGGTATGAGCTTTTGTGTGCATGCACACTTCTTCAGATACACTGAAACAGAAGTCACCGGACCTTTCTATATAGTGAGAAGGTGGGGAGGGGTATTACTCAGAAGGGTGGTGGGAATGGGTGATTGGCAGATAGCTGTGATGAGCCTGTTGACGACTCTTAAGGACTGCAATAGGTCTAACAGGAAAAAGCAAGGGGTGAGAAGGTGAAAAATGGCTTTGTCATGTATAATGAGATAAGAATCCAATGTCTTTGTTCAGACCAGGTCTCTCCATGGTTTTAAGTTTGGTAATAAGTTGCAATTCAGCAGCTTCTCTTTCCAGTCTATTTCTGAAATTCCTTTGTAATAGAACAGCTACTTTGAGATCTTGTATAGAATGTCCTTTCTATACAATGACATTCTATACAAGATCTCAAAGTAGCTGTTCTATTACAAAGGAATTTCAGAAATAGACTGGAAAGAGAAGCTGCTGAATTGCAACTTATCACCAAACTTAAAACTATGGAGAGACCTGGTTTGAACAAAGACATTGGATTCTTATCTCATTATACATGACAAAGCCATTTTTCACCTTCTCACCCCTTGCTTTTTCCTGTTAGACCTATTGCAGTCGTTAAGAGTCGTCAACAGGCTCATCGCAGCTATCTGCCAATCACCCATTCCCACCACCCTTCTGAGTAATACCCCTCCCCACCTTCTCACTATATAGAAAGGTCCGGTGACTTCTGTTTCAGTGTATCTGAAGAAGTGTGCATGCACACGAAAGCTCATACCTAGAACTAACTCAGTTGGTCTTTAAGGTGCTACTGGAAGGAATTTTTTTATTTTGTTTTGACCATGGCAGACCAACACGGCTACCTATCTGTAACATTAATTATCATGTAGGATGATACCAGCACAACAGAAGCTTTGGCTTGCTATCTATCATACAACGGCATTTGCTGTAGTAGTTGTCATGTTAGAGAAGTGCACAAGATGGAGGACACTGAATATTTAATGGTGATTACTATCGTCATATTCATTTTAATCAATTCGTGAAAGAAAGGAATGCTCTTAGCTGTCTAAGCATAAAAATGGTGCAAATGCAGCCCATTCATTCTTAGGTGTAAAGCTGAATTAAAGTGCTTTAGGATGAGAGAATAATAATGATTAAGAATGACTCCACCATTTATTTTTTTACAAGCTCTTGCCACATGGGCATTCTTCTCATGCAACAAATACATATTTGTTACACAGAAAAGTGCACTGCAATATTTTGTCTCTGGATAAATACTTTTATTCTTCTCTCTAGCCAATTCCTTGCTATTGTGACTGCTATATGGAATATGGGTACAACTATGGGTACACAGCTTCCTATCAACTCCCTGATTTCCATGTAAGAATGATAGAGAAGAAAAACTATAATAGATGAGTCACATCACAGCATCACGGAGTTGGGAAAGATCAGTGGCATTCGTTATAAGAGGCTAACAATCTAAGCTTAAATTGTAAAGCAAGCCCAGGAGAATATGAGACTGCCCCTTTTTCTTCAGAGAAAGTTCCACTCAGTTCTGCTTACTTCTGAGTAAACACACTCCCCAACTTGCTTTCTTTGAAGAGAAGACTCTCCATGCTGACTGAGGGGAATTTCAAAAACTGTTTGTCATATGGCCTGGAGGATATGTAGCTGTTTGTGGTAGTGGTGTATGTGGAAGGAATAGCCTAAAATCCCATTGGACTAACTGAAGCTCCTTGTGTAGGCCTAGGCAGTTCTTTGGATCATAGTCCTTATTCCAAAAGCATCTCTGAAAAATTCCCACCCCGCCTTTTCTTGGAAATGCCAAGAATTCCACAACAGCACTAAGCAAATATTGGACGACAGAGGAAAATATTACTGCTTAGGGTGACAAAACAAAGCATTTCTTCTTCAAATGAGGCATCTAATTCAAAATGTTGCTGAGCTAGGGCTGCTTGCATGGCAGAGCTGTTTAAAAAAGAGAGTATAATAAATGCTACCAATATCAGGAGGAACAACAGCATCTATAAAACATTCAAATGAAATGCCATGCTCAGTATAGAGGGGTAATATATGCAGCAGTGGCCATCTGCAAACCTGAGATAACTGGACATGCCTGCATCCCACCCCACCCCCCTTCTCTGATCCAGTTCATTTAGTCATAGAGCATCCAGGATCAGTAACTTGCCTGCTGGTTAAACGATCTGGGCACTAAGGTAGAGTCAAACTGGAATTGCTTCTTAGTAAAAGCATCAAACGAGGAAACCAATTTTAACCATCACCACCACCTTTAAAAAAAAAATCTGGTGTAATAAAACAGGGATTTGAGTTGCAAGGAGTTTGGGCTTTCAGGAAGAACTGTGCAAAAATGGCCTCTCAAAAAGACAATTGAAAGGAGAGTGTGGTCATGAGATACTGAGAATAAGTGAGAATAAGATGAGAGAGAGAACAAAAGCATATGCAAAAGAGTTAACCTAGATGAAGAAGAGTTAATAAATATGGTATTTGTTCTGTATGGGATTACTGAATCTGGTTGGATTCTAAAGTCTGCCTTGAATAGTTGTTCCACTCTTTGTAATCAATGGCAGTAGATATTTTACGGGAAATTGAGACTCAGCAGAGGGAGCAGAGGTGGATTTGGGGCAGCACAAGCTGTGTGGGGGCACTGGGTCCTTACCGGGCTTTGGGAAGGAGGAAGGAGGGCTCTAGGGCCCTGCCGGAGCCTTGCACCTCCTTCCCAAAGCCTGGTGCCTTCTTTGCCTGGCTTAAGTTGGAGCTGCAAGGGCTGGGTGGAAGGCGTCAAATGTTGGCTTCACACAGGGCGGCGTATTACCAAGGTCCGCCCCTGGAATGATTGACCAAGTGGCCATCGCTGGAACATCATAGAATCATAGAATTGGAAGAGACCACAAGGGCCATCGAGTCCAACCCCCTGCCAAGCAGGAAACACCATCAGAGCACTCCTGACATATGGTTGTCAAGCCTCTGCTTAAAGACCTCCAAAGAAGGAGACTCCACCACACTCCTTGGCAGCAAATTCCACTGTCGAACAGCTCTTACTGTCAGGAAGTTCCTCCTAATGTTTAGGTGGAATCTTCTTTCTTGTAGTATGGAACCATTGCTCCATGTCCGCTTCTCTGGAGCAGCAGAAAACAACCTTTCTCCCTCCTCTATGTGACATCCTTTTATATATTTGAACATGGCTATCATATCACCCCTTAACCTCCTCTTCTCCAGGCTAAACATGCCCAGCTCCCTTAGCCGTTCCTCATAAGGCATCGTTTCCAGGCCTTTGACCATTTTGGTTGCCCTCCTCTGGACACCTTCCAGTTTGTCAGTGTCCTTCTTGAACTGTGGTGCCCAGAACTGGACACAGTACTCCAGGTGAGGTCTGACCAGAGCAGAATACAGTGGCACTATTACTTCCCTTGATCTAGATGCTATACTCCTATTGATGCAGCCCAGAATTGCAATGGCTTTTTTATCTGCTGCGTCACACTGTTGGCTCATGTCAAGTTTCATAGAATCATAGAATCATAGAGTTGGAAGAGACCACAGGGGCCATCGAGTCCAACCCCCTGGTTTGTGGTCAGCCAAGACTCCTAGATCCTTTTCACATGTACTGCTCTCAAGCCAGGTGTCACCCATCTTGTATTTGTGCCTCTCATTTTTTTTGCCCAAGTGCAATACTTTACATTTCTCCCTGTTAAAATTCATCTTGTTTGTTTTGGCCCAGTTCTCTAATCTGTCAAGGTCGTTTTGAAGTGTGATCCTGTCCTCTGGGGTGTTAGCCACCCCTCCCAGTTTGGTGTCATCTGCAAATTTGATCAGGATGCCCTTGAGTCCATCATCCAAGTCATTGATAAAGATGTTGAATAAGACCGGGCCCAAGACAGAACCCTGTGGCACCCCACTAGTCACTCAGATTAAGGTTCTGCTGTTGGCGTTACTGTTACTGTGTTGGCAGCTTAGACACCTTTTTCCATTTTTCGCAATGCCCTGGACCAGTAGCAGCTGGTCTTTGCTGGGGTGGTGCCACACAGCTGCCTTGCAAACACTGGGGTCACGGCGGATTACCTGGATTGGGATGAAAACGTGCCGGTATGACAGTGAGGTTGCGTTTATGCAGGCATACTGATGGAAGATCTGGATTGGCCCTGCCAATGTCATCTAAGCAGCCACAGCTTAGCTGCTGTCCTTGCCTGCAAACACTCCCCCCTCTTTCCATCCCTGTACACTCCTGTGACTCAGTGGGATTATAGAATCATAGAATTGTAGAGTTGGAATAGATCCCAAGGGTCATCTAGTCCAACTTCCTGCAATGCTGGAAGTCGGGGATTCAGCTATACAGCTATACAGCTGCAAATAGAACATTTTAAGTGTGTTTTAAGTACAATATACAATGTGATACTAGATGGCGATGATAAGCCTTAGGGAAAATTCAATTACAGATAGGTAGCCGTGTTGGTCTGCCATAGTCAAAACAAAATAAAAAAATTCCTTCCAGTAGCACCTTGAAGACCAACTAAGTTAGTTCTTGGTATGAGCTTTCGTGTGCATGCACACTTCTTCAGATACACAGAAGTATCTGATACACAGTACATCAGATACACAGTGTATCTGAAGAAGTGTGCATGCACACGAAAGCTCATACCAAGAACTAACTTAGTTGGTCTTTAAGGTGCTACTGGAAGGAAAATTCAATGCCTTTTTTAAAACATTTTTAAAAAAGATTTTTCAGAACAGTTTTTATATGTGTGTAGATTCCACCCAAGTGTGTGGCATGGTCCCGGAATTATTTTTAAATTATTATTTACTAAATTTATATACCACCCTTCATTTGGAGATCTCAGGACAGTTCACCATGCAGTCTACTGCTCTAAAAGTTGACCAGATGCACTTTGACTTGGGGCATAGAGACAAACTGGCAACCAGTTGGTGCCCACTTTCCTATCTCAGACTGTGAGCAGGTGAATATGAATGAAGTGCAGCACAGAAGACTTTGTTTCCTCTCTCTCTCTCTCTCTCTCTCTCTCTCTCTCTCTCTCTCCTGCTATACTTTCCTGTTTGTTTGATATTGCTTTGCAGTGCACAACTAATTCTTCTGTAATCCTCCAATGAGCTTTGTGCCAACTTTCTGACTTCTTACCCAAACCTTCTGAGCTCTGCTGGCAAATTGTCTGCACCGCTAATAAAAACAATCTCGACAAGACACAAAAGTTCCACTGAACACCTTGAACCCGATGGGACATCTCGAATAAGAAAGGCAAGCGGGTTTGGCTCCAAGATTTTGCCATGCATAAAATAAATGGATTTTGTTCTCCTGAATAAAGGATTAGTATTGCTTGCATAGCTCCAGCTCTCATAGAGCGAGAGATTTGTTGTGCAGTTAATCAAATGAACCTGGCAAAATCTTTCATGCTTTGCATTTTGATCTGTAGATGCAATGTAGCTCATGATGTTAGCTTGTCATTTTGGTGGCTGGATCAGATGCATCAAATGAGTAACTTGTCTGGGTTTGTTGGGGGTTTTGCCCCCACCCCCAGGTTGTAAATTTCTTTTGTGACTGATGTAGATCTTCCCATTGAAAAATGCCAATTAAAGTACATGGCTATGCTAATGTTGCGAGTTCTTAAAAAAAAAAGGATTAAAAGGATTACTGCAAGTGTGAATCAAGGTTCTATTGCCTAATGTTTGTTTTCCTCCTTATGCTTGGGTTTTAAACCACAACTCTTCATAAAAGCACACCTTGGGGAATAAGGATTCTGCTGGTGCTTATAGTCTTCCCTTGTAGACATGCTTTATTTATACTCTATTTGTACTGAGTTTCTTTAGAGTGCAATATTATTTTAAAAAATATGCTGGTGGTAAAATTCCTATTAAAGGAGATATGGATGCAGCTGGTACAGTCTGTGATTGCAAAATGGCGTAATTATTATGCATGCTGCCTTTTAAGACTTGGACTTTATGCCTTCTTTTGTGACATTCAGAAGAGTAAGGAAAGAAGCAAACGTCAAGCTGACAAATGTAATTGTGTTTCCTCAAATGATTTGTAGCCTGTTCCGTTGTCTTATAGAATCTCCTGACTTTAAACATCCCTCCCCATCTTCTTCATTTAAGACAGGATTCTGATCTCACACCTTTGTAACCAGGGAGTTACTTAAATAGCTCCTGATTCAAGCTGTCAAGACGGCTCAATCAGACCCTGTTTGTGCTTGCTGTAAATCTAAGCTGGCATTTTCAGGATTCTCATAAGAAAACAGCTTTGGGGGACGTGTGTGGGACCCGCAAGCCACCTTTTTTTTTGCCCACCTCTGCTCTACACAAAGGTATGAGTAACGAGGTATGAGTCTCCACACACTCAGCAGGGATTTTTATTGTTCTTCTCCACCCCACCAAAAAAGTAGAGGCTTTCTACGCAGTACATCATCAACTACTTTCAAAGGCAGGATTTCCCCCACTCTGTTTCTTCCCAAAGATTTTGAGTTGCAAATTGCTCCATCTTGTTTGAGGACTGGCAGCAATGCATTAACAATCTGCTAGTCTGCCTTTTAATTTATTTTTCAAAAATTTCAGGAGTACATGCAGGTTTTTATGCATATGCAGTCAGCTTCAGCTTTCAGTTCCTTCTCTTCATCCACATCTCTTCAACGCCACCTTGGATGTTGTTGTTGTTGTTTAGTCGTTTAGTCGTGTCCGACTCTTCGTGACCCCATGGACCACAGCACGCCAGGCACTCCTGTCTTCCACTGCCTCCCGCAGTTTGGTCAGACTCACGTTTGTAGCTTCGAGAACACTGTCCAACCATCTCGTCCTCTGTCGTCCCCTTCTCCTTGTGTCCTCCATCTTTCCCAACATCAGGGTCTTTTCCAGGGAATCTTCTCTTCTCATGAGGTGGCCAAAGTATTGGAGCCTCAGCTTCAGGATCTGTCCTTCCAGGGAGCACTCAGGGCTGATTTCCTTAAGAATGGATACGTTTGATCTTCTTGCAGTCCATGGGACTCTCAAGAGTCTCCTCCAGCACCATAATTCAAAAGTATCAATTCTTTGGCGATCAGCCTTCTTTATGGTCCAACTCTCACTTCCATACATCACTACAGGGAAAACCATGGCTTTAACTATACGGACCTTTGTTGGCAAGGTGATGTCTCTGCTTTTTAAGATGCTGTCTATGTTTGCCATTGCCTTTCTCCCAAGGAGCAGACGTCTTTTAATTTTGTGACTGCTGTCACCATCTGCAGTGATCATGGAGCCCAAGAAAGTAAAATCTCTCACTGCCTCCATTTCTTCCCCTTCTATTTGCCAGGAGCTGATGGGACCAGTGGCCATGATCTTTGGTGTGTTTTTTTTATGTTGAGCTCCAAACCATATTTTGTGCTCTCCTCTTTCACCCTCATTAAAAGGCCCCCTTGGATACAAGGAGAAAAAAAGGATCTTGATGCAATGGTGCGACAAACCGTAAGGATATAAGAAGAAACCTGCCGGATTGGGCCAATGGCCTGTTCTCAATGTACTTGGAGCTTTCTTTAAAGTTTTGCACTGTTGCTATTACCCTTGTTGATCTGGCAAGCCAATTCTAAACAAGTGTTAGAGAACTACTGAAGGCTACCAAGAAACTACCAGCTGCACACAGTATTCATATTTGCACTTAAATAATGCCTCGAGCTCTTGACTGGAATCCTCATTCAACGCACACCAAGGATACATGAAGTATTCAGCCTTTGTGAATTCTGAAGCGAGCAGGCCCACTTTACACCTCTGACTTGGACTAATGTTCAGATCAACTGGCTTTCACTTTCTTGGCTAAAAAAAAAGGGTTCACCATAAAAATATGCTTTAAAATACATGTTCCGATGCATATTTAAATGTGAATCTACATGCCAATTAAAAAAGAAATCTAATAAATGTGGACTGGTGGGTGAATGCATGTAAATGTGTCATGGACTACAGATAAACTGATTCACCAGTTCATAATACACAGAAGCTCTGGATTTCAGTGAAGATTTCAAAATGTTTGCTGGGTTATACCCTAGTAGTATTCTTCTGCATGGAATTCCATGATCTGACACTACTTAGTGTTATACCTCCTATCACATACTTTTCAGTGGTTCATCTGACATGGCACTTGACAAATAGTCCAGGAGGATCCAACCCCTGGTTTTGGAAGCTTCTTAGTGCCTCTCCCAACCCAAAAGGAAATGAATCTCTTGGGTAACATTACTCTCCAGGCAAAAAGCATGCAAGGCATTGCTTATGAACCAGCAACAATATCACTCTTCTCAGAGGCTGGATGAAGTCTAGGAGCTGGTCCAATCAACCATTTCTAACATAGATTAACATACAACCTCTATTGCAGTTGTGTGTTTCTGTGAAGATGTGAAACATTTACTAAATTTTCACAACAGAATGAAGGTTTCAGCAATAGGTTGCTGACAGTGCAAACTCTGTGAAGAAACTATAAGTTCAGCTTGGTGAGAGAAACTAAGGGAGACTTGAGAGCAACAGAAAGTAGGAGGGAACTTGGGAACTGGGATCACAGAAGCAGACAACTCTAGGAATGAGGATGGTGAAGAACAGAGTAAGTATTGAGCTAAGGAGCACGTTCCTGAGTGAAGGATGAGGATGCCAGAAACTGAAGAGAAGTAGGTGGGAGAGGCATGGCTGGAGCTAAGAACATATAAAGTGCTCTTCCAGATATGACCAAAGAGCCACCTAGTATCAACATCCTGCTTCTCATGGTCACCAACCAGATGTCTTGGGAGAGCCCACAAGTTGGACATATACAAAGGAAATGGGCTTTTCAGTGGGCCTGGTTGGAAAATGCCCTCCTCAGAGAGGCTCATATGTCACTCACATTCTGGTGAAATCCTCCTTTTTTTAATTTTCTGAGGCTTTATGGTTTTAAACACATTTTAAGTTTTACAGATCTTTGTGTGGGCCTGCTGCCCCCCCCTTCTGTTTCTGATTTTTACTATGTGTGTCTTAAATTTTCTTCTGGTATTACGTCCATGTTGCACTTAAAAAGAAATCCAGAAAACCTGTTAACAGTGTGTGTGTGTGTGTGTGTGTGTGTTGTGTTCAATAAATATGCAAATAATACGTAAATAGAATATAGCACTTCCTCGCTGTGGCTGCCCAGCAACTGAAATCTGGAGGTAGATTGTCATTGTAACTAACAGCCTTCCCTCCATGGATATATCCAGTCCTCTTGTAAAACCTTCACCATTTCGTGTGGTGAGGAAAGAAGGAGGTCGGAGCAGGGGAGGGGAATCAGTGAACTGCCTAACACTGGCATTTGGAGCAGGAAGTTTTCTTTGGTTGACAGGAAAAATATGGGGAAGGGCTTTTTAGAGGTTGTGGGCAATGCTGCAAACAACTCAACCAAACCTTGGACTGTACATCTCAAATGTTTTACTATTTTCCAGATGCAGTTAATGTTTTTGTGGTTTAGAGTCCCTCACCCCCAATTTCAGTCCCTCTTTTTTTTATTTTACACGGAACAGCTTCTTCGCTGTCACATAATGTGTAAGTCAAGAGCCGAAGAGCTGCAAGTTACTTTAAATGGAAATAATCTCTTTCCAGCATCCAATTCTATTCTGTTTCTTCTCCTCTCGCTGTCACTCTCACGCTAGCCTGTCACAAAAGTGAGAGTCTTGAATATATTAATTACCACTCGTTAGGAGCCTCCGTATACTTACTGCTATTGAGGAAATCAAATCAATTGGAAAATAACTAAGGAGGCGCCGCATTTTGTAAAGCAGCATTTTATGAGCCGCACATCAAAGTGAGCATTGTGTGAGACGACGGCAGAGTGCTATTATACAGCATGAGGCAGTGTCACGTTCAACTTGATCCTTTAGCCTTTGCATGTTTGATGAATGTATTACAATCTCTCTTTTTATTTGAGAGAGAGATCCCTTGGAATTCTTTTCATTTACTGTCATTAGTGTGGTTCAGCTACCAATACAGAGCTTGAAAGAGTGTCTTAGGATACCGCCGGCCCAGTCCTCAAACCAGGGTAGCTAAATCAGAATTATTGTTGGATCTGTGATGACTCAGCCATGTTGAATGTCAGTGGGGCTGACACCTCAGTCCCTCCTAATACCATTAACTTGAAAGTAAGTTCCACTGATTATCACATAACCTACTTTCTAAGTGTTTAACTCTCATGTTCCCCCCCTTAAAAATAATAATAGTTCAATTTTCTATTCTCTACACATGTATTCTTTTCTTAACATTTATTATACAGTGGTATCTTGAGTTACAAACTCCTCAGGTTACAAATGCTTCAGGTTACAAACTCCGCTAACCTGGAAGCGTTACCTCGAGTTGAGAACTTTCCCCCGGATGAGAATGGAAGTTGCGTGCCAGTGGCACAGCAGCAGCAAGAGGCCCCATTAGCGAAAGCACACCTCTAGTTAAGAACAGTTTCAGGTTAAGAACAGAACTCCAGAATGAATTTCACTGTACTTCTACACTGCCCTGTGCAATGACCTCAGCACTTAACAGCACTTCCATTGAAATCACAACCCATAACTCTTTTCTGGACCCACAGATAGGCGATAGAATTCCACCTTACTTAGTACACATATTTGTCATTCATGTGCTTGTTTATATCCCATAATTGCACCATCTCCAGTTGTTTAAATGTTGGTGGCAAGAGCACTCACCAAATGCAAACAATTGCCCCTGATACAATAACTGCCTATGAGGATTATATTGGAAAATCCAAGTCTTAGCAAATGGCCCTTGGGGTTATCTGTCTACTAGTAGTAG
Source organism: Podarcis erhardii (assembly GCF_964252035.2). NCBI lineage: Eukaryota > Metazoa > Chordata > Lepidosauria > Squamata > Lacertidae > Podarcis > Podarcis erhardii. The sequence goes on along the minus strand of NC_138498.1, from coordinate 91,523,517 downwards.
TTATGGAAAATAACTATAATGGCCTTCATCAAATTTCATATATATCCTATCATTTATACACACAGAGAGAGGTAGGCCCTCCTATCTCCCACCTGACACCAGCAGTCTCTTACCCTGGAAGACCCTTTCTACCCTGAATTTCATGTAGGGACCCTCCTCCTCCAAATGTCCCCTTCTATAGGTCCTTTTTCCAAAGGCCTTTCTGTGTTATCCACCCAGAGCCTTGTAGCACTACTTTGTCATGCTTTTTCCTGGAGTTTGCTTTATCACTGCAACAGCTGTTTTTTGTGTTGTCATTTTTTAATGTAGTGTATGAATCAGCTCCTTAAAGGAATAAGAGTCTCAAGAGTTTATATGCTGGCAAGTGAATCTGAGTCAGGGAGCTTCCATTTGAGCCTAAATTGATGCAAACATGAAAATTCAAAATCTGTCTCCGAGGTCAGCTTTCCGCATAATCTCCATTGGCGTATTCTTGCAATGTAAACCAAATATCTTCAAAATCCATCTCCAGCTTACCATACTTATGTAAATACTTACATAAGCTCAATACAGTTTTGGAATCTACAGCTATATATTCTATTCATTTGCACAAGCCAAATCGATCCTTTTGTACAAGGCAGAAACTTTTTGTTTGCCCCTCAGAGTCCTTTGTGACCAGAACTCTGGGGAAAGCAAGGGGAGGAAAGCCACTGAAGTTCTGAGATTTAATTTGCTCTTCACAGCAAAGAACTTGAGATGGGGGGGGGCAATAAATTCTTTGACTGAAAAAATAGCAGAGGAAAAAATGAATTTCATTCATTTACTGGAACAAATATGCATCTAGAAGAGAAAAGATCAGAAGGTTATTTGAACAGGCACCAATCCTGCTGTGCAATTGTGGCCGGCTAAAAAAAGGCAGAAATTGCACCAATCAGCTGTTTTCAGCGGGGACACAAGAGAAGGGAAGTACTAAACCTAGTACCCCTTCTTCCTTTTCCCAAACAGCTCTGCCCAAGTATTTCCAAAATATGAGTACTAGTGCAGACATTGTCCAGTTGGGGGGCGGGATACATACAATACTAGTCAAATTATGGTACAAATTTCTTTTCTTATTTTTCAGAAATAGACTTACTTCATTGAGTACTTCTGATGAAGCAGCTTTTCTGTCTCATAATGCCCAAGATACTCTGTTTTCTGTGTTTTTTCCTCTCAAATTCCAGACCTTGTAAGAGCCTGTCTGGCCATCATAACATGTAAACCCACTTTTGGAAGCTCAAGCAAAGTAAGGAGCCTCTTTCATGCACTATTCACTTGAAAAGGGTCTCCACACTGTTGTCATGCAGTGGTTGGATGCAGTTGGGAAACCCCCAAGGGAAGAAGGCTCAGAGCCTAGGGAGTAGTGGTGGGACAACAATGAGTGGTCAGAGGGAAAAGACTGGGAGGCAGAGGTGTTGGAAGCTGAAGAGGTAACAGGGCTTAGTGAGTGGGACGACTACGTGCCAGATAGAAGTCCAGAATCAGAGGCAGAAGCTGAAGCAGGAGCATGGGATGAGGGAGGCCAAGAGGCAGAGATGAGTCAGGCTGGTGAAAAGTCACAGGTGTCTCCCCCCTCACTTGCTGTGACAAGCTCCCCTCCCCACTTGTCCCAGAACCAGAAGAAGCGTGAAAAGGGTGAAGGAGAGATTGCTTGTGTGCCAGTGCAGTCTCTGATTGCTTGGGGGGGGGGGACTGGATGATGGCTGTGGGGAGGCAGGGACTTTCAGTCTCAGCAACTACTTCATGGGGGCAAGACCTGATGAAGATGAGTTACTGTGCTTATTAGGCCTGGTACTCCAACAAGCACAGATTGCATTTTTGCTAATAAAGAGTTAATAAAGAGTGTACAGTGTGATTTGCTACAGGTTTGCTCCTGCACAGCTTTCCCAGCCAAACCCATGACATCCACAAGAGCCAGTGTGGTGTAGTGGTTAAGAGCAGCAGACTCATAATCTGGTGAACCGGGTTCGCGTCTCCGCTCCTCCACATGCAGCTGCTGGGTGACCTTGGGCTAGTCACACTGCTCTGAAGTCTCTCAGCCTCACTCACCTCACAGAGTGTTTGTTGTGGGGGGAGGAAGGGAAAGGAGAATGTTAGCCGCTTTGAGACATCTTCAGGTAGTGATAAAGCGGGATATCAAACCCCAAACTCCTCCTCCTCCACAAGTTAGGAATTGGCATCTGCAAAGGTACTGTATTGGCTCGAATATAAGCTGCACCCGAACATAAGCCACACCTTTAAAATTCAAGGGGGGGGGGGAGAGAAAAAAAGACAATACCCGAATATAAGCTGCTCCCTTAATATTCCGCAGGCACTCACACCCGTTCCATTTTACCGTATGTCTGTTTCAGCAGTGATATTATAAAAAGCCAATTTTTGTAAGGTGGTGAATTTAAGCCGCACTTTAACTTTTCACGGTTGGAATTTGGAAACAAAGTGTGGCTTATATTTGGGCCAATACTGTAATTCCTATATGCACACTAGGTAGATTAGGATGTAGAAAATATTGCATTAGTTTTCCTAATTATAAGGCAAGCATTTCTGTCCCTTTTTCTAATATTTCTTTCATGCTGTAGTACCTGTTGAAAGGTACAAGAGCCATCTCGCTCTTCATATCTGACCCCCCAACTGCCTTCTTGTGCTCACTCTTTCTCTCCCCCATTCTCTCTCTCTCTCTCTCTCTCTCTCTCTCTCTCTCTCTCTCTCTGTGTGTGTGTGTGTGTGTGTGAGAGAGAGAGAGAGAGAGAGAGAGAGAGAGAGAGAGAGAAGGAAACCGTATTTATGTTTCCTGTGTGAGTTGTGGCTGCAACTATAAAAGAAGAAGAAACATTTTTCTCCATGCTTGTTTTAAGGATATCCATGCAAGAGAAAGAACATACTTGTATGTATTTGTTTCCTGTGTGCCATCAGAAAAAAGGGATGTGTATGCTTGTCATCCAAGAAAGAAAGAAAGAAAGAAAGAAAGAAAGAAAGAAAGAAAGAAAGAAAGAGTTTGTTTGCTTTTGCTTTTTTGTTTTTTTTTGTTTGTTTTTTTTTTGCAGTTTTGACCAGCTCTCAGTCTTTTCATCTTCCAGTGAGCTGTGAAAACTGTTTTATATCACCAGGTGTTTGATTTAGTCTGAGTCCCTCTGTTGATTGATTTCATTTTAATTCACACTGTTTTTATACACTCCCTGTTTTTATTATCAATTGCATTTTTATTTTATATTCATAAGCCACCTTGGGGGCCCTTTTAAGTGCCAAACTGCAGAATAGAAAGGATTTTTTTATAAACCAACAAACATTTAGGGGGGAAATAAAAGGGACCTCTTATTAGCTACATCTCTCCCCCACCTCCATCCCCAACTGACTTCACACCTGATGTTTTCCAGGTATTTCTATCCACTATGAGAAAGGAAAAGAACTGAATACAGCAATAGATGCATGAAGCACACACCCTACTTCAATGGCCCTTGAAAGGCGTCTCAAAAGAAAGATCCAAATGGCCTGGCATGTTGCTCCCAGTTTCAGTACTGAGCAGTGAGATGACTTACTGGACAAAGCTGCAAGCAGCTTCTATGTGCCATCAGAGGGAATCCTTCTGTTCTGTGAACCACCCTGAGACCTCCAGGTATAGGGTGGTATATAAATTGAAATAATAATAATAATAATAATAATAATAACAACAACAACAACAACAACAACAACAACAACAACAACAACAATAATAATAGCTCTGAGCAATGGAGATGGAGATGGGTGGTGCTGTAGCCAGTGGAATCAGCCAGTAGCTGAATGGACAGTGATGTCTGCTGATGTCAGTAGCTGGATCTGTAGTCACTGACATGTGCATATGAATTAACTCTATGCAACTGATCAGCCTCTCAGCCACTAATCTAGGAGTAGCCACCACAATGCCCTACAGACGTTGAAGAGACTACAACATCCATCAGCTCCAGGCAGCTTGGTGAATGGTCAGGAACAATGGGAGTTGTAGTCCAACAGTAACTGGAGGGCACCTTGTGTCAGCTACGACACCCATAGTATCATTACACGTTGGCTTGTGTAGTTTCAAGGTGGTTTTATATCATGCCTGGGTATTCTTGAACAAGAGATCTGCTCACCTCTAAAGTGAATCACTGTAGTTTATGGAAGAAAAGGGATTACATAAGAGAAATGAAGAAGAAATTAAAACACATTATCTTAAATTGTATAATAGGAAAAAAAAAATTGTTACATCATATAGATATAACTTTTTTAAAAAGCCATTTTTGGGCTTAGTTCTTTGATTTTCTAGTGCTCCAAGAAGTTTTATTGGTTGTATCTAGGTACAATGATTGAAGTACCAGACTAAGAATGGGGAGTTCTAGGTTCAAGTATGTAGACAGCCATGAAATTTACAGCCAATCACTGTCTCTGCTTAATCTACCTTACAGGACTGTGAAATGGAGAAGAGAGAGCTAAGCACACGTGCTGCTTTGAGCTCACTGCAAAAAAGGTGGGGTATGTATGTGGTAAAGGCAAAATAAATGCACAATAAAATATAAAGAGTAGTTACATGTAATTGATAAAAACCTTTCATACCTACTTGAAGGTGTAGATCCCTCCTTCCTTAATTTACTGTCCATCCCATTGTCAGGGACTGGGCAGAGGAGGAATGGTGGAGACTGCCTCGCTATCCTGACCCTTCCGGAGAGGAGGAAGAGGAAGACAATATAGAGTTACAACAGGGGTTTGTGGGAGGTCACAGCTCAGAGACAGATGAGGCGGGAAATTGGGAAATCATGGGAGAGCCAGAGCAACAGCTGGCTGACACGTTGTCACTGGAAAGCATTCCAGACCCTCCATCTCCCAGAACCCAGCAAGCCTTAAAAGTAGGAGATCAAAGAGCTCGAAGACAAAGGGCACTTAGCAGCACCTGTAGAGGAGATGATGATGATGATGATGATGATGATGATGATGATGATGATGAAAGAGGAAGTGGGAGAGACAGGGAGGAGAGACTCACTCGGGACAACACCATTACCCAAGAGGCTGGGTTCTATAGCCTCTCTCTGTAAAGAATGAAACAAAATAGGACAGAAACTTTTCCTTGTCTTTATACTTTCCAATGCAACCAGCCGGGAGCCACTGACAGCACCCTGACACCCATGTAGGAACTCCATCTGCCTATTGCCATCAGGCAGGCGTTGCTTAAAATTTTTGGCATAGGTAAGCCTATCCAGTCATGGAGCAGTTACACATGTTTTATTTATGTTTAGCTACTCTAGATTGGACGCGGGTGGCACTGTGGTCTAAACCACAGAGCCTAGGACTTGCCGATCAGAAGGTCAGCAGTTCGAATCCCCATGACGGGGTGAGCTCCCATTGTTCGGCCCGAGCTCCTGCCCACCTAGCAGTTCGAAAGCATGTCAAGTGCAAGTAGATAAATAGGTACCACTCTGGTGGGAAGGTAAACAGTGTTTCCGTGCGCTGCTCTGGTTCGCCAGAAGTGGCTTAGTCATGCTGGCCACATGACCTGGAAACTGTCTGCGGACAAACGCCGGCTCCCTCGGCCAGTAAAGTGAGATGAGCGCCGCAACCCCAGAGTCGTCTGCAACTGGACCTAGCAGTCAGGGGTACCTTTACCTTTACCTTAAGCTAGATTTGAAGCATCTTTTCCACATTTTGTGTGATTTGTCACATGTCATTAACATTTTGTGTTATTTTCACTTCTGGAAAGCTAGTGGACTCCAGCAAACGTTTAGCATTCCTTGCTACCTTCTTTGGTTCCAGAAAGCATCTGATTGTGACCACTTTAACCCTGGGAATGCCAGGAATTTTGTCTTGTCATGTGATGGAATTTGGAGCAGTTTGCCAACATGCAGTTCTTTCCTGCCATTTAAAATTTGGCAGGGCGTGGCGCTATATTGAGCAAAAACCCACTGTTCCACAATGCAACAGGTTAAAAGGAATGTTGGAATCCAGGCTAGAAATACGAGAATTATAATAAGGAATACTAAACCCCACAATAATCCCCACATCGGAACGTACCCTGAATGTTCATGAACTGCCAGTGTACCAATACATTGGCAAGAAAACATGTTTGAAATGTATGCATTTCAGTTATCCAAAACATTCAGTAGGCAAAGCAAGTTCACTGCAACTGAGGCCTTTAAGCATAGAGTTAATTTAGAATGAACAATTCGGCAACAATAACAAACTAGCATATGTTTGTGTTCCTGCCAAATTTTGCCTGAATTCACTTGAGGTTACTTTGGAGGGCTCTACCGCAGCAAAACACCTGTATGCATCCTCATGGTAATCAACAGATTTTCGGTAAGGTCAGCATAATTCGTCAGCAGGGTTTCCTCCAGGGCATGGTTTCAGTAGAACATTTTTGAAGAGGAACAGACGGTACAAAATCTGTAACTTTGTAGCTGTAACCTGAAAAATGGCACAGTGAAATCTCCCGCATCTCTCAAGTTGCTCCTGCATTTTGATTAAAATTGAACTTATGGTGAATCTGGAGTGCCCTGCTCTTGTAATACATCTGTTGAAATTTCAAATGTAATATTATTTATAATACTACTGGAAAAATTTTTTTTTAATGATATTTATTAAATTTTTGTTTAAACAATAAAAATCATACATAATAACATAGTATTTTCCAATATCCACATTTCATTCTCATCTTTGGACTTCCTCACATCTCTTGTTCCTGCATTCTAACCTCATAGATTTTGCTAGCAAATTATTAACCTATTTTAATTCATATAATGTAGTTTTCCAATATTAGATCTCAAATTTTAAAATTTAAATCACTCTTTTGGAGACTTAATTATAGCATACTATTTATCCAAAATTTGTCTTTTCTTTCAATTGCATTTAGATTTGTATTCCTTATAACTAATTTGTTGGAGCCGAACTATTACTAATCTCGGCTCCAACAAATTAGTTATAAGGAATACAAATCTAAATGCAATTGAAAGAAAAGACAAATTTTGGATAAAATTTCTTAGGGTGGAAGTCCCAGATCTCTTGCACAACAGGACTTTCCTCCGCTCTGCTCCCCGCTGGGTCCCAAATTTGGCTCGGGGCGGGAGGAGGTTGGGAGAATTGCACATTGCGGTGTTATGTTGGTCACAATAACTGTTGCATGTAAACACATTTCAGATAACATCTAATAACATTTTTAATGCCAACAAGCTGAAAGAAGGGAAGAAAGTTAAAACTTAAAAAAAATCATTTCATTTGTTTGGGGTGAAAATATGTTTTTGTGACCAACGTATCACACTTAGCCAATGTATGTTTTGTTGTCTTAAGCTTAAATGATTTGGTTCCTAACATAAAAATTATTCTCAGTTTACCAAATGAGGAAACAAATCTATCAATACAATAATAGATGATTAACCTATTGTCTGTTTTCTTAGGGAAGTCTTTAACTGAAGATTAGAAAAAATAAAATAAAGAAATTCTGAGTCATCTTACATGCCATGTTTCTGCTTGTTTAAATCTGGTTGTGTAAAATGTCACTTTGAAAAACTGCTGCTAGATAACGAAACTTGGAAAAAATGGAACATGTTGACTATATGTGATGATAAAAAAGGGTCTGTAAGTTGCCAGGTTCATGGAATTAGCATAATGTATTCATAATATTTCCCATCAAAATAAGTGCTGCTTTTCTTGGTACCTCCAATCCATACCCTTCGGTCTATGCGCCCATTGTGCCACACCTTGGCAAGGTTCCATCACTCTGTGGCTAGCTGTTAAGTGTAGGAATCAATAAGCTGAACAGCTGACACATCAGTTGGGTTACCATTGCTTTTAAAAATATTTGGCAAACCTGACATATGGGATCAAGGCATAGTTGAGAGAAGGATTGGTGTGGTCAGCTGTTGCAGTAGCTTTGTTTTTCTGGATGAAACCAAGGCAGAACTTAGTTCTCAGAGGTTGGACCAAGATGGATATTGGTAGAGCATGAATGGAGCCAGGTCTGAAGTTTACAGGATTTACAGACCCCGATATTGGTTACAAGAACTTCCAGGCTACAGTTTAAATACAGCCTTCCCCAACTTAAGCTTGCTCTACCCAGAAATGGCAGGGAAGAGCTGGAGAGTCCTTGTGGCTTTCAAGGAAGCCCTCCCCAGAGTCCAAAGAGAATGTCATTGAGGGTGGAGGAAGCCCCCAAGAGACTGGAGGCGTGGTGGGACTTTGTTTACACGGCTCAGCCTCCCCACCTAACAGCTGGTGTGCGGGGTAGCGCAGCAGCAGAAGCCGCTTTCCTGAACATCCTTCAGCCTCCCATCAGCCTCAGAGCTTTAATTCTAGTTGTGGATATGTTTGGATATGGTATTTGGGGTATGGATTGGAGAGAGAGTGGCAGAGAGGGTGTTTAAAGGGTGCAGGAGCCCAGAAGTAACCCCACATAAATGGAGAGGTGTCTGTAATGACTATTTTGCTATTCCAGAAGCAATCAAGTAAACTGGATGAACCTGAGAACTCCAACCTGAGTGAGACAAAGTGCTGCAGAGATGTTCACAGTATCCTGTTTCTTAACACGCATTTTGTCTCCAGATAAGCCTCTGGTTGGCCACTGTGGGGAAGAGAATGCTGGTCCAGATGGACCTTTGGGCTGTTCTATTTTATGCATGTGTGGACCGGGAATCTGGTTTGCACACTGTTTCCTCTACTATATGGTTTTTTCCTTGCAGAGCATATGGCATTTTTAATTGATAAATGAGGGACATATGCTTTTCTCCATCATTTCTGGATGAGCAGCTTGGGGTAATATGCCAGTATGACAGAATCCAATGTTTCAACTTTTGCCAATCCATACAGAATCTGCAGGCTCACATTTGCAATAACTAGCCACCATCACAGAGACTGTGACCGCATAGAAGTAAAATACATATTAGACCTAGCATGTCTGATATATTCACCTTTGTCTCAATGGAACAGAAGATCCAATTTGGACCACCTGAATGATAGAGACCAATTTGTTAGGAATACAGTGGTACCTCTGGTTACTTAATTCATTCCGGAGGTCCATTCTTAACCTGAAACTGTTCTTAACCTGAGGTACCACTTCAGCTAATGGGGCCTCCTCCTGCTGATGCACTGCCGCAGCACGATTTCTGTTTTCATCCTGAGGTAAAGTTCTTAACCCGAGGTACTACTTCTGGGTTAGTGGAGTGTTTGTAACCCAAGGTGTTTGTAACCCGAGGTACCACTGTATTTGGGAGAGAAAAATCCTTCCTTGATGGAATGATGAGTGCTTATATGTATGTTGCTAAAACAACAACATCCGTACAAAGACTAAACAAAATCACTGGCAGCTCTGAGGTATAGATTAACAAATTAGAGTGCCAGGGGAAATGGAGGTAGTAGAGACTGCTGTTGCTACTTATATAGCAATAAAACAATTCAGATTGTGATATGTTACCTGCAAACATGGGCTTAGTTCCAGAGTTGTTCTTCTGTGGATGTAAGGGACTCTGACTCAATGGTGCCCCACTTGGTGGATGAGAGATGTGCACCAGCTCTTTAAGTACCTATGTGGTGTCTTTATCCTGAGCCCTTCTTGCTGCCACCCCCCAGGTTGTCATCAGCATTAGGCCACAGTATCATGCTACTGATCACCAGCTCAGCTGGTGGAGCATGGGACTCTTAATCTCAGGGTTGTTGGTCTGAGCTTCACATTGGATGAAAGATTCCTGCATTTCAGGGGGTTGGACTAGATGATCCTCGTGGTCCCTTCCAACTCTGCAGTTCCATGAGTCTTCTTTTTCACTCATGCAGGTTCTTTGAAATGCCTGCTGAGTTAAAAGTGCTCTGCACCCAACTCAAGAAGGGATGAATTATTCTGCACTAAATGACTCAGGCTTTCTCTTGGCATTCATTCTGCCTATAGAGCAATTGAGTCATTTGACATGGAGAGAGTTTATCCAAGTCTAATTAAATTCATTCTAGAGGTTATTTAAGTATTTCTAATCTATATTGCTATATATTGGTTTGTTATGTGTCAGGCTGGGAAATAGGACTGAGATTCAAATTTCGTGACAAAAGCACAAATTTTGGCACAGAGTCTTCTTCCTAATTTTTCTGCATGCTCACTTTGCAGAATTTGTGGCTGCCATAGTTTAAATATTCTTTTCTGAAGATTGCATTTCCTTCTAATAACACAATGATGGAAAGAACGTGCCAAATTATGTCACTGTTTTTTCTTCTTTACCTTATGGTGTACAGAAGCCCTCTCCTTTGTGAACCAGAAAAAAACAAAAATTGAATAGTAAATTGGCAACAGAATTAGCAGCCCAATTTCACTGAACAGATGTCAAATAGCCATTAACATCACACCAGTTAGTACACTGAAATGAGATGTCATAGATTTAGTGTATTAGATGAAGTGTTAACCTGTTTTAATTAAATTGCTTCTTGGTAATTGATTTCACTGTGCCAAACTATAAATAACAAATCACAGATGCTCTTTCTCACCAAAGAAGCCCAAGTTCCTTACATGAACATATGACATTGCTTTATACTGAGTTTCCTCTTATGTGTGGGTCTTCATTGCTCACAAGTGTCTACTAGGGGTATGGATCATCTCTGCGTATACTCTGAATTCAGGGTAATTTGAGAGAGGCTGTCATGTTTCCAAGTCAGATCAATGCTATTATAACAAGGAATCTCAAGGAGTTCCTAAGCTTCCAAGGGCCTCTGTGGCTGGGGTGTCCAAAGGCACACACAAGCATTTCCCCACCACCACCCCTTTAAGATATGAAACCAAACAGACTGGGGTAATACCCAGGGCTTGAGAAGGGGAAAGGTGGCAACATGAAGTCCCAAACAGAATCCATTGAAGTTGAAAACTGTCCCCAGAGTCATTGAAAAAAAATCTGGTAGCTTTATTGTACCACTAACCTTCTGGTTAACAGCCAGACTCACTGACCCACTGCACCTTCAATGGGTGGAACACAAACCCACCCACAACAACAAAAAAGGTCAAGAACTGCCAAAAGAAAAATGGAAAATATTTATGTATGCTACAACAGTGGCAAGAGTTTTGTTAGCCCAAGGCTGGAAGACAGGAGAAGTACCAACGAAAGAACAATGGCAAGAAAAATTGATGAATTAACAAAGTTAACAGACAAATTGTATGAAAAGGACAATAGTGACTTTAAAAAAGAATGAGAACCTTTCACAACTTACCTACAGAAACAACAAAAAGAGATGGAATCATGGGCAGGTTTTAAATAAACATTCACAACTTTATCTAAGCAGAATATGATCAAAGATAGCCTAAAAACATGTTTAATTATATAACACGCAGAAGATAACAAGTAATGTAATAAACCAGAAAGGGAAGATGAGGGAAGTCAATGAGAGGGTGGGGATTGTAAAATACAACATTTGTATCATGGTATTTGCAACTTGTTATAATAAAGAAACCCAATCAAAATGTATTTTTTAAAAAAAGAATCCTACCCCCCGCAACAACCCTAGGGTTTAAGAATAATTGTTGGAGGGTTATACTGCAGCCACCCAAGTCTTTCCATGCTTTTTTCCCTCCTCCACCCTACCACCTATGATTTGTGTTGTACCCACGTTGATTACTCTATCTTCCCATGAGAGAGTCTTCCCTTGAGAGAGAATCACTGCAACTGTAATTCCGAAATTTGGTAGAATTTGTCGCCTTTGGAGGGATGGCCAAGCCTGACAATTGCATCCAATTTTGGCAGAAGATGAAAAGAGTTTTAGACTTTTCCTTTAGTTAACACCCCCCCCCCATTTTTTTTAAAAAAAGTATGCCCTGCCCAACCTCCTCGGATGTATTGCTGTACAATCTGGCAGGCTTGGGACACTCTGTAGGCTTGGGACATTCTGTAGGCTTGGGACTCTCTGGCTCCTTGCGCCTGCAAATTTCAACCACTTTGGCCAAAAAGCAGAAATGTTACACCCATTTTGAACAATCAGGATTTGGTTCTGCATCTAACTTGTGGTGCTCTTTCTTTGTCAGTGCTTATGCTAATAACAACGACCTTATTCTGATTCTGGCATATATACCAATTCATTTCTGTTAAAGGATAAATCAATTTCATCTCGTGTTTGCAAAATGAAATTATCAAATCTGAAAAACTGGAAGAAATGTTGTTTTTTTTAAAAAGCCATTGAAACATGCCACACAAAGCCTGTTATATGAATACATACATATTTCCAAGTGTCTACTTAAGACCTGTGCTGGCCTTCTTTCCTTAGAAATCCATTATACTGTTTTGCTATATCTGTCTATAAATAGAATTTGTGTTTGTAAAATCTAACACAGCTTCTGTGGCAGCCTCTGGCATTTTAACTTCCTATTCAACATCTTTTGAACATTTTTTCCCTTTTATCTCATCTGATTAAACATTTATATTATAGAAGAAAAACTAACAGCCACCCAACATGCTGACCAGAAGTGTATGTTTATTTTATGAAGAGATACATTTGCAACTTGAAAATCTCCGTGGGCTAGAATTATGATAAAAACTTTGTATGCACTGTGGATTTGGTTGGCGCTAGTATTATTGCCAACTAATAAGAAACAGAACTTGGGCTGTTACTTTTTCACTTAGAATGTAGAAAGTATCATCACATTTATCTGTAGGTGGGGAGTGGGGTTACTGGCCCTCCTTTAAAAAGCATCAGTTTTACTTATTTATCCAGAGTTGTTATTTTTTCCTATTTTTTCAAAATTCAGCATAGATTAAAAAAAACCCTAAAAGCATTAATATTAATTGGGAAAATAAAAGGCAAAAGTAAAAATGTTATACAGGCAATTCCAGTGCCCTTGGTTTAACTAGCAACACTTCCAGATGATCCTTGGGCTCAGGATTTGGACAGCCTCTGTGGCCTACAGCTAGTAAAAAATGTAGACATTGCCTCATTGAAAAATATTGAAGTATTATCTCTTCAGACTCTGTGCCTTCAACACTAACTTTTGGGATGTCTCTGAGGAGAAGAAGAAGAAGAGTAGTAGTTTGAATTTGATATCCCGCTTTATCACTACCCAAAGGAGTCTCAAAGTGGCTAACATTCTCCTTTCCCTTCCTCTCCCACAACAAACACTCTGTGAGGTGAGTGGGGCTGAGAGACTTCAGAGAAGTGTGACTGGCCCAAGGTCACCCAGCAGCTGCATGTGGAAGAGCGGAGACGCAAACCCAGTTCACCCGATTACGAGTCTACCGCTCTTAACCACTACACCATGCTGAGAAGCTCATAGGCAAGGCATTCAAACTTCTAGTGGACAACTTCCTATTAAAAAGACCAACAACAACAGTTTACCTGCCATGGCAAATCATTATCTGCAATGTATTATTATTATTATTATTATTATTATTATTATTATTATTATTAAAATGTATATCCCAATTTTCATCATGAAATTAAAAGAATTAATTAAAACTCCACAATTTAAAATCTCAAGAATTTAACACCTGCTTTTATAAAAGAGATAGAGATAGAGAGAAGAGTAAAACTTCTGTGAATTATTCAGGGTGCCTGAAATAAAGCTGTTTTGCCACGGCATCTGCTATACAGTAGAATAATTTTGGATCCACCACACTGAATGTACAACTCCTCAATGACATGTTGTGGTTCTGGCCCATGGGGAACCACTAATAGTGCTCGCCCCTCCCCATAATCTCTGAGATCAATTTGTGGTACATAGAGTAAGGTGATCTTTAAGCTTGGTACACTAATACAAAAACCTTGAACTTGGCTAGGTAGGTAGGTAGCAGACAGGGAGTCAGAGCAGGTCATTTAACACCAGCATTCTGCACTAGGGAAGCTTTCAGACCAGTCCCAAGGGCAGCCCCATGCAGAGCACATTGCAGTAATCCAGACTTTAGGTTGCCAAGACATAAATTGCAGTGGTCAGATTATGAAATGGCCATAATGGATGTACCAGCCAAAGCCTATTGAGTCTCACCTGACAATGATGGTTCAAGAAGGACCACCCAACCAGGGACAGCCTGAGGCATTTTTGCACCTGAGGCAAAACGTCCCACAGCTACATCCACAATGGGGGGGGGGCATGAGGCCGTGCAAAGAAGAAACCCCTGTAATGTCTTCCCCAAGGATGCTTCAAAATGTGAAGTGCCACTCTGTTCTGCTGCATCACCATGCCAACTACCTCCTCTGGCACTGCGCCATCCACTGTGGTGCCACAGCACCAATTTACAGGGAGATCTTACTGAAATCTCACAAGATCTCTCATGCTCTGTAAGATCTCTCAAGATCTTGGCAAAAACTGGGCCGATTCTGATGCCAATTCTCTGGTGGTGGTGTTATTGTGGCAAGTGGGGCACCCACAGGAGGACTGCCTTGGGGGCTTCTGCCACCTGAGGTGGCTGCCTCTTCACACCTCATCATTGTGCTGGCCTGTACCAAACTATGTACCTGCTTCTTCAGAAGTGCAATCCTATCAGGGGTAGGCAATGTCAGGAGCTCGTCCTACTCTCGAGTAGGACCCTGGCATGTTCTCTCCCTCCTGGTAGATCATTTGGGAGCTTTAAAAGCTTTCTTCAGCCCGAACATCACAGCGACTGATGCCAACAGACACTTAAGGATCTGCAGAGTCTTTGCAGCTTGCATAACAGACCTCAGCAACTCAGCATTTTGGCTAATCTACTTTATTTACATATAAACACACACGGAGCACTGCAACTGGGCTCCCTCTCTCTCTAGCATCAGACAGCAGAGAGAAAAGGAACAAAGGACAAATCCCACTTCACGGAACACAGTAACACAAACATCCTGTCTCCGTCACTTCCCACTCTGTGGAGTCAAAACATACCACGTCACGTGATAGACAAAAATCCCATGATTGCAATCACGGAGCAGGAATTCTAACAGGCAATTGGCCTATCTCCCAGAGCTAAGACCCACCCACCCATAGGGCCTCTATTTCCCCTGGGGTCAGGGGTGGAGGGGCTGCCAGCAACTAGTTTATCCTGTGGTGTGCCAGCCCACCAATGGGCTCCATTGTTATGTAGCCTCTCAACTCCTGGTTCATTACAGCACCACAGCCACTGCTGCAGTCATGGGGCAAGTCTACTTACAAGCAAGGGAGGGGAAGCTGGCATCTGCCATTATGCCACTGTGTGGTAGTGGGTGCTCTGGGGTGGGGGCAAGCAATGGCTGCCCTGACAAATGCCCCATTCTGCCCAGTGCTGAAGCCAAGCCTGCCAAGACTAACTGGTTCCCCCGTGTAACTGTACTACAGAAATTATTCACAACATACAGGGTTCAGGGACAGATGTACAGACATGGAAAAGGGTCCCTCGGGATAGGAGGTTTGCAAACCGCTATTCTAAATATAAAAAAGACAGCCCTAAAAGCCAACCCAGCAGATACAGTTAAGCAAATCCCACTGGAAATTTGCAAGCTCGTCAATAGCGACACAAACAAATTGCCATCCCATAGCAATCTCTTAACTATGGGTTGTGGTGTGTGAGTGAGTTGTCATCTCCCCCCACCCTTTTTTTTTAAAGATGACGTGTGGCTATATTAACTTGAAATGTTATTGTTGTTTGTTATTTGGAACTGATCCTTAATTCTTGTCAAATGTTGTTCCTCGGCACGGAATGCTAATGTTAGATTGTGTCTGCTCCCCCCTCCTCCTCCCCATTCCACAGTGATTCAGAGTCAATGACATGCAGATAATGTTCACTTGAAGAACACTGAGCACATAAACATGCACATTGTCTATTGGCATCAGTGGATTTGTCAGAATGGTATATCACTTTCAATGTATATTATCTACTTTTTTAAGAAGAAGAAGACTTCTATGTTGCCTGCATTGCTATCGTCTTTCCTGTAATTCATTTTGTCTAGTATATTATGCAGCCCAGTGCATTTGCTTGGAATGTTCCTTTTGCATGGAATGGAATTTAATATAATGCAATTAATAGAAAACCTTTTGGGTTACAATGTCATTTCAAAGGCTTTCTAGGTTTAACAAGTTTTCAATGTTTACCCTAGCTGCAAAATGCTGCACAATTACAGATGTGCTGTTTAGGCAATATGGGTGTGGTATGGTTTTGTATGGTATGGTATTCTATCCTGTGGCTTGTTTCAGCTTCACCCCTATGTTGGAGCTGGATGACTGTCAGTGGCAGACTAGCTGACGTAAGTCCCATATTTGTCTGTTCACTGAATATATATATAATCCACATAGAATTACAGAACTGGCCCTTGCACTTTTGCTAACATAGTAAATAAATAAATAAATAAATAAATAAAAATTCTCTCCCCCACATCCTTTTCTGTTTCCCACACAGCCGTTTTCAACCAACCATCTCCGTTGCTCATTCTTACACCGCCCAGCAGTCCATTCAACACCATTTAACCTTCTCCCACAACAGGTTCATGCTGAGCATGCACAGGATACAATCCGAGGAAATCCCATTCACTAGCATTGCCCACAATATCTACGTGTAGAAGAGATTCCCCAGAATCCAAAGCCTCCTCATTCCCCTCACACATTCTCAAAAAACAAAAAAATAGTGTAACATGGCAACACAGCAGGATGTTTTGTCTTTCATGGAAGGAAAATCAGAAACTGACTCAGGCCGCATCCACCCCATACCTCTAAAGCACCATGATACCAGTTTCAACAGTCATGGCTTCTCCCAAAGAATTATGGGAGTTGTAGTTTGTTAAGGGTGTTGAGCGTTGTTGAGAGACCCTCCTATTTTCCCCACAGAGCTACAATTTACAGAGTTCCCTGTGAAGAGGGATTGTTTGTTAAACTAATCTGGGAGCGAAACCCAATGCAGGTGTTAGCAGAAGACGCATTCTGAAAGCACAAGATAAAAGCAGAATTGAGATATAAGGAATACAAAGTATAATCCCCTTCAGCTACATAATGTGGTTTCTCTGATGCAACCAACTGTAAAAAGACACAAAAGCACCCTGTTGTCAACTTGTAAAGCCAGTGGCTCTGGCATGGGCTTTCAGATTATGCTCCTAATGTTTTCAGTTAAAAACAACAACAACATGTTAGTACGACGGTCTCTGAACAGGGAAAAAAGAAATTACATTCCGTTTAGTTTCACAATATTATACAGATATTACTGTTTTAAATATTGCAACCCCTGGTTTCCACCTAAAACAAAACAGACCTCATTAAAATGTTTATGTACTATTTATTTACACAGGACCATTTATTCTAATCCTGAACCTAGGTAGTGATTGCCAACTGGCTCTAAGAAAAATATCTGGCCCTATGAGAACCTGAGCACCCTGATTCACTAGGTGCCTATTAACAGTTGTGGGAGGGATGCGGGTGGCGCTGTGGTCTAAACCACTGAGCCTCTTGGGCTTGCTGATCAGAAAGTTGGTGGTTCGAATCCACACAATGGGGTGAGCTCCTGTTGCTCAGTCCCAGCTCCTGCCTACCTAGCAGTTTGAAAGCACGCCACTGCAAGTAGATAAACAGGTGCCGCTGTGGTGGGAAGGTAAACGGCGTTTCTGTGTGCTCTGGCTTTCGTCACGGTGTACCATTGCGCCAGAAGCAGTTTAGTCATGTTGGCCACAAGACCCAGAAAGCTGTCTATAGACAAACACCAGCTCCCTCAGCCTGAAAGCAAGATGAGCACCACAACCCCATAGTCGCATTTGACTGGACTTAACTGTCCAGGGGTCCTTCACCTTTACCTTTTTTTAATTAACAGTTTTATTTACTTGTCATACCAGATATGGGACCAATAGGGATGTGGAAATGACCTGTCTCTGCTGCCTTTGCTGAAAGCTGAACCCTGGCAAATCCCAGACACATCTGGAGTGCATGTCCCAGAGGTAATGTAGCAGCTGCCACCACCCTTATAATACATTCTCACCTCACCTCACAACCTAAAATTTTTTGGACCCTGAAAGAAAGTTAAAATAACTCCCAGTCACTGGAAGCAAAACTTAACTACTTCCACCACATGAACCACATTTGGTAAGATAAAGCCCCATGGTTGTCACATGGTAGATGTGGTAAACAGGAACGGCACAGAGAGCTACAGTTGGACAGAAAGTGATGAATTTGCTGTTATTAAACCTCCAAGCATAGCCCACATAAATTTATCCTATCACATTCATACAAGGCTTATGTGGGGGGGGGGGGAATGGTAATTAAGAAACTGTGTCTCCATTGCATATAGTTTTGCAAAGTGCCTTGGATTTAAGCCAAGAGGGTGGCCATAAAATGATATAATTCCACATTATATTGGATGATAGGTTTTATTTTGAGTTCTCTAAGCCTTCCGGCTCCAACGATATTGAGAGATATGCCTAAATCCTTCCTTCCAGTATCTAGGTATTCTAACAAGATAATGCAAACCACTCAGGAAGCACAAAGACATCTGAGAGTTAAGAATTAATAACAAGCACTTCATATCGGGTTAGCTAATTAATAATATCAAATTTGGCTTCCTTCCAAGGCAGAAATGTAGCATTAATTTTTTAAAAAATCTTGCTCTCACTCACAAACTTGTAGACCAACTAGGGTGATACAAATTAACAGTGTCACTCTGCAGGCAGGCATTTCATTAACTAGGTAGTATTTGGTATATTTATATAATGTTACAGGGCAGAGTGCCATATTAATGCTATTTTTGAGTATAGCAGGTGGAGTGTGAATATAGAATGATCAAGGAACTCTTTTCTTCCTTGAGGACTTGGTTTTCATTGGAAGCTTTGAACTTTGAAAGTAGCCTCAGTTGCCTACCCTTCAATTCTGCAATAAAGTGTTATTACTATTATTCTTAATTAAATTTGTATTCCGCCCTTCATCTGAAGATCACAGGGTGGTTCACAGGAGAAAAATGCAAAATGAGAAATCAAACTACAGAATAAAACAAAAACAAATCAATAATTTCCCTCCCACAAAAGGCATTTAAAAGGCAATACACCAGCCAAAGACCTGCTTATAGAGAAACATTTTTGCCTGGCATCTAATAATAATAACAAAAACTTTTTTCTTTTTTACTGTGATGCAATATGTATATACCACTTCTCGGTTTCTATTTCCCAGGCAACTTGCAATGTAATTAAAACAATAGCATACATTTTGAAAAGACTGCTGTGGGTACTTGTTACAACTCCACAAATTCTTTACATTGGGGATCTAGAGAGTCCTTTCACTTGCTGCTTCTGCATTAACATATTTAGCGTCTGAGGTGAGGTGCCTTTTCCAACACTTGTCAAGCTTTATTAATCCAATTCTCCACTCTCCTCTGAAGATATTTAATGCTCTGGTAATGATCAATACCCGCACACTGATGATAAACCAAGACAAATGGGCCTCTGCTTTGGGGATGGTATTTGTAATTACCACCTCTGTAGACATTCAATTACATCTGATGAAAATGTGACAAAGCTGCCTTTCTCCTGGACAGAGTTGGATTTATACTTGGAGACTTGGCATGCAATTGTCGGCGTGCTAATTTCCTTCACCAGCCTCTGCTCACTATTGCCAGAACAGTTCACTGAGCCTATATTAAATATAAATGTCACGACATCTCTCCTAATGGAATTTTACAGTGAAGAGTCTAGGGTGGCATCAAACTGCCATCTTGTCTGGCCGCCTGCTAAAACTTCGTCTCACCACCCTATTGATGCCCAAGGCTACAGAATGTCAAGATGATTCATTGGTGTTAGAAAGCTGAGGTGGGCTTCGGAAAAGAAGAAAGAGGGGAATTATCTAAGCCTAGAAGCATGGGCTGTTTGTTTCCCCCTCTCCTGTTTTGACGGTCTCAAGGCAGAAGTAAATATCACTGGATTTGAAAAATGAAGACTAATATGGAATTGACAGGTCTTGGCTGGGGCAAGGACACAAACCAAAGTGTTTGAATAATGATTCATCTTTGTATATATGTAAATAGTTAATGGACTGAGCACCAGCTGACAGTGCAGTTCAGAATAAACACCGTGGAAATAGGAGCCCCAGAGATGCAAAGTTTAATGGCAACCGGTAATTTGTCAACGTTTTAGCTACTCATTTTAAGGAGCTGCTGTGGCAGCTCCCAGTTCAGAGCTAAATAAAGTGAATGATGCTGTCAAGGTGTATTTCATATAGCACTGCCACAAAAAAACACCTCACCCATTACAAATTTTGGTTCAGAAATGGATGGTTCGTGAGAGACAAAAATCATATTCAAAAATCAGGTCTTAAGAGTGCTGGGCTGGGTAAACGAGGGTAGTTTTGGAACAGAAGGAAATTTAGAATGCAGACGGAAACATCAGGACCAAGGAGCTACAGTGATGGGGGATGGAGTAGAAGTGGTAATGATAAGTCAGATGGGAAGAGCTGGAAATAGGAGCTGCATAACAAATGTCTCAGATTTCTTCCCTAGCATCTCCAGTTTAAAACATCAGGTAGCAGGTGATAGGAAGCCTTAGCTCTGTGTTTGATACTCTCCACCAGTAAAGTAGGCAATCCTGGACTAGATGGGTCAATTGTCTGGTATAAGGCACCTTCCTCTGCTCCTATTTCAGAAAAGGTTAAGAGGAAAGGGAAAGAATGTACCTATTGACATGGTAACAATGGACTAAATGTTCTATACTAACCACACAATTTTATGCAAGTTCTACTCAGAGGTGAGTCCCACACAATTCAATGAGGCTCACTTCCAAGTAAGATGCCATACTAGAACTGCAGCCTATACTGATTGAAATCATATTTCATTCATTGCTGATGTCACAAATTAGCTATTGCTTGATGTGCGACAGACTTTCTGCATTACATGGTTTTCCCTAGCTGTATGCTACTTCCAACATCCTTAACAGAAAACAACTACCACAATCATACTGCTTGATTCAGGGGTAAAATTCTAAGATGTGCAGGGCCTCTCAATGTATGGCATCCTCACACTTTTGCCACCTAGCTACTATTAGTACCCTGAAGCAGTCTGAGGAAGAAGTAATCCAGAAAAAAACACAATTAAATGAAAGACTCTGAAGAATAGGAGGGGGGGTGGCTTCATAACTGGAAGGAAGGTGAAAAGGGTGCTTAGAAGTAGCAATGTTTGCAAAGAGGAAGATGCAGGAAGCTACCATGGGAGTGGTTTGTGCACAAGAAGGGTTGCACCAAAGGAGGGGGATGGTAGCACATGGAGTGCATAACTTCCAACATTTCTCAGAAGAAAATAGGGATGTCTCATTCCATAATGATAACTTTCTTAGTTATTCCCAGCTACTCTGGGTGGCTTCCAATATATATAAAAACATAATAAAACATTGAACATTAAAATAAAAAACACTTCCCTATACAGGATTGCCTTCTGACGGCTCAGGAGTCAGATAATTCCACACCCTCCAATATTTCTCCAATGAAAATAGGGGCATCCTAAGGAAAAGTGGAACATTCCAGGATCAAATCAGAAACCAGGACAGCTTCTCTAAATCAGGGACACCCCTGGAAAATAGGGACACTTGGAGGGTCTGG
This sequence comes from Podarcis erhardii, assembly GCF_964252035.2. NCBI lineage: Eukaryota > Metazoa > Chordata > Lepidosauria > Squamata > Lacertidae > Podarcis > Podarcis erhardii. The sequence continues at coordinate 91,502,069 of NC_138498.1, read as the reverse complement.
GAATGTAGGGAGGAGGGAGTGCAAAACAGGGTTGCAGAATATCATCATCATCATCTTTCATAACCACTCTTCATCCAAGGATCACGGGTGGTTTACAATATAAAAAACACAAAAATGCACAACATAGTAACAAACCAAAACAATAAACCCTCCACACACCGTTTAAAAGACCATGGATTGTTTATTTAGCCAAAGGTCTAGGAGAAGAGAAATGTTTTTGCCTGGCACCTAAAATATACTATATATATATATATATATATATATATATATATATATATATATATATATTCATACATACCCTGCCCATCTGACTGGGCGGCTTCCAACTAAATATTTTAAAAATACAATAAAGCATCAGACATTAAAAACTTTCCTAAACAGGGCTGCCTTCAGATGTCTTCTAAAAGTCGGGTGGTTGTATATTTCCTTGACATCTGATGGGAGGACGTGCCACAGGGCAGGCACAACTACCAAGAACACCCTCTGTCTGGTTCCCTGTAACTTTACTTCTCACAGGGAGGGAACCGCCAGAAAGCCCTCGGAGCTGGACCTCAGTGCCCAGGCTGAACGATGAGGGTGGAGACGCTCCTTCAGGTGAAAGCACCTGGCAAGCCCCCCTTGGCTAAGCATTCCACAAACAGGGAACCACCGCAGAAAAGAAGAGTGAAGTGGCTTCAGAGATGGGGCTGGGAAAGTGAAAAGTGAGCTTAGCAGTTGTGTGGGGTGGGAAGGAGAAGCTCTAGGTTGTTAAGTTGGAGTGAATGGCAAGTGGTTGGTGAGCAGAGTGAGAAGGAGCTGAGTCTGTTGTAAAATAAAAGCCCAGATGAACCTCATGTAAGAGGTAGAAAGCTCAGTGTCCTCCTGAAAGGATTTCTTCATGTTTGAACTTCGACGTGATCAGAAAGGGATGCTTCCCTGCTGAGCAAACAGTGATACCAAAAGAGTTGTCATTTGGATACAACTCTTTCTCAACTCTGCTCTCATGATTATTTGATTCTCGGTTTAATTATTTACGTCTCCCTCACAGCAAAGATCATTTCCACACTCGACAGACGCATTTCAACTCTCAATGAAATAGAGTTTATTCATGATGAAAATTGGAAAAGTATGGAAAGGCAAGGAGGATCAGGGCCAATGGAAATGAATCTCTTCTTTCTGAATGAATGGCACCCTGCTAAAAATGATAATATATACATCATAGTAACAACCAGGGAGCTGCCTTGATTTATTAAAGAACCAGGCAAATCCCTCTTTATCAAGCTCCTCTACTGTTTCTTTGGTTATTTAATGAAATCACAAGATGCATAAATTACTAAAACGACTGGCGCTCCTGTCAAAGCCCTGACAGACTGAGGCACTGTGAGAGGGTGGTTCCCTAGATCAGATGGATGGGAAATTGCCTGCTCTTGATGGGGTTAAACTCCCTCTCAAGAAGCAGGTAAATAGCTTGTGTGTACTTCTTGATCCTTTGCTATCATTTGAGGCTCAGGTGGCCTCAAAGGCAGAGTGTCTTCCATTAGGCCCTATCTGGAGAGGGATAGGCTAACTAATGTTGTCTATGCTCTGGTGGCCTCTGGGTTAGATTACTGCAGTGTGTCATACATAGGGTTTGGAAGCTTCAACCGGTGCAGAATTTGGCGGCCAGGTTGCTTACCTTTAGGCACCAGACAAAGACATTTCTCTTCAACCAGGCCTGCAACACATTGAACATGGATATAGCTCATGAAACTACAGGATACATATGGATTGTTGCTAAAGTCATGTGTGCAAGGCCTCAGACACCAGCAGTGAGAGCGCACTGGAGGCAGAGTTAACAATAATGTGTACATAGCCAAACACTTCATGGATGGGCTGAGATTGGAGGAAGGATTTAAAGCAAGTAAAACACCTGGCATAATGGAGAATTTGGAGGCAGGACAAGACATAGAATCATAGAGTTTGAAGGGACCTCCGAGGGTCTTCTAGTCCAGCCCCCCTGAAATGCAGGAATCTCAACATGCAGTCCCCCATCCATTTGGATAACACACTGGTTCCTGCTTTGTTTTACAAAAATGCTAGCAGTTTTATTGCTATGTCACTAGAAGGACTAAACATGCCAGGAGTTGACCAGAATATGAACGAGAGTTTACTGCAAATCAGAATCGCAAGGTTGGTCCAAAAGACTTTTCCTTTTCAAAAACAAAAAGAAGCTAGTATATCTGGTTTCTGGGTTCTTTCAAACTTGATCCCTCCACTTAATATTCTTATCAGTTATGCATGAACAGCACTACAGCCAGAGAGTAGGAATGCCCTTTCGTACATAGATCCTAGTAGCCAAGGGAAACCATTTGTAATTGAGACGTTTCTTCCCTTGACTTCACAGGAGATATAGTACACAGTCTGCTGCACTAATAGAACTCTCATAATGGAAAATCATTGTCCCTCTGATTCCCATCTGCCTCCCCCCCCCCTTGTTTTCTCCATAGTGTCGGCATAGTCAGTTGTTGTTATGTAGAAAAGAATTTTTATTCTTGCTCAGACTACCACATTCTCATGTTGGAAATAAAAACCTGACATACAGATGCCACTGGGGGGCAAGGGGGGGAACTACCACTGAATTTTGCTAAGCAAAATTAAAGTAACATTTCAATGTGAATTGGGAGGGGGTCCTACTTGGGTGAAATGTTGAAGGAATTTCAAGGAAGGAAAAGGAGTTTTGAGGAAACTAGCAATATTTCTCAAGGGAAGTGGGCTGAAACATCCCCAAATTGGGATTGGGCTTTCCACGAAATGGCATTCTGACACCTATGCTGTTTAACATGAAACTGCCAAGTGAGGTTATCCAGAGTTTTGGAGTACGCTATTGGCAACATGCTGATGACACACAACTTCTCCAAGTGTGGCTGTGGATGTGCTGGACACTAATGGACTGGATGTGGGGGCAACGAACTGAAGTTCAATGCATATAAGTGAGGCCCTGTTAGTGGGGGGTTCCCTTGACCCCATTGATGGGAGTCTGCCTGCATCTGAAGAGGTTACACTCCTTCTGAATGAGCGGGTACATAGCTTGGATCCATTGCTCTTGCTTGAGGCTCAGGTGGCCTCAGTGACACAGAGTGCCTTCCATCAGCTTCGGCTGATGGCCCAGCTGCTTTCCTATTTGGGCAGGAATAGTCCAACTTCTGTTGCCTATGCTCTGGTAATCTCTAGGTTCGATTGCTGCAATGTGTTATATGCCTCTGAAGATAGTTTGAAAAATTCAATCTGATGACTGCAATGTGTTATTGCACTTTAGAAAGTTTAGAAAGTTCAGCTGATGCAGAATTCAGTGGCCAGGTTGCTCACTGGGGGAAGAAAGTTTGAGCATATTCCACCAATCCTGGCCTGACTGCACTGGTTGCCAATTAGTTTCTGGGCCCAATTCAAAGTGCTGGTTTTGACCTATAAAGTCTTAAATGTCTCGGCACTGCAATAGCTCAAGGACTGCCTCTCCTCATATAAACCAACCTGTGCTCATCATATAAACCAACCCTGTGCTCATCATCTGAGGCCCTTCTTCAAGTGCTTCCTCCACGTGAGGTTCGGAGGGTGAGCAACATGAGAACTGGCCTTTTCTGTGGTGGCTCCCCTTTAGTGGAATGTTCTCCCCAGGGAGGCTCGCCTGGCTCCTTCATTACATATCTTTAGGCACCAGACGAAAATGTTTCTCTTCAACCAGGCCTTTGGCTGATTAACATTCTGTGGCCTTCAAGATGTGTTTGTGGGAGGAGGGCTTTTATATCATGTAAAAGGTCACACAAAATGTGGAAATCAACAAGAAAGAAAACATCAGGAAGATGAAATAAAATACTGTCTGAATTTAACCCTGGAGATGGAAAAGTTGGTGAGGCACCCACATAGCCTCACCCTGACCACCCCCTTGGTCCTCCTCTTCCTGGTAAGCGGCAGTAATGCCTCTGGCAGAAGGCTATTGCTACAGCTCCACCCCACTGGGCAAGCCAGGCCTGCTTATACAATGGTGAATTGCCATTTTTTCACAGTCATGGGAACTTTAGCAGATAATAAGAGGGCATAAACCAATATTATTGAATTTAACAAGAATAAAATGTACAACTCTTGCTTCAGCAGACCATTGAAAAAATGTTTTTACCAAGTTGACAAAGTAGCTGTGTGTTAATTTTCTTCTCTCAACTTACATGAATGCAGGAAGGTTTCCTTTGCCCCTTCCATGTAGCAAAAGGTATTGGCCAGATGTCAATTTATGAATCACCATTTACAATCTTCCTTTTTATTTTCAGTATTCCAGTTGATTGAAGCCCTTTGGGAAGCGTGTAGCTTCTGTTTCACCCAGACTTGTTAAATTAACCCACTGAATAGTACAGAATTATTGCAGTTTCATTTTATGGTGTTCTTGAGGTCAAACTAGATGTGACAGCCAAATGCCTGAACAACTGGGATGGATTGATGGGAGAGGTGGGCCCTGGCTGCAGATGCTTACCAGATGCTTCCTCTTCTGAAGTCAATATTGTAAATAAAGTCAGAGAAAGGTTCAGAGAGGGGCATGTAGAGGCTAATCATGCAGAGGAAAGCAACCAGCAAGTAAATAATAAACATGATTTCATGGCATGATCTACTCTACTCTTATCCACTACATAAAGGTGGAATCAGTCTAGAGAACCATGCAGAAGAGTAGTTTTCCTCCACTAGCAAGTCGTTGCTTTGAATCTGTAAGCTTTGGGGACAAAGTGATTTTTGACACTTAGAAGGGCACACTGCTGTTTGAAATACTTGTTAAAATAAATGTCAAAGCCTTACACATCTTTTGTGGGAGCAAGCTTATGATCCTCCCAACCCTGCCAGCAAATACTGACAAGAAGGAATATTTATTTAGTGGGTTTATCATATAAGGTTGTTTAATTAAAGTACCAAGGTAATTTTTTTAAAAAAAGATGATAATAGCTCTGGTTCTAAGATAAAGGGTGAAAGAATTATGTATGAGTAAACTATATTTACAATTCAACCCTATTCATTTCTACTGAGGAGCAAGTCCAACTGTATTTAACGGCTGTTATTCCCAGGGTAATAAATTCCCAGCCAGTCTTGCCACGGCCTGATGATTTTTGGCTTGCGGTGATGTGAAGGGAGGCTTTTTCACTGGTGACAATGGCATTATGGAACATACTCCCTGCCCCATCTATTCAAGAGGTCCCATCTAAATTGGCATTCCACGGGCTCTGGAAGATGCACCTGTCTACACAGGCATTCTCTTGCTCTCTCAACCTGAATCTCCTGTTTCAACTGCTAGTCTTCTTTTGGTGTGATTGCTTTATTATGCATTTTGATTGTGGATTTTAAAAATTTTAATGACTGTATACTTATTCTTAGAAGCCTATTTTGGCATAAAGCAGTCTAATTGTCACAATCATGAAAGAGTGGATATTACCATAGTGGGGCAGCAGCTGGCAGTAGCCATAATAAAACCCTGAAATGGAACGTTATGAGGGCAGGGCAGGATGCAGTGGCAGACCTTGAGGTCTCAAATTTCATTGGTGCCCTGTGTGATGCCTAATTCAGTCCTGCCCCACCTCTCACCTTCCATTCTACATCATAGTTGTAAACCCTACCCCTGCAGTTCTGTGCTCAGTGCAACTGAATTGGTCGCACTCCTATAAATCTACCTCTGCAGAGTGCATCTGCCAGTGCCTCTGTTGGGTCCAATGTTGGCCCATTTCAAAGAGAGAAGGCTGGCCTGAGTCCCTCTGCTGCACCAGCTCGGAACTGGCACAGCAAAAAGTAAAACAAACAAATAAACAAATAAACAAAGCACTCCCACCTTCCACCCTGACCAGGGTGAGCACCCCGTCTTTTGATATGATGGTAGACCCACTGTTCTGTTCCAACCTGTTGCTCCAAGCTAAGGCATTCACACACTGAAGTTGTTTCATATGAAGTATCATGTCACTGGGCGCTTCCAGCTCTGCCCCTTTGCTGTGCAGTCTCCCTGTCTTGTTCACTAAAATTTTCCAGAGCATCTGGATGACATTGTCATGCATTTGCAGTAACAGTGGGACCTCGGGTTAAGTACTTAATTCGTTCCAGAGGTCCGTACTTAACCTGAAACTGTTCTTAACCTGAAGCACCACTTTAGTTAATGGGGCCTCCTGCTGCTGCCGCGCCGCCGGAGCATGATTTCTGTTCTCATCCTGAAGCAAAGTTCTTGACCTGAAGCACTATTTCTGGGTTAGCGGAGTCTGTAACCTGAAGCATATGTAACCTGAAGCGTATGTAACCCGAGGTACCACTGTATATCGGGATTTTCTCACCGCTCCCCCTGGTTAGATCACTTTGAAACAGTTTATCCACAATGCAAAATCCACTATGTGAAAAAAGGGTGCTTCCACACTCCGTTTCCTCCCTGTAGAGGGAAAGTTGTGTAATATAAGGATAAATCAAACATGAAAAGGACCAAGAGACCTTCAGCAGGTCAGAGACTCGTTTGCTATTCCAACTTCATGAAAATACTGACTGGCACCAGCTCCAAGGCTCCCATCTGGAAGCAGCTACTGTGTCCTGGCCCTCAGAAACAAGATTAAACACCAAAACTTTGAATATTAAAACAGCCAAAAGGCACCGGACATTTCTGTTGCTTCTGGGTACAAGAGATAAAATTTCCAAAACGAACAAAGCACACAGAAATGATTGAGTAGCAAACATTTAAGACAACATGCCACGCTTTCTTTCTTGTCAAGTGTAAACTTGCATTTCTACTGTAAGATTAAATGTATCATTTATTTTTAAAAATTGGGGGGAGAAACATACTAGTTCATTGTTCAAACTGTTTTATTAAAAAAAAAGAGTTACAAAAAATAGCTTCACAAAAATAGTTCAGATTGCCTGATTACAAAAAGCCTTAGTAAGAGTGAAATTTGTTTTGACCTAGCGGTTTCTAATTGCTTTGCCACCCTACCTGGTATAACAAGTACCACTTAGTGGAAGCATCCACAAAATAACCCAGAAGGCTGGGTTGAGTTACTTACTCCCCACTCCCTGTTATGGTGCAGGCTGCAGCCAATTCTTCACTCAAGTGGTACAGCAGATCTGTGCAAAGAAATGTCTTTTCACATAAACCTTTCAGGTTAGTTATAGGAAACTTTGCTAAATTAAAATCAGCTTCGAAATCCACCCTTTTCTACTCATTGTTTTGAGAGGGGCAGAAGGAACAGGAAAATACGAAACGTTAGGAATTGTTTAATTGACTGTTGCTATTTGTGAAAAAGGAATCTGATTTATGAGAAACTATTTGTACAAGAGATTGCTTTAATTTGACACGGAGCCCTTGGCTTCTCCCCAGCCTCCATTGTTTAATTAAATGTAAATATATTACACTAGCACTTAAATGGCTCTAATAAGGGTAATTTAAACAAAGACGAACAAGGACCTCATAAAACGACTGTGTGGTGGGATAGGATAAAGTGGGGTTGTGCCCTCTGGTGCTTGAACTTGGAAATTCTTGCCCTGAGACAGGTCAGTATCCTATCTGATACTCTTTTAAAGTGATCAGCTTATGTTGTGGTCATCACTACCTCTTGTGGGAGAAAATGCCATAGTTTAACACTGTGCTGATCTGTCATGAATCTTCCAATATTCAGCTTCATTGAATGTCCCTGAATTCTGGTCTTACCAGAGGAGAAGACCTTTTCTCTGTTTACCTTCTACAAACAATGCATGATTTAATACGCTTCTATCATGTTGCCTCTTACTAGCCTTTTCTCTAAATTAATAAGAACATAAAATGAATGTTGACTTAGAGAGAGAGAGAGAGAGAGAGAGAGGTAAATATAACTTAAAAATAGAAAAGCCAGACCAGGGAAATGGGAGAGGTGGAGACAATTCTGTCTGGCTGTCTCAACATAGGGTCTGTTTTAACTTAGAATGAGCCTTGGTCAGTCATATTTAAAATTAGCTGACATTTGGCAGTGAAAGATAAGCCCCCAAAATAAATTTCTCCTGTAATCCAATTTTCTGTTGTTAATGTGCATTTGTGCATGAAAAAGCCTAGGTGGGAAACTTTTCAAAGCCCAATTCTGTAGCATATCAGCAGAGAAACCTCTTTGATGAGTTCTTCGCACTGCTTTAACGCTCAGCTTTCTCACCTATTCCAGTTTTGACTGCATCATTAAAACAAAAGGTTTTCTCAATCTTGGGCCAAACCAATAAACACCAGGAAAGAACGGCCGCGTTATTTGGAGGTGGTGTTGACTGCAGTTGTACCTGAGGATGGTCTTGAACACTTATTTCCTCGCAATAAGCTGTTGTGTTTGATATCACTTGTAGGAAATCCAAATGCAGTTGTATGTTTAGTAAAATTCTTTTGGCTGGATTCCAGATGACCGTTATCTGAGATCACACAAAGTGATCTTTCCTGTGTCACGAAATTGGTTCATTGTACGGGTTACTAGTCACATTTATGATAGTAAAATCAGAGGAAAGTGGGAGGGTTTGTGATGGAATGGGCAGTGTATTTCAGTCACCACCAATTTCCCCTTTCTCTGATGCATGATCTTATTCCAGATAAGCTGATTCATTAGCATTTTCCAAGACTTTGAAATATCTGGAGATTCTATGCATGCATCATCTGAAACAGAAGTAGTCATCTCAGAAGCACATTCATTTGTGCTGTAGCCCATTTGATGACCAAGACGACTCACTATTTTGATAAGCCTGAGGTACTGGCTTCAAAGTGCTGGAAAGGAGGGTTTTCATTTGAAAACCGATGCTTATGGTTCACACACATAATAATTACTGCCTCTGCTTAACAGTGTTTTAGTTATGAACACATGCTGGAAGGGTGAAATGAGTGATGAAAATCAAATGTTCATTATCTCAGCTCTAGTTAATTACTGCTCATGTAATTGATCAGTGGAGTACCAGATGGAATGAGTGTATACTGAATCTCTGTAAATTGAAATTAATTATTCCCTTTCAACCTCAAGTAACCTTAGAAGACTCAATTTATGCGAAAGGCTGCCATTCTTCTACGTCCCAGGGTAAAATTTCAAAAATGCCATTGTGATTTTAGAACAAGGGTTTTAATTCAACTAATCCAGTGTACAAGTAGAAGCCAGTCAAGGACTCCCATTAGTGCAATAGGTCTTCTCTCCCACAATGCACTGCCCATGCCTCCCCCAAAATCCAATCCGGTTGGTTGGGAGAACCCACCCAAACACAATGCAGGCAGGGGGTGGGAAGATGTTCCATCTGGCATGCAGAAATGTTTGCAACGGGGGGGCTATCATAATAATGCAATGTTGAATTCCACCCAAAGCAGCTGTAACATAATTCTCTTTTGCCATTCCACATCTTTACTCAGCTAAATGCTCCTCACCACAGCAGAGAGCAGGTATGTTCACTAAGCATGCTTAGAAGTTGCAGAGTGGTGCAGCAATAAAACTGCTAGCACATTTGTAATCATAATCATAATAATTTATTATTTATACCCCACCCATCTTGCTGGGTTTCCCCAGACACTCTGGGTAGCTCCCAACAGAATATTAAAAACACGATAAAACATCAAACATTAAAAACTTCCCTAAACAGGGCGGCCTTCAGATGTCTTCTAAAAGTCAGATGCGGAGGACGCTCAGGTTGCGAACGTGATCTGTGCGGGATGCACATTCGCAACCTGCTGCAGCACGTCTGTGCACGCGTGGGTTACGATTCAGCACTTCTGTGCATGCACGACCGCCGAAACCCGGAAGTAACCTGTTCCGGTACTTCCGGGTTTCGGCGGGTGCTTAACCCAAAAAACCACAGCCTGAAGTGGCTGCAACCTGAGGTATGACTGTAGTTGTTTATTTCATAGAATCATAGAGTTGGAAGAGACCACAAGGGCCATCGAGTCCAACCCCCTGCCAAGCAGGAAACACCATCAGAGCACTCCTGACATATGGTTGTCAAGCCTCTGCTTAAAGACCTCCAAAGAAGGAGACTCCACCACACTCCTTGGCAGCAAATTCCACTGTCGAACAGCTCTTACTGTCAGGAAGTTCTTCCTAATGTTTAGGTGGAATCTTCTTTCTTGTAGTTTGGAACCATTGCTCCGTGTCCGCTTCTCTGGAGCAGCAGAAAACAACCTTTCTCCCTCCTCTATGTGACATCCTTTTATATATTTGAACATGGCTATCATATCACCCCTTAACCTCCTCTTCTCCAGGCTAAACATGCCCAGCTCCCTTAGCCGTTCCTCATAAGGCATCGTTTCCAGGCCTTTGACCATTTTGGTTGCCCTCCTCTGGACACGTTCCAGTTTGTCAGTGTCCTTCTTGAACTGTGGTGCCCAGAACTGGACACAGTACTCCAGGTGAGGTTTGACCAGAGCAGAATACAGTGGCACTATTACTTCCCTTGATCTAGATGCTATACTCCTATTGATGCAGCCCAGAATTGCATTGGCTTTTTTAGCTGCCGCGTCACACTGTTGGCTCATGTCAAGTTTGTGGTCCTAGATCCTTTTCACATGTACTGCTCTCAAGCCAGGTGTCACCCATCTTGTATTTGTGCCTCTCATTTTTTTTTGCCCAAGTGCAATACTTTACATTTCTCCCTGTTAAAATTCATCTTGTTTGTTTTGGCCCAGTTCTCTAATCTGTCAAGGTCGTTTTGAAGTGTGATCCTGTCCTCTGGGGTGTTAGCCACCCCTCCCAGTTTGGTGTCATCTGCAAATTTGATCAGGATGCCCTTGAGTCCATCATCCAAGTCGTTGATAAAGATGTTGAATAAGACCGGGCCCAAGACAGAACCCTGTGGCACCCCACTAGTCACTCTTCTCCAGGATGAAGAGGAACCATTGATGAGGACCCTTTGGGTTCGGTCAGTCAGCCATTTACAAATCCACTGAGTGGTAGCATAGTCAAGTTCCTTGACATCTGATGGGAGGGCATTCCACAGGACGGGTGCCACTACCAAGAAGGCCCTCTGCCTGGTTCCCTGTAGCTTCACTTCTTGCAGTGAGGGAACTGCCAGAAGGTCCTCGGCGCTGGACTTCAATGTCCAGACTGAAAGATGGGGGTGGAGATGCTCCTTTTATAGCTAAGTAGGGTCTGGTATGGTTTCAAAGTGGATGGGGGAACAATGTGTTGAGATTTATGCATTCCAGAGGTTTGGACTAGATAACCCTTGGGGTTACTTCCAGTTCTATGATTCTTTTATCTTATTTGCATACTTGTTTGTAGATTAAGAAAATAGCAAGAGGAAGATTAAAAACAACAGTAAAGGTATGTAGGGCCTACTTCTTCACAGAAGCATTCCCCATTGACTACAAGGCAAATAGTGTTGAGTAGGGAAAGAGGAGGGGAGACATTTTTAAATTTTTCACTAGTTGTTCATGCACTGGTGTGCTTCCCCTAATAATCTCAGGAGGTCCACATCAATGCAGGTGTAATGCCGCCTTCAAAATATGAAAGGCAGGCTCAAAGTTTCCTGCGTCTTCATATGAAACAAAGCAAAACCCCAAGAGAAATTTAGTTCAGATCTAATTTAGTGCTTTGAAGAAGTTGTTGATTAATTGTATCAATAGGGCTCGGTGAAGAAGCTTAGTTCTCTTACCGTTTTCCAAGTCACCTTTGGCTGCTGTCCAGTCAATCAGATTTCCAGGCCACGAGCATTAAGAACTTCCCCCATCAGGTATGCTTTGTGGTTATTTCAAAAATTGAACTCAGTAAAAGTAATTAATTCCAATTGACTGTTTACACAATATTTAATAGCTTTCCATTCCAAAGGAAATTACCGCCATTTGGTAAATATTTTCTTGCATGTTATTAAATCTTCCTGCTACCCAGCCAGCCTCCAAGCTCTGGGATGCTAAGACACGTCCCTCTGTTGATACAGAAGCAGGTTGCTCAGTCTCTGCTTAATTGGCTATTTAGTAGAGGGACCGAATTACCTTTCTTTTGAAATAAATCACAATAATTGTCCACTGAGAATCATTAAAGGAAAATGCTTGCTACTCATCAAGCATTGTATTTTTCTGGAAGACAAAAATGGGTACCTAAACATTTAGAAAGAATGACGGCAATGATTTACAGGATACAATCCTAACCTTAGGTGCCCCACAAGTTCACAGAGGGTACGGTTATGCACAGACTGTTGGTAAAAGCTATGAGACCCAAGGCACAAATATTTTCCAGTGCTGAGCAGAGATCCTAAAGTGACCCCTAACTCATATTCATATTCTGGTGCCCTACAAATGCCGTTGGACTACAACTTCCATCCTTCCTTCTTGACCATTGGCCATGTGGGCTGGCGCTGATGGGAGCTGGAGTTCAACAACATCTGAAAGGTTCCAGGTTGCGGGAGCCTGCTGTGGACACATTAATATGCCATACTATTGAAATACTCTTGACCTATTCCATTACCAGTGCACAACATCCTAACTCTGCCTCCTAAGCAAGAGTTCCTTGCAAAGCTGGCCATTAGTCGGAGTGGAGCAGGCAATGATTATGGGTACCATGAGCAGTGTCTTGTTGGTTATTTAATATTTTGTTGTTGTTGTTGTTGTTGTTATTGCATTTCTACTACTATGAGAGGTCATTGTGCAATCTTCTGCTACATGTGCCCAAATAACCCAACCAGCCTTTGAAACTATGCAGCATGACCTGAGAGGAGGGGCAACACTTGCCTTAGTGGCAGCAAAGTCTTAGACCAGCCCTGAAAGGAATATGTAGTTTCGCTATTCATCAGTCCATTTTCTGTAGTGCCTTCCATTGGATCTATACAGATTTTTAAAAGATGCTACAGATAACACTTTATGAAAGCTCTTAATGGAAAATCCCGCTGGCGACGGATCATCGTTCTACAGTGCCATCTGGTACCGCATGTTCACAACGCAGTTATAACAATATAATTGACGAGTGTAGCTGAGTCCCTTGTGCTCCAAACTAGGATGGGTGAGAATATAGTGACTGCTAACCATGTTCTGCCTCCGTGATCAGAGACAATGAGTTTGGGATGGGTGAGTAGGCTGTATATTGAAGACCCTTCTAATCCCTGGAGCCAGCAAGTGTTAAAATATAAGCCAGGCTGACTTCCTGGTGAGGCAATTGTCCGGGTTCTCGGCCATTAAGGTGAACAAAGGAAATGGACTCTGTGTGAGACCACAAACTTGCAGAAGGACAAAGATAGTTTGCAGTGATGTGAGCTAGAGGCACAGCAGCAAACTTGGAACCAAGAAAGACAGAGTAATGTTTGATTTCTGTTTGAATCCACGGCTATAGAAGCAGCAAGGCCATCTTGGGGTGTGTTAATGCTGTGAACTCCTCCATCACAGGCTTCGGTTGTACATATGTGTAAATACATCATATAACACAAAGACACCACAGACTCCTCTGTGCCTCACTCTGAAGGAAACATGAACTCTGGGTAAGTGCCTGGAATCTCATACTGCATGGAGATTGGGCTGGAATCACATGGAGATTGGGCTGGAACCACAGAAGGGGAGAGTGCGGAACATTCAGATCCTGCTTGTGGAGTTTCCATGAGCCTCTGGTTAGCCACCATGAGAACAGGATTCTGGACTAGAAGAACTCTTTGCCTGATGCATAAGAGCTCTTCTTATGATCATTTTAATTTTATGGAATATTCTGTTTTAATAAAATATTCAGGAAACTAGTCTTACTGAAAAATGTCAAATCCAAACTGGAAAGATTGAGTGAGGCTGAGATCTCCTCCATCCGACCGACTGGCCAACTCAGCTTGTTTAGTGAGAGATCCTAGCAGTTGCTGAAACATGGCCTAGAACTGCTCCAGATTCTGCCACATTCAGATGCCTGCAGAATATGAAATAATTTTGGGTGCAGACTTCAAACATTATGGGACACAGCTGAAGAATCTAGGAATTTCATTCTTCTGTGACAAACATTCATCACCAAAGAGATGTTTGACTCACCGACCATGGGAACAGTGAGCATTTAGCCAAATGTTTCCACATGAAGCCTGTGACCTGTCTTAATGTTTATTGGGGGGGTGTGATTGTTTTTTTCAATGTTTCCAGGCATTTTGGTGCTTGAGTTAGAAAATTCAAAATAGTAACTTCTGCTGTCATTGTATCCTAAAAATCTGCTATGTGAGGTGGATCTCTTTTCATGCTGCTTCACTGCAGGTCAGTAGAGAAGTGGCACTTACTGAAGTACTTCCTGCCTTTTACAGGACGACAATCATTCATATCCATCCAGATTTTCTCTCATGTTTGCTGTCATCCATTAAAGATACTGATAAAGGAATGTAACATCGGCCGCCATTTCTAAGTCTCAGAGATGTCAAGAGAAATGATATCACTGTACGAAGGCATAGAACACTTTACAAGAATTTGTGAGCCCTAAAATGTCTTTAAAAGCTTCTCTGGGTCCAGTTTATTGACAGAAACCAGACCTACTTACTTTGAACCACAACACTTGTGATTTTAGTCTTTTAGCACTTCGCCTCTGGTAGGACATAAAGAAGCAAGCCAGTGCAGTATTTGGCATTTAAATGAAAAATGTGACATATGCCTTTTCCTTCGTAGACCATTAGGTGTCAATTTACGCCTTACCGTGAGTTATTCTGAATCAAAGCTATAACAGCAAAAGTGATATTTAATTTCACTAACCTTTGAATTTTCCACACATTATTACTATATGTTGAAACACGAGGATGAAGCTGCATTTGAGAGAACATAAATGGCAATAACAATCCCTGGATGTGTTCAATGGGTGAAAATGACTTTTCTCTTGGGCAAAATAGCACAATCTATAATTCATTTAAAGGTGAATGGAATAATTAACTTCAATCATACATTCATCTGGATGAGAGCCAGGTATGCTCCTTTTGGGTAGCCGCGTAATGGAATGGAAATGTCAGCCTAAAAGTAATTCAGTGTCCCTAATGTAGTTATGATGATTGCCTTTAAATTTTGCATCTTTGAGAAACAAAGTTTCCATAGAGTCATTTCATTGTAATTCAAAGATAAATTAATACTTGATTGAACAAAAGTACTTGGAGTTCATATGTCTCCAAGCGTCTGCAAGCTACTTCTTGAATGGTTTTTATGACAGCTCGGTTGTTTAAGCATTGATTAGGTCAAGCTAACATGATGCTTTCCAGTTGTTATCAGACTCCATATCCCATGAGTCTCAGCCTGCATGGCCAGTGCATAGAGATGATGGGAGTCATAGGAGCCAACTCCAAAGGGCCATGGAGACTTGCATTCCTAGAAGAAAAATAACATTGTAGGACAAATAAATAGCCTATTTGACCTAGAATCCTAGGTCCCTATCCTGGGGAGGGGTTAAGCTGTGCAGCAGTTTCATTTCCAGTCATCCTGTGATTGTTATGGGGGGGGGGGCAGAACTCAAAGTAAATGTTTAAAATTGTTGAGGCAATTGTGATTCTACATTTAGCTGGCCCTTAGAATAGCAGCTCCATTTTCTTCAGACTTTCATTGGTTATACCTTGCTGGTACAGGAAAACCTATCTGGCTGAACTAGATAACACTGGGAGCTGATCTAATAATATACACTCATTTTCAGCATAGATATCATCAACTCAGATCTTAAACAATTTCCTCTTCTCCCCTTCCCTGTGCATTAAAATAAGGCTTAGCCGTCAGTGATAGGAATATGAACCTTTAAGCATGGTGACAAAGTTCATATTTCACAGGAAAGAACAAATCCCTTTGGACACAGGACTTCGTAAGGAATCATTTAGACTTCGCTCGCGTACTTCTTATGGTTCTCATTTTCAAAGTCTCAGATGATGTTAATGATTTTGACATTTATCCCACTTACAATATGTTTAATACATTCCGAGTGCCCCGCTGCTGGACAGCGTCAAGTTCCTTGTCAGAACCAATCCATGTCTCCACCAGGGCAATGCCGGGTGCTCCCATGTCTTCATCAGCTCACTGAGAGATACATAAAGTCAGCAGATAAAGAACTCCCAGCAACTCTGGTGCTCTTCCTCAGTTCTGAGAAACTGCTACTTCCCAACCGCTTAACAATGCTTGTGCTATTTAATAGAACTAATTCCTATTATATGAAGTTCCATGTATATGTTATCTTACTTGCCACCTAGAGACTGAACAAAATACAGTGGTACCTCGGGTTACATATGCTTCAGGTTACATATGCTTCAGGTTACAGACTCTGCTAACCCAGAAATAGTGCTTCAGGTTAAGAACAGAAATCGTGCTCCGGCGGCGCGGCAGCAGCAGGAGGCCCCATTAGCTAAAATGGTGCTTCAGGTTAAGAACAGTTTCAGGTTAATTATGGACCTCCGGAACAAATTAAGTACTTAACCTGAGGTACTACTGAATAAGGTTTTGGGTGGATTAATATGTGGTAGGGCTATACTGAGAGGTTCAGTTCAGACATAGCCAGTGGGAACTGGTGACTACTATGGCTGGTAGGTTGGAAGACCAAAAGTAGGTGGAGCCAACTGCCAGTGACAGGCAGAGACCACTAATTTTGTCCTCAGCATCCTCCCTGTTGGATTCTACAAAGATATCATTGGGCCTAAGGAATGGGAGGAAGCTAACAGGCAGTACCACTTCCTGAACACTCATATACTGGCACACCTTGATGTTCTTGAGGAAAGGCTTAACTTGGCTGAGGGCAGATCAAGTTTGATGGGGCAGTACCACATGGGAGTGGCTGCCAAGACCATATAACACCGGTCCTGAAAGACCTGCATTGGCTCCCAGTATGTTTCCGAGCACAATTCAAAGTGTTGGTGCTGACCTGTAAAGCCCTAAATGGCCTCAGACCAGTATACCTGAAGGAGCGTCTCCACCCCCATCGTTCAGCCCAGACACTGAGGTCCAGCTCCAAGGGCCTTATGGCAGTTCCCTCACTGTGAGAAGTGAAGCTACAGGGAACCAGACAGAGATGGCCTTCTCGGTAGTGGCACCCGCCCTGTGGAATGCCCTCCCATCAGATGTCAAGGAAATAAACAACTATCTGACTTTTGGAAGACATCTGAAGGCAGCCCTGTTTAGGGAAGTTTTTAATGTTTGATGTTTTATCGTGTTTTTAATATTCTGTTGGGAGCCACCCTAGAGTGGCTAGGGAAACCCAGCCAGATGGGCAGGTTATAAATAAAATTATTATTATTATTATTATTATTATTATTATTATTATTATTAGCCCTAAAGAACCAGCCTCCACTGGACATATCTTTATTTATTCCATAACAGTTATGCAGCGCTTGACTCTTATTTAAATAATAATAATCCACCCAGAAAGCTGTTTACAAAAAGATAAAAGAAAAAAAGAAAAAGAATTACTACCATACTTTAAAAACACACAAATGTTAAAATACTAAAACAGATTATGATTACCTCAGCTTTCTAAGCATCTGGTTACACCTATCTAAACAAGAACGTTTTAGCAGGTGCCAAAAAAAGTACAGTGAATCTGCTTGCTTGATCTCAATAGGCAGGGAGTTCCAAAGTGTACGTGTTTCCACAGTAAACGATCAATGAAGCTGAATAGTGGAAGGTTGAAGACCAAAAGGAAAAAGCACACTTCATCACAAAGTGAATAGTTAAGCTGTGGAATTCATGATGACAATAAATAGTAACAGTCATCAACTAAGGATACTGTCAGGGAACTGCCATCGGAGAGACAGGTGGTGGACAGGCTACAGGAGAATAGGAGAGAATCTGCAGTAGAAGAGGGAACCAGCAGGGGGAGTGCAGGAGTCACAGCGGAGGGGAGGCTCTGGGATGCTTCCAGTGAGAGTAGTGGAGAGGTAACGGGACCCCCGTTGGGAACGCCCACCCTTCGCCGGAAACTGTCACGCAGAGAGTCTCGAAAGCGCATGTCTGTCAAAGAGCTTTTATGTTGGCATAAATTCCGTAGACGCCCACTGTCAGATTCTACCAGCGACTGACGGAGTCATGCTTTGGGGGCTCCGTTAGTGCATCGGTTTGGATGACCAGCCAAACCCCAGAGGGATCAAGCTTTTACGCACAAGCAGCTCACTATCCCATCACAGCAATCTGACAGTCTTTGAAAGCAGCTTGTGCAAGCAGAAGGCATCATGAGCGAACCATCCGGAATCGGAGGAGCAGGAGCGGGAGCTGGCGCAGATCCAAGCCTGGAACAAAGGTACAGGGCGTTGGAGGTCCAGCTGGCACTGCAAACGGCGAGGCTCGAGGAGAGGAGGGCTCAAGATGCAGATAAGGGGAAGACCACCCCACTTGCCAGACGGGTGCCTGGACTGGTGCATAAATTTGGGGGGGATCCCCGGAACTATCAAGCCTTTAGGACAGAGATGCAATATGCTCTCAATCTACTGTTTGATGACTTCCCCGACGAGAACTCTAGAGTGGCGTACGTGATTGGCCATCTAGAGGGAGGGGCGAGGGACTGGGTTCGGCCCCTGATGGCAGCCAATAATGAAATCTTAAAGGACACAATGAAGTTTTTCCGCGCCATGGACTTGATGTTTTCCAGCGAGATCGAGCAGGGAGTGGTGCGCAGGCAGTTAATGGCGTGTAAACAGGGGAGCCGATCTGTACGTGAGTACTGGACTGAGTTCACCATGCTGATTCATAGACTTGGGTGGGACCTTGCTAGTGAACCTATTCAAATGCTGTTTGAAGAAGGTCTCTCTCCGGCAGTGAAAGATGAACTTTCCCGGGCGCCTAGGGCGGACTCTATGGATCAGCTGACTAAATCAGCGCTGTCCATTGGGGCACGCCAGGAAGCTAGAGCTATGGAAAAGCGGGAAGGAAAGGGGGAACGTTGGAAGGACTTCCGCATTCCAGAGATTCCGGAGCAGCCTTTCCCGCCAGCAGAGCCGATGGAACTTGGAACAGCGCGCGCGCGCGCAGTTTCAAACACCAGTGAAGGGCGGAAGAAGGAGGGAAAGAGCGGCAAGAGATGCTATCTCTGCCAACAGCCAGGTCACTTTGCCAGAGTCTGTCCGCAAAGGAAGGAATGGCAAGGGATGGCGGGAACTGTTGGGGGGAAGGAGGAAGAAGAAATCACGGAGCCAGTAAAAGCCAACGCCTGGTTGCCAACATCAGGGCACAGCAGCCAGGCCAGGGAGTAATGAATGTGCCCACGCCGGAACCTCCAAGACCAGCGCTTGTGATAGAGGTGTTGCTGGAACTGGCAAACGGACACCCACTGAAGATAAAGGCGCTATTGGATTCAGGTAGCTCATGTAATTTCATGAGCAAAGAGTTTGCAGCTGCACACCAAATACAGACTATCCCATTGAGTAAGCCTTTGCAGGTTACCACGATTGATGGGAGGGAGCTGTTGGGAGGAGAAGTGAGCCAACAGACTGTACCAATGATAATGAGGGTGGCACGACACACCGAACTGATAGCGTTTAACGTAGCCACCTTGGGAGGAGCTCCTATTATCTTGGGTATGAGCTGGCTGGCGCTACACGATCCGCTAGTAGGCTGGCATCAGAGAGTGGTTTCCTTTGGATCAGCACATTGCCTAGAACACTGCAAGGAGGGAGAGGCTCAGGCAGGCGCCAGGGGCACTCTAGCAGGGATGGAAGTGATGGACAAAGGGAGGGTGCCACCACAATACGCTGACTTGCTTGACGTATTCAGCGAAAAAGAAGCAGATAAACTGCCCCCGCACAGACCCTTTGATTGTCAAATTACCTTACTCCCAGGAGCACAATTGCCAGTGGGCAAGCTGTATGCAATGTCAGACAGTGAGATGCAGGAGTTAAGGGAGTTCATTGACAAGAATCTCAAGCGAGGTTTCATCAGAGAGTCACGAGCGGTGGGGGGCAGCCCAGTGTTCTTTGTGGACAAAAAAAACACGGGCAAGCCCAGGCTTGTATGTGATTTCAGGGCCCTAAATGCAGTGTCAGAACCAGTGACTTTCCCTATGCCCAGAATTGATGACATTCTAACACGGGTGAGAAAAGGGAAAATTTTTACCAAGCTGGACCTTAGGGGGGCATATAACTTGATACGTGTGAGAAAGGGGGATGAGTGGAAGACCACTATGTTCACCCCCTTGGGGGCCTTTGAGTACACCGTTATGCCTTTCGGATTACAAGGGGGCTCCGCCTGTTTTCAATCATTCATGAATCACGTCCTGGGGCCACTGCTCTACAAGAACTGCGTAGCGTTCTTAGATGACGTTCTGGTGTACTCAGACAATGAGGAGCAGCATGTGCGAGATGTAAGAGAGGTACTGAGCAAGCTGCGAGAAAACCGGCTGTGGGTGAAACTGGAGAAGTGTCAGTTTCATACCAAGGAGGTGGAATTCCTGGGGTACCGGTTGTCTGACAAGGGATTGGCCATGGATCCCAGCAAGGTTCAAGCGGTACTGGAATGGAAAACACCAAAGACCAAGAAGGACGTGCAAAGGTTCCTGGGCTTCGGAAACTTCTATAGGAAGTTCATCAAAAACTTTGCCCATTTAACAGCGCCCATCACGGATTGTCTTAGTAGCAAAAAGAAATTTGTTTGGACGGGAGAAGCGCAACAAGCATTCGAACGCTTAAAGCAGGCGTTTGCGTCGGAAGAGCAACTCTTGCACGTGGATCTACAACAACCAATGAGAGTGGAGACTGACGCGTCAGACCGAGCGGTGGGGGCCGTTCTTCTCCAGCCGGGAAAAGATACGTCTGAATGGAGACCGTGTGCATTCTTCTCGCGGAAGTTGAACAAATCAGAGAGGAACTACACAGTGTACGACCGAGAACTGCTCGCCATTCATGAAGCATTCCGGAAATGGCGGCACTTGCTGATTGGGGCGCAGCACAAGGTTCAAGTCCGAACTGACCACAAAAATCTGGAATACTGGAGAACAGCCCGAGTGCTGAACCAGAGACAAGTGAGATGGGCCCAGGAGTTCTCCAAATTCCACTTTGAGATTCGTTACGTGCCCGGCTCCGAGAACGTGAGGGCGGACGCTCTTTCCAGGAAACCTGAGTACTTAGAGGGGGAGGGAGCGCCTGAGGCAAGGCATGTAATCCCTGAAGACCGCTGGGTGTGTGGGGCGGCATTGGTGGGGCAGAGGGAACTGATAGAGGGTACGGAGAACGATGAATACGCCCAAGAGAAACTCAGAGAGCTCCGGAGGACAGAGGAGAACACAGGGGGGTTCGAAGAAAAGAACGGGGCGTTGTATTACAAAGGGGCACTGTACATACCCGACGGGGAACTGAGGGGCAGAGTACTCAAGCAGTTGCATGACAGCCCCACAGCGGGACATTTTGGACAGCACAAAACCATGTGGTTGGTTACCAGGGAGTTTTGGTGGCCCAAGGTGAGGGAGGACGTATGGGAATATGTCAGGGGTTGCGACAGGTGCCAGCGAGCGAAAGGAGAGAGGGTGGCGCCAGCGGGGCTATTACAACCCTTACCCACGCCCGAAAGGCCATGGGAGGCAGTATCCATAGATTTTATGACGGACCTGCCAAAATCCAAAGGCAAAACAGCTGTCATGGTGGTGGTAGATCAATTAACCAAGATGTGTCATTTTATAGCTTGTTCACATGCAGTCACAGCGGAGGAAACCGCCAAGTTGTTTGTAGAACATATTTTCAAGTTGCATGGCGCCCCCTTGAGGGTGGTCAGCGACAGAGGGAAACAATTTACTTCCAGGTTCTGGAGGAAACTTATGAGCTTACTGCACGTAGAACTCAATTTCTCAACTGCCCGGCACCCAGAAACCAATGGGCAAGCGGAAAGGGCAAATGGGGTTTTACAACAATACCTGAGGTGTTATGTAAAAGACAGAGAAAATGATTGGGTGGATAAGTTACCTCTAGCAGAATTTGCCTACAACAACGCGGAGAACGTGTCCACAGGGATGAGTCCCTTCCTGGCAAATTATGGGTGTCACCCCCGGGCATTCCCAGGAGAGGGAGGGGAGAGGTGGAGCGTGCCGGCGGCGGAATATTTTTTTGAAGAGATGGAGGCGATCCACCGTCAGCTTCAACTTAACTTAGAGAAAGCCAAGGAAGAATATAAGAAGCAAGCAGACAGAAATAGGAGGGAAGGTGAAACTATAAGGGTGGGGGACCGGGTGTGGTTGTCCACCCAAGGGCTACCGTTCAAGGGCGGGAGTAAGAAATTGAGGCCCAAAAGATTGGGACCCTTTGAGGTCATACAGCAGGTCAACCCAGTGGCATTCAAACTCAGGCTGCCCAGTCACATGAAATTA
This sequence comes from Podarcis erhardii, assembly GCF_964252035.2. NCBI lineage: Eukaryota > Metazoa > Chordata > Lepidosauria > Squamata > Lacertidae > Podarcis > Podarcis erhardii. Next base: position 91,479,903 of record NC_138498.1, on the reverse strand, counting down.
CACCCAGTATTTCACAGGTCATTACTGTCGCCGTACCGAGAGGGACGCGAGTGGGGGGAGCGTGAGAGAGAGGCCACCCAAACGCCCGTGATAGAAGAGAGAGAGCGCGACATGAACGTGGCAGGAATCATTGATTCCAGGTGGAAGGGGAATCAGGTGGAATATCTGGTAGAATGGGAGGGGGAAGCAGAGTCGGAAAACACTTGGGTACCAGCAGAGGTAGTCAATGACGAGGTTTTAATAGAAACATTTCATCAGCGTTTCCCAAGAAAACCGCAACCCGTGGCTCGATTTAGAAGGGAACACTTTGGGACCACCGATGAGGAAGGAGAGTTTGAAGGGTTCCCAGAGTCAGGGGTGGGTGAAGAAGCCGACTCCGACGAAGAAGAGGAAGACGGGGAGAGAGACGGTACGCCGTGGCTGGAAGTGTTAGAATCCTCGGACGACGAGGAGAGTTCCTTCAGGGGCTTTCCGCCCTCACCGCCAGTGGGAGAGGAGGCGGGAGGGGGTGAAGGGGGCCCTGGGGGGGAGGTGGATGTCAGGGAACTGCCATCGGAGAGACAGGTGGTGGACAGGCTACAGGAGAATAGGAGAGAATCTGCAGTAGAAGAGGGAACCAGCAGGGGGAGTGCAGGAGTCACAGCGGAGGGGAGGCTCTGGGATGCTTCCAGTGAGAGTAGTGGAGAGGTAACGGGACCCCCGTTGGGAACGCCCACCCTTCGCCGGAAACTGTCACGCAGAGAGTCTCGAAAGCGCATGTCTGTCAAAGAGCTTTTATGTTGGCATAAATTCCGTAGACGCCCACTGTCAGATTCTACCAGCGACTGACGGAGTCATGCTTTGGGGGCTCCGTTAGTGCATCGGTTTGGATGACCAGCCAAACCCCAGAGGGATCAAGCTTTTACGCACAAGCAGCTCACTATCCCATCACAGATACGTTTGAAGGGGATGAGAGCTTCATAGAGGATAACAGTATCAATACATCCAGACTCAAAAGTAGAATGCCTAGGAATGCCATTTGCTGGGAATCACAAGCAAGAGAGTGTTGTCATAGAACAAACACAGAGCACATGTGTTGTATCTGTAAGCCTCCAATGTGATCCCTGGCATCTCCACTTAAAGGAATAAAGTAGTTAGCAGTGCTATTTTTCTAGAAAGAGAGGAACCGGAACTCACCATGAACACCTCCCTTGTTCTCTTATAACGACAATAGTGTCCACCTGAGAGGTGCCAGAACTGAGTTCCTGTGAGTTCCAGTAGTTATCTGTAATCTTGAATTTTGTTTGTTTCAAAAAACTATAGACCGCTTGATTGTAAAAAGAATACAAAAAACCCTCAGATTTGAATATAAAGACCTATATAAAGATGATAAAAGAACTTTCAGATGTAATAATTTAAACACTGCACCTCACTGTAAAATAGTATTGGGATATATAAAGTTGGAGCTCCTTGGTGTATGGGAAAAGATGGGGCAGATTGGATATGATTTGATGCTGAGGAATGATGTGAAATTAATTTCCTGCTATTTCACCACATGCAAAGCAAAGGTCTTTCAGAAGAATCATGTGGTTGGTGCTTCATTTATCTGGCTACTGAACCAGTTCAGCGGTGATTTTGTCTCTCATTTGAACTAGGCGTCACCATTTGGGCTCCATTCAAAATGCAGCAGGTGGTGGCAGCAAGGGAACTCATCTCCGGTGACAAAGTCAGAGTGCCTCTCTGACGCAAGCTGGATCTCAGGCGTAGAATAGCTGTGTTATTGCAAATTGCTTAACTTCTTCTTTGACACCAATGGAAATAACCATCATTTCCCACCTCCCTTTTAACCATGATGGGAAAAATGCAAACCTAAAGAATCGCAACAGGCTCATAAGTCAATGGGCTTTTAACCCTATTTTTTTCACCACCACCAATGACAATGGTGGCGGCGGCAGGCCAGTTCACAGTGGTTACCAGCTAGTGGCTGCTACCCACCCACTTCCAATGTGACATTATTCCAGAGCAATGGTGGGGATGGAGTCTGCTATGTCTGAGGCCCTGTGAAGGGAAATGTCAACTGCTACCCAAGAAGAGGTCCACTGCTGTTTAACAAGAGAAAACTTAATGACAAAAAATAAGACTTACAACCACGACCACTGCCAAGGAAACAGATAATTGCCTCAACTATGGAGATAAATAAATAGAGGCTTAAGCGACAGTGGTTAAGAAATGGAAACTTAAGTTAACAATGTAAAACTGGGAGCTTGGCAAAAAGAGGGCTACATATAAGATAGGAGCCAGAAGAAGAAGAGAAGAGTTTGGATTTGATATCCCGCTTTATCACTCCCGAAGGAGTCTCAAAGCGGCTTACATTCTCCTTTCCTTTCCTCTCCCACAACAAACACTCTGTGAGGTGAGTGAGGCTGAGAGACTTCAAAGAAGTGTGACTAGCCCAAGGTCACTCAGCAGCTGCATGTGGAGGAGCGGAGACGCGAACCCGGTTCACCAGATTACGAGTCTACTGCTCTTAACCACTACACCACACTGGCCAGGCAGGATGGAAGTACCGAGGGGAGTGTGTAGCATGAATACCATATTTACTACATAGTGCAATATAGATATTCAAGCTGTGGACTACAGTGAATCAACTGACAAGAGTTTTAGGCTGCAAATATCGGCTGGTCCTTCATGCTGGTGACATGGATGAGGGTGTACTGCAGTCAATGTTGCACCTCTGCTGATGCCTCTGGACCTGAACCATGTATTGGTGTCGCTCACAACAATACCATAGATTCTCTGGACCGGCGTCCCTGAGAAACTGGTGATATGAATGACTGAAGAGCTGGAGAGAAACACACCATGGAGAGATTAGACACAGCACAGGCAATTCTGGCATGGAAAGCCCTCTAAGCTCCTAACAGATAGAAGGTTGGCAGGTTGTCGCAGCATAGCCTTTGGACTCATGTCCCAGGCATCAAATATGAATGTCGCACAGTTGCTCATGAACATTGTTAACATTCCTGGATTTTCTGTGTCTAGATGGGCTTCTGCACTGTTTCCCATGACAATGATAAGCTTCCATTTTGGACTGCGGAGAAGATGTCAGAAGGAAGGAATAGCCAATGTTTGGAGCAACGATCCAGACCTTTTCATACCCAGACCAGATGCATATATCACCTGAGAAGTTGGCTGCATTGTTTTTTTAAATGATTGTTTGGTCTGCTGTAGTAATCGCCATGGTGACTGGAGCTCTCTCAGTCTGCAGTGCGCTTGATGAGAAAATGGACAAAGGGGGGGGGGGAGAGTCAATAGGAAGACACAGGGTGTGGATGTGGGAGAGAACAACTAGCTGGAAGGACAAGATGGGAAGCAAGCTGCAGAGAAAGATAAATTAAGTGACATGGGTGGCTTTAAAAGAGGATTGAACCAATTCATGGAGGAGAAGGCTACCATGGTGATGCTTTTCCTCCATGTTCAGAGACAGTAATGTTTCAGAGTAAGGTAAAAAAGGTAAAGGACCCCTGGACGTTTAAGTTCCGTCACTAGGGGTGTGGCACTCATCTCGCTTTCAGGCCAAGGGAGCCGACGTTTGTCCACAGACAGCTTTCTGGGTCATGTGGCCAGCATGACTAAACCACTTCTGGCGCAACAGGACACCGTGATGGAAGCCAGTGTGCATGGAAACACTGTTTACCTTCCCACCACAGCAGTGCCTATTTATCTACTTGCACTGGTGTGCTTTCGAACTGCTAGGTTGGCAGGAGCTGGGAAAGAGCAACGGGAGCTCACCCTGTTGTGGGGATTTGACCCTCCAATCTTCTGATCAGCAAGCCCAAGAGGCTCAGTGGTTTAGACCACAGTGCCACCCGTGTACCAGTTGCTGGAAACCAAAGGAGGGGACAGTGCTCTTGTGCTTTGCTCCTCCTTGAGGGATTATCACAGGCATCTGCTTGGCTTCTGTGAGAACAGGATGCTGGACTAGATGAGCCAGCAGCCTGTTATGTACCATAACTATAAATAGTTACATATTATAACTATTACTTAACAAGTTCCTTCTACAGTGATTTCTTTTAATATTATCTGCATTTGAAATACTGGTGCATCATCTATTTACAAGCAGGGCTTTATGAGAAAAAGAACAGAAAACTTTTTTAGAGGGAAAAGAATCAGTGTTACCTAAGGTATTCCAGAGTAAATTTAATGTAAAATGAAATCAGAGAGCAGAAAACTATCCTATAAAATGTAATACAAGTTTGTTTTATAGCAACCTATCCCAGAATTCCATTGAAAGTGACACATTAAAAGATCAATATTCCATCAGGGGAAATTGTCTGAACACTTTGTGAATGTGTGTTGCTATTGTTGTACCCAATGCATCACTATTGACCTGTGGGCATTGTCAAAGAATTGCTTTGTTTCTCTCCAGTAATCTGCACTAGCCTGCTGTTGTTTTTTTAAGAAAATAGAAAAGTTGTAAAAACTTCTGCAGTCAATTCATTCTTATTATATGAAATTATATGATAGATAACACTGAAAGCGCTTGATGCACACACCATAATTCAAAACAAGTTCAAAAATTTGTTTCATATTATCCTCTAGGATGTAGACTTTTGTTTATGGTGTATTTTGCTAAAAAACTGTTGGCATCAAAGGTTGCCATTCCTGTTGCATTCTAGACATTGAATAGATAATTTCATTTCTGCTGCTTCTAGTTTATTGGTACCTTTCTTTTGTTTTTCCGTCCCTTCTTTAGTTTATCTACTCTTTTATTGCTGCGGCTATTATTACAAAACAAACAAACAATCAATTCAATCAATTGAATCTGTTTTGCATTGTTTTGTGAACCAAAAAGTTTCAGCTGAAAGGTAGCTTAGGAGTCTTTTATAGCACAATCAACACCAAAGTAAAGATGGTGGAGAATTTCAGTTTCCTTCACAATTTTGAGCACCTAGTGGACTTCTCGTGTATGAGAAAGAAAGATTCTGTGAGTGATATGCTAATTACCCATGCTTCAAATTTTCTAGGCTGTAGCCAGATTATCAGAAAGCTAACTGACAATCCACATACTAATACCTCTACAAAACTAAAGACTTAACGTTAGACCCTTTGCTTTTCTGGATGGCCGTTATAAGGAATTACCCTCGTGTGTTCTGTAAAAATGGTTGTAGAGGGCATTGTTCACTACATTATGCCATGTCCTCTTTGTAAATATCCTTGTGAAAAATATTTTCCCATGTTTAGTAGCAGAGAGAATGCTGTCACACCTAGTTTTTTGCTCTTTGACAATGCAAATTATATTACTTCATGTATTTCCTTCTTTGCACTGACAGCTTCTGAATTTGTGGTTTGACTCTTAATGTTCTTTATATTTTCTTACGGCATTTGGCTAAACAAATAAAACTATTATCAGCATCCAATGGACCATGCACAGATCAGAACATAGACAAGTGAATGAGACTGCATGCCTATGAATCTTTCCAACTTACTTAAAAAAAATGAGATGGTCCAAGGGCTCCCCGGTTCTTTTTTCCTTGCTTGTTTTTAAACCATGTCTAGCTGCTTGCAGCATTCACTGCTGCGACAACAAGAAGTGTCCCCTCAGAGCCTCAGCAAGTTGGAACAGGGAGAGGCGCCCCACCAGATACCTATATTCCTAAGTCATGTAAGTTATCAACGGCACCTTAACATGGGCTCAGTAAGATACAGGCAGCCTGGACATTCCCAGCAAGACTGTTGTTATATGACTATGCACTGAAGTACCATACCAGACAATACTCTAGTGGCAGCATTCTGCACCAGCAGCAGTTTCTGCAACCATCTCCTGGATGGAAGCAAACTTTTCGGAGATCCTTGGCAGTAGCTAAATTCTGAAGTCCTCTTTCAAGAGAATCACTGCAACCAACTGGAAGGGACTTCAAAGGTCATCTTGGTCTAATTCTCTTGATGACGCAGGAAACCCACTATTGCAGCAACAGCTTGTGATGTTGTTCCTCGTTCTCTTTCCTACCTAAGTCCATGCAAACAGGAACCAGCTCTTGTTTTTTTAAAAAAGTGCCTTACTTTCAGAAAGAAAAATAAGCTGACTGATTGGAAGCATTCCCTCCTGCCTCATGCAAAGGCATAAAACACAGTTCTTTTCTGCTGCCCAATATGCACCTATCATTTTCCCTTTGTAGTTTGGATGTGCGTTCAGCAGCATTCAGTTACCAGTGAGGGAGCTGACAAGGATAATAAAGCTTAGGTAGGGGGGAAAGCACAGTTGCTTGTGTCATCATTCTGTCTTGCAAAAACCGGTGAGATGGCTGAGGAGCAATTTCTTATTTTGATGGTCATGGACCCTTTTTGAATCTACAGGGCAATGAAGCTCGACAGCTGAACCAGCGGCCTTGTACAGAGGCATTCCCTGACTTCCTCATACTTCAGAGTAGGTTATCATCAGTACAAACACCATGACTAACTCTATTTGAAAGTGATTTACCTTCCCCCAGTTAAAACAAAACAAAACAAAACAAAACAAAACACCCAGTTCGTGTACTGCTGTAACTTTAAAGTGGAGCTACTGCACTAGGTATATCTGCTCTGTTCTCCATAGTTGTTACACATTGTTTTGACCTTATGAGTTACTCAGTTGCCTACTGCCATGCTCCAAATCAGGGTTCTGCCATTTCCTCCCCCCATTAATTCATGTAGACCTGGGATGGGGAAGTTGTTGTGAGCTATAACTCCCATTGGCTATGCTGCCTGGGGCTGCATTGGAAGAAGGGCTCCAGTGACATCGCCACAAGCACAGGTTGCCCATCATTGAGACACCATCAGTATTGGTATCCCACCAGCTCCCCAAAACACACCGATTTAGGCAAGCAACCCCCTGAAATGAACTGGTGGTGTTACTGCTTTAACTGTTTTGATTGTTGTGTTTTTAAATGTTTTGATGGCATGTTTTAATTAAAGATGTTTTAATGTTATAATATATTTAAATTATGGGTTTATTTTATAGCTGTAAACCACTTAGAAGCCATTTTGACATATAAGCAGTATATGAATTATTATTAACAATAGTAACCACAAATAACGAATGAAAAGGGCTAGCTTGTGTTATGGATGGCTGGATCTATTGCACCATGAAAGAGGTTGTCACATCACGGCTTTCCATGTGAATGGAAGGGAGTAGCAAGGACATTTTCCATTTAAACTACAGGATTCTAGTCTTGGTTGTATTTTTATTTCCTCCTTTGCCACCCTGATTTTTGGAGTCATTCTACCCCACTGATCTCACTGGGCTTAATTGGGAGCAGCTCCATTTCTGTAGCTGGCAGACAGTGCGTTTTGTGCCACTATAGAGGTCCTGAGCAGAGAATCAATATTGCCTGTTGGGAATTTTACCACTGACTCAATTAGAATCAATCTATGTACTGGAACATGATATCATGTATTCCCCTGAAGCCTTGGTTGTTACTTCTCCCCAGCACACCATTGATCCTGAAGACAACAGCTTTTCAATAAGGATGTCACTCCTCAGAACAGGGTTCAGATAGAAAGAAGAAGCAAAAGTCCTGATGAAATTAAAGTGAGCTCTACAAGAGCAAAGCAAGTAATATATGGCAAAGGATTGCCAGCAGAGACATCTTCCTGTGCAGGCCCAATTGAAATGAATGGGTGCTATGTTGCAGCTCTGATGCGGGTCCCATTCATTTCAGTGGAGAACTAGCTGGCGAACTGTGTGCCTCCCCATTCATGTCAAGATCCAGGGACCAATACCAGTTTAAGTTTCTTGATGATCTTGGCCAACCTTCCATATCTAAAATCTCATCTAGATAGTTCATTGTCTCATTGAATTGTGGCAACTGTGAAGTGAAGTAAATGTGCAAAAACATGCTGCCATGTTATGTTAACTGATGGAGAGTCAGAAAGTGTCATGTCACTGCCTCCCTTCTTAAGTTGATTTGACACGCGATCACAACACGACAGTTTACTGAACAAAGGATAAAAACCTTGTCTCCTAATGTCAAGTTAGATTGCAAATGAATACCCAGTTATATATTTGTTTGTTTATAAAATGTGCCTGTTCCATTTGGTTATATCCATCTCTCATGTCCCCAAAATGACAGCCCTATTTAGACCTGGTGTTGGGATTTTGTTTCCTGAATGTACCTACAGGAAACAGCAGCTGAAGAGCCACTAAAGTGACAGTGTAAGGAACATTCCTGCATGCAGGTGGTTCTCCATCCTTTCTGCATTTGCACCGAGGTAAGACTGCACTAACAACGCAAGAGACAAAGTTCTGACTTTTAGGCAATGAATCAGCCCTAACTCGACCATTTAATGGCAGCATGATGGATGCAGAGGGGCGTCAAACAAGACTGCAACGGCTACTTCTGCAAAAAGGATTTCTGATTTCAACCCATCCATTTCATGAAAGTAGCCCCTGCAGACTTGCAAGAGTGCCCTTTTCGTACATTACATCACTCAAGTGAGCTGTAAAATGTGAAAGTTAGCACTGATTTATCAGGTGTTGATGGGTTCCAGAGTTCTGTGCTGGGCTATAATCGGCCTGATTGGCCCAGGAAGTTGGAAGTGTTCCCTGTGATTTTCACACAGGAAGGTGGAAAAAGAAGAGGGTATTTGGGTAAAGCTAGGGCTTAGCATAGCATTAATGCTGCTACCAGTGCCAATATCTCTGTATATTTAAATAAATAAATAAATGAATGAATGAATGAATGAATGATGCTGTGGCTCAAAGAGCTAAAATGCCAGATTAAGGAGTGGAGCAGGTTTCCTCTGGCCCAGGACATTGTATCCAGATTAGGCCCTCCAACTCATTTGCAACAAAAAACAGAAGATCACACAGCATTCACATGCACTTTGTGATATATGCAAATTTGTATCCTCCTTTATGGCTGGGGTGAAGAGCTCAAAAACCAGGGTCCACACATAAGTAATAAGATGTGTGACAGACAGAAAGCCAGCAACTGGTTAATTCCCCATGACTGCAGGTCCATACCAGAAAGGGTTCAGTTCAGTTTTTGCCTGCCACAGCTGTTGAAGGCACAAGGGCCCTGCTCTCCCCCAATGCAAAGAACTCAAGTTATAAAACCAATTGTGATACTAAGGACTTTCATGAGTAGTTCTTGGGTTGGCAGTACCACATTCAGTGCAAGGTGATCAGGTGTGGCAGACTGCAGAGGGAGTGGGGGGTCAAGACAGATGAAAGATTTGCAGCAATCAAGTCTCAGTTCCCCTTGCTTGGATACCATCAAGATCAATATTGTTTGAAAACAATCAGTGTATTCTAAGAACATTTGCTGTGGCTCTTTATTTTTAATCTAACAACTACAGCAATGTCATCAAAGAAAGACTTTCTTTCTTCTTTCTTTCTTTCTTTCTTTCTTTCTTTCTTTCTTTCTTTCTTTCTTTCTTTCTTGGATTTGATCCTTTGCATTTTTATACCTATTTAAGTCTACCCACAATAATCTTCTTTTCACTCATGGCTGGGAAAACATTCAAATGTTACTGCTGCAATCAGCTTGAGATGTATATTTTTAGGACCCTCCTTTTTTTTGCAATGTTAAGTTGCTTTAAACTGTTTTTAATATTGTGTAATATTGTGTTTTAATATTAATGCTGTATTTTTACTGTTGTAACCTGCCCTGGGACCTTAGAGAGAAAGTGGGTAATAAATTGTAAAAATAGTAGTAGTAGTAGTAGTAGTAGTAGTAGTAGTAGTAGTAATAAACTTAACTGATCCCACCTCACCAAAACCGCATTTTCTGTTAAAAAAACAACAACCACAACATAAATCCTGGGTTTCTCAATTATTTTATCTGGGCAACCATTACTTATTTACCAGAGAAGACACATAGACACACACAGAGAGAGAGAGACAGACACTGAAAATCCCTTCAAAAAGAACCAAGCAAGGGCTTTCTCCGTTGTCTAATGAAGGGACTTCCTGAGATATTCTGGAGCCATTTGGGGCCTCTATGACTCTAAAGTTCCTGATAGCACTCATTAATCACAACTGTGTCTTTATTCATTGGCTCAAAACAAAGGAAGGTGAGAGTAGACTTATATCTCACAAACCAATTGCTTCAAAGGTTGTCAGCACATTTTGCTTTATAACTTTCATTCTGCAAGAGCTGCAGACTTCTTCTTCTTTAGCAGTTCAGAACCTGGGATCTCTGCTGGACTTGTGCCCGGGACAACATTCCCCTGCTACACACACACCCCCATCTTGTGGGAAGGTCAGTGGATGAGCACAGGAGGCAAAAACCCTTCATGAACATAAATCTGAAAATATATGCAGGGATTCTGAATCTTAATTCAGTACACTGATCTGGTGGAGTCTTTCTGATAAGTTCATCCAACTGGATGAAATATTGTGATGGTTTTGAACTTTGTCCTATCAAAACTGATTCTTGCATGTTTGTACAGTGCATGAGAATGTAAGAAGAGTTCTGCTGGATCAGTTCAACATCCTGTTATCACAGGGACTGAGCCCTGCAGATGTTTTGAGACTACAGTTCCCATCATCCCTGACCACTGGTCCTGCTAGCTGGGGATCATGGGAGTTGTAGGGCAAAAACATCTGGAAGACTGAGTTTGAGGAAGCCTGGTCTGAGAGAAGCCTGAATGCAACAGCACTCTGATTGCCTGTGATTCCCAAGAACTGGTATTCAGAAGCATACTACCTCCAACAGTGGAAGAATATTAGCCATCCTCCGTGAATTCATCTAATCTTTTAAAGCCATCCAAGCTGGTGCTCATGTAGTTATCTTGTGGAAACGAATTTAAGGAAAACTGTGTGCCGTGTGAAGCACATCATTATGCAGAAGGCATCACATCTTCTACTCTACGTCTAAATGAAATTCCATTTTGCCTAAAGACTGCGCACATGTCCCATGTAATCCTATGTCTGCGTAGCCAGGATTATCTGACATCTGAATTATTCAATTATTAAGAAGCAACAGCTGTCAGTAGTGGAGAGAGCAAACAATGGATAAGCGCTCACAGTCCTTTGGACTAAGTAATCTTTACTAGGTGTTTGTCTTCAATATTCACAAATCAAACAAAGCTCTTTCCACAGGCCAGCATATTTCTCCATGGGAATGCTAAGGCCAAGAAAATGCAATGGGCAGAGGTCCCAGCCTCCCAAAGCTCTTTGAGAATGCTGGACCTTAGGAAGATGTCCATGTAGCTCCCTCTCTCCTTATTAATTGATCAGCTTCAACCTTCATTTACTTTCCTGCGTAAGAACCATTGTGTGGTATCACCTATTTTCCTTCCTGCGCAAAGAGAAAGGTAATGCAACACTAGCAGAATTGCCCTTAAGATGATGATAATTTGCTAAAGTCTAAAGTGGTGGGGAACTTTTTTTTTCCAGATCTCAGGCCATATTTACATTTGGACAATCTTCTGGGGGCCATATGCCAGTTGTGTGCCTGAGGCAAAAGGGGGTGAAGCACTGAATGAAAATTTCACCTCAATACACTAGGCTAGTTTCTACACATAATCACACAATCATGTTTTGCTGCACCATTGTCAACATTTGTAAGAACTCATCTGGAGGCTAAAAGAGTACTATGAGATAACTACAGGTTCAAGTAGAGTTCTACCTTCACTATTTTTCTTCTTAGCGAATATGATTTAATAGCTGTTAGTCCTCGAATAGCTTTAGAACCTTGTAGGAAGATTTTAAAATCTTCGGTCAACCATAAAACAGACCGTGCTCAACATCACTTTTAAAAATTGTGACGGGAAAAGGAATAAAGGAACAGAGGGGTTTCCCCCCCCCCTTTAATTAGTAGTAGCAGTGATATCAGAAAGTGACCCACCCACCCTCCCTTGTTTGGGCTTGTGCTTTGACCTTGCTATGCCTGTCATGCGGTCGTCCGCCTTGGTGCGGGGGCCTGGTAGGAATTTTTCCATTTGGCTGATTAGTGTGTGCCATTTGGTTTTTGCCTACTGCGTAGCAAATCATCACAACTTGTAAGGTTGGCGGTTAGGCATTGGTTTAAATTGGTTGGTGGAGGGGTATAGATTGGCTATGCCTGCTCCTCCAATGCTGCTGCTGCACGGGAATCCCGTTAAAGGAATTCAGGGGCTTACCATCCTTTTGTCCAAACCCCTGGAATCGGGTTTGGGCCGCATAAGCCCCTGGGAGCATGTGGGGAGAAGCTGAGGGTCGCAGCTTCAGTTATCCCTGATCTTGTTCCTCCACACTGGCTTTCGCTGGAATCCGGGAGTCAGTGCTGTCCCCCAAGGCAGGGGTGGGACAGATAGTAATAAGCAATGCCTAAGCAACCACTTACAATTTGTATGTTTAATAAAGTTGTGGCCAAATTTATGCCAAAAACCTTAAACAAAAATTTATGAGTGATGTGTGAGTTATTGGGGTAGGGGTGTTTTGGGGGACCTCAGCACACAAAACACTTAACTAGACACTGCACTCAGGCAGAAATCATCTCATCAGGAGATCAGTTTCAAACAATCTAGGAATCAGGTCTTTAGTGTGGCAGCATCTACCTGTTACATATGGTATCTTTGGAGCCCATTGAAGACTTTCCCATTCTCAAAAAGTCTTTTAAGTGGACATCTTTATCCCAGTCTCTATCTATACTGATTTGAAATAGTTTTTAATTATTTGCTTATATGGCCTTGCTTTCACACAAATAATTCTTTTTCATGGTTTTATTGTGGGTGTTTTAAACTGTGAAATCACTTCCATATATTTTGTGGCAAGTGATTTCTAAACTGAATCAAATGAATGAATAAAACTTCCATTCTGTACAAGCAAAGAGAGAAAGGGAGGGAGGAAGAAAGGAAAGAAAGAAACAAACAAACAAACAGGGAAGGCAATAAAAATTCATAGAATGGAAGCAAACAACTGATTTTTAATTAAGGTAAATGTTTATTTTGCTCTTTGGAAGAGGCTCACCAGTGTTGTAGAGAGTTGTTGTTTTTAAAGTAAGTTGTAGTAACAATAAGAGCAAAAGGATGCCAAAGACGGTCAAAATATTTGATTAAATTTACTGTTATGAGTATTTTTTTTGCCTAAAGTGAATTTTGATGCACATTTCGAGGTAAAACATTTGACAGATTTCAGAAGCCCAAAAGTTTGCTTAATAAAAACTAAATAATAATAATAATAATAATAATAATGGTGTATCAATGTTCCAAAAAGGTGTGGGAATTGCCTGTCCCTAGCCAGGATGCAAAGATTCCTGTGCTTTATCCCAAAACCTGGGAGCATAATTATAGATGACAAAAACATAGTTCTATATGTATAACAATATTGATTTCAGTGGGCTTAACTCTGCACTGGGTTCTAGCTTAGAGTTCTCAAGGATCTACAACCAATCACAGCTTATTGATTTACAGTGTGTATGAAAGACTGGTCCTCCAGCTTTTGGAAGCAACTTTTAAGGGAGCACAAAAGTCTATTGTCAGGCCTGAGAAGCGCTGGTCAACAATCAGAAAACACTCGGATATGGCAGCCTCTTCTACAATGAAATAATAGGAGTAAGGAACAATGGTTTAGAGCTGTTGACTGAGAGATATGAGGCAATAAATATGCCAGATCTTTAACTGATTTACAGAGCAATCCTACACTCATGTTACACCAGGATTAGAGGTCTGTCACCTCTATGTGGGGAGAACAGCTGCCCAATGCAATGTGTTCTCAGTCTGGGAGGGAAGAGGAAACAACACAATCAGAAAATACAAACATAGCAAGCAAGCAAACAAACCAAACAAACACCCTAGCATCCTTAAAAACTCTGCCATAACCCACTATGCTGGTGATATTGGCCTTCATCTGTCGACATGCAGAGGCAGCCAATGAACTAACAACAATGTATATTTCAGTGGACATTTCACCAACATATTTTTCCTGGTAGTGGAGCCCTTAGTATAGCAGGGCTCCTAAGGAATTTTACAGCCGCTCAGCCAGCCTATTCTCTGTATAGCCCTTAAACAATTAATGAACTGGTTTTGGAATAACATATTTTAAAGACTTTAAACATCATTGAAGATGCTTTTCTAAGGCTCATAATACATTGAAGGCAAAAGTTCCCTGAAGAACTGGTGTTCTTCAGCCATGATTTGAAATACAACTTGGCCTTGATAATAGCAGAATTGAGACATACATGAAACTCGGGCATATTTACTGGTCATGTTGAATACCCTTTCAGATAAAACTTCCTGTGGCTTGGCTTCCGCATTCCTTTTGTCACAGAGCCACACTCTTTGGGAGTACAAAGAAGTCTAGAAACATAATAAATTGGTCCGTGCCTACATATTCCTTCGCTCAAGGAGGGATGCTCTCTTGGAGTACCAAGTCTAGAAGCTTAATTGACAGGTACACTTTTAAAAGCCTTCAGTTAAACCTTCAATATATCAAAAAAAATATTGTCGAAAACTTGCAGTATTACTATATAGAGATGAGTGTTTTGAACTTGGAATCACTTTTCACAAAGAGACTCCTCTCCCCCTCCCCCCGAGGTGTATTACTTTTCTTGTTTTCTTGTGTTGTATTACTTTTCTAGGCAGCTGAGCACTGCCTGTCTGATGGAAAATGCCTTTTCATGCCCAGGTGTGTCAAAAAGGTCCACTGAAACACCCTTGGTGACCTTGATGCAGATTTAATCTGTCACGGTGCACACATTTTAGCTCTAGTCCCGTCTTCCTGCCGTCTGGTCCTATAAAAAGTCAAGCAGATATCTTTTCATTCACTTGCAACATTTGGAGTGACCTTGGCAATGGCCTAATCTATCTTGGCAGATTCAAGATAGAGAAACAAGCAATAGAGACAGACCTGCTGCTTTCTGCTATTGATCAGCGTCTTGAGTGAAAGCTCATTATGAGCAAAAGGAACGTGCCAGGCACGCGTTCTCCTACAGAGTCTCTGAAAGGAAGACCAATAAAGACAGAGGTGGAGCAATACTTCCCTTGACTGAGGGAGAGGACTTCAAGAATAATAAAGTTCACTCAGTGCAATACAGGAAGGCCGTCGAAGCAAGGAGATACATGTGTAATAATATTCAGCAACTACCAGTTTCTACCCAATCTTAAGACTTGTGATGGCCATAGATGATGCTGAAATAAAACATTTCAATATATCATTCTACCTAAAAACATAAATGAGCATAAACTCAACTTGTCTCACTTTGCTGTATCGAGGACTGCAATCCAATGGACAGCTACCTGGAATTTATATCCCATGGTATATAATGGGACAATTTGGTCAACACATCCATATGATTGTGCTGCAGGATCTGCGTGGCTGAACTTTGTGTTGGTGAGTACCTTTTAGCACTTGACAGGGTTCCCTCTACTCAGCATGGAAAGCCATCTAACCAGAGCGCACCATCCCGCAACAGGCCCTGTCAACCATGTGGTCAGCCGTAAGGCTTAGATGTATTAAATCCACATGGAGAGTCAAGGGAGAACATTTCTGATCGTTTCAGCCAACCCATCAACCCATATGGTTCCTTGTCACATCAGGTCCTTCTTAACACCAGCATCAGCAAGAAAGCCTTTCTTGATGGTCCTTACTTGATTTCCAACCCCACTGGTACCCGTGAGCCTTATTCAGACATTCTTCAACCCCATGTTGGACATGGCACACAAAAATCGAGATATGCTAAGTAGTCCCGCCCCCACTGCTGCATGTTCCTCTATCATTATCCACACCAATAGCAGAGCTATCTGGAGAGAGAGAGAGAGCTTTGTGCTTCTAGATGTATGCACATGATGCCTGAAAACTAAGGGCTGTAGCCACAAACACTATAGTCTCTCCTAGGCATTTGCGCACTCATTTGCACCTACATTTATACAGTCACCACCCCCCAGCATAACAGAAGTTCTCTGGGTGGCTCACTGTGCAATCAGTAAACAAACAAACATTATAACACACTCTAAAACAATAGAAACTACAGCAAATTAATTTTTAACAAGAAACATGATGAAAACTCAGTTTTAAACTCTTGTCTAGAACAAAGTCCAGGCTGTGAAGCAGAAGTCACATCAAAGGCATGGTTGAATAGAAAAGTCTATTTTGGCACTAGGAAATGAGAGGAAGCTCATTCACTTTACTGTTTACAATTAATTACTCTCCCGCTCACAACACCTCCCCTCCGGAAGGAGGAGAGGCCTTATTTTTATTTATACCCCACCCATTTGGCTGGGTTTCCCCAGCCACTCTGGACAGCTCCCAACAAAATACAAAAAAAAACAGGATAAAACATCAAACATTAAAAACTTCCCTAAACAGGGCTGCCTTCAGATGTCTTCTAAAAGTCAGATAGTTGTTTATTTCCTTGACATCTGATGGGAGGGCGTTCCACAGGACGGGCACCACTACCAAGAAGGCCCTCTGCCTGGTTCTCTGTAACCTCACTTCTCGCAGTGAACCTACCTAATTTACACCAAAATGCTGCTCTCCTCTGAAATGTGCACTTCTGTACATTTGATGATGCAATCATTCACACCTTTGGATGAATGGCTGTCTTCCCTCCTTCTTCCCTAAACCTCATAAAGTGTTGTACCCCTAGAACTTCACAGTGCTTGGAGAAGTCAGGGAAAGTACAATAGCATGTCCTAGACCCTTTGATAAAATTGCATTTCTTTAAACACTGCATAGCCCACTGTGTGGTTATTATGACAGTAAGAGAAAGAACAATGGGGACCAGTACTAGCATTTATGTGATACTACAGTGAGGATCAGGATGCATGGATTTATGAGAAGTTATTATCATTATCATTATTATTATTTAATATTTACTTATTCCCTGTCCTTTTTCCCTGATGGAATTCAGATGAAAATAAGAACTGCTAAAAATATATTGGAGGGGGGGGGGATAATTAGAAAACTATTAAGCATTAAAAGAAATGTTAGAATTAAAACTATATACATATACAACATCTATTAAAACCATAGAAATAATTACAAAACAACAACAACACAGCACCAGCCCTTTCATTAAAAACAGTCTAAAGGGAAGTTTTCCCTCTGCACATAATTGTTGCATTATAGGGAAGCATTGCATCTTTCTCTTTCTACACATAACTGTGGCCTTATGGGAAGCATTGCTTCTTTTCTCTTGCATTCTGGGAAGTCTTGCTTATAATCTTTTCTCTGTTTCTGCACACACTGTACGAACCTGTTCCAAACACCAAGACATTCTCTCATCGCTCAGTTCACCTTAAGTTCATGGTGACTTGTTCTCCATGCATAGTCGACCACATCTATAGAACTTGATTATTGTATTCTTTCATGTTATGATCAATCATTAGTAATTGTTTTATGCCATATTAATCTTTAGTTATTATTAATTAGGAGGTTTCATGCTTGTCTAGTCCCAACCTCGTTTCCCAGCCTTTAATCTACCGGTGATTAATGTTCACATGTAATTCCCACCCCTCACATGTAATTCCCGCCTTGTATGTATGTTAACCAATCAGCATTAAGTTTCTTTGTGTTTGTATCAACCAATCAGCCACAAGCACACCTGTGGCAATGTTTGTAATATTCAATAAAAGAGAGTTCCCGGGACTTCCCCGGCAGACGCCTCATGACACCCACTACTCGTCTGTCGTGATTTTCATTCCTACAACAGTCGGTTCTCAAAAGCCTGTTGGAACAAGAAATTCTTCACTTGCCAGTGGAAGGAAAATGAGGAAGCAAGGCTAACTTCTCCAGGGAGGGAGTTTCAAAGTCTGGGAGCAGCCACCAAAAAGACCCTGCTTATAGGAATAAGCCACTGGAGTTTTGTTTTCTTTTCATAAAGTACACTAATACCAGGATGTTTTATGATTTTAAAACAGGATGGGAAAAACCACTGGTCAGATTGTAAGAAGAGAAGAGAAGAGAAGAGAAGAGAAGAGAAGAGAAGAGAAGAGAAGAGAAGAGAAGAGAAGATAGCTGGGACTTTACAAACTCACTCAAAAAAAAAAAAAAGATGAAGAAAAGGAGAAGGAACAACAGTACAGTGGTACCTTGGGTTACATACGCTTCAGGTTACATACGCTTCAGGTTACAGACTCCGCTAACCCAGAAATAATGCTGCGCAGCAGCAGCAGGAGGCCCCATTAGCTGAAGTGGTCTTCTGGTTAAGAACAGTTTCAGGTTAAGAACGACCTCCGGAATGAATTAAATACTTAACCCGAGGTACCACTGTATTTGAAAACAACAGAAAACAGTAAAACACATCATACCACTCCACCTGGAATGGAATGGCAGCCTTCCCTTGTTCCTCTCACTCCTCATCTGAAGTTGCGTCTGTTCTCCAGTAGCACTGTCAGTTTGGTGTGTGAAAACGACATGGCCCTTTAAATGGTCAGTTTCGTTTTAAAATATCCAGCTCTTCACAAATAAAAGAGAAATGCCCTAGATAAAATTAGGCAAAAGCCAGACATCAGAAGAAAGAGAAATCTCAGAGCAGGACTCTGGGGACAGGTATCAAGCATCCGAGTGAGCAGGCATATATACTGTGTGAGCAGCTGATATATCCTGTTAAATGTCAGTTTCATTAAAGGTCACTGGCTGTATTGATTTCCGAAAAGTTTTAACATAACTGACTCTGTCAAGCAATTCTTTCACATGTTGGATCAGAGAGCAAAATCATTTTAACGCAGATGGGAAAAGCCAGGTGTGGGATTCAATTTGCTGCTAATAGTCTAAAAATATTAAAGCATCACCCAGGTGCTGTAATTTCTAGGGATGCAATTAAAAGTGTAGTTTTTAAAATAATGGCAGAGAGAATATATATATATATATATATATATGCAGGTTTTGGTGTCCTCGGGTGTCTTCCCGTGTAAAAGTTGGGGTGTCTAGGCGACGTTTCGATGAGGTCTCACTCGTCATCTTCAGGCTGGTGCTTTCGGCTTCTTGTTACTGGAACAGAGCAGGATCTCAGTGTTTGAGTTCCTATAAATACTGTAGAGGGGGTGTGGTGTATAGCCTCCAATGTTCTGGGCAGAGAGGAAGTTCCCAGGCTAGTGTGCCTTTTCTTCTTTTGTTCCTTAATTACTTGAGAGATATCTTGAGTGATTTCTTGAGTGATATCCTGAGTACCACTTAGGTGGGTCATTAGGTGTGGATTAGTTGTTAAAGTCTTTGTGTCTTGACCTCTTGAACTTTGTGAAGAGTTTTCCTGAGAAGATGGCTGTACTGTACTTAGTTGTGCTCTGGCTTGGCTTCGTGTATAGGGGCGAGCTGTGGTTTTGTGGCTTGTGTCAGCCAGATCTGTGTAGGGATTGCAGGGGGGTGCAGCATCCGGAGGTGCCACCATGGATTGGCTACTGGATGGTGTCTGTAATTCATCTGTGGAGAGGGTCTGGGTTTGGGTCTGGTGTGGTTGATTGGTGTTGGCGTTCTGTGTGCCTCTGGATCTGGTGTCAGTTTTTGTGGGGAGGGCTAATTTCCAGATGTCTGGCAAGCGGGATGTGTCGTCACGCTTGTTCATGTTGTGAGGGTGTTTCTCTATCTCGATGGCTTCCATGATTATTCTCTTGTGGTGATGTTCCGTGTTAAAGAGCAATTTGGAATCTGCAAAATTAATTTCGTGTCCTGTTTCTTTCATGTGTTGGAAAAGAGAGGAAGTTTTTTCTTCTTTTTTGACGGCATTCTTGTGTTCTGCGATACGTGCATTTATTCGTCTGTTTGTTTGTCCAATGTACGTGGCTGGGCAGACTTTGCAGGGTATTTCATAGATCCCTTGGTTTTCCAACTGGATTTTATCCTTGGGGTTTCTGAGGATATTGGCTATTTTTTGGTTGGTGCAAAAGGCTGTTTTGATATTGTGTTTATGGAGGATTTTGCTAATTTTATCTGT
This sequence comes from Podarcis erhardii, assembly GCF_964252035.2. NCBI lineage: Eukaryota > Metazoa > Chordata > Lepidosauria > Squamata > Lacertidae > Podarcis > Podarcis erhardii. The sequence continues at coordinate 91,460,089 of NC_138498.1, read as the reverse complement.
AGTGCCCTTGATATAAGGAAGGAGGGCCATGCCATTGTTTTCTTCTGTGTCTTGGTTTTTGGGGGGTGTTTCCTTTTGGATTAGCTTCGTAATCCTGTTTTGCTGGTATCCATTGGCAATTAACACGTTTGAGAGATTCTGTAACTCAGTTGTCAAGTGGTCTTTGTCAGCCAGGCGTTTGGTTCTGGAGATGAGAGTCTTGGCTACGGAGTTTATTTGTGCAGGGTGGTGGTGTGATTGTGCATGTAAGTAGCGGTTGGTGTGTGTTTTTTTCCGGTAGATAGTGTGTCCTAGGGAGCCATCAGGTTTTTTGTAGATTAGGACGTCAAGGAAGGGAAGTTGGTTGTTGGCTTCTATTTCCATAGTGAATTGTATTTTGGGGTGTAAGTTGTTGAGATGTGTGAGGAAGCTATCCAGTTTTTCTTTCCCGTGTGGCCAAATTACAAAGGTGTCGTCAACATATCTGAGCCAAAGTTTGGGTTTGTGTTCTGACTTGTCTAAAGCATTGGTTTCAAAGTGTTCCATGTACAGGTTTGCGATGACCGGTGAGAGGGGTGATCCCATAGGTGCTCCTTCTTTGTGAGAGGGGTGATCCCATAGGTGCTCCCAAACCCAGACCCTCTCCACAGATGAATTACAGACACCATCCAGTAGCCAATCCATGGTGGCACCTCCGGATGCTGCACCCCCCTGCAATCCCTACACAGATCTGGCTGACACAAGCCACAAAACCACAGCTCGCCCCTATACACGAAGCCAAGCCAGAGCACAACTAAGTACAGTACAGCCATCTTCTCAGGAAAACTCTTCACAAAGTTCAAGAGGTCAAGACACAAAGACTTTAACAACTAATCCACACCTAATGACCCACCTAAGTGGTACTCAGGATATCACTCAAGAAATCACTCAAGATATCTCTCAAGTAATTAAGGAACAAAAGAAGAAAAGGCACACTAGCCTGGGAACTTCCTCTCTGCCCAGAACATTGGAGGCTATACACCACACCCCCTCTACAGTATTTATAGGAACTCAAACACTGAGATCCTGCTCTGTTCCAGTAACAAGAAGCCGAAAGCACCAGCCTGAAGATGACGAGTGAGACCTCGTCGAAACGTCGCCTAGACACCCCAACTTTTACACGGGAAGACACCCGAGGACACCAAAACCTGCATTCCTGTACCCGTGAAAATCTACGAAAGCAAATATATATATATATATATATATATTTGCTTTCGTAGATTTTCACGGGTACAGGAATGCAGGTTTTGGTGTCCTCGGGTGTCTTCCCGTGTAAAAGTTGGGGTGTCTAGGCGACGTTTCGACGAGGTCTCACTCGTCATCTTCAGGCTGGTGCTTTCGGCTTCTTGTTACTGGAACAGAGCAGGATCTCAGTGTTTGAGTTCCTATAAATACTGTAGAGGGGGTGTGGTGTATAGCCTCCAATGTTCTGGGCAGAGAGGAAGTTCCCAGGCTAGTGTGCCTTTTCAAGACACAAAGACTTTAACAACTAATCCACACCTAATGACCCACCTAAGTGGTACTCAGGATATCACTCAAGAAATCACTCAAGATATCTCTCAAGTAATTAAGGAACAAAAGAAGAAAAGGCACACTAGCCTGGGAACTTCCTCTCTGCCCAGAACATTGGAGGCTATACACCACACCCCCTCTACAGTATTTATAGGAACTCAAACACTGAGATCCTGCTCTGTTCCAGTAACAAGAAGCCGAAAGCACCAGCCTGAAGATGACGAGTGAGACCTCGTCGAAACGTCGCCTAGACACCCCAACTTTTACACGGGAAGACACCCGAGGACACCAAAACCTGCATATATATATATATATATATATATATATATATAATTGCAGAAATAAAAATGCAAAACTTTGCACTACTAGGCAATCAAACCTCAGTTTATTAAGCCCCGGTCTGCACAAGGCTTTTCAATGTACATGAAGGCTCTTTAAGCCTTCCTTTGAACAAACCATGTTTACAGCAGGAAATAGCCAGTTAAGCATAGTTTCCCATTTTGTGTGAACCAGGAAACTATGGTTACCCAGTTCCCTGACTTGTTCCAACACTGACTTGTTCCAAAACTAGTTACTATTCTTCCAAACTTGGTACAAAACTGGAAACAATGGTTAATTAGATTATTCCTGGCTTGATTGTTCTGCACCAAGAAGGGTTGGGCAAGGGAGCTATGTGTCCTCCTCAGACCATGTGTACTGCTAAATACACAGCATGGAAACTTCCACTGTAGCTAGTAAAAGGAGTTGCAGAGACCTAACAGACTGATAACTTGGAAAGTATCTCTGTTACTCTGTCATGAGGTGTTTAACTTTCAATCACATGAGTAGTACAGTATTCAGTTGCAAATCTCCAATTTGTTTGAGTTAGTCTTTGTTCTTTTTCTCAAACACTGGAGAAGAAATGATGTGTGCTAATGATTCTCTCCAGGAGGAACACATCCTCAGGATGATAGTATGTCATCTGCATACTATCCCTTGCTTTTTCCTGTAGGGCTAATTGCAGTTGTTATCCATCGTCAACAGGCCATTGAGCCAATCACCCATCTCCTACTACCTTTCTGAGAAATACCCCTCCCACTATATATAAGGGTCTGGTGGCTTCTATTTCAGTGTATCTGAAGGAGTGTGCATGCACACAAAAGCTCATCCCTAGAACAAACTTAGTTGGTCTCTGAGGTACTACTAGACTATTTTTTAATTTTTTAATTTATTTCGACTGCGTCAGACCAACACTGCTACCTACCTGAATCTAACATCCTCAGGCTGTAACTGAGGCTGTGGGAGAGACAGAGTTTTGTTTTTAGCTCTGTTTGAAGTAATTTTATAGCAAACCCTAAGATGCTGGACCTGTGCTTGGACAAGCACGTGACATTATGCAACTATTCGAATGTAACACTATTGTTTTGAATGTCTGTTTTGGAACAAGATCTGTTAGTAAAGCTTTGGAACCACATTTTGGGATGGGACAATTTTTATCTAAGAAGAGTCAGTTTTTATTAATCCTATTGCTTCCATATGCACAATATGAAACCACCATAAACAGTAGCAAGAGAAAGCAAGGTTTAAACCAAACTGAGATCAGAAACAAGCTTCCAAATGTAATCCAGCGGCAATGTCAATAATCAGGGGTCCAAGGGTCAGCAACTGAAGAGATGCAGTAGAAAAGAGGGGGAAAGAGCTTTAGAGCCTTCTAAAGAGTGTTTGTGCTTGAGATTTAACCATTGTGATTACTTTTTGTTGGCCACACCCTTAGCCCTTTCTGTTAATAAGAGGCAGTAGAAGTGCCCCTTAAAGCTATATTAAAGTTAAATGGCGGAACAGAGGTTATTAAGAGTTCAGCTAGGCCTCTTAATCTTCCCAGGGTTAACAACACTGCAAGAGCTGTTATATCTAGACTTCATTGCCTTCAGCTGCTTCCACAGCTTTTAAGCCTAATAGATAGGAGGTATGGTTTCTTAAGTAATTTCGTTCCTTATTGTGGAAAGCTCTAGAATTCACTTTGACTAGAAAATGGAAGTTGGGGGTTATTGGGCAATAATCGTTTCAGTTCATTGCACCGAAGAAAAGCACACCATTGGGGTGACTGCTTCACGAGCTCTTCTTAGATATAAAGAGCCATATCTGAATGTTGCATTCGAGAATTGGCTGATGCAAAAGGTAGTACTTAATTCTTCCTTCTCTGGTTGCTGCAGTCCCTTTCCACACTGTCACAAATACACATAAGCTTAGTCGTTGTTTGTCTGTCAGGTGTGCTTGGGAATCTGTGTACTAAAGAGTATTGCAGTTGTTGACCCAGCAGGAACCTTCTAAATCCATAGTCCTAAGAGCCCTGTGCTAAGTGAACACGGGATTGTGCCCCCATACATGCACACTGCAGCACATTTTCCAGATGTTTCAGGTCCTGCTTAGGGGTTTGCCATAGGTGGCCAGTATGAGAACAGGATGCTAGACTAGATGGGCCATTAGCCCAATTTGGCAGGCGCTTAGAATCATAGAATCCAACCCCTTGCAACGCAGAAATCTTTTGCCAAACATGGGGCTCAAACCACAACCCTGAGATTAAGAGTCTCATGCGCTACCAACTGAGCTATCCCAAACCCAAGTGACGATGGAAAAAATGGTTCTTTGTGACACGTTTAAGGAAACAGCATCCACTTCATTCCTTGATCATTCTTTGGGATATAATTTCCATAGCTGGGACATGCTGGTTCACGTATGGTTCTGTGATGAAAATACTGATATTTGAACCAATTGTGCTGGTGCTCCTCTTCACCTCCCAGGTGAGGGGACATGATAATGCGATTGCTGTAGGCACATGTTCCAGCCAGAGGTCTGCAGCTGACATGTCTCTTCCATGTAACTTTCCCCATTTCTTCTTCTTCTTCTTCTTCACAGAAAATCCATTTGCCTCAAGCTTTTGTGATGGAAGGAAGTAATTTTTACCCTCTCCAGCCTGCAGAGGTTTAATAATTTTACAGCAGCAATAAGATTACTTGGAGATCAATCTTTCCCAGCTCTGGTGATATCGCTCGTGCAATGCATCAGCCATAATGCTTGTACAGTCTGCTTCTGATTTAAACAACTGGAGGAAATGGCACCAGATGTTTCAGCAAAAAAACAACATATGAGTTTTTAATGGGAGGGATCATAGATCAGTCAGGAGGGTTCATTGCAATGATTGGATTATCTCAGCATAAGTCCATGAAACCCAAATCTTCCACTGTTACGTATATCTGAAATACTTGCATTTTCAGTGAAGGGGAGCCTTTTCTTCATTTAGAATCAAGAGGATTTCTACTAAATTACTTGAAAGGTCAGCTTTAAAATTAAAGCCATAATTTTATTGGACTGCTTCTCTCCAGTGGACATAACCATGTTTCTTTACCGTATCCGTATTATTGGATTTCTTAAATCACACTTCAGTGGTTTCCAGAAACGCACATAAGAAATTGTCAAATGCCAACAACGACTCAAACAATAACACAGAGATATTGAAGAACTGTAGTTAGCAAGTTACCTTTTGTGAAACCCCGCTGGGCAGAAGATTTGAGGGAACACCTGAAGAACTCAGCAGTTTCATTCTCTGTGTTATTCATACTCAGTGATTTAACTAACCACTGTCTATACTACCCCTTCAAATAAGTCATAGGATCTAAGCTTAATCAGCTTTATTTTATCCTCTTGAGATATGGATTCTCTGTATGGAATTCACAGAGTTGGTGGCGCCACTGTTGCTTGCTGTCTGGTTGGCTTTAACCCATGACCACTGGTGGAGGAAGGGGGTGTGGAGTTGTGGTTCACCCTGAGTGTCATCCCTGAGGGGGGTGACATCGCCACAGGTGGTGCCCCCTTGCGATGCTCACTGCTTAGCGTAGCACCCCCCTGGGATGCTCACCACAGGCGGTGCCTCCCCTGTGCTGCCCCCCCACCCCCATGGGTGGCTCGTCCCACCCCCGTGTGCACAGAGAAGCTAGCTCCGCCTCTGCCCATGACTAGGGATGTAAGAAGCTGTTGTTTTCCAAGTCACCCTGTTTTGTTTCTGCTCTTCTGCATTTTGCCTTCTGTCAAACACTGTGTTATCCGTCAGGCTGCCCACAGTGACAGTATACAGTATTTAATTACATAATTAAATATATGAGTTATATTGTCACTACATCATTCCAACCCAATGGAAGCACAATGCCAATGGGAGTGGAGGGTGGGGAACATAATAAATTGTGCGTTGTGTCTGGACTGAAAGTAACAACAGTAGGGAATACCAATCATATTCACTGGATTGTTTTCCATTCTTGTTTTCTCTTAAACCGAGCAGTGTATAAATTTTATGAAATAAAATAAAAGTTACAAAATAAACAAAGCAGTGTCTACCCATGAAGGGTTGACAACACTAGTGGCAGGAAAGGTATTGTGAGGTGAGGACAAAAGCTGGGCCATGACAGATACAAAGGCCAACATCAAGAAGGGGAGCTTTTTCCAGGACAACTGATTACCAAGTTAAAACTCAGAATGGTCTGAAGCAAAGAATAAGAGGAGCAGAGAAGTGGGAGACATGAAAGAAGAATATCAAAACTCCCTCCCCTCCAGACAGCAGAACTTTTTGGGGAGAGGGGATTTTGGGCCCCAGAACTGGGAGTCTGTTTCCATAGAGATCCTCATCTTCCACCACTGCTTATGAAATGGTGGGTGGATGAGACAAATCAGCTGTCCGTCAAATGGGTTGCCTCCAGGCTGTCAGAATTTTGCAGGAGGGAAGGAACAGCTTATCTTGAAATTTAGGTTTGTGTAATTAAAGTGGGTTAAAGTGCTCTGTCACCCTCATGTAAAAAAACCATAGTTTCTATTTAAACAAACAAACAGACTTTCTGTGGTTAGGAAATGCATTGAGAAATGTGGGGTGAGCGAATGATGTATAAACACCACACAAGCAAATCAAGAGGAATACTCATTTTCGTGACACACACACACCCCAGAAACAAATCAAAACAGATCCTCAATAAAGACGAGACATAGTCTAACATCCACATTAGCTCTATGCAAGCAAATCAGCGAGAATGCTTAGTGAACAGGATATCTGAAGGAGCCCTTAGTGGAGCTGAAAGATGCTATGAGGCATCTGGGTTTCAAACATTGCTTTAAGCCACTGCTTATAGAGAGCCTGTCTTAAGCAGAAATATAAAACTTGTAATTTTACTGCTCCAAGAATGATACACACAGATGTCACAATTAAACAATATACTGTTTAATTTACATCTTTGCCTCCTTCTGTAGATCACTGTCCCACAGTTTTCCAGTGTCCATTTCACAGGGCGCTCTTCTGACGTTATATCCGTTGCTCAGTTATCAGGTGCTACTGCAGATAAAGAACCATAAAGGACCATAAAGAAGGCTGATCGCCAAAGAACTGATGCTTTTGAATTATGGTGCTGGAGGAGACTCTTGGGAGTCCCATGGACTGCAAGAATATCAAACCTATCCATTCTGAAGGAAATCAGCCCTGAGTGCTCACTGGAAGGACAGATCCTGAAGCTGAGGCTCCAATACTTTGGCCACCTCATGAGAAGAGAAGACTCCCTGGAAAAAACCCTGCTGTTGGGAAAGATGGAGGGCACAAGGAGAAGGGGACGACAGAGGACGAGATGGTTGGACAGTGTTCTCGAAGCTACCAACATGAGCTTGGCCAAACTGCGGGAGGCAGTGGAAGACAGGAGTGCCTGGCGTTCTCTAGCCCAGTGTTTCCCAACCTTTGGTCTCCAGCTGTTTTTGGATTACAATTCCCATCATCCCTGACCACTGGTCTTGCTAGCTAGGGATGATGGGAGTTGTAGTCCAAAAACAGCTGGAGACCAAAGGTTGGGAAACACTGCTCTAGTCCATGGGGTGACAAAGAGTCAGACACGACTAAACTACTAAACAACAACAACAACTGCAGATAAGGGGGTTCAATTAAATGCATAGCCTGACTGCTGCTAGCAGTATCTCAGCTATGTATTATGACTGAAACCCAAATTTGAGAGAGCTACCTGCCCAAACTCATGCACTCCTCGCAGATCACAATGGAGAGAATTTGGATATTCTGGCAGCATCGCTATTCAGTTGTGAGTCAGCTGCAGTTCCTTCTCTACCCAGTCTCAGTCATCTGTCCTCCCACTTACCTGACTCACTCTCACACAGCCTAAGGCAACTCCCATCTGATTGACTGATGGCGCTCTAGTAGCCTTCAGGCAACTATCAATCTTGCATTTAAATCTATGCACATTAGAAAATGGCAATCATTTGGCTAAAAATCGTGTTTTGGAGTCATCTGGAAAACAGTGAAACATTACCCTTGCATTGCAAAGCCAATTACCTGGCTCTCTGCAAAGAATTGTGTCTTTAAAACTAATGCATGGGGATAAATAGTCTCAATCTCCCAACAGTAAAGTGATTATGTGTCATGCAGATGTCTGAGTTTTGCAGGTAAATTGTGGTTTTTGAAATAAAAAGAAAATAAAGAAAATGGTGGGGGAAGCGCTGAAAGTGGGAAAGCATAATTAGAACTATGTTTTGAATAATAGGTAACCATGCATAAAAAGGGCTACCTATGACCACCAGTGTAAATAAATGTTCCAAAGTCAAATAATGCATATTTACTTTATAGTTTTAGAAAGTGGATGGGATAGACTAAAAAAGATAGGTGCAAAACAGGTCTATGCTTGTAATGACTAAACGGCATGTAAGAAAATATTATTATTTTTCACAAGACATTTTTACTAGGATGGGATGTTGTTCAATCTTTCTGTTGCCAAGATTTCTTTTTTCCATCTCTTTTGCTAGATATCCTGTTTTTCACACAATATTTTCATGGGCTTATTCACAACATTTATTTATGGTGCGTATTCGTCAGATTGTTTCTCCAGATAAATTTGCACATGTGTAATAGACGCTAAAAGGTTTTTGCTGTAGCTTTTTCCTTCACATCTTGGCTGGCAGTAGCTTAGGAATGAGCTCCTCACAATGTTGGCTATGCAAGCACGCCAGGTGTAACTTGTCCTGTCCACAAGGTTCAATATGAAAAATGTGTACTGTTGTTAAATATTTCCAATAACTTTCCTAATGGCATACCAGGACATTTGTACATGAACATTAACTACAGTAGGTATTGGACTAAGTGTTACTCGTACAGGATTGTAGCCAACTAAGTTCGACTTGGACTAGACCTATTGCATATGGCTTTAGTAGAAGTGTTATAAGGAGTTAAGTATAAATAAGTATTATGGTATTAATGGAAGATAAGGTTAAAATAAGTTAAATTAATTATATGACAGAAAATAGAGAAAGAGGGAAAGGAATTGCTGAAATAATTAATAGAAGTGGAATACAAAAAGGGAGGTGAGAGGAGGTCGATGAAACGAGGGAATGAAAGATAGGGCATTGAAACGGTATGATGTATGTTTTTTAACTTTTTAATGTTTAGTTTAATATGTTAATGTTGTGTTGTGCATTGTATATTGTATTGTATTGTATTGTATTGTATTTCTTTTGCCTTTTTTTCTTTTTCTTTTCTTCTTCTTTTCTCCTTTTTTTTGTAAGATTTAAAAGTAATAAATATTATTTTTTTTAAAAAAAAAAGACTAGACCTATTGCAATTCATGGAACCCAAGTTATTATGTCCACTAACTTCAATGGGTCTCCTCTGAAGAGGAATAGCCTCTTGACAGCAGACACTGCTGTATACTGGGAGGTGTTAAGCCTGCGGCTCTCAATTTGGTGCTTCCAGCAGTGCACTCATGCAGCCCTGATCTCAGGATTGTTGCACAGATTAGCCTGGAAAAAGGAGAATACAGATAGTAATGAGGCAAGAGCCACCATTTGTAACAGGGTTCTTGGCTTCAATACAGCAGATTGCCATGTGCAACTGCCAGGGGAGGAAAAGCTAGGTACTTGTCCCTGCCTTAAATCCTGTGTCCAGTAGATCATCATCTGCCAATTGCCTGAATGTTACCTTAGGGCAAGTCCATGCAGCTGCAGTAGCAGCACCAACTTGGAATGAATGAATGAAACTTGGAATGAATGAAAGGCAGACTCATCTTCATGAACAAAATAATAACCAGCTGATGGAATGGCTTGCTGCACTTCTCGTTGCCAAGATCCACCACGGGGGGGGGGGCATCCAAACTGGATCAAGGAAAGCACCTGAAGCTGGCATCTGAAAATACTCGATCTAAAAGCAAGAGAAGGGACCAACAATGCTGTTCGGCAAGTCTGGCATGTGTCTTGGCACAAAAAGAACATTGTAATGTAGCTACTGCAACACAAACACTTGGATCAAGCACATCACCCTATGTTTGTCAGATCACTGGGGGCCTGGGTGCAGAGGCTTGGAGGATGGAGATCCAGACTCCAGGGAGGGCCCAAGTCTTCCACACTTCTACCCCCTTTGCCTTCTCCTTTCACTCAGGGGCTAGCAGTAAGCCTAATGACAAGTTGGCTGGGTCTCAGCTTCTATCACCACAGGTGCAGGGCATCCCACCCAAATGAGTGCTCACTTACTTGCCCAGTCTTGGGACTCCAGCCACTTGCCACACTAAAGCTGTTCAAAAGGAAGGTACAGAGGGCATATTGCTTGCAAGCCCAATCTCCTAGCTCACACCTATCCATGTATTTAGGATACCTGCTGATTCTTGTTACATGTCTTAAATATTTTACAATCTAATCTGGAAGTTAAAGCCATTGCCAGGACCAGAGATGTGAGCTCAGGTTCTTCATCAGATAGAAAGGGGCAGGATGAAAATAGTACACCATGTCAGCTTTTGCTCAAATGAAGTATTGACTATAAAATCTCTTTATTGACCAGGAAAAAAGAACACAGCTCTTCCCTGTTGTTTGAAGACAATCCCAAAGAATTTTGCTCCCCTTATGCATTCATTCAACATGAAAAATAACATGCTTTCCATGATGTACAATAGATAGTACTCCCAGTGGCAGATCTCAGTAGGATTAGATGTAGGGTATTCACTTAGCACTTCTTTTTATTCCTAAAGGTCAACGAAACAATTGTTTTTGCTCCAGGCATTTTATGAAATTACCCAAGTGAAACAGCCATTTTGTCAATGCAATCTTTTCCCCAGAACAGTGACTGTTGCTAGTCAAGTCAAGGAAAAGGCAGCATATCTAATCTTTCTGAAACATGTTTGATTTTACTACAGACTGGCGAGGGATGGATCCAGTGCCATTAGGCACCTGCAGCAGTGCTGCGAGTGTTACAACGTGCTTTGTATTCAACAGGTCCCAGGCTCAATCATATCCATCTCCAGGCTCCTGTCTGGAACCCTGGAGAACTGCTGCCAATCAGTGTAAGCAATACTGAACTAGATGGACCAATGGGCTGGCTTGATATAAGGCAGCTTCCTATGTTGCTTTACATCAGAGATTTTGCACCCAGAGATTTTAGTAAACTGCCCTTAAGGGTGTGTGATATACAAAGTGAATGTCTTAAAAAAAATATATATGTCACCACTTACTACATTTCAATACCGTTATACGGAATTTTCTTTTCATCATATAAGCAGAGTTTGTTTTATAAGGTACAACGACCAAGAGCAATGACTCTATGCCTTCCACATGCACTGCGTCAGGAAGAATTTGGGCATCACATGCAGGGCCGGATTTAGGTTTGATGAGGCCCTAAGCTACTGAAGGTAATGGGGCCTTTTATATGTCCAGCTGTCCTTTGTCAACAACAAATTGCCGCTGTTTTTGTGTTGAATATGTGGGAATGTTCAGGGGTGCAGGAGAGGATATATTGTGAGATTATATCCTAATCCAACTTGTGCTAACAAGTTTCCAAAATATCAGCAGAGTTTATGACATTCCTGTTTTAGTTCACAACGGTAACGTCTGCACAGGTTCGCTAGAACCACTATAATAATTACTCTGGTAATTTCCCCTTTTGTTCCCTCTTAAAATACAAGACACGACACAGTCTTTATAAAAGTATAAAAGAGTTTACTCACGTTCTGTTCACAATGTGATCCCAGAAGGCAGACAGCTTTAAAAAGGTTACATACACTTAGAATCTATCTCATAGCAAGATAGTCCTTATCTCCTCTCTTGGCTGGGAGCCAAGAGAGCATCCTTAGATGTTTCCTCATTGAAGGAAAATGGCAGAGAGAGATATGGCTGCCTGCCCTGTGCTTTTATCATTTACCTGCACAGGTGAGGCCACACCCACCTCTGGTCACATGCGGAGGAAGTCCGTCCCAGGAAGTTTACCTGCTTGCTGGACTGACATCCCTCCCCATGTTCTAACATGTACACTCTAGGAATGTTGTCATTGACTGCTCCTGTGTTTACATCCCACAGAATATACAGTGGTACCTCAGGTTAAGTACTTAATTCGTTCCAGAGGTCCGTACTTAACCTGAAACTGTTCTTAACCTGAAGCACCACTTTAGCTAATGGGGCTTCCTGCTGCCGCCACGCCACCAGAGCACAATTTCTGTTCTCATCCTGAAGCAAAGTTCTTAATCCGAAGTCTTATTTCTGGGTTAGCGGGGTCTGTAACCTGAAGCGTATGTAACCTGAGGTACCACTGTATGCTATATAGTAATTTATGGACCTAATAGGTATCTAAAGCCATTTGCACATGCAGAATGTCGGCACCCTATATATAGAAATGAGGAAACCAGTGATATGTTAGGGCTAGCAGACGGGGCCCATTGCTTACATCATAGGAACCTATACAACACAAGACACTGTTGCTGTATGTAGGTTTTATTTTATTTGTTTTTTATCTTATATTTTGGAAATGTACATCCAGTTTCTTTTTTCTTTAATTTTTTTTTTTTTTTTTTTTTTTTTTGAGGGGCCCACCTAAGCTATAGCTTGTTTATCTTATATGTAAATCTGGCACTGATCACATGGCAGGACAGAGTCTCAAACAAGCTCTCCCCAAGCTCACACTCCTGTCTCAGCGATATCTATGCTGGCTTGGTCATGTACACAGAATGGAAAATGGCAGGATCCCCAAGGATGTGTTCTTTGGGGGCTTTCTGCTCCCAGGCCAGTTGGCAGACCAACTCTGCATTACAAAGATGCCTGCAAATGTGACATGGAGGTTGGCAATATCAACCCTGCAATGTGGAATCCTTGCAGATGACTGCAAAGCCTGGAGACAGGCAGTCGAGTGGCGCATTCATAGCAGGATAAATGACCGCTGGGAGGAGCGTAGAGAGAAGAAATGTCATGGCGCATCTGCAGCAGAAAAACTGGACGCCTTCATCTGCCCCAGCTGCAACAAAACATCTCTCTCCTGTATTGATCTCTACAGTCACAGCTGTAACCTTCCAACAGTTTGACCTCACCCCCAAAGATGCAGTCCTTCATTGTCTCCTGAGGCAGATGGATGCCAACCAAAAAAAAAAGTTTTATATGGTATGGCTATTCTCTATAACTGTTTGTTGACTTTTGGTAATCCCTCCACTTTCCTCTAAATCCTCACAGATTAATTATTTTATTTAATCCAATAGCTTCCATGCAGAAAACTCAATTTTTCTGTTTGTTCATTCAAAAAACAACAACGACCAGACCTCAGATTTATTGATTTGCCATCTATAGGACCAAGAACAGTTATCACAGAATCTTCCAAGTGAGTCAAAGTTGTCCTTCCTCTAAATGTCAAGATATTTACTGTATTTTTTGCTCTATAAGACTCACTTTTTCCCTCCTAAAAAGTAAGGGGAAATGTGTGTGCATCTTATGGAGCGAATGCAGGCTGTGCAGCTATCCCAGAAGCCAGAACAGCAAGAGGGATTGCTGCTTTCACTGCGCAGCGATCCCTCTTGCTGTTCTGGCTTCTGAGATTCAGAATATTTTTTTTTCTTGTTTTCCTTCTCCAAAAACTAGGTGCGTCTTGTGGTCTGGTGCGTCTAATAGAGCGAAAAATACGGTATATACCTACTTGTTTGACAAATGTTAGCACGGTTTTACCATATTCCATATTTTAATTTGGCTGTAGCAGCAAATTCTTGAAGTTATGATCTAAGCATAATGGTCATGGGAGGTGGAATCTTGTTTTGACATCATTTATATTGCTGCGTTTAGCTGGTCCAAAATGGTGGCTAGACCGTTGATGGAGACAGATTACCAGCAGCACATAACATTTAAAAGTTTGTGCCGGTTGCCCAGGAGAGGTCTAAGCTTCTTCTATTGATTTAAAGGGCACTTAGCAACTTGGGTCCAGGATAAGTGTGGCAGCCAATCAGAAGTCATACTTTGGTTTTCAAAGGTTTTGGAAGTTGGACTTCTGGAACAGATTCTGATCAACTTCCAAGGTATGGCTGTACTAAAGAGGACATAAATGCAGAATACATCCCCCACTTTGGCCTGTGGATGAGATTGGCACACAAGAAGCAGGGTTTCCTCACACCACCACCTACCCTGCTCTGTTACTCAGGGAAGGAGGGTTCACCATAGCACGATGGTGCCTAAATTAGCAGATAGGTTAGTCATAATAGCAGAGGAGTGTGGGAAGTCAGCTCCAAACAGACTCCTACCCCACCCCACTTAAAGATGAGCAACAGAAACAAGCAATAAATCATACTGCCTTACATTCTAATTTAGGAACCAAAAGCCTGGGCAAACACCTGAAAGCTAGCGACATGGGTGGCAGGCTTGTTTCCCTGAACTAGAGAAGGGAGAGCATAAGAACACAAGGAAAGTCTCTTGTATCAAGTAGTCTCAGGGAGGTAAAATCAGGTGCAGCAGGTGGGCTGGAGGTTAGAGTCAGATGGCATGGTTGGGGAGTAAATTGAGACATGAGAGGAATACAAAAATAGGCAAAATGCCTATGGAGGATGATAGACATGACATGAAAATAATAATTAAAACTCCCTTATCAATTCTGACACCACCACACCACCCTCAAATTTTATTTTTTAAAAAAGATTTTTTTAAAATGCTCAATAAATGTAAGTTATCAAAAGACAACAGGAATGAGTTGTCCTTTCAAGTTGAGTGAGGCAATCAGTCTTTTGTGGACAAGGAAAAAAGATTGCAGGAAGTCGTGATTTTTGAGGGAAGTGTAAGGTAAAGAAAATAACTTTGTTTTGCCAAGAATAAAGATACCGTCAAGCCCTGGAAATGCAGTAGTACCTGTGGAGATGGCAGCCAAGAATGATTAACATTAGCAGAACTTAAGTTGTGCAATCAATTGCAAAGCGATTTTTTACCGGGGGCAGGGGGGAAGGGAGGAGACAGTCAAAGTCACTTACATCAACTTCACAATAATGACCGCTCCCCACTTAAAACGGGGGGCGCCTTTTGCGTGGACGCGTGCAGCCCTGGATCTGGAGTGGCCCCATCAGCATAGGCTTTGCCTTCCCCCAGGTGGGATACCTGGAGGTCCCCGCCTACCCCAGCGAGTTGTCCAATCCCACCTGGGGGAAGTGTTGCCAGGGAAACCAGGCCAGGTAAGGGGAGGGATTACCTGCCCACACAATAGAGGGTGGATCTTAATTGTTAATCCTCACTTGGCTCCAGAGCTTCCATTCCACATGACGGGGGGACCACTCGGGATCTGGGGACTCCGCCTGTCCACGCAAATGATTTCAAGTCTTGTTGTAAGGCACATGGAGAACTGAATGACTAAACGAGCTGCTTTTGCACAAGGTAATTCCGAACACTACTGAAATTGCAGCAAGTCTAGTCCTTACTCACCAATCATTGGCCCACAAATAGGGAACCTACAGCCCAATAGCCTTCACTGGACTCCCATCAATCCCAGCCAGCATCATCACCAGCATCATAATTGTATTGTTTATATGCCGCCCATCTGACTGGATTGCCTCAGCCACTGGTCAGGGATCATGGGAGTTGTAATCCAATGCCTAAAGGGGCAGCTGCTCTAAGACTATCACAAAAGATACTGTCCTGTTGAATGACATCTGATCAACAGTACCCACAGATTATTATTTATCATTACAATTATTATTTATGAGTCACTTTACTCATTAAAAATGACTCAAAGAGACTTGCAAAGACTTACATCCCCTTGATTCTCAGAAGCCTGTGTGTTCCTAGCCCTACCTACCCACAAAACCAGCAGAGAAACCAACTGGGATCATTGAGTAACCTCAAATGGATCATCACTACGTATCTTATTCTTTCCTTTGCATTTGGGGGATTTTCTCCCTAAGGCTCCTAGCTGCATGGGGGTAGGGTGATTCCTTGGAAAAGACAAACTTCCCCTCCCTACATGCAGTATTCCCTATGTGTCCCCACTCCCAATATGCCTGTAATTCAGGAAGGAAAAGCAAGACCTGTAGCTTCATGCTACGTATCTAGTGGACATCTACTTTATTTTACCTAGTACTCTCTGAGAATCTGCAAGCTTCTAAAAAAAAAAACCCTCCCTGGAAACCAGCTTGTTTGGTGTCTGCAACAGTGCAGCATGAAGAAGGACTTTTTGATTTTTGTAGAGGAAGATTTGTGTACTTGATGCTGTAATTTTCTTTTTATCAGAAGATGAGGCCAGGCCAGGCACCTCCACTGTCCTCTGGCATCATATCAGTTAACAGCTAGGCCAAAAACAGAGCAAGAGCTCACACATGCACACAAAAAGGTCTGTTTTCTCTCTGACGTGGGAGGTGTCAGGGCTCAGCTGCAATATTGATGGGAGAAAGAAAATCCATTTAGCTATCTTGTTGTTCCTAAAGCTTCCTAACTACAAGAACAGTTCACCAACTGAATAAGCTGCCTATGAAGGTGATATTATATGATCTATCAGACCCCTTCCTTCTCTAATCCAGCAAGTTGTGTTTTATAGCCTCTGAAAAAGCTGATAAATGTAGTGCCTACAAGGCTGTTGAAAAGCAACAGACTTGGAATTGGTATCTCTTCCCCGTCTGATGTTGATCTATTCATTACTATTATTCTTCACACAGTCGACCCTTCTATCTCATATTTCTGAAGCTTTCTTAAATGAGGTCATATGGGATTAGGTCAAAAACCTTTTTGTCCAGATATATCATCTCAACTGCATTTACCTCTGTGTTAGACTACTCTTGGCTCTTTACAAAGGCAAGAAATATCACTTGATTTTCATTTTAAAAGCAAGAAACACTTATTCATCATTCTGAATAAGGGTTCTAGATTACCAAAGGGCATCCAGACAGTTAGTTCTGGATGTCTTTTTAATTTTTAATTTTATTGGATAACTGTATGGACTGTAGTCCATGAAAGCTTATGCCACGATACATTTGTCAATCTCTGATGTGCCACTTGGTTTTCTGCAACAGACTCATATGGCAAAAGGAATGATCAAGAAGGATCGAAACAATTATTACAGAGTCCAAACGAAATGGGTAAAGAAAGGGTGACTTGATTAAGACGTTGTGCAATTCAGACAGCTGCACAGTGCAACCACCACAGCTGTCACAGAGTAAGGTAAAGCAGATATTGCCAAGAAAGAAGCAATCATGGACAGAGAACCCAGAAGTCACAACCTAAGATAGCCTTGTACACAGTACATCAGCCAAGTCATGGTGTGGTAGGTTAGTTCTAACTGATTTTATTTTGTAACCTTATTGCACACCTCTTAGGGGCTATGGTGGTAAGCAGTGCATAAATTGCTGAAATAAAGAAAATAAGACTACTCACTCATTCCAAACATCTGCAGTAAAGGTCACAGTGAGCAGGACCGTTAGATTCTCATGGATAGTGCTCAAAAGGATGCTTGACAATGACATTTGGACAATGATATAAACTGTTCCATTTATCCTGGAGTTTAGGAGTGGGCAGATATGTGGAGAGTAAGTTACAAAAGGCATGTAGACAAGGTGGGGGGAGGGAAAGGGGAAAGTTCAGCTTTCTGAGACCTTTTTCAAAAGACCTATGAGAATGCACCCATATTAAGGGGGTGTGCATAAGGGATTAAATAAATGATGTTGCAATTTGCTTGCAAATGAAACCCTTCCCTGAATTGCATTGAATCGCGTTGTACTAACTCCTGATATTGCCCCTTTATTCTTAAGGCATGCTCTGGCCCCTTTGGAAATCCTGAGCTATTAGATGCCAGGCCACTGAATACATCTGTCATAGGTGTTGGCCAATGCACACTTACACACTCATGCACAAATACAGCAAAGCTGTGTCCATCTATTAGGGAGAAAAATGACGCAATATCATTTCCTAGTCACTGTGCTAAATGGCTGCAAGGGGAAACGGGCCTGCTTATAAGAGTGTATAATAAAAAAGACAAAATGTGCATACATTAGGAAAACAAACCTTGCCAAACATCTATTAATATTTTTCCCAAGGAAAAATGACTTACTGAAGAGCCCACAAGGACAGCTGAGGTACATCGTTCTCTCTTTTCACAAAATATCCCTGTACATAAAAAACTGATGTGATTACTTGCTAAATCTAATAAGTTTCCTTTTCTTTTTTCACTCTTGCTCCTTAATGTGCAATAAAAATATAATGAAAAACATACATTTATTCAATGTGGCAGCTACTGCATATTCCACAAAGGCATAATCCTATAAAATTTAATTTCACAGTGTTTCTTAAGCCTGTTTCCTTCTTACTTGCCACATACTTAGGGTAATAGTGAAGGAATATCATATTTTAACATGATGCTTTTGTTCACTCACATTAGCACACATACCCCATACATACACACCTTTCTACTCATTGCTTCTTTCGTGCTACAAAGGTGCAAAATAGACAGAGAAGAAAATCAATTTGGTTTCCTGCAGCGTCTTATTACGATGGGAGGCCAAAATGTTTGACTCCTATTTTAGAGATTGCTTTTGGAGAGTCACGTTGATTCCCTCTCTCTCCTTTTAATTTTGGATGCCTTTGATAATATTTTAACGCAGTTCGCTTTGAGGGGGTTTTCCCGTCCGACGGTGATTAATTCTTCAAGCTCCATTCTGTGTTGAGCAGAGCCACCAATAAAATAAAATACCGTGAATGCCGCGAATGTGGAGTTGCAGCAAAGGGGGAGATTTTTCACAGCACCAGCTTCTCCCACACCAACCGCTTTTAACTGCTGTTGACACTCTTGTTTCATAGTCCAGGTAACACTGGTGACAGCAATCATTCTCCCAGGTTGGGATCTGTTTATTTGCACAAGGCTGCAGGCAAAGATTACAAAGTATTGCCCTCACTCATCATTCCATGGCAATATTCTATTCACAAACTGCCTCCTTTCATGCATAGGCCAAGGGCAGATCTACGCTATACATGAAAAGCATATTCAACACACATTTAAAGCATTTGACTTCCCACAGAGCATCCTGAGAACTGTGGTTTTCGCTTCATAGTGGCCATTTCCAGCAACATTAACAAAATTCCACTCTCAGGGTTCTTTGGGGAAGTCATGTAGTTTAAATCATGTTGATGAGTGAGGACAATGCTTTGTAGTTTTTTAAGGGAGAGCAGGACTGGGGCTACTTGCTTTTCCTCCAACACTGTCTACCCCACCCACCTCAAGGTTCATGCATTTGGTGTACATCTCAAAAGGAGAACCTACCATAGCTGTCAACTTACAGATTTGAAAATAAGGGACCAGCAGCCTTGAAAATAAGGGATCAGCAGCCAAAATAAGGGATTTTCCGAGCACAGGTATATTCAACTTCTGAGCCCCTCTGAGCCAAAGGCAGAAAACCCAGCCAGCAGCCAAACGAAGCCTCAAGCGGTGGTTCCCACAGTGCAGCAACCCGGCAAAGGGGACACAGCAAGGTAAACCACCGTCACCTCTCCGCTGGGAAGCGCTGAGCAAAGGCGAGTCCCCAGGCAACGAGGCTGATTTGATTGGCACAAGGCATGCAAGCTCCACCCCCCAGTCATTCTTAGACTCCTTATTGGGTGAGCCAAGCAACACAGTTGGAGCCTCCCTCCCTCCCTGGCCAGCAGGGAGGGAGGGAGAGGAGAATCTTCCTTTGAAACCCGGGAAATTTAAGGGACATCATCAATAAGGGACAGCAGCGGGACACAGCACTGGGATAAGGGACTTTCCCGCCAAATAAGGGACAGTTGACACCTATGGAACCTACATTTTGTGTTTGTAGGCTGTCCATAAAACCTGCACTTCTGGGGTTCCCAGTTGCATGGGTATCCTCCGTACGTATAGAGCCAGTGTGGTGTAGTGGTTAAGAGAGGTAGACCCGTAATCTGGGGAACCGGGTTCGTGTCTCTGCTCCTCCACATGCAGCTGCTGGGTGACCTTAGGCTAGTCACACTTCTCTGAAGTCTCTCAGCCCCACTCACCTCACAGAGTGTTTGTTGTGGGGGAGGAAGGGAAAGGAGGATATTAGCTGCTTTGAGACTCCTTCGGGTAGTGATAAAGCGGGATATCAAATCCAAACTCTTCTTCTTCTTCTTCTTCCTGAATTTCATATTTCCTCAACATCCCAAGCTCATTTGAATATATTTTACTTTATGAACGATCAAGGTAACACATTTTCACATTTCAAAGCTGCCTTGTAGCTCCAAGGAACCATGTAAGTATCCCAATAATTCTGAGGTTAACAAAAGATATAAGATAACGCTGAACCCTAGATGATGATGATGATGATGATGATGATGACAACGACGACTTCTCAGTGCTGGAATTCTGCATCAAAGATAGCACTGCTCTTGAAGCAGTAATGAGTTTACGGAAGATGGGAATGGACAAACTGAGTTTTCTATCTACAGGATGCAAGTGGCAAAATGAAAGCAATTGATTCAAACAAAATCTACATGTGCTAATCTGTTTCACATGACAGAACATCAGATGGGTGCCTGAGCTACTGACTGCTGGAGCCTGAGTAAATGCTGCCAAAAAAAACCTGAGCCATGTTCCAACAAGTGGCAACAACCAACCAACAAGGAAATTAGTTGGCTATAAATTTCTTCTTGTCTTGCTATGATCGTTCATAGAAATGGGGAAGAAATTGGATCCAGGGCACATTCAAAGGCAAACTTAACAAATGCACATTTTCTGAAACAATATGCGAACTGAAAAACAGCTATGAATAAAAATTTACACTTGCCCAAATTTTGCAATGCACCTTTGCAGACTAGTAATGTGTACAAAAATGTGCACTACAGTAAAGTCTGCACGTGAATGGATGTTAGTGAAAATAACATACAAAATGCATTCTGCTAGGGAAAATTGCTTCAGAAAAATCCGTATAAAAATGTGTAATGTAGGAGGAATTTGCACCAGAAAGCTGATGAATTTTCATGAATACTTTTTAAGAATAATTGCAAACAGATGTAGAAATGTAGAGAACTGAACTGAAGACTGGAAAGGGGATAAAGGGATTCTAAGCCTCAGGTTCTCGTGTGATTTCAGCTCCCAGGACCCATCAGCCCTGACATTCAGTTGCTCTGAGTAAGAATGCGGCAAGAGGGGGAGCAAAGCAATAGTATATCCCTAACTTGCCGCTTCCTGGGCCAGTGTTGAAATGTTCCTTGCAAATAAGTGGAGGTGGGGGGGGGGTGGGAGAGAATCTGGCTTCCCAGAATCTGGCTTCTAGGAGTTTGGTTTCGTAGGAATGTATGAAACAGATGCGTGGGGTGAACATTTCCTCACCATGGTCAGTTAAAATTTCCCCTGAAGCTCCAGATTTGAGACTGCTATAATGTTTCAGGCAGAGTGAATGGATACACCTTCCATGGGGGACTGGGTAAACCTTTTGTTTCTCCAATTCTGTCAATTCCTGCACCATTGTGACATACCAAAGTGGATAAGAAGGCCTCCTGGCTCTAGAATCCATGCCAATATGTAACGGGGTGATTCTCAGGATGCTTTCCTGGTGTCTCCATTTCCCACTCCAGTGCTGAAACTAAGAGTGAGTTGTCATGTTACAATTAACACTAGTAACAGCAGTAACAGAAGTGTCTTGAGCAACATGTTAAAAACCTCAGATTTCACAGTATAGCATGCACATCCCCACCCAGAGACCCACCCATCTGATGATGTCCCCATGCTAGATTGTGATCTGAAATGTAGGCGGTCCCACCTCTCCATCACTTGAGTTGATAAATGGAATAAATGAATGCAACACTTTCATGAATTTATCTCATTCCATTTCCCCACTCTTACATTTTTATATTGAGCAGGTAAGTCAGCCACCTTCCTTCACTTGGTGGGAACATCCAGAGCAGGATCTCTGAAGAACTCAAGCCATGGACAGGTATATGTGCAAGAAAATGATCCCTCAAGTATCCTGGTGCTAAGCCATTACAGACTGTAAAGGTTAAGTCCACCATTTTGAATGGACTAGGAACCAATGAAGCTGATTAAGCATTGACATAATATGACTGAATCTCCCAGTTTAAATTAATCATCTTGCACCCCTGTTTTGGACCAACCCTAATGTGTAAAAAGATAATCAATTTAAAGGCAACAGTGGACTTTAATTATATGCAGAAAGCAGGGAGGTTGTGTAAGGCCTGTTTGACTTGAGACCATAATCAAAATGTCATCAGACTGCCTCTTGTACTTTCTACCTTGCAGGAAATTGACTCTGCTCATGTTGCAATATAAGATTAATTTGAATGCCTCTATCAAAAGCATGGCATTTGGTTAATGTCAGATATCACCTCCACTGTCATCTGATATTTTCCCCTGGGGACTCACTTTACTAATGACTTAACCAGAGGAGCCATTGGAATGGAATGCCTAAATGGGGGGGGGGGGGAGCCCAAGAAGTTGCCATAGTATTGTGAGCACATAGGAGCAAATTTATTTTTTAGAGCATATTTGTTTGTTTTTACAAAAAATTAAATTGAATTTTAATAACAAAAATAAAGTAACAGGGAAAAAAGAAATGAAATAAAAATTAGGGTTTGGGGGGGTGTTTTTTTTAAAATATATATATAGAAATGTTGCCACAATTGCAAATAAAGAAGCCTAGGATACAAGCAGTGCTATTTTTCTGGAAAAAAGAGGTGCCATCAGTCTCTTAGAATGACAATGGCATCCACCTGAGAGGTGCCAGAACTGAGTTCCAGTGATCTCTGGCTGAAAAAAAGCCCTGGATACAACTACATGATTTACCATGAGAGGGAAATATTGATCTATAATGACAAGGGGTTCCATGATCTCACTTAAAACAAGTACACTTTTTTATTTCCAAAAAGAAGATAAAAAATAACATTGAAATATACTAAATCCAGACACTTGCATAGATCTGTGGTACCCGATGCTCCTGAGCTGCTGTATTTGTGTATGTATGTATAATATATATATTTGCTTTCGTAGATTTTCACGGGTACAGGAATGCAGGTTTTGGTGTCCTCGGGTGTCTTCCCGTGTAAAAGTTGGGGTGTCTAGGTGACGTTTCGACGAGGTCTCACTCGTCATCTTCAGGCTGGTGCTTTCGGCTTCTTGTTACTGGAACAGAGCTCTGAGACCTCGTCGAAACGTCGCCTAGACACCCCAACTTTTACACGGGAAGACACCCGAGGACACCAAAACCTGCATAATATATATATATATATATATATATATATATATATATGAAATAGACTAAATGACAGAGAAGTGATCTCAAGCACTTTGGCCCTTGGACACTTAGCTTATGCAAAAAAAAATTCAAGAGAGGTGATTTGCCAAGTCTTGGAAATCCTATTAATAATAATAATAATAATAATTTTTATTTATACCCCGCCTTCCCCAGTCAAGGCCAAGCTCAGGGCAGCTAACAAGCAATAATAAAAACAAGTTGAATGAATACAACTTAAAACAAGATTAAAATACAACATTAAAATATTGAAAAATTAAAATATTAAAATGCAGCCTCATCATAGGAGGAGAAAGGAAAAAGAGGGGGAGGGAATCAAATTGGCTCCAAGCTAAAGGCCAGGCGGAACAACTCTGTCTTACAGGCCCTGCGGAAAGAAATCAGATCCTGCAGGGCCCTGGTCTCATGAGGCAGAGCGTTCCACCAGGCCGGAGCCAGAGTTGAAAAGGCCCTGGCTCTGGTTGAAGCTAATCAACTTCGTTAGGGCCTGGGACCACTAGGGTGTTGCTATTTATGGACCTTGAGGCACTCCGTTACTATTATCCTCTTAATCATCATTGTTATTCTCCAGTGGTGGAGCTTCATGCTCCGGCACCGGGGGCAGAGAACAGGTGGGGGCGGGGCTGGCACGCGTTCAGGGGGCGTGGCACACTCCTCTTCCTCCACCAGTGTTATTATCGTTTTCATTTTCAATTGAATTTTCATACTACTAGCAGCTTAATAATGGTGCAAGACAATGATGCAGTCCAAAGACAACAGTTGGTTGAACTTATGACTAACAGCCCGATTCTATGCACTTTCATTCGGAAGCAAGTTCCCATAGTAATAAGAGTGTTAGCCACTGTGTACATAGGATCACAGCTAAGACTTGCTGAAATCAGGGGGCCAAAAGCCATTGCGTTGTGCATTGGGAGCCCATTGATTTCCATGGGACTTAGCTGTGAAACACACAGAGAAAGAGTGACTAAAGGACAGAAAAGGCTGAGTGAGGTGGCAAACAGCAGAGATGTGGGAAGACACAAACAGAAGGGTGATACCACACTCTAGGTGCTCAGCAGGCCCCTTGTTTGCCTACTCCATTTAATCAACTATTATTTGTTAGCCACGTGTCAGGATGATTACTGGAACCCACCAGAGTTAGTACAGAGATTGCTAACACTGAAGTGCCTTCGGTCCTTGCTGCTGACCCTGATTATGCCTGCATGGTATTGATTTGTATGTAGCAAGGATTACTGATGATCAAACATTGAAGCTACTTCAAATAAATGACTGCAAAAAACCCCCACCTCCTTCCAATAGCTTTGTTATAAGTGATCAACATCCCAAAATGGCCTGATTATCTTCCCCCCACTCCAGAGAGTATTGGAATATTAAGTCTGATAAGTGATATTTAACCTACTCTATCCCTTTCTCTCTCTTTTTGTTTCCTCTTTTCTGCTATTTCAAAGCTTATTTTTCTTTTATCCATGAATGTCTTTCAACAGATTCAAAGGCTCTTTTGTGGAATACTTGAAGCTCAAATGAAACTGTGAAGAGATTGGGGGGGGGGGAATGTAAAATGTAAAACAATTTTTCATACAGCTGCTTCACAGAGGGGGGAAAATATCTCGGGCATTATTTTGCAATGCAGTGAACTGTCTACATCTCTTTCACTGAGCTTGGCTTTGTTGATAACACCGTGCTCTGTTTCTCCCAAAGGAGAAGGTACATATTTTGCAAGTGCTACTAAAACCATTATTGTCACTAGGATACTTGGGTTTTATATGAGTTACTCGCGCAAAGCAGCAAGACCTTTGCTGGTGGTGATGCTGTGGACACAGAGATCATTTCTATCCCACCATATAGGCGGTGGCAAGGTGATCTATCCAGTTATTGACCAAACAGATCTGGTAACTTCAGTAATGTGGTGATCACAAAGTGGTTCCCAAACTCACCCCCCTCCTGCTGGTGGTTTTTGCAGACTGCTTAATGGCTTGATCTCCCTTATCTCTTTTCTTTTCTACACATCTTCTTTCATTGCTTTGTATTTTTCCTTTCTCTTGAAATAAAAGACTGTTATGGTCCTGAACTCAAGAAGGCTTACTTCTGAAGAATCATGTATATAGGATTGCAATGGTGTCTCCAAAAATGTTTACACATCACTTGGGAAGACAGGTGAACTAATCCCAGTGTGCTGGAAGAAGCAAAGATCACCAGTGTCGAAGCAATGATTCTTCAACATCAACCATTGGACTGGTCATGTTATTCGGATGCCTGATTATTGTCTTCCAAAGCAACTACTGTATTCCAAACTTTAAAATGGAAAGCGTAATGCTGGTCAACAAAAGAGGTTTAAAGACTCTCTCAAGGCAAATCTAAAAAGTCTAAAAAGTCTAAACACTGACAACTGGGAAACACTGGCCTGTGAGCGCTCCAACTGGAGAACAGCCTTTACCAGAGGTGTCATGGACTTTGAAGACGCTCAAACTCAGGACGAAAGAAAGAGGAAGGCATGTTTGGCAAACCCTCACAGTGAACAACTCCTGCCCGGAAACCTATGTCCCCACTGTGAAAGGACGTGTGGATCCAGAATTGACTTCCACAGTCACTTACAGACTCACTGTTAAGACCGTGTTCATGGGAGACAGTCTTACACAGCTACAAGTGATCGCCAAAGAAGAAGAATCCAAAAAGCAAATATCTCACAAAACATTTTTCCTTTGTCTAATCTTTATGCTGAACAGTAGGCTAGGAAATGGCATTTCCCAATGTGTTGTACCTCTACCTTTTCCCCTTTAACATGAATTGTATTTCCCATTATATGACAAGTTGTGATCATGACTTGTTTTCTCTAGAATTCCAAAATGGCTCTAACTACCATTTCCCCAACAAAACAGCTACATCCAGTAAATTACCTTTATTAGGTCTGTGATCATTTTATGGATAAACCATTTCCTGTGGGATTCTAAATCTTCATTTTTTCCAAAAACTTCCCAAATAGCCACCCTTAGGGTAGCTTAAAATGGGGGCGGGGAGAGAGAATGGCTCCTGGCATCAAGCTCAGGGTGATACACACGACTTCTTTCGAACCATGTATCATATAGTATAGTGTCAGCTCCTGCCCTTCTGAAATAAAACAATCTTGCAGATCCACTTCTAATACTCTCCAACATTATAACTAAAGAGTCACTGAGCCTGGCTGCAAATTCAGAACAGCATCAGCTGTTGCGAGGGATTCCTGTAGCTTTTTCAGAGAAGATGCTTCAGGCTATCTGCTTCAACTGTGTTTACAACTCTACAATACACTATTTCAAATCCAGGAAACATGCTCAGGCACTGTGAAAAATGACTAGCCACCAGATTTTGAAACAAGAAAGGGCAAACAGTCATCACCAAACTAACAAATGTATTGTTAATAACTCCTTTATTGCAGCCACCTAATGAAATGAAATGGATCTAGGTAAACCCAGCCGTACTGTATATGCATGCAATTAAAATTGATCTTGTGGCGAGAGAAATACCCAAATTCCTAAAGATTATGCTGGAGTGCCCTGGTGCTCTGGAGAGGTCTGCCCTGAAAAATGAAGTCATAATGTCGGATGCATCTGTTGACTACTCTGTGCAAAGCAATGAGGACAAAACTTTTATTTTGATCTTTAAGATGCCCAGTGACACATGGTCAAACAGAGGTCACCAATTTTCATACAAGGTGCATGCTAATCTATATTTATAGATGCAAATTAAGGGAAAACAATACTACAATTTAAATAGAAATGCAAGCCATCTCACCGTAGTGAGGTTGGCACCAGGTTACTCATTCTGCTGACCAGGTGCTGTGATCAGATGATAAGCAATGTTTTTTATGGTTCCTTATCTTTCAGCAAGACTCAGATAGTTAAGCCCTCAATGAAAAGATATCGTCAAACAGAAGACTATCTTCTGACAGCCCTTCTCAATACAGTCATGTCCTCTGTTAAGTAGGACACATGGCCCCCATCCTTCTCTTCTGATATATGGACAGTGGCATCATCCTTGGGGAAAAGTAAGACTGCGCTGAGATTCACTAATGCAGCCTGTATCAGGCTAGACAGAAGAATCCACCTGCCCAGGTATTAACCATTCTCAGAGGCCCTTCTCTGGGTTCCTCAACTACCAGAAGCAAGGCCTGCAGATAACTAGATAGGACCTACTCTCAATGGCATTGCAAATTTGGAACACCATTTCCAGAGATGTTCTCCCGGCACTTAGGTGTTTTTTCCAGCACTATGGGGGGGGGGGGAGAATGGATTTGCTCAGGCCTATTGATTTCTGGTTTTAGCACTGGATTTAAACTATTCTGCTTTATGTTGTATTAATGGAGGGATGGAGAGTTTGCGACCTTCCAGATGTTGTAGGACTACAACTCCCATCAGCCTCAGTCAGCATGGCCAATGGTTGGGGATGATGGGAGTTACTGATTAATAGCATTGGATGGGGGGGGGTGTCACAGGTCCCTAATCTCTGGTGCATAGGACCACAGTGAAGTGACAGAAAAATCTCCCGGGCTCTTTTTGAGCCACCTAAGCTGTTCCCCACGCCTGTCTTGAAGGATTATATTATTTTTACTGATGTTATGTTTGACTGTAAACTCAGAGGATTCATGAATAAGTTTAAAAAATCTCTCTCACACACACACACAGACCTCCATCCATCAATCCTGACTGACTGGGCAAAGGGAAGGACAGGAGCAGGAACCATATTAAAGGACCATCAAAGAGGATAGCTGCCCATTGGTCCCTGGGAATGGATAAAGAAATATGTGAGAGTGAAACTGTGCTTCCAGTTTTAATCGAGCCTCAATAGTTCAGGAAACATTAATTTAATGTAGCAAATATTATTATACGTGTATTAATTCAATCTCTCCTTTTCCCATGCATCTGTGGTGCTCACGCCTTTCTGAATACCCTTCATCATTAGTCCTAAATATGAAGTAAGGAAGGATGTAGGATGTAGATAGCCACTCAGTGAAGAAGACACTCTTCACATGCTCAGGAATACTCCTAGTCTTATTTTTTGTTATCACTTTCCAGGGCTGACCAGTGACAATGAATACAGCTTCTGTACCTGTAAATAATAATAATAATAATAATAATAATAATAATAATAATAATAGTGAAGTAGTAAGGAAATATTAAATGTGCCGCCGCCACCACCTACAACCTGCTTAAAGTGGATCTGAACCCATTGCCTGCCTGATTCTAAGATGCTGCAGCACAGGCCAATGAAAACTGTTAGGCAAGCAGGACTGCAGTGGCGGCGTTATATTCCAGACTGTTTTGTTACAGCTGTGCTTCAGAGAGCAAGACAAGCTCACACAAATGCTAAGGTGAGAGATGCATCTTAGCTAGTTTAAATGCAAATGTTGTGATTTAACTGGGTTGTGATTTAACTGGCTTGCAGACCAGATTGCCTGTTTCCAAACCATCGTCCTAATGATTGTGAGTAATTAGGTTGTGCTGGGTTCAGGATTTTTCCAGATGGCTCTAATACAGAGTGGCACTTATTTATTTATGCGTCTTCACGGCAAAAGAGATGTTCAAGTAAGCCTTTGTTACTGAGATATGTATAGGCCATCTGGGCGTACTACACTGAAATAAATCAAGACAAGTATTCCTGAATGAGACAAATGGGATGAGAATTGGTACAGCACACTTGCTCACTCCAATAAAAATAGAGCACAGACTTGGAAGTGTGTTTAATGACTACAAATACATGCATTGTGCTGAATTTACAGCCAGCTGCCATTCACATGTGGAAACAGAGGGGCTGGCATCTTGTTAGGCCTGCCAGATGTTTCACTGTGGAACTCTATGGGCCAGATAATACCCCTGGAGTTTGACTCTTAACGACATCTATCAAGGCAGTTACTATTAGCAGTGAGCTTCTTGATGCTTCCATAAGGCGAGCTGACTCATTGGCTATCACTCTTCAGACAGCTCAGGCTTAGACATTTATGCAAAGACTGGTTAAGCCTACAGCATGGATGTCACAAGTGGCAGAATCAGCTGAGATTTGTGGACAAGATGAGCGCATATGGGGAACCTGTGGCCCTTCAGATGTTGTTGGACCACGACCCCTATCATTCCATATGACTGGCTGTGGTGGATGGATTTGGTGGGCACTGAGGTTCAGCAACATCTGGGGAGCCACATGTTCCCCATCCATAATCTATAGAATGGAGGCATTTTTACTGCTATGCATTCCCATGCTACACTACACCTTGATTCTGTTAGGAAATCTGCCATATCAGGAGAAACTGGCCACTCTCCAGGCACCTGGCACGATCTCCTGGTGACCTTCCTGTCTGCATTCCCGGCAGATGCAGGCTAGGTCGCGATCAGCGATCCTCCTCCACGTGAGAAGAACACACCGCTCTTCCCCCCCCTCCCAGGTAGGGGGAAAGAGAGAGAGACAGAAATGTATTTACATGCCTTTATTTCTGTCTTTGCAGCATTACAGAGAAAACACGTCTGCTCTCATCAGAGTCCATCAGAAGAGAGTGAAACTCCACCTCCTGTACTTCCTGTACAGGTCATATTACACTCTGAGCTAATTCCGGTGCTTTGCACTGGAAATAGACCCTCCCTCTGTTCCCACGGAACAGAACCAACATTCCCATTATGTTTTGCTTCCAAGCCACCTGCTGCTCGCGGTCACATTGCATCCATATCGTAACAGATTCTTGGTTCATTAGACAAGGAGAAAAGCTACTCTCCTTTGATCATGTAAAGCTAATCATTATTTTTTGTTGCAGAACAGCTGTGTGTGTTCTATGCTCATTCTTTAGATTTACTTTTTTGTTGTTGTTAAGGCTTACAGTCTAAATAAAAAAACAGACACATGAGGAAAAGGAAGAAAGAGGGTGCAAGGAAGGACAACTAGTCAATCATAAGAACATAAAAAGAGCTCTGCTAGATCAAGCCAAAGGCCTATCTAGTCCAGCGCTCTGTTTTCAAAAGCCCTCCAGCAGAACTTGGGTGCAACATTCTACACTTGTGATTCCCAGCAACAGAGGTAGACTACCTCCAACAGTAGAGGTAAAACATAGCCATTGTGGCTGCTAGCCACTGAACAAGAAGAGAGGCATTGAGATAAAAACTCTGTGAATGATACAGACATGGGAAACAGATATATCTTCTAAAAGCTTTTCAAGTATAGGAGTAGGGGTGGGGGGAATACCTTAAGAGGTATTTATTTTTTGAAGAAGCTATCACTGAAAGGGGTAAACGACATGAAAAACATAGCCAGTCTACATTGTCTGATGGGTGATATCCAATGTCAGTGATGCTCAAAGGAGACCAGTTGAAGTCATTGGGAAGTATCCAGCTCCCAGTGCAAGCATTTCCTCTTACAGGACAGACCTCTGCTTTTCCCCACCTTCTCTTCCCCTGCCTGCCTCCTAAATCTGTTCCGGAGTTTCCTCCAGCCCTGTGGGGACAGGAGGGGAGACATTCCATTGTATGAGTGGAAATCTTTGCACTGATGGTACAAGTTAGTTGGATAGAGCCACTGATTTCAGTTGGTCCACTCTGTGCACGACTTGGCTTCATGTCACCTATTCAGTTCAATGGAACTAATTCAGCAGCAAGTGTATACAGTATATTCTCTTTTATCAAGTAAAATGGTACATTTATGACTAGTTTGACAACCACACAACCGTTCAGCCTCCTTTTCAATTTCTGGATTGAATTACCTAATCATATTAGCATTGTTCTCATTCCTTACTTCATCTGTATGACTGAGTAGTTATTATTGGATTATTTACTGCCTTTATTGTTATGACTAAGCTAATGAGTACAATGGACAAAGGTATTGCTCATAGGGTTGTTCTTTAAACATGCATTTCACAAAACTACAGAAATATACTATTTTTTTTCTAAATTTAGGATTTTGACAAAATTTTGTTTCACTTATGGTTTGTGGGTGGGGCCACATTGCTCTCCAATCTGCCCATTGCTGTGTGTTGCTACCGCTTCCTTGGAGGGAGGGGGGCAAAGCAGAGTGAGCATGGCATGGCCAGTGTGGGGCAGTGGCTAGAGTGTCAAACTAGGACCTGGGAGACCAGGGTTCAAATCCCCGCTTGGTCATGAAGCCCACCGGGTGCAACCTTGGGCTACTACCTGTGTCAGTGCCCAACCTACCTCCCCAAGCTGTTGTGGGGATTAAGTGAGGAGGGGGAGAACCATGGACACCACCTTGAGCAATTTGTAGAGACAGGTGGGATAGAAATGCAATAAACACAAAAGCCAACCTTCTTGACACTGCGCTAACATTATGCAGTGCTCCCACTGCCTTGCCCCTCTTCCTCTTGGTGAGCACAGCAATGTGCGGCATCGAGAAAAGAGGAGAGCCATACAGCCCCACCCTCACAGCCCCACCGGTTACTACTGGTGGCAGGTAAGAGTCACACTACAGTGCCTTCAAATGTGAAAGAGAAATAAATAAAGGGGAGAATGCAGTGCATACCATCTAATATGCATTGTGTCAGGGAGTGTGCAGAGGAGGAATGGTGGAGACTGCCTCCCCATCCTAAGGAGGAGGAAGAAGACAGTATAGATTTACAACAGGGGTTTGTGGGAGGTCACAGCTCAGAGGAAGATGACGTGAAAAGTTGGGAAATCATGGGAGAGGAGGAGGCAGAAGTGGAATGGCTGCTGACTGACACGGTGTCATTAGAAAGCATCTCCCTAAACCTGGCAAGCCTTGAAAGTAGGAGAATAGAGAGCTCAAAGGCAGAGGGCACGTAGCAGCACCCATAGAAGTGACAAATGAAGAAGTGGGAGAGACGGGGGAGGTGGAGATTCACTCGGAACAATGCCATTATCCAAGAGGCTGGGTTCTATAGCCTCTCTGTGTAAATATTGAAATAAAAAACTTTCCTTGTCTTCATACTTTCCTGGGCAACCAGCTAGGAGCCACTGACATCATCCTGACACATTGATTCTTTTAGATCACAAATGAACACAGATTAGTGTATAACATCTCAGGAGTGGTATGTGGTCTAGGGTGGCATCACACCTGGGAAGCTGGAGTCTAATCCAATCATGGCCCTCAGGGTGAGTGATTCAGCTTGAGTTTCTTCCCATCTGTGGAATCAGAATAGTTACCACCCTGCCTCACAGGCTAGGCATGAGAAGGAGAAAGATAATGCAACTTACTAATAATAAGAAAAATATTGATGCAGCTTCAGTTATTCTGTGTAGCCCATCATTAAGCTTGGTTGCAGCAGGGGGAGTTTAAGAAATGGGACTGCTAAGGATTGTCACATCGGGGAGGAGGGGTTCAGGGCTGTCTTAAGCATATGCGGCGCCGGGGTGCAAAGATCCACCCAGGACTCTCCCCCCCCCCCGGTTGCCCAGTCCCAGGTGTGCAGGAAGGCGAAGCCAGCCGGCCGCTTCAGCGTCTCGCTGGCTCGGTCAGCCCAAACTCGCGATGCAGAGCCGCCTGCAGCAGAAGAGCCCGCCGCGGCGCTCCAACCAATGGGTAGGCTCTTCCCCGGACTCAACTCTCGGGCCCCGGACTCTCGGCCTTGCGCCCCTGAGAGCCCGGCCCCCAGGTGCCCCGCACCCCTAGCGCCTATGGTAAGATGGCCCTGGAGGGGTTTTAAAATTAAAACGAGAACCATTTGTATTTTTAAGACCACTGCCAATTTCCCTGCTTCTTCTTAACCACTTGGAAGCCTCTCTTTTCAATTTGTACGTAAAAAGATGTACCAATTAAGAAACCTTCCCGAACTTCCAACTGCTCAGAGGGAACTGTCCAACTTCACAATTAGCACATGAAGAGGAGAAGCAGACAGGGTGCTTTCGACAAGGTCAGATTTGAATGCAGATCTAGGACAAGGACCCCAGTGGCAAAACACTTTCTCAAGGGGACCAATTAGAAAGTAAAATACTTGATGCGTTTGTAATGTGTTTACACATTCTGCCCTCTCCCTCTCTCTCTCAAGCTAAAGTATACTTTTTCTATTTTCCAGTTTTCTACTGCTCTCTCTCATCCTTTATCTAAACTTCTTAATTAGATCAGTTGCTGAAGTCAGTTGATCAACTGCAGGGCCTAACTAATCCTCTAATGAGCTTCAGGAGCAGCAATGACCTGGCAGCAGGCAGTGGATGTGAGCTGGGGTCTAGAAACCAAATAGCACTGCTGTCCCTCAAACTGTTAACTTCCCTCGGATTAAAGATTAAACTCCTGTGGGGATGAGGGCCCTGTGTCATCCTAGTTGGCGAGTACAACACGGGACAGGACTTCTCAAATCTTCCTGGAGTGATTTAAAAAATTAAAAAATACTTGTTCAAGCATTCCCATGTGATCATCTGTGTGTAAGCCCAAGGAAGGTTCAGTCCTGAAACAAAACAATCATTCTCGAGCATAGACAGATTTATCAGTCTTCCTCCTAAAAGCAGCCTGACAAACACAAATTAACCAGGTACAACTTTCCCCATCGCTGTATTTCAGTTCATGAAACACTTCACAAATGACACTTTGGGGGCCAGCTCAAAATGCAGGAAAATATTTCGTAAATAGGTAAAAGCCTCTGAAATTGTCCAGAGTGTCTTTTCTTTCCACTACTGGCGGATAACAAGCAGGTCTGGAAATAAGGTGAAGAGCATTCAAGTCAGACAGTATTTTCAATATTAAACCAGAACTGCACAATTTGCGATCAACCACATATTGTGGCCTGCTGGATGCTACACACACACACACACACACACACACACACACACACACACACCTTGCATTTTTACAGCCATCAGCAAGTAGCAAAGATGAGTGTTACGTCAGAAAATTCATTATCATAAGCAGTGGGCTACCCTGAGCTTGGTGAGTCATAAGTTGTGCAGGCCTGAATTAATGACTGCACTAAGCCTTGTCTCAAAAGAAAATGGGTTTCCACATAGCAGCTTCAAAAGACAAACCCTTCTGTGCATTGACAGTACATGAATCTGCAATTGCATGTGCAATCCTGTTTGTAGATAATTATCCACAATTTGATTTATTTATTTGCACTGCTTAGAGAGCGCTTGAAGCAAGCTGTTTATAAATCTTCCAAATGAATGAAAAGTATAAAGTGTCCAGAGTTTCCCAGAAGCAACACCTGGCAGAAGGAAAATAAATGGTCCCTTCTGTTTCGTCTGACAAAGCCTAAATATCAGGGTTGGGCTGAAATTTCTCAGAAAACAATTTTCTGATAGATTTTTGAAAATGTCATTTTATAATATAATTATAATAATGTATTCTTTATACCCCGCCCATCTGGCTGGGTTTCTCCAGCCACTCTGGGTGGCTTTTAATAACTAGCACAAATGAAAAGGAACAAGTTGCCAGGTGTACAATAATAAAGTTATGTTTTAAATTGTATACATTGCCATTGCTTTCCCTAGCAAGATGCATCATATGTCTCTGAAACCCTTCCACTATCAGACCCCCACCAGCGACACACCGGGGAGAGTGGAGGACTAGTCAATTGCAGGTTCTACTGCCAGGCCGTTGAGGAGAATATTTTGTGAAATGCCTGCTAAGCTTCTCTGCTTGTGACGAAGGTGATGCAGCTGTGGATCCAGTTTTAATGATTGCTTAAATGTTTTAATATTGTTCAAGAAAGCAATGGGCTTGTTCCCTGCTCCTTCTGTCCCTCCTCTCTGA
Source organism: Podarcis erhardii (assembly GCF_964252035.2). Classification (NCBI taxonomy): domain Eukaryota; kingdom Metazoa; phylum Chordata; class Lepidosauria; order Squamata; family Lacertidae; genus Podarcis; species Podarcis erhardii. Next base: position 91,425,395 of record NC_138498.1, on the reverse strand, counting down.
AATCATTGCTTCCTTCAACCAGCAGTATGAACTAACGCTATAGTTCCATTCACTGATAAGCCCAAAATTATGAAAAATATAATTTTCTGATAATTCTCTTTTTCAGGCACAATTATGCCCTCCACATGTTTTTGGATTCACGACATCCCTGACCATCAGTCACGCAGGCTACAGCTGATTGGAATTGGGGTCTAACCACATCTGGGGACACCATGTTAACTATCCTTGTTCTATCACTAAAAGGGAAATCCATCTGATTATGGAAACTCAGGTGGCTTTTGAAAACATATATATGAGAAATACACTGTACTAGTCAGGTACACTGAACTTTAAGCCCAAACATCTCTATTCCAATGCTATCGGAATCTTGTGGCCATCTCCCTTCTAATTCTAATGAGGATATTTTATACAGTACTGAGATCCTTTCTGCTTCTCTAGAATCAAAATTCATCAGCTAAGGCCACATTTTTATCTCACTTGGGCTCGAGTGAGATAACACCTCCATTAAGAGGGTGTTATATAGAAGGTTTTCTGATCAGCACTTAAAAGCACCACCCATCTTATATTCAAGGTTGATCCAACTTGCCACATTTACGAGGAAGCTGAAAGTAACACAGAGCTCTTCATTAGGCAAACTGAGCCTATTTTAGCATTCAGGCTAAACTAATTAGCTATGCTGCAAATTAGATTTCCTTTTGGCCAGAAATAAGTGGTTCCCACTGGCTCTTGGTTAACAGGATTGACAGGCATTGCAGTAGAATATGCATTATTCTACCCATAAAACTGCCAATTCTCTGGAAAATATTGGGAAAATACATACATCTGTATCTCTTCCAGTAGCACCTTAAAGACCAACTAAGTTAGTTCTAGGTATGAGCTTTCGTGTGCATGCACACTTCTTCAGATACACAGTGTGCATGCACACGAAAGCTCATACCTAGAACTAACTTAGTTGGTCTTTAAGGTGCTACTGGAAGGAATTTTTTGTTTTGACTATGGCAGACCAACACGGCTACCTATCTGTATCTGTATCTCTGTCTCTCTCTTTGGTGAAGGGAGAGATAAATTAACATTAGTTTTTAACAGACATGTATTATTATTATTATTATTATTATTATTATTATTATTATTATTATTAATTTCTAAAGAATGAACCATACATTGGTCCTAGTGATTTGTCTTTATTTTAGTTTTACCAGCTAAACTACCCAAGAAGGTCCGGCACCAAGTTAGGTTAAAGAGTTGCCCATCCTACTGAAAGGACCTGAAATGACTCTTGAGCTGTCTCCACCACAGGTCCCTAAATTTCTGGAACTTTCTGTTCCTTTAAGAATTCACTAGAGAAGAAAGAAATGCATAGTTGTTCCTGCCCTCTAGGTAAGGACTTGATTGGGAAGACAAAAAACACATGACCTGCATTCTATAATAGCAAAAGGAGAGAGTGTTTGATTCAATCATACAGTACATAGAGATTCGCCCCAGGAATCTTCTTTGCTGACCTACCTATTTACCAAGACAGGTAATACTAGAGATAATAAGAGCCAAAACAACAGGTTGGTCAATTTCTTCTGCATTTGCGATATACCTCATTAGTTTCTTTATTTTTTATGTCACTTATGAATAGTTAATAACCAATAGCTTAGCCCTTGGCAGGGTTACATAACAAGATAGCATTTTCCATTTCTTTTTCTTTCCTAATGAGAGATCCAAATCTACAGAGGCATGAATATATTTTAAAATATAGGCACTCAGAGTAGTCCACATAGCAGGTTGTCTGCTGGGTATTTTACCTATATGAATGTCACGGAAACAAATTAACCAAGTGGTCTCAAACTTATGTAGATGTGCCCTGATGCTGGTGACTAGTACACACTCTATCTATCTATCCATCTACCCATCTATCTATGACAGGGGTCAGCAAAAAATTTTAGCCGCAGGCCAGTCCACTGTCCCTCAGAAGCAGCACCAGAAGAAGAGGTGAGGAGGGCAAGTAGTCCTCCTCCCCAGCCCCAACCACTGCGTTTACCTTCCCAGGGGCTGCCACCACCACCAGCACCACCACTGCTGCTGCTTCTCATGGGTAGGCAGAGCGAGCTCGTCCGCTCCACTCTCTGGCCCACAGGAGCACCAGGGCGGCAAGGGCAGAGGGAAGATGAGCAGCACGAAAGGGCTGGCTCCGGAGAGGCTGCTTAAAATGGCGCTCAGCCAGCTCAGCCCAGCCCCCTTCCTCCTCTAGGCAGGGCAGGGAGAAGTCAGGAGAAGGGAGAGAGGAGGAGGTGCCACAGTGTGTGAGAGGGAGAGGGGGGGAATAGAAAGGAGTGGGGGGGTGGCACAGTCTGAATGAACAGAATCCCCACACCGATCCATGGACAGTCCGCTGGCCAGATCCTGAAGGCAATTGGGCCTGATCCGGCCTGCGGACCTTAGTTTGCTGATCCTTAATCTATAACATGGATTTGGGCTTGTTCAACTGGTCTGTTCAATACCTAGATGAGAAATGAGTAGAATCAATACAGCAGAAATAATTGGACAGAGCCAAGCTCATTTTCTATAATTCTGTCCTATTTTTCTCCTAGAATGACATTTCATAGATCAAGGGATGATGTTATCCCGGCATTGTCTTGGTTGATAATGAAGTCATTTATCCATGCAAAATGTAGATGCTGCCATCCATGCACCCAAAGACCTGGTAGGCTAGCTTTCTTGAACAATAGTAAGCTTTCGTCCTGGGTATCTTCCACTGAAATACCACAACCCATTTTTTTCAGAATACATAGACTTAATTAATTCACTGACACATTCAAAAACATACAAGAAGACGAGGGATCCTAAAGAAGTTTGGAGAGAACTACAGGCAAAAGGGGGACGCGGGTGGCGCTGTGGGTTGAACCACAGAGCCTAGGTCTTGCCGATCAGAAGGTCAGCAGTTCGAATCTCCGCGACGGAGTGAGCTCCCGTTGCTCAGTCCCTGCTCCTGCCATAATAATAATAATAATAATAATAATAATAATAATAATAATAATTTATTATTTGTACCCCGCCCATTTGGCTGGGTTTCCCCAGCCACTCTGGACAGCGTCCAAAAAAGATGAAAAATACACTAAAATGTCACATATTAAAAACTTCCCTGAACAGGGCTGCCTTCAGATGTCTTCTGAATGTCAGATAGTTGTTTATTGCTTTGACATCTGATGGGGGGCGTTCCACAGGGCGGGCGCCACTACCGAGAAGGCCCTCTGCCTGGTTCCCTGTAACTTGGCCTCTCGCAGTGAGGGAACCGCCAGAAGGCCCTCGGAGCTGGACCTCAGTGTCCGGGCAGAACGATGGGGGAGGAGACGCTCCTTCAGATATACTGGACCGAGGCCGTTTAGGGCTTTAAAGGTCAGCACCAACACTTTGAATTGTGCTCGGAAACGTACTGGGAGCCAATGTAGGTCTTTCAAGACCGGTGTTATATGGTCTCAGCGGCCGCCCCCAGTCACCAGTCTAGCTGCCGCGTTCTGGATTAGTTGTAGTTTCCGGGTCACCTTCAAAGGTAGCCCCATGTAGAGCACATTGCAGTAGTCCAAGCAGGAGATAACCAGAGCATGCACCACTCTGGCGAGACAGTCCGCAGGCAGATAGGGTCTCAGCCTATGTACCAGATGGAGCTGGTAAACAGCTGCCCTGGATACAGATTTGACCTGTGCCTCCATGGACAGCTGTGAGTCCAAAATGACTCCCAGGCTGTGCACCTGGTCCTTCAGGGGCACAGTTACCCCATTCAGGACCAGGGAATCCTCCACACCTGCCCACCTCCTGTCTCCCAAAAACAGTACTTCTGTCTTGTCAGGATTCAACCTCAATCTGTTAGCTGCCATCCATCCTCCAACCGCCTCCAGACACTCACACAGGACCTTCACCGCCTTCACTGGTTCTGCCAACCTAGCAGTTCAAAAGCACATCAAAGTGCAAGTAGATACATAGGTGCCGCTCCGGTGGGAAGGTAAACGCCGTTTCTGTGCACTGCTCTGGTTCGCCAGAAGTGGCTTAGTCATGCTGGCCACATGACCTGAAAGCTGTATGCTGGCTCCCTCGACCAATAAAGCGAGATGAGTGCCGCAACCCCAGAGTCGGTCACCACTGGACCTAATGGTCAGGGGTCCCTTTACCTTTACCTTTAAAGGCAACAGGGAAGGGTGCACAAAGACCTCCACAAAAAAGAAGGGCAGATTTGAGGGCATGGAGATGCAAGAGCAGAGAAGGTGAGACTTTGCACTTCATTCCCTCTGTGTGTTCCATTTCCTCCAGGCAAGAAAAGTTCCAAACTCACCCATCAGCAATGGCAACAAATAGCATTCCAGGTGTCGCTGCCATTTACGGTGTGCTGCAGTCCATTGAGCACATGTAGGAAAACCCAGCTGTAGTAATCTCAGTGACACTGTTGGGAAATTAATTCCCAAGTGTGTTACCTATCAATCAGTTGATAAATTTTCACCTGTCCCCTTGCAAATTGGAAGATCATTCCTGAGAAAAATAACCAGGGGGTTGTCTTTCATCAAACATGCCTGCCGTTGGAATTGTCCTAGAAGCCATCAATTTATTATGGTTTCCTGCCTTTTCTGCCAACTGCAACTTCCAGGTAGGGAAAAAATATTTCCTCACCTCACCTGAAACAATTAAGGGAAAGTGCCGCTTACACGCCAATCACAACAACAACCAATTATTCTACTAAAATACTTACAGCTCAAAGTCAATGGGATCCAGTCAGTGTGTGGCCACTACATATCCAAGTAAATTTGTAGTGTTCCCCTTAATCAGAAGAAAATAAATGAAATCTTTTGGATTTCTTCCAGCCCTTTTTGACTGTGGTTTCCCAGAGCGGGGCATATGATCACCTCAGGGACATTTGATAAGATGTATTGGAATAATGTGCACATCGCTCAGCCATCCTGAATAACCACAAATCTACCTCAGAGTATATAAACATAAAACAACTACAAATAAATGGAACAACCTCCGTTGTTTGTGTCTGAGCAGACAGAATAGCAATATACACTGGTAGGTTTTTTCCCTTGGGCAAAGTGTTGAGGGAGGCATATGTCAGGGGTGATCCCAACTTCTGGAATTTTGAGTTTTGGGGCACTTGCACACATTTAAGGCATATGTGTCACAGATTTAAATCACATGACTCTCGCCCCCCCCCCCAAGAATCCTGGGTATCACTTTGTGGAGCCATGATTCCACTGTTCCCAGGATTCTTTGGGAGAAGTAATGTGCTATTTGGGTGAATTGGGTGAGCTTCCAACATATGGTGTGAATATGCCCTTTACTTTATATACAAAAAGCCCTGCAAAATTTTGTAAGCCATGGAGTGATCCATTGGAATGTTCTTCAGTTTTAGAGGAGGTGGCTTGAGTAGATGTTCGGAATATATCTGAGTGATTGTATTACAATCTAAAATACGTTTTGTCAACAGAAAAATCTTAGAAACATCCAGTAGCTTAATATACCACTAGAAATTGATGGAGTGTCATTAAAGCAGAGCAATCCATCAGATCCAACATACACAATGGCTGTGATGGTTTATGTTTATTTCAAGAAAAATGAAACTAATGTTTTTTCAGAAATGATTGTTTCTGGGACCAACCCAAGAATATGTAAGCCACGACAAAATATAGCTAACAAACCTGATGCATTTTATACAGATTACTAACTCCCTCCCCTGGTAGCAGATTTCTAGTAGTGATTGTCATCTGCTATTAAAATGTTTCAAGCTAGGACTATGTCATGCCTATGTTCTGTACATGGACAGTATTAAGTATCTGCAAAACAGTACGTAGTCTGCTCTATGCACAAATGGATTTGATAGTTTCATGATGGGTGAGTCCAGTGTACTTGAACAAAGGTGATCTGCTGGCTTCTACTTTGCTTCTGTGAATGTATAAAAATGTTCACCACAAAGTTTGGTTTCTTTGTATATTCATAGGTATGGGTGAGTTTGTCTGTTTCATTTTTACATGCATTCACCCTTGAGTGGTTTTGTTCCATTTCGGCAGAAATCTGTGGTTTTGAAAAGAAGTGCATTCATACATATAACACATTTAATTACACATGCATAAATGTCTAGTTTTAAATATAGTTTCTCCCAAAATACGCGTACCTTTGATACTTTAACTTAAACGTACCTTTGATACTTTTTAGAGCTCAGCACTGTGTCAGAACATCTGAGAAGTGGATAATTAACTCCTAATCCACACATTAGTCTGAGAGGTGCTGATCAGCTGAGTTCTCATCGGAATTCACAAAGACTGAATCCTTCAAGCATCTCTAATGGAACTTGGAAGCAATTCCCAATGGCTTGCTAGTGTGTGAAATGCATGGAAGCTTATCCATAGGGGCAAAAGATCTTTAAAAAATTCAGGGACTGGTAGGATACACATAATGGGGTGTGTGTGCAAGATGTCAGTTATGTGATGGCTGATTTCCTACATACACATAGTTTTGCTGCTCCCCCCCCCATACTTTTGTGCCTTGTTGTTGTTTAGTCGTTTAGTCGTGTCAGACTCTTCGTGACCCCATGGACCAGAGCACGCCAGGCACTCCTGTCTTCCACTGCCTCCCACAGTTTAGTCAAACTCATGCTGGTAGCTTTGAGAACACTGTCCAACCATCTTGTCCTCTGTCGTCCCCTTCTCCTTGTGCCCTCCATCTTTCCCAACATCAGGGTCTTTTCCAGGGAGTCTTCTCTTCTCTTGAGGTGGCCAAAGTATTGGAGCCTCAGCTTCAGGATCTGTCCTTCCAGTGAGCACTCAGGGCTGATTTCCTTCAGAATGGAGAGGTTTGATCTTCTTGCAGTCCATGGGACTCTGAAGAGTCTCCTCCAGCACCATAATTCAAAAGCATCAATTCTTCGGTGATCAGCCTTCTTTATGGTCCAGCTCTCACTTCCATACATCACTACTGGGAAAACCATGGCTTTAACTATACGGACCTTTGTTGACAAGGTGATGTCTCTGCTTTTTAAGATGCTGTCTAGGTTTGTCATTGCTTTTGTGCCTATCTGCTGGCAATTCCATAACCTTCCGTAGTCTTCATTTAGAAGGATATTTATTTAATTTATGACCTTTGTGTGCTGCCCCAAAATGCAAAGTTCTCTGGGTGGCCTGCAGTAAACAATAAAACAATCTGAACCCAAATAAGACACTGAACCGTAAAAATACTTTAAGTGCATGGATTTTTAAAAATAATTATTCACTGGGTGGTATTCAACTACACAGTTGCACTAACTCAAGGATTAGCCCAATGGCATTTCTCCCCATCTCATTCACCACCCCCAAATCTGTTCTGGAGGGTTCAGAGAACCCCCAGAACAGATTTACGGGTGTGGAGGAAATGGAGGAAATGTTCTGTCATGCAAGGAGAAAACCTTGCATTGCCATAACATTTTGATAAGCACTACATCAAATACAGACCATTGTCATAGGAGAGGAATGTTTTGAAGTAGCCCTTTTTCTTTTCTTTCCTATTTCTTTTTTCCTTTCTATTTTTTTCTGCCAGTTTTGAAGATAGAGAGCCAAAGGCTCAAGCACATACAATAAAAACATGGCTAAACAGGGATCTGAATTCTTACCTCCCAATTCTAATCAATTTTCTTCATTGAACTCTGTCAGCTATCAGTGTAAAAATAAACACCGAGTCTGAGATTCAGCTTGGGAATTTTAAATTGGTAGTGAAAGATCCATTCTCAAAGGAATTTTGGAAGTTGCTTTCTTCTGAATCAGGTCACTGGTCCATTTAGCTCAATACTAATACTGGCCATTAGTGGCTTTTCAGGGTTCCAGGCATCGGATATTCTCAGCCTTTCCTAGAGATGCTAGAAATTGAACCTGGTACTTTCTGGGCACAATGCAGATGCTCTATGAGTGAACTACAGCCTTTCCCCCTAACTATGGCTGGATCTGTACACATCAAAAAAGCAATTCAGTTCATAAACTTCATAAAGGGAAATCCCATTGGTGAAAGACGGGACTCCACAGCGCCATCTGGTGTCACAGTGTTTTACACATATAAAGCGTTTTTTCTTTACCAATGTAGCTGACTCCTTTGACTCTCGTTCTAAATTTGACTACAGGTTCATTTCTGAAATGTGCCGTGAACGAGGGTGTTGAACAGATTCTTGGGCTGGAGTATTGTTTATGGGGGTTTGGGACAGGTGGTTGTTATTATTGTTGTATCTTTGGTTTTGGATCTTACGATTTATGTGGAAATTGTTTCCATTTGGTTGTGTACTTTTTGGTGTTTTCTATTGTTTATGACTTTCATTATGTTTGTAATTGTGTAAATCTTATCATGTTGTAAGCCACCTTGAGCATAGTTTCAACTATGGAAAACTGGCATATAAATAAAATGATGATGATGAGTGTGAGATGACAGAAGAAAACTACTGGACTCCCTTTTGTGTTCAAACTCAAATGTTAGCCCTAGACCTGGTTTGGACAGTTGCTTCCATCCAGCCAAGAAAATATCTCCCACGACTTTTCTTCGCTGCACTAAGCGATAGAAAATTCCATTCGCTCAGCCACAAATATCAGACAGGCAGTCAGACAGCACCTCAGGGAGAGAAGGTTTGAAAGCAAAGTAGAGCTGTGTGTCTTCGACATGTGCATATGAAAACTCCCAATGTGCTGACAATTCAGGTTTCCCCAATAATAGCAGTGCAGAGTCCAGATTGAGCAAAGGATCTGAACAAAAAGGCTCCCTGGGGGATGACGGTAAGAAGTCTGTGTTGGGATGGAGTTGAAATACGTTTCTGCACATGAAGAGTTTGTATGACTTGCCGAAATTATGGAGGGGGCTGTTTGCCACCAGCTTCCACGGGCCCAATCGAGTTTCTGGATGCACTGCATCAAGCACAGTAACCAGATTTATAACAAGGAAAGGCACAGTGAACTTCAAAACTGCAGTTATAAAGCCTAATTGCTCACCCTTAAAGGCCTGACTAGATCAGTTAGTCATTAGCCTTTTCAGACACAGGACAACTAATGGACTTGGTGTTATATATCTGTGCTCTTATGTGCCCAGTTAGTTACTAGAATGGGACCCTGATCTGAATTTCTTTTTTAGGCCCCTCCCAGATGACCTGTTCATTGAGTATCCATCCTGATTTGTTTGCAGGAAGCTTTCACAGAGATTCTGTTATGCCCACCCTTAAGTGTACATTCATTCTGGTTTTTGGGGAGTTTATGCAGCAATGAACATTCATACTGATTTGCCTGCATGGCGCCAATCAGTCAATAAATTACCCCACACTTTTTCATACATTTCCCCATCACACTTCTATCTTCAAAAAGTCTCTCTGTGTGTTTTAGGTGGATTAAAGTGAGGGGAAGGGGGATTTTTTTCTGCAGACGTAGCAAAACATTTAAATCAAGCAAATGCTTTTCAGGTTCTTTGACTTTTCCTCTCCTATTTAACTCCTAGACCAGGGAGGAGAAGGAACATACTTTAGCTAGAGCAAAGATTTCCACTTGCACAACGTAACTTCCCCTCATGGGCTCCCGGTTCTTTCCCCAAATCTGCTCCAGGGGGTTGGAGGGAAACCCAGAACAGATTTGGGGACGGAGAGACACTCAAGCCACATGGGGAGAGGAGAAAGAGGGGAAGGTGTTGTGTTATAATTGCTTCATTGGATATCTCCCTATGAGCTGCAGTGAACCACAAGCACAGTGTCAAGAGCCCAGGCCACTGTCTTGATATCACAGCACACAAGGCATAATTAGCTTGAAGATTTATTGCCAAACAATTAGCCTCTGACACTCTAGCCGAGTGTCCATGTCTTATGATTCAGTTGACCCTTCTAAGGAATGTTTCCGGCTTCTGCAGAATATCCTGAACCTATGACCCTTACGTTTCTGGTTTTGTTTTCTGTCTAATACCTTTCCCATTCATCATGGAAATCAAAATGGGAGATCAAAATTTGTTCATGTATGCTACGGCCGCCGCAAGAACCCTCCTGGCCCAAAGATGGAAAACACAAGACATACCAACCATCCAGGAGTGGCAGGTGAAGCTGACAGAATACACAGAACTTGCCAAATTGTCAGGGAGGATCCAGGACCAGGAAGACCAAAGATACCAAAATAATTGGAGTAAATTTATTGAATATTTAAAGGAGAATTGTAAAGAGGTCAAGACACTAGCAGGATTGACATAATACCTTCAATGTATGATAGTACTATTGCGAGAATGATGTGTGCGATAGAAATGGGTTAAATATACCAATTGTAGGGAGGGAGGAGAGTCGCGACTCGGCAGAGACAAAGGGAATGTATGACATTAATATGGTTTGTTGGGAAAGAATATGTAAGGAAAACAATAAAAATTTACTTGGGAAAAAAATTACCTTTCCCATTCATCTACTCCTGGGGCTCATGGGGTTAACTTCTACCTCTTCCGGTGAGGAAATGCTCGCCCTCCTGCCTTCCGATCCTGCCTGTGCTTCTTGAGAGAGTTAGCTTCTCTCCAGCCCACCCTCTGCTAACGGCCTATCTACATCTTTCAGAAGGGGGGGGGGGAGTTGACAGCCAACTGCTTGCAGCTGTCTGAGAGAAATGCAAGCCTCTCTGTTTCTGGCTGCTTTCTAACTCATGCTGGACTTCTCTACTTTGGGCAGACACTACTGTGTGTTCATGACACGCAGTTTGCCTCTTCAGCACTGGATATGCTGTAAAGCCGCCCAGAGTGGCTGGGGAAACTCAGCCAGATGGGCGGGGTATAAATAATAAATTATTATTATTATTATTATTATTATTATTATTATTATTATTATTACCATTCTCAGATGCAATTGAACCCCAACCCCCTGTCTTAATGCTCCTTTGGATCAATGTCCGGTAAAATTGTTGTTGTTACTTTATACCTCACCTTTTCTCCTTATGCAGATAACAGAAACAAGAATGGCTAAAAAAAACAATTAATAAAAAATTAAACTTTAATAGAATTAAAACTATATATATATAAAATATGCTTAAAGCATGCCAATAAAAACAGCACTGCACCGGCCCTTTCATTAAAAGCAGTCAATTCCGAAAAGCCAGTTGGAACAAGACGCTCTTCATCTGCCAGTGGAAGGACAACAAGGAGGGAGACAGTCTAGCTTCTTCAGGGAGGGATTGCCAAAGTCTGGGAGCACCCACTGAGAAGGCCCTCTTCTGCATCCACTGGAAGCCAGTAGAACTGTTGTAGCAAGGGAGTTGCATGCTCCCTATAACCAGCCCTAGTCAACAATCTGGCTGTACCTCTCTGAGCCAGTTGAAGTTTCTTTAACTGTGCAAACGCATTCCTGACCACTGCAGAGTTACATGTCCAGTAAAACTAACTCTAAAATAAATAGACATTGCAGTCCAACTCCTTGATGTCTGAAGTGACAGCATAAAGCAAAGCCAGTGCAAACAAGCAAGTGCAGAAACACCCTTGAGGGCAACTCTCTATGGTGCTCCCTCTTTTTTGAACTTGAAAGTGCTATACTCTCATCCTTGAGATGACAGATTCCCTGGGAAAAGAGCTTTGTGCCATGACTGGCTTGTGGCTTCATAGACACTGAATGGTTTGTCTCTCCCACCTGCAGTAACATTGTCAAGATTCCATTCACAGGCTGTCAAATGTAGCAATGGCTTCCTCATCAAGCCATTGTTCCTGGATAAAGAAAGTGCCAAGCAGAAATTTACAAACAGTGATAAGGACATTTTCCCCTTGATCATGCATTGGGTGAAATACATTTTAGTTACTTGCCAAGAGGAGGCAAAGCAGGTCACCTGCTTGTTCATAGAGGATAAAGCTATCAATGGTTACTTGTTATGATGACTATGTTCTGCCTCCACTGTCAAAGGCAATATGCCCTTGAACACCAATTTATGACATGGACCAGGATTGACCAAATATGGATTTCTAGCAATCTGGCACCAAGGGTTAAAAATACAGAAATCTGCCCAAAAACCTGCTCTGATCATAATGCAGTAAAGATGGAAATGAAATTGACAACAGCTGGAACTTTCAGATGGAGAATGAATGACACCCTTTTTAGAGATGAAGAAATTTTAAAAAAGGCCCAAAAAACTCTGAAAGATTACTTTGAAATAAACCTTAGAACAGATCTGGAAAGAAGAATAATATGGGACGCAAGTAAGGCTGTCATGCGTGGTTTTCTAATTCAACAAAATTCGATAAAAAGGAAACAACAAAATGAGAAGAAAGAAAAAATCTGGAATCAGATGAAAGAAGGAGAGAAGAAACTGAGGTCAAAACCAAAATCCCAGGAGATTTTAAGAGAAATAAAATACTACCAGACCCAATACATGGAACTGATGAACCAAGAAATAGAATGGAAAATAAAACAAATGAGGCAAAAAACTTTTGAATCAGCAGACAAATGTGGGAAATTGCTGTCATGGCAATTGAAAAAGAGGCAAAAGTTGAATACTGTGACGTCCCTTGAAGTAGAGGGGAAATTTGTAAACAAACCAAATGAAATCAGTAATTGTTTCCAAAGTTTCTTCAAGAAATTATACGCACAAGGGCCGAAAGATGAACAAGAGATAGAAGAATTTATTAAAAAATATGGACTATCAAAGATCTCGGAAAAAAATAAAAGGACTTTAAATGAAAAAATTACGAACCAGGAAATTGAGGGTGCCATCCAGAATATGCAATTGGGAAAATCACCAGGGCCAGATGGACTGACGGCGAGATACTACAAAGCAATGAAGGAATGGTTAATACAACCATTGAAAGAAGTGTGTAACCAAATCTTGGAGGGGAAAAAGGCTCCCGAATCGTGGAAAGAAGCATTCATCTCACTTATACCGAAGACAGAAACTGAGAAACATCAAGTTAAGAACTACCGCCCTATATCACTCTTAAATGTGGATTATAAAATTTTTGCAGACATTTTAGCAAAAAGATTTAAAAAAGTGTTGGTAGAGGAGATTCAGAAAGACCAAACAGGCTTTCTCCCAGGGAGACATATGTCAGAGAATGTAAGGAATATTATAGACATTTTGGAACTATTGGAGACTGATTTAAATAGAAAAGCAGTATTGATTTTTGTGGACGCGGAGAAAGCCTTTGACAATATTTCTTGGAGTTTTATGAGGAAGAATCTCCATGAGATGGGGGTAGGCCAAAGCTTTGAAAACGGTATAGGTGCAATATATTCAGAGCAAAAAGCTAAATTAATTGTGAATGGTGTAGTTATGGATGAAATCCCAATAGAAAAAGGGACACGACAGGGTTGCCCAATATCCCCTCTATTATTTATATCGGTCCTGGAGGTGTTGTTGAATATGATTAGAAGGGATCAGCTGGTTGAAGGAATACACCTCGGAGCTAAACAATATAAGTTAAGAGCATTTGCAGACGACCTAGTTTTGACATTACAACAGCCAGAAGTCAGTACAAAAAGAGTTTTAGAATTAATTGAAATATTTGGTCAAGTGGCTGGTTTTAAACTAAATAAGCAAAAGACAAAGGTACTGGAAAAAAATCTAACGATGGGGGAAAAAGATAGCTTTCAAAGGGAAACTGGTTTGGAGATAACAAAAAAGGTGAAATATCTGGGGGTGAATTTAACATCCAAAAATATGAACCTGTTTAAAGACAATTATGAGAAATGTTGGTTAGAAGTGAAGAAAGATCTTGACACATGGTCTAGATTGAGATTATCCTTGTTAGGCCGAATTGCTGTTATTAAGATGAATGTATTGCCGAGATTGTTGTTTCTGTTCCAGACATTGCAAATTATAGACAAGATGGATTGTTTCAAGAAGTGGCAGAAAGATATATCTAAATTTGTCTGGCAGGGCAAAAAACCCAGAATAAAATTTAAGATTTTAACTGATGCAAAAGAAAGGGGGGGTTTTGCGCTGCCGGACTTAAGACTTTATTATGAAGCAGCAGCTTTTTGCTGGTTGAAGCAATGGCTACTTCTTGAAGACACAGATATTTTAGACTTGGAAGGGTATGATAACAATTTTGGCTGGCATGCATATCTATGGTATGACAAGGCAAAGATATACAAAGGTTTTAAAAATCATATTGTCAGGAAAGCTTTATATAATGTTTGGAATCGATATAAGGATTTGTTGGAAAATAAAACACCCAGATGGTTGTCACCAATGGAAGCTAGAGCGGTAAAAAAACTTAACATGGACTCTAATTGGCCAAAATATAGTGAAATTATAGAATATGATGGTGAAAAAGTTAAATTACAGAGCTTTGAGAAATTAAAATCCAAAGTCCGAGACTGGTTACATTACTATCAGATAAATGAAACTTTTAAGCAGGACAAGAAACTAGGATTTCAGAAAGAGAGGTCAAAATTGGAAACAGAACTGTTAGAGACCAATACTAAGAATTTGTCTAAAATGTATAACTTGTTGCTGAAATGGAATACACAGGATGAAACAGTTAAATCAGCAATGATTAAATGGGCACAAGACTTAGGTCATGATATTATGTTTGCTGACTGGGAACAGTTATGGACCACAGGACTTAAATTTACGGCATGTAGTGCCTTGAAAGAAAACATAATGAAAATGATCTATAGATGGTACATGACTCCAGTCAAGCTTGCAAAGATATATCATTTGCCCAGTAACAAATGCTGGAAATGTAATGAATGTGAAGGAACTTTTTATCATCTTTGGTGGACCTGCCCAAGGGTTAAAGCCTACTGGGAAATGATCTATAATGAAATTAAGAAAGTCCTTAAGTGGACATTTGTAAAAAAACCGGAGGCTTTTCGACCATTGGGCATGGTCGGCCAATTGGTACCAAAAAAAGATAAGATCTTTTTTATGTATGCAACTACAGCAGCAAGAATACTTCTAGCAAAGTATTGGAAGATGCAAGAACTACCTACTCTGGAAGAATGGCAGACGAAGGTGACTGAATTTATGGGACTGGCAGAGATGACCGGCAGAATCCGTGATCAGAGGAAGGAGACGGTGGAAGAGGACTGGAAAAAATTTAAATCATATCTTAAGAACTGTTGCAAAATTTTGGACTGATAAAATGTCAAGGGTTAAGAAATAGAGAATTATAGTTGGAAATATTTAAGTTAAGAAAATCATGAAGGAAATCAAATTTTGAAAAGGAATGAAGGATTGCTAAAAATTTTGGACACAGGGGTGCAGTGAAGGGGAGGCATGGGGAAGTCATGTATTGTTTGTTTGTTTGTTTAATTTTGTGTTTTTTGTTTTATGAAAATTAATAAAAATTATTTCAAAAAAAAAAAAGAACACCAATTTATTGGGAACAACAGTAGAGAAATACTATTGCTGTCCTATCCTGCTTGTGGATTTCCCAAGGGCCTCTGGTCAGCCTAAGTGGGTCTTTGTCTGATGCAAAATATCTCTTCATGTACAAGTACAAGTGGTTTTAGTACCAAGACAAAAACACCAATTACAAAATTTAAAAGCTCAAAACAAGATAAAATGATATAAAATCACATATACTTTTAAAAAAAGCAGTTTTGGGTGGTCATTTATCTGTCAGAAAGGAAACCCTTCTGATCAAGAAATGTCCATCGGTTGATATAATATATTATACTAATCCTGGGTGCTAATCATTATATTTTGATTGCTGCTGCACAAAATTTGGCCACCTTGTAGATTATAACAGGATTGTTATCAAGGAGCAACAGAGTGGCAAGGAACTGATTAGAGCATGCAGTATATTTCTGGCAAGATCTCTTCGTGTGTCTACATGTTCTCAATTTGTCTGATCCATTGTAAAGTCATTTAAATGGATAAGAACATAAGCCAATACTGAACAGGACCAAGATCTGATGGATCCTGTGTCCTTCCTCAAACAGTGGCAGCCACAAGATTCTGGAAAATTCTCAAGTAAGCAAAGCACAACAGCAACAGCCTTCCTTCATTATTTGTCCCCGGCATCCAGTATTCAGAATTACACTGCAGCAGAACATTGACTTCTCATTTAGCTCCTCTGCTATTCTTCATTAGGCAATGCTATGCACATTTCCTTCAAGTAGGTCCCATTGAACTTAACAGAGTGGACAGTACAAAGCGGCACATCCCTGTACTCCCCCCCCCCCATTTTTCAATCTGTTTGGAAGGCATGCATATTCCTTCTGTAAGGAATATGCATTTGTCCTTGTCCATGGAGTTTTCTTGGCAGGGATACTGGAGTGGCTTGCCGGTTCCTGCTCCAGGTGGATCACGTTTGATCAAAACTCTCCACTATGACCTGTCCATCTTGGGTGGCCCTGCACGGCATAGCTCATAGCTTCTCTGAGTTATTCAAGCCCCTTCGCCACGGCAAGGCAGTGATCCATGAAGGGGGAAGATCATGGCTACTGGGCCCATCACCTCCTGGCAGATAAAAGGGGAAGAAATGGAGGCAGTGAAAGATTTTACTTTCTTGGGCTCCGTGATCACTGCAGATGGTGACAGCAGTCACGAAATTAAAAGATGCCTGCTTCTTGGGAGAAAAGCAATGACAAACCTAGACAGCATCTTAAAAAGCAGAGGCATCACCTTGCCAACAAAGGTCCAAATAGTTAAAGCCATGGTTTTCCCAGTAGTGATGTATGGAAGTGAGAGCTGGACCATAAAGAAGGCTGATCGCCGAAGAATTGATGCTTTTGAATTATGGTGCTGGAGGAGACTCTTGAGAGTCCCATGGACTGCAAGAAGATCAAACCTCTCCATTCTGAAGGAAATCAGCCCTGAGGGCTCACTGGAAGGACAGATCGTGAAGCTGAGGCTCCCATACTTTGGCCACCTCACGAGAAGAGAAGACTCCCTGGAAAAGACCCTGATGTTGGGAAAGATGGAGGGCACAAGGAGAAGGGGACGACAGAGGACGAGATGGTTGGACAGTGTTCTCGAAGCTACCAACATGAGTTTGACCAAACTGTGGGAGGCAGTGGAAGACAGGAGTGCCTGGCGTGCTCTGATCCATGGGATCACGAAGAGTTGGACACGACTAAATGACTAAACAACAACAAAAGGAATATGTGTTTGGATGACGTCCAAGAAAGGAAGCAGAATTCGCTTGGTGCAAATGTAGCGATTGCCAGCCTCTCTGCAGTTCTTGAACTGTCCCAGAATTTTGTTCGTTATCTTCCATCTTCCAGCCTAGCGTTAAGTGGCTACATCTTCTTTATTCTCCCTTTGTCACAACGTAGGGAATTGTCTAAGGTAAAGGTGAACTTCACCATTGACAGGAGAGAGACTATAAAAAGCTCATATTGAATTAATAGGCTTTGGAGAGCCACAATCTCAGGTATGTAAAAGGGCAGAGGGAAGATGAATTCAGAGTTATCTTAACCATGGTGCTAGCACAGGCAAACCACCTAAAGTGCCATTTGCTGTCAGATAATTCCCCAGTGGTCTCTAACGCTTTCAAACAAGAAATGCAGAAAACATTCTGTCTAAAAGCCACATTTGTCATGTTCACTTTTAACACTTGCACATTTCAAATGCTTTCTGTCTGTGGGGAAAATGACTTTTTTTTTTAAGAAGTCAAAAACTTTTTGGATTATATATGGTCAGTGGTTAGAACTGGTTCACATCTTTTGATAGCCAGTTAACCCCTGCAAATAACCCTGGCTTGTGTCATCTACTTGCATGAATCATAACATCAGACAAGAATGTTGATGGAACATGGAGGAGCTCTGGTTCTGTGAGCAGAGCATGCTGGGAATGTAAAGATCTCCACTCACAAGAGTGCTTCCATGAATATTCTTACCTGGCAATCCACAATCTGATATGAGCAGTATTTTCCATGGTGTTAATGAGCAGATAGGCATTTGCATATTGACTAGGATTATGAACCCTCTTAAAGTGTTTGCTGAGAATGTGTGAAGACAATCATAAGATCATGCATGCAGTCCATGACTCCACTATCCCCATCACTGCCAGAGCCCTTCCTGCACTGTGAGCAAGAAATAAAATCAGATGGAGGGTTGCAAAGACATTTGACCAGCTGCACTTTCAAGCCCTGTGCAATCAGGAACCCCAGTGATCTAGGGAGCCAAATCACAAGAACAATTAAGCAGAATATTCTTACAATCCCTCTTCAGACCTTCTTGACCAATGTGGGAAAGTGAGGGGGAGCAGGACAGCTTGAATGGGAATCAGGCACTGCACTAGAATGCATGGCCCTACATGATTCAGGATATACTGTGTTCAACCTGCACAGGTTGCTAAATAAGTTTTAGCAGGTGCCTAAAGCAATCTTGGGAGAAGGTGGCACTGTGGGTTAAACCACAGAGCCTAGGACTTGCCAATCAGAAGGTCGGTGGTTCGAATCTCCGTGACAGGGTGAGCTCCCGTTGCTCGGTCCCTGCTCCTGCCAACCTAGCAGTTTGAAAGCACGAAGTGCAAATAGATAAATAGGTACCGCTCCAGCAGGAAGGTAAACGGTGTTTCCATGTGTTGCTCTGGTTCGCCAGAACTGGCTTAGTCATGCTGGCCACATGACCTGGAAGCTGTACGCCGGCTCCCTCGGCCAGTAAAGCGAGATGAGCGCCGCAACCCCAGAGTCGGTCATGACTGGACCTAATGGTCGGGTCGCTTTAACCTTTACTTAAAGCAATATTGTGAGGGTGCCTGTCTAAAGCCCATACACAGTGAATAGGAATCAGGGAGAAATGTGATTCAGATCACATTTAAAGGTACCTAATTTGCAATTTCTGAAACAACAGACAAACCAAAACACAGCCATCCTTTGAAATTCAGCCTTCTCTGAATTTTGCAGCCCAGTTCTCCAGCCAAGTGTACAAAATGCATATGCAGGCAACCCCCAATTTACATGGGGGTTATGTTCCAAGGCACCATGTATTCATGTGAAATCACATATATTTGAAACACCATTGAAAAAGCCTGCAAACACCCTATTCTGTCTCTGCCCTGTCCAAATCCACCCATTTTTGTGACGTTTTCAGGTCACTTCCACATTAGGTGCAATGTGTGTGATACATACATGTAAATAGGGGGTTGCCTGTACTAGGGTAAGGATGAGGCCAGAGCAGGGTGATGTCAAGGTTGAGGCCACTTCATTGCACCAATGGGAGCACTGGGTTGGTGGT
The DNA here is from genome assembly GCF_964252035.2 of Podarcis erhardii. Lineage (NCBI taxonomy): Eukaryota > Metazoa > Chordata > Lepidosauria > Squamata > Lacertidae > Podarcis > Podarcis erhardii. The sequence continues at coordinate 91,406,299 of NC_138498.1, read as the reverse complement.
GGCACTCCCAACCCTACCAGCCTGTTCCAGCTCTGTTGAGGTCATCCACAGCAACATTGGTGTCAGGTGAGCATTTTGCCACCCCACATGAACCACATAGTAACCAGCAGTTTTCTCCCAGGGCTTCTGCAATGAATAAACACAAGTGAACGAAACCTAATTCTTTGTGATAGTCTTGGTTCTGCCTATTTGCTGACCACGCACTTCTGCTCTTTCCTGGAAGTCGGAGTGACTCAGGACTCGAAATGAAACTTGTCTAGGATGAAAGGGACCTGAGCAGTAGCCTGGGGGTAGCAGGGACTCTTTGGTATCGATCTGCTGCGCTCTACACAAAAAGCAGAGTCCATCCCTCTGATTCTAGAGGATGCAGGATCTTTTGCAAAGAGTCTGCCTCCACTTTGTAATAAACTACTTAACTGCTGTTAAACAAAGTGCACCGAAATAAGCCCCAAGCGTCATGTGGCGATAAATGGGAATTGGTTTACAAAGATAATCTCTGTTTCAGGGCACCATCTGATTTACTGCCAGACAGTCATCCAAGAGAACAAGAAGCCTGAAGGTGAAGAATTGACTTGCAGAGCCTGCGCCAACATACCAAACAGAAATTCAGTGCCTGGTTGCCTCTCTCCCTCTCTTTTTCCTTCCTTCTCTGCATCTCAGACCTTCCTAAGTTTGATTCCAAGGACAGGACAAGAAATCAGAGAGAGAGCGAAAGGGGGGGGGGAGGCCAAGGAAACAGTGTAAGGATTGGAAGGGGGGCACTATTAAGTTGAATGCTTATTTAAAAAAAATTAAGCAACCAAATGCAGATTGTAGCCAAACAGAAAGGTGTCGACATAGGTCAGAAAGAAACACCTTGACCTATAGAATACATACAACATACATGAAAAACAGGATCTTAGATCTCAAGGGCAAATTTAGCTGCTTTACAGACCTGTCTGAAGCAGACAACAGATCCTACATTTTATCCATACCATGGAGGGTAGGAACCGCTGCTGAAGATATCTCTAAATATTTTTGTCTCAGTGTTTCATACAATTTACAGTATAGCATATAGTGCCGGGTCAGCAACCTTTTTCACCCGTGGGCTGGTCCACCATCCCTCAGACCATGTGGTAGGCCAGACTATATTGGGGGAGGGGGATAAATGAACGAATTCCTATTCCCCACAAATAACCCAGAGATGCATTTTAAATGAAAGGACACATTCTACTCATGTAAAAACACACGAATTCCCGGACCGTCTGCGGACCGGATTGAGAAGGCAATTGGGCTGCATCCGTCCCCCGGGCCTTAGCTTGCCTACCCCTGATATAGTGCATTGTGTTCTCTACCAAGGGACTAAAGAGTAAAAGGTACTACCGCAGATGCAAAAGTACTGATCTCCTGGGATTTTCTTGAATCTCCCTTTCAGAAAACGAGACTTCATCATCTGAAAATGCAGAGCTGCAAATTCTGTCGGCAGATCTTCTTCAGTGCTCCTGTCTTGGAATGACCACACCTAAGTTAGCAGCCCAACCTTTCTGTTTCAATTTTCCACACTTCTCTGTGTGCATTTCGTATTTGGATGAAGTCTTGTCTCTTCCCGCCCCACACTGCCCCCAGCCCAGCCTGATATAGGCCACTAGTCTGGAACAAAGTGTTCTCAGAGCCTTGTCAAGCTGAAACAAAAATGAATAAGGGGTGAAATCATGAAGTAGACAGGCAGCAGTCAGATGCGCTGCCTTATTCCAGCTCTGCTCTTCAAGCTTCGGCAGGGATCCGTTCATCAGAAAATAAATTCACTCCAGCAGAAGAGGCAGCTGTCAGTGTTGCCTGCAATGTGCCAATTTCAGTTAAGAATCCAGGGATTTCAGTAAGCGCAGCAATTCTTTCGAGGTTTTGTCCTGGAACATCCAAATAGCAGAGCTCCTCTGAGCATGTACTAAGAACAATTTCTGAGTAACCATAAGCATCAAACCATTTTCTCAGATTAGGATATGGCACTTTTAGAAGAATAGATGTGGCATCCAGGCAGCACTGATCCACGGTGCATCTGAGCTCTAATCCTACTAAGATTATATATAAATAATCCTACTAATCCAACAATTCGTTGTAAGGCTTCATGGCAGTCCGCTCTTTCTAGGGTATTCTATAACTTTGTTGGACTGCTCATGTTATGCGGATGTGTCTTCCAAAGCAACTACTCTATTACGAACTTTAAAATGGAAAGCGTAATGCTGGTAGTCAACAAAAGAGGTTTAAAGACTCTCTCAAGGCAAATCTAAAAAAATGTAGTATAAAAATTGACAACTGGGAAACACTTGCCTGCAAGCGCACCAATTGGAGAACAGCCTTTACTAAAGATGTCGTGGACTTTGAAGATGCTCAAACTCAGGACGCAAGGGAGAAACGTGCTAAGAGGAAGGCACACTTGGCAAATCCACACTGTGATCAACTCCTGCCCGGAAACCTATGTCCCCACTGTGGAAGGACGTGTGGGGCCTCCACAGTCACTAATGTACTCAATGATAAAACCCTGTTTTGGAAGACAATCTTACGAGTGATCGCCAAAGAAGAGGAAGATAAGATGCTTTCCAAAACTATTTTCGTAAGAGTGCAGTGAGGTTGGGCTGAAAAGGCAGCAGAATTTCCAAAGGCTGCTCAGCAAACTTCATGTGTGATATGGGGTTTTGGGGTCTTTCTAGTTCTACAATTGGTCCATTCGAATTACAACCTGATGTGTTTGTTAGCTTCAAGATGAGACAGTGCACTCCTTATTCATGTGTTAACACCAATTATTGTTATTATTATTAATAATAATAATAATAATAATAATAATAATTTCAGTTTATATACTTCCCTTGTATACAACATGTGTACAACATGAAAAATGCATTACAGAACATCAGTGATAAAAACATAATAAAAACACTTAACCTGTCCTGTCCTTGTAGGTTCCGGTTAGGTGTCGGACTTTTATAAAATAGAGTATATAATTTATTTGACGTATCATGTTCTCCTTTGTCCCCGCCCCCACTTTCTTGGTCCTCCCTCCATACCAAATGTTTGTATAAATAAACAAGCAGTCATATCATCAGGTCCCAAGATGCTGTTCTTAGGACCGCATTCTGGTAGTCAAAACACTCCAGAAAGGAATACAAGATGACGTCAAATTTCTGTGCTAACCAAAGTTTCTGAACCTTCTCCAAAGGCAGCAGAATGCATCTCAGTAATCTTAAGGAGGGCCATAAAGAAGACATTCCCATCAGTAGCATAATATATTGCTGTTGACGTATCTTTGATAATACACAAGGGAGCCACTGTTGGATTTGATCTTTTACTAAGGGGTTCACTTCAAGAGGTTGCTTTCTGAACCAGGATCAGTTTGACTGAATGTCATTAAAAGCACTAATAACATACACCACACTATTAGTGTCTATGCCTGCTCAGCCTTTGCTATAGCTGCACAAATTATTGCTATGTTAGTTGAAAGTAGGACATTTACTAAAATGCTCTGATTTTATTCAGAAAAAAATGCAGCAAAAATTTGCCTTAAACTAGGGCTGTGTTGAATTGCTGTCAGTTGCTGGTGGTCAGGGTGAAAGTAATGTTTTCTGGGGGCATGCAAAATATTTCCTAAAAAACAAGTCTACTGCTAAGAACATTCAATCTAGTTTGCAGCTTCACGGCTTCTGTTCCATAAGTCTGCTGTTGATTCAGTGCAATTTTCCCTCCTTAGTGCTGCTTCAACCTATGTACATGGCTCCCAGCTAATCAGGGAGCACCAATAGGATGACATCACCGTGCTACATAACCAATCAGGTTTGATTGCATGCTGATGGAAAATAAGAGATGGCAGTGTTTCCTGGACTGGTCCCATGGATGATTCCTTAATTAGAAAGACATGCTTTTCCCATGCTGCCATATTGGGCAAACATGCTAAATGGAAATATCATTTTTACATTAGACAGCATCACCTTAAAGATCAATATCCTTCCCATAAATGCAAAGCATTTTTTTAAGGACTATCAGGATGGCTTACATTTGGCATTTGTACATGCAGTGCTGCCACTTAGAGGCTTGTCTGAGGAAGGATTTGATTAAAATTAAACATATTACCACATTGCCACCTTGTGGAAAGCTTAACAAAGAACACATGGTGATTCTAGATGGGTAAAGACGAGTGGGGAGTTAATGGTGTTCGGAAGAAAACAGAAACACGGTCCCTCGGGACATTTGTGGCTTGATGTCTGGGAAGTCTGAGGAGACAGTGCTGCTTTTATCAGTACAGCTAATGTCTAAGAGCAGCAGGAGGGAAAATATGATATGCAAATGGCACAGGGAAAAGTGCCAGAAGGAATCGGTGAAATACTAGGGAAAGAAAAAAGTGAGGAAATATGTCCAAGACTCAGCAGAAAATTATCTGGCAAGTTGAAGATAATGGGCAAAATATTTTCGAGGTTACCTGTAAGCTGGCTTCTAGTTTCAACAGCTTATTAAGATGTGATTTTCCTCCACATAGAAACCGATTAACATAAAGGGAGCTTGCTCTTGGATCCAGCATTGACTGGTGTGTTATTAATCACAGAGTTGAGACAAAGGTTTGAGTTATATGAAATATGACTACTAAGCATTCAAATATACCAAACTCATTCAATGACCTTTAGTCCCACCATATTGGTGGTTCCTAAACATCTCATCCGTTTCCAGGGCTCCCCCCCCCCACTGCATTTGTTTGTTCAGGCAAGTCAGCAGAGTTCACAGTGCCAAGGATATATCCACAAAAGGGACAGCATTTCTTGCTATTTTCAAATTCTTTGTTGTGCTAGATTTTTTTAAAATGCTTTGTCACAAAGCAAGAAAACTAGGGACTCAAACTTGTTTGCTTTTGTTTCCCAAGTGCTTAATTAGCTGCTTTTGTTCGTGACCTGAGAAAACCACGTCTGAAGCAAGCAAATAATCATTACCAAGCAAACAGTCTCAAGAAATGTGGATAAGAGGCAAGCAATTATCATAATTACTTTGCAGAGGCAAGACTGAAAATATTAAGAAGCCTGGAGTGGGTTGGCAACTGGTGACAGTCGCACGCTTTTGTGAGCGCAAAACGTTTCCTTAGTGTTTGCATTTCAGACATCTCCAACACAATTGTCCCAGCACTGACGTTTCCAGCATTTCAGGCTTGAGAAAGACAGTGTTGGGGTAATCATACCCCACCCCCCACCCCACTTCATGAAACACTATGCTTTGTAGTCAGCTTTATTACCCACCCTTCACCAGCAGGTCCCAAAGTGAATTACAGTGGTACCTCTGGATATAAACGGGATCTATTCCGGAGCCCCGTTCGCATCCAGAAGCAAACGTAACTAGTGGCGGCACATCTGTGCATGCACATGACATCATTTTGAGCACATGCGCGAGCGGCGAAACCCGGAAGTAACGCGCTCCATTACTTCCGGGTTGCCGCAGAGCGCAACTCAAACGCGCTCAACTTGAAGCATATTCAACCCAAGGTATGACTGTACAGCAATTTAAAGCATTTTTAACAGGTAAAGCAGATTATAATCACTGGAATAGAGGCGTGGGCCCGGAAAACATTTATCTCATGTGTCAAATGTCAGGGTAAACTAAAACTGTGTCTTCAGCATTTGCTGAAAGCTGCATAGCGACGACACCAAGGGCACCTCTGTGAGGCAGGAACTTTACAATTTAGGGGCTGCCACAGAGAATGCTATGTCTGGGGCCATGGAAATTGATCTGTGTGGAAGGCCCCTCTCTGCACAAGCTCTAGTGTTTTGTTTCTTCATATAATATTCAGCTGCAAACAAGATTTTTAAGAAAATAAAAATGGAATTGGGGAAGCAGATACCGGTATATTGTTCACACCAACATCCTGGGTGTTTCTTGCATTTCAGTGGTGCAAAATATACACGGATCCCAATGTTACCCCCCCAGGAAGAGAAGCAAAGCCTTGAGGGAAAGAGCAAAATGGAAAACAACGTCATTTATTTCACTAAGAAGTTCACTATCTGGAAAGTCCCGAAGTAGCCAATTAAAAAGAGTTCTTTAAAAAATGACTCATATAGATGGGAAAAGTGACAAGCAGAAAGATATTGCATGCTAGGTTTTGACAATTATCATTGGCAGTCTCTGCATGGCATGAGTTTCTGCAGAGCTGAGGGGTTTGTTTTTGTTTTAGCTGCTTCTCTAGAGAAATGGAGCAGAACTCGTTGCTCCAGCTTATCAATACGAAACACAACCCCTGTGTTGTCTAATAACATCCAGTAATATACAGATGATCATACCCATAGTATTGAAGAAAGACAGGTAAGACCCACATTCAGATCAAGCTAACTGGGTTACTTTGGGCCTGCCTCAGAGCGCTGTAGTGAGGATAAAATAAAGATGCGGGAGGGGAACTATCCTCAGCTCCTGAGGAAGGATGTGACATAAATGTAGTCACTAAATAAATGACTATATTTATGCACACACACAACCAAATGATGTGTGCACTTTGCTCAAGGGGATGTGAGTACTATATGTGTGGATGGGTGTATATGCACACATACAGTACACACACAATGTAAGCAAGAGTGCACACAGCCTTATGCTGTCTTTTTTCCTATACTCTCCCTTTTTGCAGACCGGGTACCTGATAACAGATGTTCTACTGTACACTGGAAGAGCACTTAACATTTTCAGATGCTCAGCGGCTGCAACCGTGAGTCCCTTTAACATTTCCCAGCTGACAGTTTGTCCTTTCGTGCTTCACCTGTCAGTGAGTTTGTCAGACTAGGTTACATCACTCTGGAATATTTAAAAAGAGGGACTGTTTCGGAAGTTACTGTGTCTGCAAGCTCCTCTTTTTTTAGGTAAAACAGAGCTGAATAATTGCAGCGATTCTTCTTCTTGAACTGCAGGCGGCTTTGCTAGGAAGTACCACTGCTTTGTAACATACTCGGCTGGGTTTGCTTTCTGTATCTTGTAGAGCAGGGGTCAGGAACCTGGTGTCCTCCAGATGTTGCTGGACTACAACTTCCATAATCCTTGAACACTGGTCATGTTAGCTGGGGCTGATGGGAACTAGAGTCCAGCAGCATATAGGGGGAAATAAATTCCCCACCCTTATTGTAGAGTCACACAACCTAATTGGGCATGTGCAAGTTTAAGCGGTAAAAGAACACCAAGATAAAGTTTAAATAACAAATAGCTTTTACTTCGTGTACTTGCATTTGGAAATACTGAGCCTCTTGGGCTTGCGGATCGAAAGGTCAGCAGATCGAGTCTGCATGACAGGGTGAACTCCCATTGCTCTGTCCCAGTTCCTGCCAACCTAGCAGTTCAAAAGCATGCCAGTGCAAGTAGATAAATAGGTACCACTGCAGCAGGAAGGTAAACTGTGTTTCTGTACCCTCTGGCTTCTGTCACGGTCCTCCGTGTGCCAGTAGCGGTTTAGTCATGCTGGCCACATGACCCAAAAAGCTGTTTGTGGACAAACGCCGGCTCCCTCAACCTGAAAAGCGAGATGAGCACCACAACCCCATAGTTGCTTTTGACTGGACTTAACCGTCCAGGGGTCCTTTACATTACATTTTCATTTTTACATATCTGAGATATTAACGGTTACAGACTAACTCTGAGGCAGACAGTAGTGCAACAGAACATATCTGCTGCTCTAACTGTTAAGACTGTTAATAACTGCCATAACTGTACCAACTGAAAATAATTGCCTCAGATGTATGACATTACAGAGTTCTTTATCCTTGAGAGCAGTAACTCTTCGCTTAGTATTGTGGAAGCTTTCATCCCACAAAAATAGGAAGCTGCCTTGTCTTGAATCAAACCATTGGTCCATCTAGTTCAGCACTGACTGGCAGTGACTCTCAAGATTGCTGGACAGGAATGTCAACATGCCCAATTCTATGTGGGACCTTTTGCATGCAAAGCCACTGAGTCACAGCCCTTTCCCAGCATGGCAAAGTCCTGTGCGCTGACAGCAATACATCAGAAAGAAGAATGTTCAGAACAACTCATAAGGTTCAGTCTTGTCCATGTATACTCAGTGGTGAGAAATTCTGGGCTGATTTCTCCATAGTCATTGTTCAGCCTTCCAGTTTAAGGCCAGCTCGTGTATACATGCTGCTTGTGGCCTCTGCTTTCTTCACAGCCTGTACCAAGCCCAGCCCCCGTCTTGGCAAATGGATTGTTGCACTCAGCCCCCACAAATCTACCCTGCTGTTTTGGCAAGGCCACACACCGCTCACACCGCGTTAGCAGGGTTGACCGCAGGACGCAAAATGTCAAGCTCTATACATTTGCCTGGACCATACAACTGCCACTCAGATGGTTAAACCAACTGGGAATCCTCAAACTGGCTTCAAAGTTGGCCATGCGGCAAGGCTGCTGCTCCACCACAAGCAGCCAAACAGTGGCAATCAGTCCTAAATCTTGTAAGCACAAACACAAAATACTAACCAGTGACTGAGTTTGCCTACAAGGTGGCCAGCGACTGCATGACACACCAATTGAAAGGGTGGATGAGCACAGGAGGAGGGAAGTATCTTTCATTGTGCAGCCGATCTAAAATGTCAGCTCTGGCATACCGGACAAAGCACTTATCATGCTCCCAGATAAGGAATCACAATCACCTTGATTACAGAACATGGAATAGCTCACTTACGCTTGAGGGATTCCAATTTCCTTCTCATTAGAGCCTGTTCTGACCCTATTCTGTCACTCACAATGTGACCCATTTTATGAGATCATTATAGTTTAGGTATCTTTGTTCCTCTCAAGATGCTGCAGACACAAGCTCTCCTGGGAGCTCAGGAACCATTTTATTTAGCATTTTGTTAGTGTTTATGTTGCCCTTTACATCCGTTATATATTCCATAAACTTCCTCTAAGTGAATTTGAGCAGACTGCTCTTTTTATTTATTTATTTACCTGGTGTACTCTTCTCCTATGGGGCTTGTGTTGTTTATTACATAAATTATATTAGGTTATTTATCACATTTATGTCCTGACTTTCCTCAAAGGAGCTTGAGGTGACATATAGAGCTCTCCCTCCCATTCCCAGTTAGTCTTCACAACAATCCTGTGAGGTATATTAAGCTGAGAGAAAGACACCAATGGGATTCATGGCTTACTGGTGATTTCAACCCAGCTCTTCTAGGTCATACAAGTGGATGGCACTGTGGGTTAAACCACAGAGCCTAGGACTTGCCAATCAGAAGGTCGGCGGTTTGAATCCCCGCGACGGGCTGAGCACCCGTTGCTTGGTCCCTGCTCCTGCCAACCTAGCAGTTCGAAAGCACATCAAAGTGCAAGTAGATAAATAGTTACCGCTCCGGCGGGAAGGTAAACGGCATTTCCATGCACTGCTCTGGTTCGCAGGAAGCGGCTTATTCATGCTGGCCACATGACCCGAAAGCTGTACGCCGGCTCCCTTGGCCAATAAAGCGAGATGAGCGCCGCAACCCCAGAGTCGGCCACGACTGGACCTAATGGTCAGGGGTCCCTTTATCTTTACCTTACTTCTAGGTCATAATCCAACTCTCTAAGCATTTTGTCATACTGGCTTTGCTGCAATGGAATCAGACAATGTACTGCAATTAACTCTTTTGCACGTGAACCCTCTCTGTGTGATAAAGAGCATTAAAGAAATGGAAAGAAGCACAAACTAATAAGCATAAACTAATTCACTTTTTTCAGCAGCCCATGGCCTTATATTACTCTGCACACAATGAAATCCAGTACAATGGTAATGAAGATGCTTTAAGAAAAACCACTTTAGAAGGCCTGCAAAAAGAGAGCAGATATATAAGAGCATAAGAAAAACTCCACTGGATTGGTTGAAAAGCCCATTTAGTGTAGCATACCTGAAGGAGCGTCTCCACCCCCATCGTTCTGCCCGGACGCTGAGGTCCAGCGCCGAGGGCCTTCTGGCGGTTCCCTCATTACGAGAAGCAAAGCTACAGGCAACCAGGCAGAGGGCCTTCTCAGTAGTGGCACCCGCCCTGTGGAACGCCCTCCCATCAGATGTCAAAGCGATAAATAACTACCTGACATTCAGAAGACATCTTAAGGCAGCCCTGTTCAGGGAAGTTTTTAATCTGTGATGTTTTAGTGTATTTTTGGTTTTTATGGAAGCCGCCCAGAGTGGCTGGGGAAACCCAGCCAGATGGGCGGGGTACAAATAAATTATTATTATTATTATTATTATTATTATTATTATTATTATTATTCTCATAGTGGCCAACCAGATGCTTGGGTGAAGCCCATAAACAAGACCCGAATGCAACGGACATGGTTTTCATAGTCTCATAGTGTAAGGAACAGCCCAAGACATTTTAGTGCCTTGCACAGAAGATCCATGCAGCCTTTCCAAAGGTGGTTTCAATAAAAGTATAAAAATGAAACAATTGTCAATTTGCTGCTCTTTACTTGTAACCCGGGACGCGGGTGGTGCTGTGGGTTAAACCACAGAGCCTAGGACTTGCAGATCAGAAGGTTGGCGGTTCGAATCCCCACGACAGGGTGAGCTCCCATTGCCCGGTCCCTGCTCCTGCCAACCTAGCAGTTCGAAAGCACACCAAAAAGTGTAAGTAGATAAATAGGTACTGCTCCGGCGGGAAGGTAAACGGCGTTTCCGTGTACTGCTCTGGTTTGCCAGAAGTGGCTTAGTCATGCTGGCCACATGGCCTGGAAGCTGTACGCCGGCTCCCTTGGCCAATAAAGCAAGATGAGCACTGCAACCCCAGAGTCGGTCACAACTGGACCTAATGGTCAGGGGTCCCTTTACCTTTACCTAATTGTAACCCAGAACCTGCTGCCTCAGACAGTCAGATGGTAGCCTGCATGATGGTAAAATGTGACAATTATCTAGATTCAGTTATCTATGCTCAGGTAACATCAAAGCTGGATTACTGTAATGTGCTAAAAAATGAAGCTGCCTGCAAACACAGTTTGGAAACTTTAGTTCAAGTGTGGCCCTCCAGGTGTCACTGCACTACAACTCCCTTAATCCACAGCCATTGATCATGCTTGCTGAGGCTGGTGGGAGTTGTAGTTCAGCAACATCTGGAGAACCTAAGGTTCCCCATACCTGCTTTAGTTGGCTCAGAAACCATTTGCAAAGTTGTTGACTGGTTTTGAGAGGAGGGAACATACCTCGCCATAGGCTACAAAGTAGTAACCGCTAATGGTCTGGTTCCATTCTACTAGGAATGTAAATCAACATGGAAGAAAAGTTGAGCAATGCAGCAGAAAAAGAGGTGTGTTTTTTTTTTAAAAAAAAGTGAATTATTTATTGTGAGTGGCTGTGGTGCAGTCAACAGAGAGCTGGAGAGTAACCTTACTCAACCCAAGACTTTGAGCAAGTAATGGTCTCTCAGCCTCTGCTCTTTAGCTGCCAAATGAAAATATAAGAGGCTGACTTCACAGGGTTGCTCTGGGAATGAATGAAACATGAGCACTTTGTTTACTGGGGGAAAGAAAGAAAGTTACACATATGAATAGCAGTTTCGTGACTGAAATGGAAGAGGAGACTGGGAGATGTCGCACAAAAACAGGTGCCTTGTTCTGTTAAGTTATGTAATTTCTCCACAGCAGACAGTGAGATGAATAATGTAGTTTTTGGCAGAAGATAAACTATAGCAGAACGGAAACAGTGCTGCATGCAACAAATACGGAACAGAATGGAAAATGAAGTCTTCTCACTTCCCTACTTCTAGGGTTGGTCTCATCAGAAACAATGCAAGTCCTTTCAGGCAACAGATTCCTGAGAGGATTTCATTTTCCTGCCTCAAATATTATTCCCTAGAATAATTAAGGGAAGAATAATAATAATACCAACAAATACCACCAACAACAACCTCCAATCCAGAGATAAGTGTGTCACTTTTAAAATTTTTGATTCAGATATAAAAACAATCACCATTCTATTGTAATCTCCATTTACTAGATATGAAGGCTTCCAACTCTGATTCATTTTTGATATCTCCAGGTTTGGTTAAATGAGATGTGAATTTCATTTGTATTGGATACATAAAACAAAAACATTCTTAAATCTCATCATAAAATCCTGTAATAATGTTACAGCTCAATTTCTTTTGTCCATTCCTTGCAGTGATAAAAACCAGCAGGATCTCATGTGACATTAAACCCTTTCCCTTGGTTTTATCATTGCATATTATTTTGAAGCAATGCACTCTGGAGTCTTAGGGTGATGAGAAAGTAAGAAATCGTATAAGTAACATTAAATTAAAATATGCATTCTTGGAGACAAAAATTCTGGAACCAGTTGGACCTTGCTGTGGTTCAGCAAAGCAATTCTTATGTTCATTGTACAAAATCAAACACCTTTACACGGAGTCCTCAACCTAATTTCATACAAGTGCCAAAACAGGAGAGGGTTCTTTGGGCTATGGCCTCACCAACCACCAGCATGACTCTCCCCATAGAATATCTGCAGCATGTGGCCCTCAACAGAAAAAGACCCTCCACTCAGCTCTTGGGGATGGCCCAAGACATTTTGAAGCCTGAGGCACATGGGAAGATGGTATCTCCCCTTACATATACAGAAGGCAACTGATTGGCAGTTGAATCTTACTTCAGTGCTGACAACCAGATGGCATCTTCTAACACACCTGAGGGCAGGTGGTTAGTTTAGGTGACACAGGCAGGTCGTTTGGCACACACAACTGAGGGTGGGGTTTCTGGACAAAGAAGAGAAGAAGAAGAAGAGTTTGGATTTGATATCCCGCCTTTCACTCCCTTTAAGGAGTCTCAAAGCGGCTAACATTCTCCTTTCCCTTCCTCCCCCACAACAAACACTCTGTGAGGTGAGTGGGGCTGAGAGACTTCAAAGAAGTGTGACTGACCGAAGGTCACCCAGCAGCTGCATGTAGAGGAGTGGAGACGCGAACCCGGTTCCCCAGATTACGAGACTACCGCTCTTAACCACTACACTACACTGGCTCTCAAAGAACCAATGTAGGCTGCTGTCACTCCATCCTCACCCAATATCTGCCTCCTGAGGCCATTGTCCCACTCTGCCTAATAGTAGGGCCAGCCCTGCCTGCTTCAAAGCATTGCAGCCGTTTAACTATCCCATCACTGCAGCTGCGCACTGCTAGTCTTTGAGTCTTCCTACGCCTGATCTGGTAAGCTCTTCTCCAGCATTCTGACAAGGTTGCACACACCAGGTCCTGCATTATTTCTATGTGGGGCTTCTTTATTTATCTGTTTGTTGTATCCTGACACTGCTGTGTCGATTCTATGGTGCTGCTAAGCCAAAACTGCCATCTCAGCAAGGTTTTATCAGTCCCACAGGTCACTTTTCAGAGCAGAGGACAACAAAAAGATTTCAGCTGCACTTAACAGCACTGCCTGGCAAGACAGCTACCTAATGAATCAGACTCCTTGTATTCACTTCCCTGCTTTCAGATGCCATTGCATTCATCTCCTGAGGGAATCCTGTGTGACAACTTAGGGTTGGTTTGTTTATTATTATTTTTAAAAAATCACAGTTGGCTGATAGCTGAGAGGAGCTTCAAAATGTCATGGCATGCCCGTGTTACTACACTGGAAAAGATGTAAGCAGAACTCTAGGGGGGGCCAGGAAACTGTGGTCTCTTTATATAAAGCTCTGCCTGGATCACAAAACCTTTTTATTCATCTTCTGAAATGATTGTGCCACTAACACACAAAATAAGGTGGGAAGTGGGTTTTCCCTTCATTCCGTGGGGTGAAAGACTGGGTTGTCATAGCTAAAATCTGAATCCCCCAAGAGTGCTTTCATAGGGAACCATTGCGACCTGGAAAATAACAATGCTATCACTGGGGATATGGGTAAGGGCCACCATTCAGACACACAGCGTCATGGAGGATAAGGCTACCAATGGCTACTGTCATGAAACCAGTAGTATACTATACTACTAGTATATTAGTAAGGTAAAGGGACCCCTGACCATTAGGTCCAGTCGTGACCGACTCTGGGGTTGCGGCACTCATCTTGCTTTATTGGCCAAGGGAGCCGGCGTACAGCTTCTGGGTCATGTGGCCAGCAGGACTAAGTCGCTTCTGGCGAACCAGAACAGCGCACGGAAACGCCGTTTACCTTCCCGACGGAGCAGTACCTATTTATCTACTTGCACTTTTTGGTGTGCTTTTGAACTGCTAGGTTGGCAGGAGCAGGGACCGAGCAACGGGAGCTCACCCCGTCACGGGGATTCAAACCACCAACCTTCTGATCAGCAAGTCCTAGGATCTGTGGTTTAACCCACAGCCCCACCCGCGTCCCTTAACTAGTATATTACCTCCAGGCATATAGCATATTACTAGTATCTTACCTCCGGGCTCAGAGGAACAATGCTTCTGAATGCGGCTTGCTGAGGAATGACAGAGTGAGAGTGCTGCTGTACTCATGTCCTGCTTGTGAACTTCCCAGAGGTATCTGTATGATACTGGACTAGATAGGTCCAGCAGGGCTTGTCGTATGTTCTTCACCTGCTTGTTATTTAGTATAGCTTGTGTTAGCCCAGAATTCATGAGTGGATATTTCTGACCACAATCCCCCAGAAAAAAGCACTTCCCATAGACATTTGGTTGTCCACTGTGAGAGGCAAAACTTGACAGACTTTTGGCCTAATCCAGGAGGACTTCTGTTGTGTTAAAGGACAGGTATGCAGCCAAGGCAAGTGGCTGTGTGTATTCCTCTGTACAGTGGTACCTCGGGTTACATACGCTTCAGATTACATACGCTTCAGGTTACAGACTCCGCTAACCCAGAAAAATTACCTTGGATTAAGAATTTTGCATCAGGGTGAGAACAGAAATCGTGCAGCGGCGATGCAGCGGCAGCAGGAGGCCCCAATTAGCTAAAGTGGTACCTCAGGTTAAGAACAGTTTCAGGTTAAGAATGGACCTCCAGAACCAATTAAGTTTTTCACGTGAGGTACCACTGTATTATACATAAGCATATAGCTACTCATTGCCAGAATGTTTTAATTCCAATATTTCAACCAAAGAAACATTCTGCACTTCCCCTTGAGAGGTTTCCATTTCAAAGAATAAGATGATTATGGACGGAATGCAAGAGATTGCTTTCCTGCTCTTGAACTACCTGGCTACTGGCTGAACTTCAGGAAACGAACACTGCATTTCCTCACCCACTCTTCCTACAGCAGTGCGTTTGTAAGGCTGAGATACAAAATCCTAATGATACAGATGGTGCTGGTTCACAGATCCAAAATCAATTACGGAATGCTCAATTTCACATCAGTATGTCATGGCCAATTACCATACGTTCATGGAGCCACATTTAGATTTTTGTGGACCTAGATAAAAGGGGCCTTACAATGCGTTTTCATCTGTCCCATAAAGATCATAGTCTAAACAATAGCACAATTTGAATTAAATTAGAATCAATTACAGGAGTTCATTAAATCAATGTGTTCAGAGTCAACAGAAGGCCTCTGTTCCAGTTCATGCCAATGTCCCTTAGGGTGCTTCCAGATGGGGCTTTTATGTTACAAATGGGTCATTGTTTATTTTGCAAATATTTTTAATAAAATAAAATAAAATATGTTATCACCCTCCAACATAAAAAAATCATAATTGTTATTCCCAGGGATTGGTGAGTAACATGATCCATTGGGGGTGGGTTAATTGAACTGTATTGTTTGTTTTTGCTTTTTATTTTTGTATTTCATTGAATTATTTGTTTTTGATTAAATTGTGTGTGTGTGTGTGATTCTGATCCATCCTTTCTGGGTGCACAATTGGCATGATACTCTCTACAAACTGGTTGGTGTTTTTTTAAGGTATTCCAATGGATCCCGTCTACATCCATCAGTGGTCCTTGCTGGTGCTGTGTTTTCTCTTCTGTCCCCTCAATCACTAGTTCTGTACCTGTGCACATTCATCTTAAAAATAAATCCCCATGGAAAGGGTGCAAAAGAGGAAGAGCATGTTTTACCAACCACTAGTTAGTCATGAAAGCAGAGACATCACCTTGCCAACAAAGGTCCGTATAGTGATGTATGGAAGTGAGAGCTGGACCATAAAGAAGGCTGATCGCTGAAGAATTGATGTGTTTGAATTATGGTGCTGGAATTATGGACTCTTGAGAGTCCCATGGACTGCAAGAAGATCAAACCTATCTTTTCTTAAGGAAATCAGCCCTGAGTGCTCACTGGAAGGACAGATCCTGAAGCTGAGGCTCCAATACTTTGGCCACCTCATGAGAAGAGAAGACTCCCTGGAAAAGACCCTGATGTTGGGAAAGGGCACAAGGAGAAGGGGACGACAGAAGACGAGATGGTTGGACAGTGTTCTCAAAGCTACCAGCATGAGTTTGACCAAACTGCGGGAAGCAGTGGAAGACAGGAGTGCCTGGCGTGCTCTGGTCCATGGGGTCACAAAGAGTCGGACATTACTGAACGACTAAACAAACAAAAACAAAGTTAGTCATGTTTCACAAAGTCAAAAGTGGAGGGTTGTGGGGGTTTTTTTAGGGGCAGAGGTAATGCCCATTTTCATTTGTTGTTGTTTTTAGAAATCACAAACAAGTGATTTGTGTGCACATTCCCTTAGAGAACAATGTCTAGATCCCCTGTTGCAGCCAACTTTAAGACCACTGAACGAAAAAGAACAATTCGTTGCAAAGGGCTTCAGTATCTGGGCAAGGGGAATGCAATGACTGAAGAAGAAGAAAGCCAGCTCTGTGCAACAACAGAGCACACAACTATGGCATAATAAAATTAGAGTGTCAAGTTTATCTGCCATTATTAATCAATCCATACCATTGATTTTTCTCGAGAAGCATTCTCTCTGTTTTTCATTTCATTTGTTTTCAGCTGTCATAGGATAAACCACCCTTCTTATGAAACACACGGACCTAGAGAAATATAAGAGATAAGAGATATATAGGAAAATATAGGATCACAGAAGGGGCTCCAAGGGTCATGTAGTCTAGCCCTCTGCAATGCAGGAATCACAACCAAAGAACAATGCTCAGAAAAGTAAAGAAACATAATGACAAGGCAACCCAAGTTTTGAGGTGGGACAGATCTGATTTAGGGAAGTTACTGACATCATGCTTTTACTCAGGAGTGGGGAGACACCTCCCCCTATCACCCTGATTTACCTCGTTATTCAGCTCCCACACAGAGCCAACGCACATACCTAGCAGATACTAAAAGACTATATATCTATCTATACATTAAGATTATAGGTTCAAAAGATCTGTCCATTAAAGAGTTAACAGTGGGTTAGCTAGAAGTGAAGCTATACAAGCCACGTATATGATCATTCAATGTTTATTGGGACTTGTCCACACTGGAGGAAAATGTGGATTCACAATGGTGTGTCACCCCATGGAAGCTGGAGTGTCCACATGGCGTCCTCCCCATCCCAGCATTGTTGGGAAACTTTCAGCCTTTAAATGTAGGGAGTTTTCATCCTTGGGACATCAAAATCAGAACAAAACCAGATTTAAAGTGGGAAAGGTCCAGGGCAACACTGGATGGGGTCCACATCTTGTTCTGGTGTGGACAAGCCCTTGGCTTCACGCTTTTCTGAGCTTATGCTCTCTTTACAAACAGGTTTCCAGGACCTAGAAACAAAGTGTGTAGTTCACATATGGCAAGCAGAGGGCTCTCTATGCACCTTTGATACTGCAAAGAAGCCAGACCTTCTGAGTGTTTCCTTATGATCAAATGCATAGCGTAAACTTAGCTTGTGAGGATTAGTGCTGGATGGTCTCTTAATTGCTCCACATCCACTGTCTGCTCTATGTTAATTTGTGATCACCAATCCTAGCTGGTTTGTTTTTGTAGTGAAACTGTGCTGTAAAAATGATAAAAAGAAAAATAAATGATAATGAGCTTAATTTTTGAATTTTGTATTATATGGTAAGACAGCCTGGGGAAAAGGTGTTTTCTTTTATTCCTGTGAAACAGCAGGATACCAAATGCTTGAAATATCTATTGGGGGAATGTCCATGTATAAACTATGAAGGACTTGGGCCAAAGTATGAGTGGCTTGCGTAAGAGGTGTGAGTGTAGGAGAAGGGGGTGCTTTCTCCATCCTCTGGAGCTCCTGGGAAACTCAACAGATCTGCTGTACCTGGAACAGGATGTGGAGACAGCAGCTGAATGGGACACAGCTGTGGGAATGCCTGAGGATCTACCTTGGACCTTCCCATAAAAAGCAAGCCTAGAGTGAAAGACTATGGTGATGGCTGCTGTTTCCAGGAACTTTTCTCATTTTGAGACTTTTATAGGTGAGCTGAGGTTTTTTTAGGACCCTGGGTGAGAACCTGGAGGCTAAGAGGAAGGAAATGGTAAAGAATGTGTCAGAAGGAAACTGAATATCTATCTCTATCTACTGTATCTATCTATCAACTATCTATATTTGTATGAATGTAACATTTTTATATGTAACTGTATTTTTGTAATATTTTTGTTTAAGCTATCTGTTGTTGCTTCAGTTTTTTGTACACTGCTTAGAGATATTTTTAATATATTAAGCAGTACAGAAATTAAATAATCTAATCAAATAATCAAATATTCACATGAGGGATCGTCAGTAATGGGCACACTCACTGCTTAACCAGGATTGTCTCAAAGGAGATATATCCTGTACAATCTCAGAATTTCTTAGACTTCATTATCCTGCTGTTGCATCTCCAGCCACAACACATATTCCCCAAACTCGGAATACCATAGCCTGCCAGCAAAGCACATTTAATTAAAATTAATGAAATCTGACAGATTGGAATGACCTCAGTTGTAAAGATATTCTTTACTCCATTTAGAAATGGAACATTTGGGATATCATTAATAATGGGGTGGTCTTAACAGCAGCAACGGAATGAAATGGAAGGATAATTGGTGCAATTTGTAAAGCAGTGACAATTTAATTATTGGCAGTTTTACTCAGACTGAAGCAAGCCGTGAAAGGAGGACTGCAGCTTAATATCACATTGCATAAATATTTTGATACCCTGAAAGAGTCACGCTTCCCATCAGAGTGTCAGGGAAGGGCTTTGCCTTTTGGATATCATTCATTATTCCATAGGATGCATTTATTCCCAAAAGTAGTTTCTGGTTACACTCTTACTGAAACCTATAAAATAAGATCCAGCTAACTGGCATGAAACCAAAACATGATGATCTTGTGGCCTCTATTAATTAACATGCTCCAGACACCAGAAGCAAGCTGAAGAAAATGAACATGGCATGAATTACAATAATAGTACTGGATTGTACCTACTGACAATCTATGGTACCTAAGCTCTAGGTTTCCAACGTGGGGCTCTCCAGATGTTGTTGGACTCCAACTTCCATCATCCCTAAGTATTGGCTATGCTAGATAAGCCTGGTGGAAACTGTAGTCTGGAGAGCACTCTTGAGGTCCTAAAGCAACATGCTCAAGATTACAGCTTGTACCCAGCAATCTTCAACCAAGAATGATTGACAGTCCTGGGTGCCACTATCACGCAGGAACTTCAAAGTAGATTCAAATTTACCCATAAACCCATGAAGTCATGCAGAGGCCATTCCTAGCCCAGTACTTGTAATCCTTTTTAATAACAATAAATAATAAATAACTAAAGGTGTCAAGATTTAACTTGACAACTTTTACATGCAAAGAGGGTGCTAAGTCTGTGAGCTATGGGTCTTTCCATGACAGGATCACACCTACTTGTCACTGCTGGTAACCTCCAAAACCATTCCTCGTAATTAGCTAAGTCTGCATTATCCTTATCTTGATCAAGCCTCCCAAACTGAAATTACGTCTTCAATTTCAAGCACACCAGATGCAATACAATTTTATAGTATATGGCATTTGTAATATCAGAAATATTAGTTTGAAGTGTTTTTCTCGGTTTCAAATATTTAACGGATGGTTAAGGGCTACGTTTTGATTAGAAATGGATAAATCACTCATAACGTTTTTACTCAATGTTTGTAAAAAGTAAATAAAAATCAGCTAGTAATCTCTCCATTCAAAATGTTTTGCATTCCTCTCCAATGCAGAGGGGAATTTTCAAAAGTCCAAATAAAAAGCCTGATAGATGGGTGCCTGCAGAAACAATTATGGGATGGGGAAGGCATGTGTGGTCCATGCATGTGTGCTAACGTGATCAGATTTCATTTTGCTGGATCGCAGTCAATATCTGCATTTAGCTATGTTTAGGAAGACAGCCCACTACATTCAGTAGGACTCACTTTTGAGTAGACATCAGTAGGATTACACTTTAGATGTTTAAAAGCAAAGCATGGTACCTGGGAAGAAACAGTCCAAAAGATGATCCAAAATGCACATTCAGATTTCTTGTGCATGCCATGCAGCTCTTCTGGATCAAGAGCCAAACTCTTTGAAACATTCACTGCATTGATTTGTTTCATTCATTGCTGGGGTTATTAGTATGAAATATCCATTGCCACCTAGCCACGCACAGTTTTCAGAGTCTACTGGTTTGCATTTAAACAGTATAATTTGCCTTCAAAGGCAGGTCATCTTTGAGATTATTATCTGCTTTGGTAGGATTTGATGTGCAAAATCTTTTGACTGCACTGTCTTTGATTTTTATCTGTCTGTTCTTCACATGTCCTAGAACACCAGGGAGATTTAAATGATACATGACCCATCAGCTCCCAGCTCCAGATCTTTGATGTTATTATAATGTATTCAACTTCAGGGCATTGTTCTGGCCTTTTGTACTCAGTGCTATGTATCTTCACATCTACTCAGGACACACATTAACAGGTGCATACTTTGCTTTGTGGGACTGTAATGCTTAGAATTTCTGGAAATTATGTCTGTGCTTTGTACAGCGTTGAATCAGGGTCTATCCTGGCTGTCTCACAAAGCTTGTAGCTAGGGAACATCAGGCCTGATTCTCTAGTCCACGCCATAATAATTATCTTAGAGTAGGACCTAGCTAAAAGCCCCTGTAACTTCACAGCCTGATTTGCAAACTACAAGGTCGCCACTCCTTGGTCAAGAATCCATATTGACTTTGCAAGTCCCTTCCAGGGAAATAACTTTTTGATTGTGGCAGACTCCTCCTCAAAATGGCTTGAGGTGGTCTTGGTCCCATAATGAACTTCTACTGCAGCAACTGCAGCTCTGCACAAATTATATGTGACACATGGATTGCCTGATACAATAGTTTCTGACAATGGCTAAGCATTTACCATCAGTGGAGTTTAAGGAATTTACAAATAGAAACCTTATTTGAGCTGTCACCATTGCACCTCATCATCCCTAAGCAAACTGACAGAGTGAACAGAAGGTGCAAAAAAACAAAGGATGCCCTAAAGCAGATTGTTGGTAGAAACTGGACAACCAGACTTGGCAGGTTTCTCATTACTCAACAGGTCGCTCCATGTCCAGCAACAGGAGTCAGTCCCACCAAGCTACTCATGGGACATCTTAAAACGTACCTTGTCCATCTTTATCCTGACAGCTGAAGACTAGCAAGGTAAAGACAAATGAGCCTTGGATGCTGCTCTGTCAGCATGTATTCTTTGTTCATTCTTGTGAACAGCATTTTTGCAAGGAAATAGGGGTCTAGATCCAGGTGCTTCCTTCCATTATCGTGGTCACTGGACAGACATCTCACAAGGCCCAGCATGCTGGTAGTCAAGAACGGCATTGCAACATTGATCAGTTGAGAAGGTGCTTCTCTCAAAGTGACATGACATCGGCAGAACTATTAGAACTATCCCCTTTAGAGCAACCAGTAGAAGCTCTTCCTGAAACACTACCTGTGGACATATCAGAAGAACACAGTGACGAGAGCAATGATTCTTCCTTACCAACAGCTGCTGTGAACTACAGGCACCACAGATGGCTAACTGGCAGTGAAGTCAACAAACAGCAGTGTGAATGGACAACCTTGGTTCCACCTTAAACATCTTCTGCAACAACTGAAGCTTTGAACTACATAACCTAACAGGAGGGGTGTTGCTAATGATTTAAGTTAGTGGGGTGTTTTGCCTCATTGGGCTCCTGTAGTTCTCTTCCAGTTCTAGCTGCTTGGTGGAACCTTCCTTTTAGTATAATTATGCTGCAATAAAGCTAGGTTGTGTTTGAAGGCTTATGAATTGTTTCCTCCCTGAACCCTCAACACAACACTGAACTGTGTCTAAAACTTAATAACAATAGTGCCTGGCAAGTCTCATTGGAAAGAGAACTCCACCTACAAAGTGCCACTGTAAACACCCTTTTCCCCATACAGTACAGTGGTACCTCTGGTTATGAACTTAATTCGTTCCGGAGGTCTGTTCTTAACCTGAAACCATTCTTAACCTGAGATACCACTTTAGCTAATGGGGCCTCCCGCTGCCCCCGTGTTGCCGGCGCATGATTTCTGTTCTCATCCTGAGGTAAAGTTCTTAACCCAAGGTACTACTTCTGGGTTAGCGGAGTCTGTAACCCAAAGTGTTTGTAACCCAAGGTACCACTGTACTGAATATGGATTTGGTAGTTGTAAAATAAGTGTATTTACAGTTAATGTCGCTAGTTGGCATGAGTGATCATACAGTTATGGAAGATGTATCACACAAAGTAAAGTGTTCTTTGCTGTGCTTACTCAGGGTGGTAGTTAACTAAGTTTTACTCAGAGTAGACCTAGGGAAATTAATTATTGTTATATTATTAATTTATATCCTGCCTTTTCCCAGACAGGGAATCAATAACACTACAGATAAAAATACAAAAACACTTAACTTAGTCACATTCATTAACTTCAGTGGGTCCGTTCTATGTAAAACTTAGTTGATAATCATCCTCGGCAATCACAGTGGGTGTGTATGCTCCTACCTCCACAACATCCACAACAGAACATTACATGGTGTCAGAATCAGGATGTGGCAGAACTACCTGAAAACATGGCAGGACATTACAGTTGGTGCTGCAAGGAGGTTTTTTTAGGAAGGCTGCAGAAAAGGGAGAAGCAGCAGTCACAGATCACGGAATTCTAATCCTTGAAGCTGTTTCACGAGTAGAACACCCTCCATTTCACGTAATCTCATTACTGGCCTGTTACCTCTTGCCCTGATTGACAGCCAGCTCGATTGTCATCATCCCAGTCTGTTCACAATGGCATGTCAATGCTAAATAAATTCTCAGAAGCTTCCAGAGAAATTTCACATGCTTTGAATTGTCTTTTGGGAAACCACTTGCTCAAGAGCCTTCCCAGAAAAGAAGTATTTTCAGATAAGGACTGCTGGCTGGGGAATCTGCATCCAAGTTTGACATTTTCACCAGAAGTCAAAAGACCACAAGATCAATGCTATTTTGAACCCTGTCCTTCTGGAGCAAAACATTGTTAACATCGTCCTGACTGCAAAAGACTGAATCGTTGCCACAGTCTAAAATGTCTGACAGGAAGCAATGGCAGCCATTTTGTACCAACTGGGCTGTGGAGGACAAAGGGTTTTCTTCTTTGATTCCTGATCAAATCATATTATATCCATATGCATCCAAATGGATGGGAGAGGGGTCACAGAAGTAGACTGCCTTGACCACCTTGCCCTTTGAAATTCTCAGTACTAATTGAAGCACAAATTGAAGCACCGGGAAAATAATAATAATTACGCCTTGTCAACAGTCTAGCTTGATGAAAGTGCCAGCATCAGCCCAGCTCTAACATAGACATCCCTTCCACAGTTCAGCAGGCTGCTCTTTCAGTCTTGTTGCACTAGCTGTCAGCAAACAAGAGCATTACTGCTCCAGTGATTTATCGGATGGTGGAATTAGACTCTCACTGGATCACTGAATACATCTGGACTGGCCTAATGAGCACAGTCTTTACCAGCAGACAAATTGTGGAGGGCTCCCAAATATTTTAGGCATGATTCACAGGCCCAATAGGTCTTGTTTACTGATACACTATTTATAACTAGCTCAATTAAATCACCTAGAGGAGGAGACAGACCAAAATCTCACATACCCAGGGATACCAGTTTTGTCTGAAGTGAGTATCTCCTCATTACACAGGTTAGAAAAACACCATTAATAATTTTGATAGTTTCTCTCAGGCATGTTTATGTTACAGGCTTTGTTAAGCAGCACTGAGTATTTTTTATTCCTTCCTTCTGGCAGCACAAGAAATCAATTTGAGTGTAACCATCACACTGTGTAAACTAACTTAGGAGCAATGAAGTACTCAAAAGTTTATTTTCAACACTTAAATTAGCAGTGTTCCTGAATGAAGACCATTCTGTTTCTCTCGATAACTGAAAGGCTTCAATTTGTGGTGGCAAGGCACACCGTTTTGCTGCTGTGAGAAATGGCACCATGGGAAGACATCCTGACATTCTTCCCCGCACAAAACTGAGGTGGCAGAATGCAGTTGGGACAACAATGTGAGCATCCATCTTATGTCAGCTCGGGGATCTTGAGTGGAAGAATGTTGGTGTCAGGCAGCATTTGTGATGTCTGCTACTGGCCCTCTTGGTGAGTTCACGCATGCATGTTTGTCACTTGATGACCGCCACACTGAATGTTCATTTGCCCACTCAGCCACTTCAATCTGAAGAATGGCATTGTTCTGGGTGCCACATAATGCCCATTTCACATTTGTAAGAAATCAATATGTTGGAAATCAATATGATATTGAGTGGGCTCCTTCACTCTACTCTTTTCAGTGCCTGCTAAAACTTGCTTAAACAATCCTACCTAGTTACCTAGAATGCTAATGTGTGTTTTTTAGTTTACTGCTGGTTTTATTTTTATTTTTGAATGTTTTAAGTAGTTGTTTAAATGGTTTTTACCAATAATTTTATTCTTTTATTCTTTTGGTAAACGGCTTTGAGGTTTATTTAACAAGCAAAAGCTATATATATATATATATATATATATATATATATATATATATATATATATATATTTGCTTTCGTAGATTTTCACGGGTACAGGAATGCAGGTTTTGGTGTCCTCGGGTGTCTTCCCGTGTAAAAGTTGGGGTGTCTAGGCGACGTTTCGACAAGGTCTCACTCGTCATCTTCAGGCTGGTGCTTTCGGCTTCTTGTTACTGGAACAGAGCAGGATCTCAGTGTTTGAGTTCCTATAAATACTGTAGAGGGGGTGTGGTGTATAGCCTCCAATGTTCTGGGCAGAGAGGAAGTTCCCAGGCTAGTGTGCCTTTTCTTCTTTTGTTCCTTAATTACTTGAGAGATATCTTGAGTGATTTCTTGAGTGATATCCTGAGTACCACTTAGGTGGGTCATTAGGTGTGGATTAGTTGTTAAAGTCTTTGTGTCTTGACCTCTTGAACTTTGTGAAGAGTTTTCCTGAGAAGATGGCTGTACTGTACTTAGTTGTGCTCTGGCTTGGCTTCGTGTATAGGGGCGAGCTGTGGTTTTGTGGCTTGTGTCAGCCAGATCTGTGTAGGGATTGCAGGGGGGTGCAGCATCCGGAGGTGCCACCATGGATTGGCTACTGGATGGTGTCTGTAATTCATCTGTGGAGAGGGTCTGGGTTTGGGTCTGGTGTGGTTGATTGGTGTTGGCGTTCTGTGTGCCTCTGGATCTGGTGTCAGTTTTTGTGGGGAGGGCTAATTTCCAGATGTCTGGCAAGCGGGATGTGTCGTCACGCTTGTTCATGTTGTGAGGGTGTTTCTCTATCTCGATGGCTTCCATGATTATTCTCTTGTGGTGATGTTCCGTGTTAAAGAGCAATTTGGAATCTGCAAAATTAATTTCGTGTCCTGTTTCTTTCATGTGTTGGAAAAGAGAGGAAGTTTTTTCTTCTTTTTTGACGGCATTCTTGTGTTCTGCGATACGTGCATTTATTCGTCTGTTTGTTTGTCCAATGTACGTGGCTGGGCAGACTTTGCAGGGTATTTCATAGATCCCTTGGTTTTCCAACTGGATTTTATCCTTGGGGTTTCTGAGGATATTGGCTATTTTTTGGTTGGTGCAAAAGGCTGTTTTGATATTGTGTTTATGGAGGATTTTGCTAATTTTATCTGTAGTGCCCTTGATATAAGGAAGGAGGGCCATGCCATTGTTTTCTTCTGTGTCTTGGTTTTTGGGGGGTGTTTCCTTTTGGATTAGCTTCGTAATCCTGTTTTGCTGGTATCCATTGGCAATTAACACGTTTGAGAGATTCTGTAACTCAGTTGTCAAGTGGTCTTTGTCAGCCAGGCGTTTGGTTCTGGAGATGAGAGTCTTGGCTACGGAGTTTATTTGTGCAGGGTGGTGGTGTGATTGTGCATGTAAGTAGCGGTTGGTGTGTGTTTTTTTCTGGTAGATAGTGTGTCCTAGGGAGCCATCAGGTTTTTTGTAGATTAGGACGTCAAGGAAGGGAAGTTGGTTGTTGGCTTCTATTTCCATAGTGAATTGTATTTTGGGGTGTAAGTTGTTGAGATGTGTGAGGAAGCTATCCAGTTTTTCCTTCCCGTGTGGCCAAATTACAAAGGTGTCGTCAACATATCTGAGCCAAAGTTTGGGTTTGTGTTCTGACTTGTCTAAAGCATTGGTTTCAAAGTGTTCCATGTACAGGTTTGCGATGACCGGTGAGAGGGGTGATCCCATAGGTGCTCCTTCTATCTGTTTGTATCTTTGTCCATTGTGGATGAAGTACGTGTTGGTTAGGCAGTGGTTGGTCAGGTCCAAGATGTATTCGGGGGGATTGTATTTGTTTTGAATAGCTGTCAAGGCTTCATTAATGGGCACTTGTGTGAAGAGAGATACAACATCGAAGCTCACAAGTAGGTCATTAGGATGTAGGTTTTGCTTCTTGATTGTTTCTATGAACTGGAAGGAGTTTGGTACGTGTGAAGAGATGGATTCTGCATAGGGCTGAAGTTGCTTGGCGAGAAATTTAGCGAGATTTTGTAGAGGTGAGCCTATGGAGCTGACTATTGGTCTGAGTGTTGTTCCTTCTTTGTG
The DNA here is from genome assembly GCF_964252035.2 of Podarcis erhardii. NCBI lineage: Eukaryota > Metazoa > Chordata > Lepidosauria > Squamata > Lacertidae > Podarcis > Podarcis erhardii. The sequence goes on along the minus strand of NC_138498.1, from coordinate 91,379,402 downwards.
TATCTTGGGGAGGCCGTAGAGTTTGGGGCATCTGGATGATTTTTCTCTGGGGATGATTCTTAGCTGGATTTCTTCACTGATAGGAGAGGCTTTTATTTTGGATTTGGTGGTTTTTTCCAGGTACGTGGTGGGATCTGTTTTTATAGGTTTGTAGGCAGGATCTTGGAGTAGATTTGATAGTTTTGCTTGGTAGTCCGATGTGTTCATCACCACTGTGGCATTACCTTTGTCTGCTGGGAGAATGATTATGTTGTTGTCTTTCCTCAGGTTGGTGAGTGCTTTCTGTTCTTCTTTGTGTAAATTGCTTCTGGGTGGTTTGCTGGAGCAGAGGATGTTGGTGACTTCAAGTCTGATTTTATTGGCTTCATCTGGGTTGATTTTGGTTAGGCTAGCTTCGACTCCGCATATGATGTGGAAATAGAAGCCAACAACCAACTTCCCTTCCTTGACGTCCTAATCTACAAAAAACCTGATGGCTCCCTAGGACACACTATCTACCGGAAAAAAACACACACCAACCGCTACTTACATGCACAATCACACCACCACCCTGCACAAATAAACTCCGTAGCCAAGACTCTCATCTCCAGAACCAAACGCCTGGCTGACAAAGACCACTTGACAACTGAGTTACAGAATCTCTCAAACGTGTTAATTGCCAATGGATACCAGCAAAACAGGATTACGAAGCTAATCCAAAAGGAAACACCCCCCAAAAACCAAGACACAGAAGAAAACAATGGCATGGCCCTCCTTCCTTATATCAAGGGCACTACAGATAAAATTAGCAAAATCCTCCATAAACACAATATCAAAACAGCCTTTTGCACCAACCAAAAAATAGCCAATATCCTCAGAAACCCCAAGGATAAAATCCAGTTGGAAAACCAAGGGATCTATGAAATACCCTGCAAAGTCTGCCCAGCCACGTACATTGGACAAACAAACAGACGAATAAATGCACGTATCGCAGAACACAAGAATGCCGTCAAAAAAGAAGAAAAAACTTCCTCTCTTTTCCAACACATGAAAGAAACAGGACACGAAATTAATTTTGCAGATTCCAAATTGCTCTTTAACACGGAACATCACCACAAGAGAATAATCATGGAAGCCATCGAGATAGAGAAACACCCTCACAACATGAACAAGCGTGACGACACATCCCGCTTGCCAGACATCTGGAAATTAGCCCTCCCCACAAAAACTGACACCAGATCCAGAGGCACACAGAACGCCAACACCAATCAACCACACCAGACCCAAACCCAGACCCTCTCCACAGATGAATTACAGACACCATCCAGTAGCCAATCCATGGTGGCACCTCCGGATGCTGCACCCCCCTGCAATCCCTACACAGATCTGGCTGACACAAGCCACAAAACCACAGCTCGCCCCTATACACGAAGCCAAGCCAGAGCACAACTAAGTACAGTACAGCCATCTTCTCAGGAAAACTCTTCACAAAGTTCAAGAGGTCAAGACACAAAGACTTTAACAACTAATCCACACCTAATGACCCACCTAAGTGGTACTCAGGATATCACTCAAGAAATCACTCAAGATATCTCTCAAGTAATTAAGGAACAAAAGAAGAAAAGGCACACTAGCCTGGGAACTTCCTCTCTGCCCAGAACATTGGAGGCTATACACCACACCCCCTCTACAGTATTTATAGGAACTCAAACACTGAGATCCTGCTCTGTTCCAGTAACAAGAAGCCGAAAGCACCAGCCTGAAGATGACGAGTGAGACCTCGTCGAAACGTCGCCTAGACACCCCAACTTTTACACGGGAAGACACCCGAGGACACCAAAACCTGCATATATATATATATATATATAATTTGATGAAATAAATAAATGTGCAGAATGGCAAGCACACCTCAAACACAAAACCTTTTCAATGTTGACAGCTTATGAAAAACATCAAGCGCTGATGTAGCTTTGTCAAAAGCTTTCTGAAAATCTAAGTACATGATGTCAGTTGGCTCAGTCTAAGGATGCAGTCAACATATAATAATAATAAGACTGTGGTAAGAATGAAGGAGTCAGCTGCAGCTAAAAGGTTTTGGAGAAGTCTGCTTACCTTGGGAGTCAGGCAGCATTGCAGCCTGGGCACGGTTGTGTCTGCGATCTGAGGTCGTTGACTGGTGGGGACGGCAGCCTGACTGCAGATTGACCAATTGCAGGCAGGCTCAGGCACAGAATGTCCCTGGGGGCCATAGCACTCCTCAGACGGGGGGCACTCATGGTACCCCTATTTGATGTAAGTCATATTTGCTCCACCCTTAAATGCACTCCCAGCAGGTGGGCAGAATGAAAAATGATTATACCCAATGCCTAAGCCAAACCATGCACATCTATAATCAATAAAGTTGTGACCTATTTGATCCCAGTTGTTGTCCTTGCTATGGGAGCAACAGGTTAATGGGGCCTTGGCATGCAATAAGATGGTATTGATGAGCTATCAAAAGGACCTAAGGAGTCTGGTATTCCAATATCAGAGTGTCACTGATTTAAACTGTGAAGAAATACTACCTTAGATGCAGTAGTAATTACTCCCCCATCTCAATTGCAACCCATTCAGAAGTCCATGCAAAGCATCCAGTAATATGGGAGAAAATGAATACAACCTATACTGGGGTACCTCGGGTTACAGACACTTCGGGTTACAGACGCTTCAGGTTGCAGACTCCGCTAACCCAGAAATATTACCTCGGGTTAAGAACTTTGATTCAGGATGAGAACAGAAATTGTGCGGCGGCGCGGTGGCAGCAGGAGGCCCCATTAGCTAAAGTGGTACCTCTGGTTAAGAACAATTTCAGGTTAAGAATGGACCTCCAGAATGAATAAAGTTCTTAACCTGAGGTACCACTGTAGTTCTGACCAGCGCTTGATACCTGTACAGAAATAATACCTCCATATAGCCATGCTTCTGGTTGGCTGGATATTTTGTGCATTCAGGAGTTGCCTGGGCATGGGGGTAAGTGCTTCATTTAGAAGGTACATTTTTAATACTGAACCACCTATTCTAGCAAAAGAGAAAACAAAGAGTTACACACACACACACACACACACACACACACACACTTACAAGAGAGTGAACGTCATAATGCAACGTACCACAGTGATTTAGCGGGTGAGAGTACTAGATTCTCAGCGTGACAGCTTATCCAGGGTATGCACTGAATCACTAAACTGGTATGTTCCTAAACTTCACATCGTATTTTTAAAATGAATATTATTCAGTTGAAAAGTGGCCTGATGTAGGTTTACACAGTACTATTAATTCTAAAAATAGCTTTCCCAAACATTCATAATGCACCATATAATAGAGATGGTGGCATTTTAATATATTATTCTGATTACTTGCTTTTACTATAATGAGTTATGCAGACATACAGAAAAATGTTCAGTTGACACAGGCTATCCAATACTCCATCTGAAGGATAAGCAGCATTTTTGTTGTTGATTCAGGATCCAGTAGAGCATTAGGATCAGGAGTATTGATTTGTTTAATTGAGGGAGGGAGGGAGGGATGGAGGGGGAGAGGGAGAGGGAGAGAGAGGGGGGGGGAGAGAGAGATGTTTCTCTTCAGCATCAAGTTATCTCATTTGAATAAATCCCAAGCTTCAGCCCTAGATGTGAAAAGGACCTAGGCAGTCTTAGCAGACCATAAGCTTAACATGAGTCCACAGTGTGATGCAGCAGCAAAAAAGCTAATTCTATTCTAGGTTGCATCGACAGAAGTATAGTGTCCATATCAAGGGAAGTAATAGTACCACTCTATTCTGCCTTGGTCAGACCACCCTTGGAATACTGTGTCCAATTCTGCACCCAACATTTAAGAAGGATATTGGCAAGCTGGGAATGTGCAGAGGAGGGTGACCAAGATGATCAAAGGTTTGGAAACAAAGCCTTGTGAGGAACAGTTGAGGGAGCTGAGGATGTTTAGCCTGGAAAAAGAGGAGACATGATAGTCATCTTCAAATATCTCAAGGGCTGTCACATGGAAGATGGAGCAAGCTTGGTTTCTCCTACTCTGGAGGGTAGGAGACTTTGAGTTACCAAACCAATGACTTTGAGTTACAAGAAATAAGATTCCAATTAATATGAGGAAGAACTTTCTGACAGTAAGAGCTGTTTGACAGTAGAACAGATTCCCTCTTTGGAGACTTTTAAGCAAAGGTCGGATGGCCATCTGTCATGGATGCTTTAGCTGAGATTCCTGCATTGCAGGTGGTTGGATTTGATGACCCTCAGGATCCCTTCCAACTCTACGGTTCCGATTCTATGATTTAATAGATCCTCGCCAAGGGATTCCTGGTAAATATGGTGTCTAATTGGCAATAGTATCTGTAAACAATGCATTATGTCTCTCTGTGTAAGTGACGAAGAGGCAGTTTCTATAGAAATTGCTATTTTTATGGACTGCTTGAAGGAAATGGGCACATAAAACTGCAGACTACAATCCCCAGGCAGCTCTAACGTAGTGCAGAGTATACTTTTGTTTCACTCAAACAGTTGTCTACCCATAAAACAGGAACCACTAATATTGGCTGCAATCCTGTGCACAGGTTGCTTAAGTCCTCACTCCGTTCAATTAAATCCATCCCATCCAGCAGCATCCATCCTGTTGGTTAATTGTCTTTGGTACCAACGTTGGTTTGAGGATAACCCTTCATATACTGTCACTGGCGGAGTAAGAGGCATGCAGGGGGAGCCATCGCAGCTGTCCCCCGCCCGTGCAGGGTGCCACGCCCCTACGGGCAACACACCACATCCCGAGGATGCACGCCACGCCCCCGGGACGTGTGCCAGCCCCGCCCCCACATGCTTTCCACCACCCGGTGCCAGAGCATGAAGCTCCGCCACTGTATACTGTATCTGTTACATTGCAATTACCAATAACAGTCCTGTATGGCAACTCCTGATGGTACAACAGAGTTTGACTTAATATGCCAGTTACTCAGCTTTTTTTTTAATTGCTTGCTGTTTATTTCTGTTTTGTTAAGTTTTACCTGCTGATTTATACCCTGCATTTCATACCTGTGCTTTTATGTGCAATATACTGCTTGCCCTTGTGATAGCTTAGTTGCTGTTTTTATATTCTGCATTATATATCTAATCGTTCTAATAATGTTAAACAGGTCAGTGTCAATCTAACCACAGTAAGCAGTGTGGGATGTAATCCACTGGGAGCAGTCAAGTACAACATTCCTTGTTTTGCTAGAGTGGACATGCAAGGGAATGTTTGATCCAGCCAGTCAAACTTCCTGTTCCTCCTGGCCTGGAGCATCCTTCCTTGCTTGTGACTAGTGGGTGGGTGTGACCTTCCCAGACCTGGTAAAAGAACAAGGCATGCTGCCACTCCCTCTCTCTTTTCCATCTTCTTTTCGTCCTGTGAACTTCCTGGAATGAACTGCTGGCTGCCAGCCAAGCAGTCCCCCAGGTCATTTCCCTTATGGGATAAACCTGTTCATACGAGTTTGTAACTTTAAGCCTAAAGCCTGCCTACAGGGGTCACACTATGCTCTGCCTGATCGTGAGTCAACTTTTTTTTTTTAATTGCTGATGAATAAGACTGTGGTGTCTTTATTCTTTTAGGAAGGATTTAAAAGGGGATCTTACCAGGAACATACAATTCAATCTGAGAGAGATTGAATTGCGTAATAATAAGAGGTTCTCACGAGCCTGCAACCAGATTTCTGCTGTGTGTGAGAAGGGGAATGTAACCTCTGCTAAGTAAAGGAACTTGCTAGCGCAAGTTAGGAAGGATATTAATAAACAATATATCCTCTCCTACCACCCTGAACATTCCCACAAGCAGCTGCCCTGTTAAATTGTTAAAGAGTGGGGTGTGAATCCCTTAAATAAATAAATATAAATGGTGGATAATACCTCCTTGCACTATTCCTGCAGTGGAGGTATCTGCCAACAGAAGAGGAAAGGAGAAAATTTCTCTCACTTCTACCTCTCCTTTGCAGTCTGCAGTGCCCCCTCCCTAAAATTTGTTCTGGAGGGTTAGGAGAATTATAAAAGAAGGGAAAGGGTAAAACGTACCTCCCCCTTTTGTTTACCTTATGTACCTACCTATATTTGCAGGGAGGGAAGGACTCATGATTTGCCCAATCCTAATGCCTGCAGCCAGTATATCCTACAGGCAAGACTAGAAGTGACGTCACTCTTGGAATCAGAAGTCTCAGTAAGTGGAAGTGAAGCTGCTACCAGGAGGTCTGTTCCTAAGCAGCACCTTGTCATGCTGACTGCTCCTGGCAATTGAGTGAATTTTAATTAAAAGTAAATTGCAGGTGAGGGGAGCCATCCTGACGGAACCAAGGGCAGAGGGCAAGGAGATCACATCTGAACAGGCCCAAGTTTGTATAGTAAGTGAATTATACATTTTATAAATAAAGTGCCCTCTTGTTGCCCCATTTTCAGCAGTGGATGGCATGGTGGGGTTGTGCTGAGTCACTACTGCATACTGGGATGGAGAAGGGGAGGGGCACAGTGGCAGAGTTGGCATGGTGCAAACGGGCCAGCAGGAGCCCTGGATTGGTTCCACTTGTGCATTTGCACCATGCCAACCTTGCCACTGTGGTGCCCCTCCCCCTCTTGGTATGCTGCAGGTGAGAAACACAGCCATCCTACACCACCCACTGTAGTCCATTTTGTTGCCAGAGTGATACATAGCAGACCTCCAGAGTTCAATAATATAAGGAATGATGTCACACAGCTGAGGCAGGAATCGCTCATTTTGTTGACATTTTCATGGCAACTATAAGGTGTTCTGGCTCTCTCCGAAACCCTTCTTAGGAAACCCTTCTTAGGAAACTCTTCTTAGGAAATCAGAGAAGCTCATTATAGCATCTAAGATTCGTTTGCAGAAAGGATAATGGGATACATTGGCTGCTGCTTTGGCCCAGTAAAACTGTTTTTCTGCTGTTAAAGAACTTCACCGAATTCCTGGTACTTAGCTACCGTCTGGGAGCACAGCAGTTTATAGCACACTCATCCCTGCGACTTCCCTCTCCCCAGAACATGCCTAAGATTAACACACCATAATAAGAGGGTCCTATTGATTAGTAGATGTCCCTTTCAACTGGTTAACTCTTCAGTCTGATATCCCTATCTGATTGTATTTGTAGAAGCTAAACTTTTAGGCCGGCAAGTGTAGTGTTATCCTCAGATGTCTTCCCACCAAAAGGATGTGTCGTAATAATCCCTCCATCCTGATGCCAGTTCAGACTGAGTGCTTCTCTAAGCATGGTTGAACAAAGAGAGGATATATTTTCTAGTGACAGGACTAAAGAGTTATGGTGTCCTAAATCAAATTAGCAGACAGGCTCTGAGTGGGAGCCTCTGTAAGATTAATAGGCTGCTGGGATTTTTTTTTTTAAGGGAAAAAAGAGCAACAACAAGGTAATGAACAAGTTCAGCATTAAGCTAAATGGATGAACAGAGATAAATCCACAAGGTGAAATACAGGGCCTGTTAAAGTCTGCAGGAGCCCTGTCACTAATACCACTGGAGCTAGGATTTCTCCTGTAAAATTTCCACAGGGATCTTTCAAGCAGACGTCAGGAGGAAATCTTGGCACAAGATACAATATGACATGTTGTTGTTTAGTCGTGGCCGACTCTTCGTGACCCCATGGACCAGAGCACACCAGGCACTCCTGTCTTCCACTGCCTCTCACAGTTTGGACAAACTCATGCTGGTAGCTTCGAGAACACTGTCCAACCATCTCGTCCTCTGCCATCCCCTTCTCCATCTTTCCCACCATCAGGGTCTTTTCCAGGGAGTCTTCTCTTGTAGGGCAGCGGCTGAAGAAGGAGCAAAAAGGGTTTTTCTCCTGTGTGTGTTTCTTGTGGCTGATTAGCTGCTCTCCCTGTGCAAAGGTCAGAGGGGGCAGGATTTCTGTTGAGGTAGGTGATTAGCTGTGGGAGGAGCTTATCAGAGCTTGTAGGGCTTTAGATTTAGGGGAGCTAGTCTCAAACGTTTGTTGGGGGAGACCTAGGGTTTTTTGGGGGGGAGTTACTTGTCCTGTCTGCACGCTTCTTATGATGGACGACACGTTCTCAAGATGGAGAGTGAGGGAACAGCTGCAGTCGCCTGCGGTTCCTGCACAATGTTTGCCATCTTGCCAAAGGTTGCAGGCAGTTTTACCTGCAGCAATTGCATGTTGGTTGCCCTCTTAAAAGACAAAGTCCAGCAACTGGAGGAACGTGTGGCTACGCTCCAAAGAATTAGAGAGCTGGAGCTCTTCTTGGAAGCAACAGAGCACACCGTCTCCACCAAGAAGGATACAGGGGACTCCCCTGAGAAGGAGGCTAGTTCACCAACACAGGAGCCAGATATATGGAGAAACGTGACTCAAAGAAGTAGGAGGCCCAGGGTTCGCTCTGATTGTTTAGAAATACACAATCGCTTTGAGGTCCTCTCCCCTAGAATGGAAGACGAAGAGCAGACTCCATTTGAGGATCTCTCCCTCGTTACAGTCGATCAGGTATATGAAGACGAGCAGCAAAGTCAGTCCTCAGGGAATGTGCAGGCGACCTTGGAACGGACAGATCACGGAAGAACCCCAACCAAACCTAAGAGGAGGCGTGTAGTGGTGATAGGGGATTCCCTACTGAGGGGAACAGAAGCAGTGATTTGTGGGCCTGACAAGATGTCTCAGGAAGTGTGCTGTCTCCCCGGGGCTAAGATCCAAGATGTAACTGAACAACTGCAAGGAATCATAAAACCCACTGACAAATACCCCTTCCTCTTGGTTCATGTGGGAACCAATGACACTGCAAGCAATAGCCTCCAGAAGATCAAAAGAGACTATGAGGCTCTGGGCAGGAAATTGAAGCAATTAAATGCACAAATTGTCATCTCATCTGTCCTCCCAGTTGAACGACGTGGCCCAGGGAGAGAGAGAAGAATAGTGGAAGTGAACAGCTGGCTTCGCAAATGGTGTAAACAGGAACGGTTTGGATTCTTAGATCACGGACTGCAGTTTCTTGAAGATGGACTTCTGGCAAGAGATGGGCTGCACCTCACAACGGTTGGGAGGAATGTTTTTGCCAAAAATCTCAGAAACCTCATCAGGAGGGCTTTAAACTGACTAATGTGGGGGAGGAAGACAGTGCTCCTGAAGGTAGGAGTCTATCAATTGATGAAGATGATCATCCAAATGTCATAGACCAAATGGAGCAAACAGCACACAGACCTAGTGGTGGGAGGAAAAAATCCATAAATAAGAGACACGGGGGAATGATTAATGGACTTCAATGTCTGTACACTAATGCGCAAAGCATGGGTAATAAACAAGATGAGCTTGAGCTCTTGGTACAGCAAACTAAATATGACATAATAGGCATCACTGAAACCTGGTGGGATAAGTCCCACGACTGGAATGTAATAATGGAGGGTTACAATCTATTTCAGAGAAACAGACCAGACAAGAAAGGAGGAGGAGTGGCGTTATATGTCAGGGATGTGTATACCTGTGAAGAGATCCAAGATTTAGAACCTCAAAGCCAAAGTGAGAGCATTTGGGTCAAAATTAAGGGAGAGATGAATAACAGGGACCTCATTGTGGGAGTTTACTATAGATCCCCAAGCCAAACAGAGGACATAGATGATGCCTTCCTGGAACAGATGGCCAAGCATGCAAAAGGAAGGGAGATAGTAGTAATGGGGGACTTCAATTACCCGGATATTTGCTGGATGTCAAACTCAGCCAAGAGCATAAGGTCGAACAGATTCCTCACTGGCCTTGCAGACAACTTCGTTGTCCAGAAAGTGGGAGAAGCAACAAGAGGAACAGCCATTTTAGATCTGGTCCTAACCAATGTTGATGACCTGGTTAGTGGGGTAGAAGTGGAAGGATCATTAGGCGCGAGTGATCATGCTCTTCTGAAGTTTACTATACAGCGGAAAGGAGCAACCAAGCATACTAGGACTCAATTTCTTGACTTTAAGAAAGCCGACTTCATAAAACTTAGGGAAGTGCTGGGTGAGATCCCATGGACAGTAATATTAAAAGGAAAGGGAGTTCATGATGGCTGGGAGTTTGTTAAGAGGGAGATAGTAAAAGCACAACTTCAGGCAATACCAATGAGACGGAAACATGGAAGGTGCCTAAAGAAGCCAGGGTGGCTATCTAAAGAACTTTTAACTGAGTTAAGATTAAAAAAGGATGTGTACAAAAAAATGGAAAAGGGGGGAAACCACCAAAGAGGAATTCAAACAAATAGCCAGCACGTGTAGACACAAAGTCAGAAAAGCTAAAGCACAGAATGAACTCAGGCTTGCTAGAGAGGTTAAAAGCAACAAAAAAAGGCTTTTATGGGTATGTTCGTAGCAAAAGGAAGAACAAAGAAACAGTGGGATCACTCAGAGGAGAAGATGGTGAAATGCAAACAGGGGACACAGAAAGGGCTGAACTCCTCAATGCCTTCTTTGCCTCAGTCTTCTCCGATAAAGAAAACAATGCCCGACCTGAAGAATTTGGAGCAAATGATTCAGCAGAGGAAACACAGCCCAGAATAACTAAGGAGATAGTACAAGAATACTTGGCTAGTTTAGATGTATTCAAGTCTCCAGGGCCAGATGAACTGCATCCAAGAGTATTAAAAGAACTGGCAGATGTGATCTCAGAACCACTGGCAGTCATCTTCGAGAATTCCTGGAGAACAGGCGAAGTCCCGGCAGACTGGAGGAGGGCAAATGTTGTCCCTATTTTCAAAAAGGGGAAAAGAGAGGACCCAAATAATTACCACCCAGTCAGTCTGACATCAATACCAGGGAAGATTCTGGAGCAGATCATTAAGCAAACAGTCTGTGAGCACCTAGAAAGGAATGCTGTGATCACCAATAGTCAGCATGCATTTCTGAAAAATAAGTCATGTCAGACTAACCTGATCTCGTTTTTTGACAGAATTACAAGCCTGGTAGATGAAGGGAACGCAGTGGATGTAGCCTACCTTGATTTCAGCAAGGCATTTGACAAGGTGCCCCATGATATTCTTGTAAAGAAGCTGGTAAAATGCGGTCTTGACTATGCTACCACTCAGTGGATTTGTAACTGGCTGACTGACCGAACCCAAAGGGTGCTCATCAATGGTTCCTCTTCATCCTGGAGAAGAGTGACTAGTGGGGTGCCACAGGGTTCTGTCTTGGGCCCGGTCTTATTCAACATCTTTATCAACGACTTGGATGATGGACTCAAGGGCATCCTGATCAAATTTGCAGATGACACCAAACTGGGAGGGGTGGCTAACACCCCAGAGGACAGGATCACACTTCAAAACGACCTTGACAGATTAGAGAACTGGGCCAAAACAAACAAGATGAATTTTAATAGGGAGAAATGTAAAGTATTGCACTTGGGCAAAAAAAATGAGAGGCACAAATACAAGATGGGTGACACCTGGCTTGAGAGCAGTACATGTGAAAAGGATCTAGGAGTCTTGGTTGACCACAAACTTGACATGAGCCAACAGTGTGACGCGGCAGCTAAAAAAGCCAATGCAATTCTGGGCTGCATCAATAGGAGTATAGCATCTAGATCAAGGGAAGTAATAGTGCCACTGTATTCTGCTCTGGTCAGACCTCACCTGGAGTACTGTGTCCAGTTCTGGGCACCACAGTTCAAGAAGGACACTGACAAACTGGAACGTGTCCAGAGGAGGGCAACCAAAATGGTCAAAGGCCTGGAAACGATGCCTTATGAGGAACGGCTAAGGGAGCTGGGCATGTTTAGCCTGGAGAAGAGGAGGTTAAGGGGTGATATGATAGCCATGTTCAAATATATAAAAGGATGTCACATAGAGGAGGGAGAAAGGTTGTTTTCTGCTGCTCCAGAGAAGCGGACACGGAGCAATGGTTCCAAACTACAAGAAAAAAGATTCCACCTAAACATTAGGAAGAACTTCCTGACAGTAAGAGCTGTTCGACAGTGGAATTTGCTGCCAAGGAGTGTGGTGGAGTCTCCTTCTATGGAGGTCTTTAAGCAGAGGCTTGACAACCATATGTCAGGAGTGCTCTGATGGTGTTTCCTGCTTGGCAGGGGGTTGGATTCGATGGCCCTTGTGGTCTCTTCCAACTCTATGATTCTATGATTCTATGATTCTCATGAGGTGGCCAAAGTACTGGAGCCTCAGCTTCACGATCTGTCCTTCCAGTGAGCACTCAGGGCTGATTTCCTTAAGAATGGACAGGTTTGATCTTCTTGCAGTCCATGGGACTCTCAAGAGTCTCCTCCAGCACCATAATTCAAAAGCATCAATTCTTCGGCGATTAGCCTTCTTTATGGTCCAGCTCTCACTTCCATACATCACTACTGGGAAAACCATAGCTTTAACGGTACAGACCTTTGTTCGCAAGGTGATGACTCTGCTTTTTAAGATGCTGTTTAGGTTTGCACAATATTGCACAATATGACATATCTATGATCATTTCTACGATCGCATCATTAACAACAGATCCTGCCCATGCATTAAAATTAATAAGAAAGCTCTTGTTTTCAAAGACCAAATTCAATTCATTCACATTATGGTTGCTTGTGTAGAAAAGTATGAACTAATTTGTTCCATGCTTTGGAATACAGACCAATGAACATTAGGTACCTTTTACCTGGGTGCTAACATGCAAACCAATGATACTATGTTGTAAAGATATACAAGCCAAGTGCAATATGTTATTTAAAAACCTTCACATCAGAGTAAATTAATCTGAGGCCAATCTAGCACATTACAACAGTGGCATGGTTTCTTTCTTGGGAGTCTGACCTGTTTTCAAGCACCAGCTTTTTAAGAAACTTACAAAAATTAAACAACAATCAAATACAGTTGTAAAACATTCAATGGTGTCGGCCTGATTGTGCAAAGGGCTTCCACTCAGGCAAATCCCTGAGGTGGCGCATTGGGTCAGGGTGTCTGGCTGTTAACCAGGTTGGTGGTTCAAGTCCACCCAGGAATGGCTGTGGGCAGAAATGCATTACAGACGACCCTTGGGATCCCTTCCAACTCTGCAGTTCTATGATTCTATGACATGAAAGTTCCCCATTCTCTTCTCACCCCTGCAGCACCCCTATGTGGCCAAAAAGCCTGCTGTGGAGGGTCTGGAAAATGTCTGATACAGATGAGGGGGGTCACGGTGAGATGCACTGACAAGGATAGGAAGGGCAAGTTCCTTTGTGTCCATTGGTGTGATGTTGGATAGTGCCCATCTGTGATATTGATTGATTGATTGATTGATTGATTGATTGATTGATTGATTTCTCTCTCACCCATCTGGCTGGGTTTCCCCAGCCACTCTGGGCAGTTCCCAACAGAATATTAAAAACACAATAAAACATCAAACATTAAAAACTTCCCTAAACAGCTAGCTAGATATCCGGGCTCAAGCTAGCTAGGAGCAGGGCAACCAAGACAAATCAGGATTAAATAGACTGGGACTGAACAGTGAGGTTTAGAAGAGGACAACTCAATTACCTATGGGATATGTGAATTCACACTGGAATTTGGTGCACTTACCTAGGTTTTCAGGCTACAGGTACTGCATGCAAAGGTGTGTGACAAGGGGTCTCCGTGGCGGTCCCGCCACTTGATGGATTATAATGGGTGTTGATGTGTTTATTGTGTAGTGCCTCTGAAACAGAGTATCCTCTCACAGGCCTCTCAGTGAGCTGTCACAATACAGGTTGTATGAACTGATTAAGTTGGGGACCAGGCATAAAGGAAGGCATTGGCATTTTCTGGCCTCCTCTCATTATTTGGCAACACTGATGAATATCCCTCCTACTGGTTAGTTCAGGGGTAGGCAACCTAAGGCCCGTGGGCCAGATGTGGCCCAATCGCCTTCTCAATCCGGCCCGCGGATGGTCCGGGAATCAGCATGTTTTTACATGAGTAGAATGTGTCCTTTTTAAAAAAATGCATCTCTAGGTTATTTGTAGGTCATAGGAATTCGTTCGTATATTTTTTTCCAAAATACAGTCCGGCCCACCACATGGTCTGAGGGACGGTGGAACGGCCCATGGCTGAAAAAGGTTGCTGACCCCTGGTTTAGTTTAAGTAGAAGTCATCATGCACACACTGCAACAATCCTGCTCTTTATGCATGAGCTTTGCATACTTTCCTACAGATTTCAGAGTCAAGGTGCTAGGAGGTAGAACAACAGCTAAGCTGAGTTCCACAGGTAACAACTGAAGGTAAGAAGTTCAGGACTAAGTGGAGACTTGAACTTGCTCTAACCACTACAAATACTTGCTGTCTCAAATACTCTTCTCCCAATCACTCGAACCAATAAAACATACTTAAAGGGTTTTATTTATTTACCTTGCTTTTCTGCACGTTTTCTCGGTCACAAACCTGTTTACAAACAAGAAAACATATAATAGACAACATTTAAAACACAAATTAAAGCTTTTGAGAACAAAACATCACACCAGATTCATTGCATTTTAAAGCATTGGAGAATAAAACATCAGAGCAAAATTCACTGTGCAATCGGCATCCTGAAAGAAAACCATTTTAACTTGGCATGTGAAACTGCCTGCCTGATTTCTAATGGGAGGGAGTTCCACTGAGTCGACAAAACTGAAAACACAACTCCTCATTGACCTGAGCCGTGCTCCTGGTTCATGAGCCATGGGCCAACTAGCACTACCAATTCTTTCCTCTGTTTGTACAACTATGGGAGCTATGGGATCAACCTGTGATGATTTTTCATAGCCATCGCAGGGGTGCGGGGTGTCCCAATGTATGATTTTCCCATAGTGTATAAGGAACCATAAAGGAATAAATTGTAAGATGTTCTGCAACTACAGAGCTCTCCCCTCCCACACACTCCAAACCTCTGCTAGTTAATGTAGCTTTACAGTTCTGAGACGATCATTGTAATTAACTGTGTGAAAGCATGAATCAGTTTAAACATGATTATGGTGGTGCTATTCCTACTTGACTGGCCCTGTCAGTGCTCCTGTTACAAACATTGTTTTTCTTGCCACTTGTGATTTTAATTGGAGCTTGGATTAGACACTTAGAAATGATGGTCTTGATCCAATGTCCTTTTAAACTGGATTGCACCCCCCCCTCTCAATCTTGTATTGAGAAAATGAGAAAATAAATATATTTGTCATTTTATCCAACTTGAAAGCGGGAGGGAAAAGAGCAGCATCCTATCATGTTCAATTTGAAGTAAGGCATGTTTTCGTCTTAACCAAGATGATTTTGTAAACTGATGCAAAACTCTGAAGATTAAGCCACTTTCTTCTAAACCTATAATTGTTTTCTTGATCTTACAAGCAAGCACTTAAGCGAGAGAGATTTACCGAGACCCTGGAGTATTTGTCTACTGAAATACCACAGCATGTAAACACCATTTATTCTCATGTCTGTGAAGAAGTAAGGGAGCTCTAGGTAGCACCAAAATTGCTTACATTTCCAACAATGGCACTTTTCTTTTTCATAGATGCTGATTAATATTTATTGCTGATGCAAATGGCAGTTTAAGTGGGGGCACTTAAGCAATACACCATTAATTAAAAAAAGAATACCTACTGTCAGCCAAGAAGAAGCTGGGATATATGAATAACTGAGGCAATACAGCAAAGTTTTTACAAAAGCAATGGTTTGGATGCTATAGGACGCATTTTAAATCTAAAGCTGAAAAGCTCCTCAGGCAAAATAAGTAAATAAAAAGATTATTTGCTGGGCAAGGCAATGATCAGCTCCTTGCAAAACTGATGAGAAGTTTTGCTTCTACACATGACTCTGGCTAAACCATTTTAAGCTGAGACATCCCTTCATCACCCTAGAATGTTCAGTTCACATTGAGTTCACAAGCACATTGCATCCTGACCTGTTCTTAGTGCTTGGTTGACCACATCTACGGATGAATGCTATATATTAATCACTAGTAATAGTTTAAGTCTTGCTATATCAATCACTAGTAATAGTTTAACAAGGAGGTTTTCACGCCTGTCCAATTCTGTGTTCCCTTTCCCAGCCTTTGGTCTATTGATGATTGATGCCTGTGTGCAACCCTTGTATTATATTTGTGTTAACCAATCAGCAACAAGCACATATGTGGCAATGCTGTAATATTCAATAAAAGGGACTCCCCGAGACATGCTCGGCAGATGCCTCCCATATGACACCCACCACTCGTCTGTCGTTCATTTCAACCCAACACAAAATAGCTTACAACACCTTGTTATAAATATGATTATTGCCATTTATCACTGATAGTAAGGCAGAGATTTGGCCTACTTTATGGGTTCTGACTTGTTCTCTGGTCAGAGGTGTGGATTTCTGAGGCCTTCTAAAGGAGACTTTTTTTGGTGATTCACTCTAGCTTGTTTCAAGAAAGGATATGAGTGGTGGGGGAAAATTTGCCTAGGTCAAATGCAGATGTACTTTTGTTTTCCCTAAACGGACTTTGACGGCCAACACATAAATGCTTCTGGAATGCATGGGATTAATACTGACCTCACAGCCTGACTGGAACCAAGCAGTGTGGCTATTTATATGTTGTGCTCCCATGTGGATTGCATAGATACAGATACCCCAATTCCTCTGGTGATGGTGGCATCAATAAAGAGGCTTAAAACATGTGGCTGATGATACACTATATGCTTGAAGGGATTTGTTCTCACATGTTGCTTGTATGTTGTGAGTCCCTGTTTATACCCACAGATATCATGTTGGTCTGGCCAAACGGATCAAATAGCCTACAGAACAGCACACCGGTATACCGTTATTTGAACAAGTGAAAAGTACATGACTCCAGAGAAGAGGCATGTCTCTTCAATGTAACTTTGTTGAATTAATCCTGTTGAGCAAGTATTGTCCATGCGAGTAGAGTTAGCATTCCAATTCTCTTATTTGTAACATAACAAAATTTGGAAATGGGCAAGATGACTTATCTTCACAACCATGGCATGCGCCTTTATGCTGAAATTATGAGATCAAATTTGCTGAGTTACTTAGTAGCATCCAATGTGGGGGGGGGAGGAGCCCAAAAATCATTGCCACAAAATATCTCTCAGACCAGAACGAGAGCAATATTGCCTTTCCACCAAAGTATATAATTATGGACAAATAACCACAGCTAAAATTGACATACAGAAACGTCTTCCTTTGCTTTACTGGCACTCAATATGAAAGCTGATGCCTGGATTTAATTGTGTGCCTCCTCCCTTTTTTTCATTTCACACTCTTCTTCCAGTCATTTCTCAAGTTCATTTTCATTTATTTTAGAGTCTGCAGGATTAGATTATCTGTGAAGAATATTGACCTCTCTGTCAATGATTCTTGGTATTGTTATTCCTCATTTCAAAAGAGTAGATTAAAAAATATATCGCCAAAAAAGAAAAAGGGAAAAACCAACTCTGCAGAAGTGTTCATCTCCCCCAGGCCCCACTTCTCTATGCTAGTGATTAGTTCATGGTCTTATCAAAAGAAAGCCCTGAATTTTGCCCAAGAAAAGAGCAATACAAAAACCTGATGAGTCAAAAGCAGCGTGAAAATACAGTGGTACCTCGGGTTAAGTACTTAATTCATTCCAGAGGTCCGTTCTTAACCCGAAACTGTTCTTAACCTGAAGCACCACTTTAGCTAATGGGGCCCCCTGCTGCTGCCATGCTGCCAGAGCACGATTTCTGTTCTCATCCTGAAGCAAAGTTCTTAACCTGAGGTACTATTTCTGGGTTAGCGGAGTCTGTAACCTGAAGCGTATGTAACCCGGGGTACCACTGTATATATTTAGCAGTAGACATCTTTGCAAATTTATTTTATTTTTAGAACAATAAATATATGCGCAATTGATACCATGTGTGGATTTCTATGTATGGATCCGAGACACAAACAAGGTTCATGTTCATATTATTAATTTATTTCATAACTTAAAAGAACCCTACCCTTCTTCAGAGTAGCAAATAGACTTCCTTTCTACTCCCATTCCATTCTCATGTGAGGTAGACACAGAGATGTAGGCGGGGTTGCTACACTACAGAAAATTGGCTTTCAGGGACAGTATCTGTCAATGACATGAGTACCCAAGCTCATATGGAAGGGATAAACACTGGAAAAATGTAAATGCCTTTGCATCACACTAAAATGACAAGTCCGTGGGCCTTCTCAGCACCTTGCCTGGTGGTGACGGCACCTGCTGAAGGGTCTCCAAAGAAGTTATTATGGTCCAGGTGGGTACATGCAGAAGTGGGCAATGATTCGGGTATCCTGGCCTGGTCCCAAGGGCTTTAAAAGTCAAGTCTATCTTAAGACATTATGCTATCTGAGGTAGAAAACATGGTGACTTCCTTCCATATACTGAAACTGACTAGACTGACGGTTGCATCTTATTTCAACATTGGTGGCAAGATACTGTCCTCTGTATCTAGGGGGCAAAGGGCAAACTGTATGGCATACTTCATCACCAGCATCAGTCCTCTGTCCTGACTGAGGGCCAGCCATTCAAAGGTAAAACCAGCACTTTTAAGTATGGTTCTGAGCATTAAACACAGGTACACATGCTACATTTATGTAGGTATTGTTTAATTCAGGGGCGTTCCAAGGCGGGGGCGGCACGCCCTGTGTGCTATTCCAAAGGGGGGGGTGACAAAATGCTGACCCCTGATTGGCGGCACCTCCCGGGGCTCGCACCACGTGCTGTGCACCTCCCCCCCCCCCCGGACATGCACCATGCCACCCGCAGGCGCCATGCCATGCCCCCAGGACGTGCGTCACACGCCCCCTGGGTACTGGAGCAGGTTGCTCCGCCTCTGGTTTAATTCCCTTTTTTATCTTCCTTCCTCTACAAGTACCATAACAAGTTACATTCTGACACAAACATCAGTTTTATGTGTCTATGTCTTCTTAATCTGCAATGTGTGAGGTAACACATGAGATTGATCCATCGATGACTTTTTGCACCTGGATCAAAAACGTTGTGGATATATAAAAGTGAGAGGCTAGGTACCCTATCACATCTTTTTACTTCAGCAATCTAGTTTAAACAACTATAAAAGGATGTAAAAGGAGACATGAAGTCTAGGCTTTTCTTTCCTAAACGTCTTGTCAGAATAAGAAAGGAATTTTGTTTAGTTAAGACATCGCGCTAATTCCAAGTTACTACTGATTTACCAAATTGCAACCATTCTTTTCCTTTTGTCACGGTAGGCTGCCTTAAAGGACTACTCACCCATGAATATGGTTCAGGATGCATCAGACTTGCGAAATACACAGGAAGAAGGTGATCTCCCATGCTGCGCACTTTCCAATAATGAAGACCATTTCCTCCTTCATCAGCCTGTCACGTCAGTTCCCAGAGTATGACCGTTACAGAGATTTAATCTACATTTAGTCAGAAAATGATTTAGTTTCTTCATAACAAGCAGACAGGCATAAGACAGATGTATTAGTCAGAGGCAGTCAGAGAAAATATTTTTTGGAACCCTGCCCAGACAACACACTGCCTGAGCATCTCAGCATCTTCCATGACAATGTCCTTCAGAACTTTCTGTTTACTTCCACCATGTTTCTAACTCAAATGCTTTCATTACTCAGTTTGTTTGGTGCTCAAATGCCATTTCAAAGTTGAATAGTCATGTCTGGCTACTGCTGTCTCCTATGTTTCTTTAACATTCAGAGCACCCTTTTTTTTCTTTTTCTTTTTGATGGGGTTTTAAAATGTGACCAGAGACGATGATAAATTTCAATGAATCAAATTATTTATGTTCTCAAGCCAATAATGGGGACTGGGAAAGTCTAGAAAAACCCAAAGGGACTAGAATTCTACCTGTTAAGCTAACCTGCTTACAGCTGATTCCAGAGGATTTCATGTAAAGTGGTACCTCGGGTTACATACGCTTCAGGTTACATACGCTTCAGGTTACAGGCTCCGCTAACCCAGAAATAGTACCTCGGGTTAAGAACTTTGCTTCAGGATGAGAACAGAAATTGTGCTCCAGTGGCGCGGCAGCAGCAGGAGGCCCCATTAGCTAAAGTGGTGCTTCAGGTTAAGAACAGTTTCAGGTTAAGAACAGACCTCCGGAATCAATTAAGTGCTTAACCCAAGGTACCACTGTATTCTTGTTTATTTATTTGTAAGCTTTGGGACACTTAAATTTGTATTCCATGATAAACACAAAGCAGCTGCAGATAGCTCTTGAGGAACTATCTTGAAGCACACCCAAAACTCAAAAAGTATTTGGTCACTATTTTATTGATTCATGTGGAGCTGAATGCTATGGGCTGCTTTTCATATTAGATTTTTTTTATGGTGTGCATCTTATTATGTAAGATGTTTTACACAACCACCTAATAATATGTGTGAATGTAGCAAATATGATTGCAAACTTCTTTCATGAAGGCGGACCATCATAGACCAAGGTCTGACCGTGTTGTTGTTGTTTTCTGTTGAGCGTACACTCAGCGGCAGATACAATGTGTGAGATGACTCCAACAATCCTCTCTTTATGCTATTTGGTTCTCGTCAAAGCTCAGTACAGGTGTGGCTGCTATCTGCTTATGCAAAATTAGATAAAAAGAATTTAAGAAGGATCTGAAACTCAATCTATTAGTAATACAAATGAGTATAACTGAAGATCATGTTGTTCCAATAGAAGAGGTATAGAGAACCTTTGGCCCGCCTTAAAACGGTAAAGGCAAAGGACCCTTGACAGTTAAGTCCAGTCATGAACGACTCTGGGGTTGCGGCGCTCATCTCGCTTTACAGGCCGAGGAAGCCGGCGTTTGTCCGCAGACAGTTTTTCTGAGTCATGTGGCCAGCATGACTAAGCTGCTTCTGGCAAAACCAGAGCAGCGCACGGAAACACCATTTACCTTCCTGCTGGAGCGGTTCCTATTTATCTACTTGTACTTTTTGGGGTGCTTTTGAACTGCTAGGTTGGCAGGAGCAGGGACCAAACAACGGGAACTCACTCCGTTGCGGGGATTCGAACCACTGACCTTCTGATTGGCAAGCCCAAGAGGCTCAGTGGTTTAGACCACAGCGTCACCCTAGCCCACCTTATGTTGCTCTAACTATAACTCCCATACTCCATAGGCCATGCTTGCTGGGGCTGATGGGAGTTGTAGTTCAGCAACATGTGGAGGCCCAAAAGTTCTCCACACCTGCCACAGAAGCTCTGGATGCAACATATTTGAGTCTTTGAAGTTGTCAACACATAGGCTGTGAAGCACCCTGGGATCTATGAATGAAGGGAGATATGCAATGTAATTTAAAAAATAATAAAAATAATAATGTTAATTCATGGCAGATGGACTTAGATGGTTACTCTGTCACAAGGAGTCACCCTTACAGCCCACATGCAATTTTGTTTACAATTCAAAATTCTGTTTCCCTGTATCACTTAGTTTTCAGGTGGCATAGGTCTTAAAACCACAAAATCATAAAAGTAGGTAAGTGGGTATAGGACTGCAGCATAAAGACCTTGCTTGAAACACAGCAAGGTTGTGTTTCCCTCTCGCCACTGCATTTCAAGTCCCTTTCTTGTCTTGCTGTACACGCCAACGCACATTAACTGACTTGTTTCTCTGTGCCAAACTCCAATTCACTTAAGTTGTCATCTGCCTACGCTCAATGGATGCCTCCAATGTACACACTACTGCTTAACTGCGGCTTCTGTTTTCTAATCAGTTGGAAGCTGGTTTGTGGGGAAATGAATCAAGCAGGTGTATTACTTATGAAGCTGCAGGATACATGTGTACATGCCTTCTGACACCAGTGGTGTCAGCATGCTGGAGTCAGAGGAAACAGTAATGTGTGCCCAAGTATACACAATAAAAAGTTTTGTGGCATCTTAAAAGATGATCCCATTTTATTGTGACATTAGCTTTCATGGACTAGAGATCTTAGACCATGTATCAAAGGTAATTTCCACTTGCTTCAGTGTGACATATAACACAAATTTCCACATGCATACTTGGAAGTGTGTTCAACTGGGATTAACTCCATGGGAAGTGGATTTAAGATTGCAGCCTTACTGGTTTGTGAATATGCTCAGAATTGCAGCCCAAGGAACAAGACCGCTTGTTCGCTTAAGAATCTATTTCCATTTACATTATTGAACAAAGAAACGAAAGTTGTTTTCCTATTTCTTCCTCATGAACATGTGGAAGAAATTTGAGTAAGACATAACAGTGTGTTAAAAATGGGAAATGGCAGGTTTGGTTTAGGGCCACTTCACAGAGACGTAGTTAACAACTAGGCTAGAAAATAGGAAAATAAGTTTGAAAACCCTCCTTTAAAACTTTTGGGAAAGTATGTTTTGAGTCTCCAGAACAAGCAGAGAGCCTTGTTCTTTACAATTTGGATTGGATCTCTCATTTTAGTGTTTTGTGCCTGCAAGCATCTCCCCCCCCCCCCCAATCAGGGCAGGCCCTCTCTGCATGACAATGGTCTCACATAGCAAAGTAGGTTAGGTGAGGCGGGCTGCTGCTTGGCAAGATGATCTGCAAATTGCAAGTGGGTTTCCTAAGGTTTTATCCCTTTGAACCCACCGTGGGTTCAAAACTCAAAAGCCAATCAGTTATTTAGATTAATTAGCAATTCGCCAATGGTTAGATAGAAGAACAATAACTCAAACATTTTAGAAGAATTGGCAGCTGAATCCTGTTTATCCCAAGACCTTGAAGATTAAAGCATACCCACAGACAAACAGATTCTCTGAAGTTGTAACTGAATCCACAGCCAGGTGTCAAGAACCACAAATCAACTAGAAACTCCCTTTCCTACAGATGGAGAAAATAACACTCTTAAGGACAGAAAGTCTGCAATTAAAGAAAGATACACTTTCCCAGGATTCCACAGCATTTGGCTCTTCCACAATGCTCTTCTTTAACATGAGCCAAAGTTTTAACTTGCTAAATTTCCCAACATCACTACATGGGCCATCCTAAGTCTGGCAGAGGAAAAGCAAGTATTTGAAATGGCATTTGAGTTACACCACCCTTTTTGCAGGCACTGCCCTGTTTTTCCCCCAGCTGCAGACACCAGTAACAAACAAACGTTGCCATGGCTTAAAAATATGCATTTGGCTTAAATAAAATGTCTGATTAGCGCAACGGCGATGAGGGCCACAGTTTAGATCAGAAATTATTTTTGGATTTAATGGGCTAATAATATCCCAGGTTCCCCCCCCCCCCAACACACTCACTTCCTCTTTCTGTGAATGAACTGGCTTGCTTAAGCGCAAGGTTTTCCCCTTCATCCTTTAAAAGGGAAAGCAGGAGACGCGAGATCCCGGGGCGGGATCATTGCAGTCTCCTCACTCGAAGTAGCTGGGCGAGCGCTGCCTCCACAGCTGGAAAACGGCGTGCCTCTGCTCGCTCCATCCTTTCCCTCTGGGGGTTAAAAAGCGAGCCGAAGAACCTTGAGGATTAAAGCCTCACTTCGCATTGGCTGGAAAAGTTTAAAGCCCTCATCTGATTGGCTGGCAGGGTGTTTAGAGGAGTTGTGAGCTCCAATTAACGGGGTTCCATGCAGGCAGCTTGTGAATAAACGCTGGGGATTGGAACGTGGGGTTTGCTAATAGCTCCCGGGGCTCCTCGGTACCTAACAGCAGTTTGCGATTTTTACTCACTTCAAAGCTGTTGTCCCAGCTAAAGAATTACAGCAATAAATATTTGCACGCCTCAGGCAGATTCAAATAGGAGGAAGCGCGAAGCGGGGAAGGCAAGCTGAAGAATGGATCTGAGTTCAGGAATCCAAAAGGTAAATTGCAATATTTCTTCCGCTTTACT
The DNA here is from genome assembly GCF_964252035.2 of Podarcis erhardii. Classification (NCBI taxonomy): domain Eukaryota; kingdom Metazoa; phylum Chordata; class Lepidosauria; order Squamata; family Lacertidae; genus Podarcis; species Podarcis erhardii. The sequence goes on along the minus strand of NC_138498.1, from coordinate 91,355,629 downwards.
TCCTCTTGCTTCCGTAGTTATTGCTGAGGAATATTCGAGGTTTCCACCGGACCGCAGCAAACAAAGACTTTACCTGCGAGTAAGCTTCACTGAAATCACTGGGGTTTCCCTTTAAATAGACCTTTGTACACACCTAGCCTGGGATTAATTCGCATGAAGTTCAGTGGGAATTACTGTTTGACTGAAGCATTCAGCGTGTTGAAGGGACGCGCTGCTGCTGCCTTAATCTTATCTCTGATAGATTCCAGTCAGTGTTTTATGGGGAACAAACTCCAGACTTGAAGAGTCCAAAAAGTGTGCTCAATACTAATGTGATAAGGAGAATCCAGTTTTGCACAGACTGTTCTACTACTGTTCTGGATTTTATTCTAAGAAATTAGTGGCTGGAAACTGTGTGCGTTCTTTTTCACTTTCAGTCAACTTCAGTAACTGTAGGAAAGGAAAGAAATTCAGCTGGTCTATAAACTTCTTCATGTGCTGAAAAGCAGTAGCCACAGGCTAAGTATAAGGTTTGTAGCCTTTGCTTCTCCCGCTGCAAACCTGGTCTGTTGGCCTGATGCCCAGGCTCTGTATGTGTGTGCATATAATGTGCTGGATGTTACAGGTCACACAAAACAAAAAGGAGAGGCGTTTCTGTTGCTCCAGCAGCTTGAATACAGATCACTTTCTTTCACAAAGCATATGGAAAAGTAGCCATGAAGCTATTGCTACTCCTTGTGCTGTTTTCTTTATGTAATAAAGTTTAAGACTATGCCATTGGGGGTAGGATTTCATGGGTGTAATTGAATTCCCTGCAAATGGACCTGTGAACTGTGGGTCAATATCCAATCATGCTTGTAGGCATAATTCTTGCTGGGGGTTATTCCCTGGTTAAATGACCAGGATGTTATTCCTAAGCATACTGTTTGAGAAGTAAATCCTACTGAAATCAATGGAATTTATTTCCGAGTAAGAGCGGTTAAGGTCAGGCTTGTGAGAAGATCTCTGCAGCATGTTGTGTATTGGGAAATGCTAAAGAAGTATTGAATAATTTGTGGGTCGATCACTGGACTTGTTTGCACTGAGTGTCTGGACCTGTGTGGAATTGGAAGGTTATGTTAAAGTAGGTGCTGGTTCAGTGGAATGATCAAAGGGTGGGTCACAAATAAAACTGTATTCAATTCCCGGATGCAGTTTAGAAGACTTTCTGGGAACCTGTGCCCTGAAAGAAGGCCTTTCACTTGGTATAGCATATAACAGGACTGCATGCCCTTTGTTAACTATAAGAATATTGATTTCCTTCCCCGTCCCTTCCTTGTTCAGATTGGCTTTATGCATTTTGAAGCCATAACTTTGGGACTGGGGGGGTGAAAGCTTTATATATCTTGATATTCAGGAGGGGGGCAGTTAGATGTCGTTGGTGCAGAAAATGGGACTCAAGGTACTGGACTTGATTTATTTCCTAACAGACGGTGATTATGTTGTAAGACACTTTGTCTAGTGTGTAATATAATAGGTGTGCAAGCTTGCTTACATACAAAACTGCTTAATAGTCAGAAAATTGAGTAGTGGCAGTGTTACAGTATTTGCAAAGGGTTAAAATAACCTGGACCACAGCACTGTGGAGCATGGAAATAGTCATCCCAATAAACTAGGTGCAGGGACTTTAAAAGCCAGGACTGTACCATTCAGCCTCAACATGCTTATGATGCAAAACCTTTTCCACAAACGGCATGGGATGGTTATTGGAACAGACTTGTTCAAAACAAAGGGTCCATTTCTAGCTTATTGCTTAACCCTTTTAAAGTTTGCTTTTTTCTGAGCTTTCTGGAAGAAAACACCTCTGACTTCCAGCTGCTCTGTCAAGCAACCTCTGTTCTGCTTCCCTTCAGTAACTTTGGCACAGTTGATTATCTCTCTCCCTTTAAACTCTCTGCGTATCTATGACTGAATCTATGCATACTGTATTCATTACAGTCGGGTTAAGAACTTAATTCATTCTGGAGGTCTGTTCTTAACCTGAATCTGTTCTTAACCTGAAGCACCACTTTAGCTAGTGGGGCCTCCTGCTGCCGCTGCGTTGCTGCTGCATGATTTCTGTTCTCACCCTGAAGCAAAGTTCTTAACGCGAGGTAATATTTCTGGGTTAGCGGAGTCTGTAACCTGAAGCTTATGTAACCTGAAGCGTATGTAACCCAAGCTACCACTGTAGTTCTTTTCTATACTCCTCCCTTTATGTTAGTGTACCCCAGAGTTTGGTCCTTAGCTTCCTCTATCATTTTATTCTGGGCCCAAAAATCTGGGATCCCTTACGTTCCATCTCACTCAGTGAGATCTTCTGAGGGGGACACTTCTGGTGGTTCCCCATGCCCCAGTGGTTCAGCCTTTGCAATGTGATTTGTTTCCACCATTCTAACCAACCAGTATGTATTGATGGCTTTTACTGATGCTTTTACTGATTTTATTAAAATCTTGTATGTTGTATGCCACCTTGATAAACTTTTATAAAAGTCTGGATTATAAGTATTTCAATAAATAAATATTCATCACTTTATCATAACTGACTACTCACTCTTGCCTTTACTTAAGGTTTTCCATCCTTTATGCTCCACTCCTGAGAACATGGCAACATTCATGTCTTCATCATGTCAGCTTTAACTTGGGTCTTGATCTTTCATTTCAGTGGTGGGACTGCCATTCCACACTGCTCTGGTAATAGGCTGGGTCCTGACTTGTACGCAGTGGTGCTCTGCCGGTACTAGAGGAAAGGGGTTCAGGTAGTAATTTTTGCTGATTGTCCTCGACCTCCTGTGTCTCCCTTGGGAACACACACCCAAACAGTTTTGGAAGTGTATAGGAGGAAAGCATGGAAGCTGGCACTTGTGAAATTGTTGCCTTGCTCCTTTCCTTCAGTGGTGAGCTTCCACTGAATCCTAGTTCCCTGTGCAACTGAAGGAGCCCCTCCATTCTCACAGAAACAAGTATGGATTCAACCCAGGGTCTGCTTTCAGGGAACCATGTAGAATGGACCAAATATGTGGCTAGTCCCCATGCCAGTATAACTTCATGGATGCGACTAGCACAAAGAGTGCTGTATGCTGCTACAATAGCAAAGTGTGTCAGAAATCCTCCATGTCTTCTCTTACTGTCTATCTTGTCTAAGAACATAATACGGCTTTCATATTTAATTTCCCCTAAGTTGCACCTGTGGGTGACTAGAAATTATGTGGTGGCATCTTAAATGTTCACTGCATCAATAATATGGGAATGCTGCCATTGGTGATGACTCTAGCTTCTAGTGATGCTGTTGGGTAAAGGATAAGTGAGGTGCTAAAATGCTAAAGCTGGCTTTATCTGTGTTGCTGGATGCAAGAGAAGGCTACCTTTATTACAACTTCCATGTGGTAAAGCATTTAAATGGCTAGCACATAGCTCCTCCTCAGTTAACCAAAACATCGTGGGGCGTCTTCTCACAACACATAGCTGCTGGTGAACTTGAGAATAGTGTCCAGTTAAAAGATGGTGCTTGTGTGCCTTTGGTAAAAGGACGGAAGGGATTTAGGCTTCAAAGAGGCATCTAGAGTCCTTTCTACACCCAATGACTTTCTTAGGCATGCATTAGGACCTCTAATCATAGTGTACACCTGAACGTAAAAATGCTAGGACAAAAATGCTTCATGCTAGCTTGAAGTAGTAAAAAGGCTTTTCAGTGATGGAAAACCCAATACAGTGCAAATAGGATGTTTGGTTCATGCAACACAGTAACCCAAATGCAGGGCTGTCTTAAGCATATGTGGCACTGGGGTGCAAAGATCCACCCGGCGCCCCCCCCCCCCAGGTTGCCCAGTCCCAGGCATGCAGGAGGGCAGAGCTGGCCAGCCGTCTCAGCATCTTACTGGCTCAGTCAGCCCTGAACCAGAAGAGCCCACTGCTGCGCTCTGACCAACGGGCGGGATCTTCCCTGATCTCAACTCTCAGGCCCCGGACTCTCGGCCTGGTGCCCCTGAAAACCCAGTGCCCAGGTGCCCGCACCCTTAGCGCCTATGAGTAAGACAGCCCTGCCCAAATGTTGGTATGGACATACAAGATGCGGGAGAGGAGTTGGAGACCATTTTGCTCTTCCTCTTTTATGGCTGCACCGCACTAAGCTATACAGCAAGGTTTGGCTTTGCATTTTGTCTGAATCAGGACTCCTGCTTAAGCCCCCTCCTCAGCACTAGCCCAAGTTTTGCCAGAATGAAATGCTTCCCCTGATGTCGACACTGGGTCAAGCATTGCATTTGGGGTAACCCAACATGGCGGGGGGTTGCCATGGATCCTACTGACAACCCCCATATAAATGTGTTGCTTCCATCGCTCACCCACCAGGGGGGTGGAAGGAGTTGTGAATGACTGGCAACAGCCACTGTTCTGTGTCGTAGCTCGGGGTGTGGGCAGAAACACTGAAGAGTGGTTTAGATGCATCAGCAGTGGGCCCTTTTGCTCTCTTCGACCCTCATCAGGTGCCCAGCCATCAACATGAGAGGTCTAGCTAGAGCTTCTGATTACAGTAGTACCTCGGGTTACATATGCTTCAGGTTACAAACACTTCAGCTTACAGACTCCGCTAACCCAGAAATATTACCTCGGGTTCAGAACTTTGCTTCAGGATGAGAACAGAAATCGTGTGGCAGCGACACAGCAGCAGGAGGCCCCATTAGCTAAAGTGGTGCTTCAGGTTAAGAACAATTTCAGGTTAAGAACAGACCTCCAGAACAAATTAAGTTCTTAACCCGAGGTACCACTGTATTAGCTTTCTTCAGGTACGAAATCTGCACTCCCCTCCCTTTCTTTTGAAATGGTGCCATCTTGAGCAAGAAATATCAGCACCATAGATGGCGTGTGAGGCCTGTACTGCTGTGGAGTAACATTCCAAGCTGCCTGACACCTGAACTGGAACCAAGTACAACACTGGCTGACCAGAAAGAAAACAGTCGTGCAGCTAGACCACACTTCGGAACAGAAATGTTGTTGCCTAGTCAAAATGAAGAAAAGACCTTGAATAACACTATGATGCACAAGGCGTGCCTAGGCCTGGCATCATTATGGCGGCATAAGTCCTCTCTCTCTCTCTCTCTCTCTCTCTCTCTCTCTCTCTCTCCCCAATTGGGGGAAAGTCTCCTCATTTTCTGGGCACTAGGCAAACTGCTGTCAGTTTGAAGCTTGGCTTAGCAATGCCAGTGTGTGCAAGTCTGTGACTACAGAATCTGGCATCCATTATGGCTCATTTCAGGGTCTTGCAATGTTGATTGTTCACTCACTTTGGGGCTTAATTATTGTTGATGCCTTAAGCGGCATCCTGTTAATAAAAAGAGAGGCAGTGGGTAGGGCAGCCATTTCAAAGCTGGAAGAGCTTAGCTTGAGAAATCTGAAATGAAGAATCTCAAGTCAAAACTGGAATGGAACTTGATGGCTTCCACCTTTTGAACGTTATTGGAAACAGTTGGCGCCAAGATGGAGATGTAATCTAATACAACCCACTCCCGCTGAATTGAAACAACAACTCCTTCAATAGAAGACTAGCACAAATGAAATGTGTTCCCAGTGTCATTCTCAAAAAGGGGAGAGCTGACTGTTTTTCTTCCTTTAGTACTGCTCTAGTTCTGTGTAGGCCAGGGGTTGCCAGCAAACATTTGTACACCTGAGGAGAACCTGCAATGGGCATCACACACACACACACACATACTGCAACCTGTTCTATTAGCTACAGTAGAATGGATAGTGGATGCACAAGCAAAGGCCTTGAGATCAGTGAAGCCATTTGTGAAGGAGCAGCACTGCACAAGATCTCCTCCTGTCCCTATTTTTAAGCCTTATTGAACTGTATGTTAAAAGAGTGTTTAAAAAGCCCTTAGCTCTTCTCCCAAATTGGGGTGGGTAGGTGGCCCCTGGGAGGGGGGCACAGATCAGTGCCACAGGTGGGCCCATGATGAACAGCCCTAGCACTGTCTGCCAGTACCTGCCATTCCATAGACTTGAATGGGGCATGGAAAACGTAATGTATGAAAGGCTGCATAGAATTTCACCAATCCAGTGCAAACATGCTCCTTGACAAGCCTAAATAAAATGCACTGGTAGTTTCTGCAAAAGTAAAAAAAAAAAAAAAAAAGGCATACAAGCTGGAGAGGAAAAAAGGGTCAGAAGTGTCCCATTTCACTGCTTTTAATGCTCTACCTGGTGGTATTATGTATCAGATTAGTTTGATGGTTGGCTCATTAAGTGTAGCATGTATGCCAAGTTTCAAGGTATTAAACTCAGCAGGTTCCACTTTTATAAGCCATCAATTTTTGAAGCTTAGAATAATGAGACTTCTCTTTGCTATTCCTCTTAACTATAGAGCCACTCCTGTGCCCCTATACAGTGGGACCTCGGATTACATACGCTTCAGGTTACATACGCTTCAGGTTACAGGCTCTGCTAACTAAGAAATATTACCTCGGGTTAAGAACTTTGCTTCAGGATGAGAACAGAAATCGTGCTCCGGCGGCACGGTGGCAGCAGGAGGCCCCATTACCTAAAGTGGTGCTTCAGGTTAAGAACAGTTTCAGGTTAAGAACGGACCTCTGGAATGAATTAAGTAACCAACCAGAGGTACCACTGTAACATGGAATGTGCTTGCAGTGACATAGACTTTTTTAAAAATATAGAATTGTGTGCTTGGCTCCTGATCCATATAGCATGAGTTTATCCCTTACCATGATCTGAAAACCTCTCCATAATATGAAAACCTCTGCTAATGCTAATGCTACAATCCTAACCACACTTACTTGGGAGTCAGAGCAATTGAATTCAAGTGGACTTAACCTCTGCGTAGCTATGGCTAAGGTTGCTCTGTGATATTGAAAGCTATTGGTTCCACAGCTGCCTTGTGCAGCACAGTTCAGCCAATGGAGATTCCTGGGCCAAATTTGGCCCCGGGGAGAAGTCCTGTCTGGTTTTCTAGCTGCCAACTTTGGCTGAAAGGGAGGTGTGGAGACAACCAGCAGTTGTGGGGATGGAATATGATAACAGCATTCCTCACCCCATTCTCCATCTGACACTTCAAGTAAACTAGTTGCTGAATTTAAATGTTGAAACCTTTGAAGAAACCAGCTGAAAGATTTTCCTAAAAACCTCACGCCTATTTCACATTAGGATGGTAAGCCTGTTTCTGGGCTGCACCTTCAAGTAGGCAGGGCTAGATTAAGCCAAAGGTGAATACCTGGGGGGGGGGGGAGGCAAGCTTGGGCCTGCCTGTCGCAAGGTTTCTACTCAGCAGCTGAAACAAGTAGTACAAACAGTTCCTTCTTCACATTTTGTTTTGATACATGGGAAAAGTTAAGACTCTTGTCTCCATTTTTCAACAGTGTGCATTTGAAGAGATTGTGAATGGATGCGATCTGATCCACTGAGGAAAATTGGATGATGGGGGGTCAGTCATGTACAAGTGGGTTCTAAATTCAATGGGGAAAAAATGAACTTATGGGGTGTCAATGGGGTGACTTGCCTGGGGCACTATTTGGCTTAGAGCCAGACGTGCTCCTTGGTGCTAGCATTCATGCATGTGTCTTTCTGAGGGCTTCCTATTTGTTGTTGTTTAGTCATTTAGTCGTGTCCGACTCTTTGTGACCCCATGGACCAGAGCATGCCAAGCACTTCTGTCTTCCACTGCAGTTTGCCCTTAAAATAGATTTGCTTTACTCTTAACAACCTGCAGGATATACAGTGGAACCCCAGAAGCTGAATGCCTGTAAGCTCGAACGTTTTAGCTCCCAAACGATCGGAAACCTGAAATTATTGTTCCAGTTTTCGAATGATTTTTGGAAACCCAATGTCTGGCATGGCTTCTGCTGCTTCTGATTGGCTGCAGGATGCTCCTGCAGCCAATCGGAAGCTTTGCCTTGGAAGTCAAACGTTTTGGAAGTCAAATGGACTTCCAGAACAGATTCTGTTTGATTTCCAAGGTACGTCTGTAATGCTATTTATGCATCCTGATTCTGACTGAAATATTTGCATGTACACGCAGGGGATTTCTGAGGAATGCAGATTTCCATTAGTTTGAGAACCAAGCATGGCTTTACCACTAGGAAAGCCACTCAACTGCTATTTAAACTACTGGGTTCTGTGCCATGGATTCTGTTGTTGGAAACCTGCTATGTGCCAGTTCTAAGTGGGGCTTGAAAACTGGCAGCCTGGGGCATCCTCCTGATTTAGTCTACTGATTTTGTGTCACAGCACTGCTCTTCCCTACCCCTGATCTGCTCCTGACCCAATTGGCCACCCAGAAGCTAATACAACAGTAGATCATAATTCTTCCTTTAGCCTTCTAATCAGTAGCCTGTGAGCTTCATTCAGGTAGTTCGGCGGTGTGTCTGTGGATTTGTGGTTAGGTTGGGAGATTAAATAGTCGTATTAATGTTAAGTTATATGGTCTTACAATTTTATGGATTTCAAACTGTAGTACAATAAAATATAGTATGTCTGGAGGGGAGAAGCAATAAAATTATTGCTAAAAATATCCAGCATTTGGCATGGTGCAATTGCTACAACAGGCAGAAAAACCATTAAGTGGTCCATCAAGACCACCGGCAATTTTCCAGTGGTCCATAGGGTGGGGTGGAGGAAAGTTGGGAATATTTGTTCTAATCAGTTGAAGGCTCCAGACATTGGAAATGTTTTCAAGGCAAGAACTCAAACTTGATCTCGCAAAGCAAGTCTTCATGGAGCATTTGGAAACCTGCCTCAGTGAAGGCGCCGAGCTCACTTCAAAGGCAAATGACTTGAGGTTGCACCTGCTCAAAGTAAACCCGTTGAAATTGGTGGACATGGTTAACTATTTCAGTGGGTCTACTCTTGAGTAGAATTTAGTTTGGTACAATCTCTGTTCTAAAAGTTCCCAGCAAGGAAATCACAGAGGGGGTTTCCCTAGTCCAACGGTATCCTTGAGTGTCTTCTTTCCTCTTCTGAGATTAAGTTTAGAGACTCCAGGTACCCATTGGCTCTCTGTGTTTCTGTATTTAGAATATCCTTGAATTTTGCCACAAGCAAATTGCCACCTTATCCCTCTCTTGTTCTCTTTTTGGAGTCTAGGTCCATTTCTTTTTCTTTTTTGAAATACCAGTTTTAAATCCAATTAATACAGGATTGGGTGGGATATCTTTCTACTCTATTTTTAAAAGCCTGCCCCCCCCCCCCCCCGCTTATCATGAATTCACACATTGTGGCCTGTGAAAAGAATCCTGCCAAGTATTTGTGCTTGGAAGGGCATGATATTTGCAGAGACTTTTGCACTGTTATATCTTGGTCACACTGAAGGGATGCTAAAATCTGGCAGATACACTTGGATTAGTTTTCTTGGACATTGGTGTGGATGTGCCTATAGCCAAAATAAGTGTTTCTTTGGCAAAACTGTCTTCATCTTCTAGTACCACTGTCAAACGGGGTGCTTCCAAATAATTCTGATGGCACTGAACCTTGCTCTAGGTTTGGTAGTTTCTAAAAATTCACAATCAAATCTGCTATCTCTAATTCTTGAGTTTCTCTTAGAGAGAGTGCCTGCTGGGGGATACTGATAAATGAGCAGTCAATTATTTCTGGCCGAACAAGAAATCAGCAAGAATGTCTTACCATTTTGTGAACTTGCTGCCTTTGCGTGTCTTTTCCAGTTTCCCCCCACTCTCCAATGATATTTCCAATTTTTTCCCTTTTTTTTAATTCATGGGAAATTGGAATCGAAATCTCTATTGCATAAGAGAAGAATATGAAACGGTGCATGAACAGGATAGTATGTTGGTTGGAAGTGGATTTTGCGCAAGGATTTTCTTGTGCAACAGAATGTTCTCCCTCATTCTTCCCATGCACCTCCTAAATCTCTTCCAGGGGTTTCCCCAACCCTTTAGACCAGATTTGGGGGTGTTGTTTTTTGTGGGGGACAGGACAGTGAAAGCTGCATTGTGCTAGCACTAATCCTTTAGTGGAATACTGCCCCTGGCTCCATATTGGAGCAGTACAACATTAAGAGGGGTATAGTGTTAATCTGGATTGGCGCCTAATTCTAGCTGATGCCTGTTAACTTTATGACTGCAAACCTAATAACTTGTTTGGAGGGGGAAAGAGACTGGATGTCATGTGTCTGAGGGTGTTGATCCCTACATAGTTCACCAGTTTTAGAAGAAGAGGAGCATCAGTTACTAGTACAGACACATGGTTGGGTGCGCAAATGCTGAATGACCTGACAATTGCTCACTAGTCATAACAAGGAGAGCCCTGATAAACAATGCAGAACTGATACACCCTTGTTTCCCCCTTTAAAGAAATATTATATACAAGAAACCGTGGGAATATTTATATTCTCTTTGAAGCAATGAGGAGAGAACCTGAAAGCCCATTCTGTGTTTATTTTGTATACTCATAACTGTTGGGCTCTTCTGGGGTTTGCCTAGTGGAATATATATGAAGCAAGTTCTAATTCCTTCAGGCTTTGAATTCTGCCCACTGCAGAGCATTTAGCAACTCGTTTTTTCCCCAAGAAGGCTATCTACAGCAGTGAACTGCAAAGAGAGAGAATGTAAATGCTCTGTAACTTAGAATAAAACTGCACAGCATCCAATGCATTCCATAATAGTAATAACAGTAACCCTGAGTTTTTAATCCATTGCAATTTGCTGCCTTGTCCACAAAGGTCAAAACACCCTGGACATTTACAAAAGCCCACCAAGACCCTGGTCGTGTCTGGACATAGTAATAGCATACTAAATTTTGGCCTGCATAAGATATGCTTTACACTGCTTGCAATGTTGTGGTGCTTGAATGCTATTTCACAATTATTATTATTATTATTATTAAAAAATAACCCAGTAAATTTTCAGTTTCAAAATTTTGAATATTAATATCCTGAAATTTAACCTCAAAACTTTTGACAGAATTTTGTGACCAGTTCTGAAATCTGTATCTGTGGATTTGCTAGAATGCTGTTAGTAGAACATGAACGTGCAACAGAATTTACTTATCTGTTGGATCCTAGCCGATGTTGTCCACTCCTATCACATGCTGCAAAATGTTGAACTCTATTGTAAACAATGCTGACATGTGGAAATAAAGCTACTGTGTCATTAGGATGTTTTTCACAAGCAGCTTATATTTCTAAGCTTACTTCTGAGTAGGAATGGGCAATAAATTTGATTTGGTTCACATTTAAAGGTGAATCTCTCTGATTCACACTTTCCGGAATAATATGTGAACCGAGACACAGGCGTCCTTTGAAATTTGCACTTCTTCAAATTTTGCAGCACAGTTCTGTGGCCAAGTACTGTGTGCAATGCATATACGTACCTCTGGTTACGTACTTAATTCGTCCTGGAGGTCCATTCTTAACCTGAAACTGTTCTTAACCTGAAGCACCACTTTAGCTCATGGGGCCTCCCGCTGCCATCACCATGTGATTTCTGTTCCCATCCTGAAGCAAGGTTCTTAACCCGAGGTACTATTTCTGGGTTAGCGGAGTCTGTAACCTGAAGCGTATATAACCTGAACTGTATGTAACCCGAGGTACCACTGTACTGTATGAGGCGAAAGTGTGGCTGAAAATGCAGGCATCGGTGTAAATGACATACAGGAATGCAGTATATGCGTATGGGGAAATATATTTCCAAAAATTCACACTACAATGCTGAATAATTTTCATGAGGACTTTTTGAAAACATTGCAAACTGATGCGAAGAACTGACTGGAAAAATTAGAGACCGAAATTGACAAATTTACCCGTCTCTACACCTGAGCAGAGATGTCAGCTCCAGAGCACTTAGCCTCCTTCAGATGACTTGATTTGCATGTTTGTGATGTCCCCCCCACACACTCTGGGCCCCCTCAAACTTGGGGGCAACTTGGTGCCTCTGCACCTGAGCAAGCATGGATAGGATTGGATTGCATGGATAGTTTTCCCATAGGCCCTGGGAGCTCCAAAAGGGTGTTGAGTCACTCCACATATTGACACGATGGAACCAGTCCTGCTTCTTTCACACAACCCCAGAAGCATGGGGAGAGAGAGAGAAGTGTTTATGACTTTGCGATCTAAAAGTTCTCGGGGCAAGAGCCTGTTGGCTTGCATGCTGAAGATGAATCCTTTAGTAGTGGCTTGAATGAATCCTTGCAGTGTTTTCAGCTCTTCTCACAATATCCCCAGTCTTGGCCCAGCTGAGGAAATGCAGGAGTGAATGGGATTATTATGCATTGAAACAATTTGAACCTCAAATATTTGCCTTGGTTTTGTTCCTAGGAGTGGGTGAAGCCTTGAACCTAGTCCTTGGTTATTTTACCCAGACTGTTTTTGCCATACTTGTCACCTTAGACTCAAAGTAAACTTCGGTACAGCACACTCTTTGCATTCATGAATACGTGCAGAAGTTCAAACAAGGATAAAAACCTCTGTAGACAAGGCTCTCCTGTTGCTTGTAGAAGGCAGCGGACACAGCCCTGACAGGAATGTCCTGATTTGTATTGGATTAAGGGCAAGTCTAGCAACTTCATTTGCCTGTGTCCCGTCCCCCCCCCCCCGCCCAATAGATTTGGTCTTGGCAAGCTTCCTAGTCCTGCCAACTCATCCGTGTTCTGTATGAATGTAACTGATCCACTATAGAGAAAACAAACTGATTCATTAAGGCTACTAATGGTTGCCAAATGCAATCCACGGAGGCTTTTACCACAAGGATGCTGCCTTGTTTACATTTATGCACAAACACTTGATAGCTCTCTGCTTGAAAGATCCTTTTTCTCCCTCCTTCCTCCATCTCCCCAAGTTGTAACAACCCTATCCAACAGTGTGGAACTGAGCCAAAAAAGCAAGGCTTTGTTTATCTTTGATGCCTCAGAGTGATTCTGTAGTAAAGAGAGAGAGTTCGTTATTTTAGATGCCTGCAAAAGACTCTTTTGTCCACATAATGTAGCAACTCTGAAGGTGAATGTTGAAAGAATCCTGGCAACTACTTTTGTTAAGATATTACAACTGGTATATAATGATGGATAAGCCTCTTAATAACCTGCTTATTGTATTTATTAAATTTATGTCCCACCCTTCCTCCCAGGGGAGCCCAGGTTTCTACAATCATTTCTTCTTTTTCTGAATGCAGTGGAACAGCTGCACAATTTCTCCAGCAGTAGATGATTTGTCACACAGCTTTTCTGGCCAGCCATTGCCTATATAGACTGTGGCAGCCATTTTGTTCTTTACGGTCCATCGTTCCTTTCTATGAACATTGTATCACATTAATTGTGTCTTTGTACATCTATTTTCTTCCCCTTAAATTACAATGGGGCAATTATTGGGAGTACAGCAAGGTGGGGGGAGGAAGCATTGAACCCCCTCCCTGGTCTCAAAACACCACAGTCCCAATGAAAATTACCTTTATCTCCCACAACAAACCATTTGTGGCTAGGTGGACTGCCCACCTGCTGCAGAACGTTATTTAGATTCCCGAAATCTGGCATCAGAGCTGCTATTCCACTTGCAGCTTAAAGTGGAACAAACGGGGGGGGGGGTGTCAGCCAGAACTCGCCGGAACTCAGTTCTGGCACGTCTGTTTCTAGAAAAATAGCTCCAAGAACAGCAATAATTGGGTGCTGTTGATACAGTCCATGCACTGCCTGTGCAGTAGTCTCTTGCCCAAAATATAATTCTGTAAAAATGTGAAGTCACTTTTCTTTTGGGCTACTGCTCCTGAGTCCTGGCTGAGTGATATTTCTTAGCTCATCTCAACGGCCAAAAGATTTTCTGTATATCTGCAAATATGTATATCTTTTAAAAACATGTGCTTTACCTGACTTTCCAGATTGTTGGAAATAACATGGCTTGGGTGGATTATAGCCAGGAGTTCTATGCCATTATTGTGCTTCTAAAGCACAATATTTTATTTATTTATTTATCTTTATTCTCAGCTTCTTTGTTGTCAACCATTCTTTCATGTTTGTCTGTTTGTTTTGCTTGCTGGTAACTGTAGTCACTGACTTAAAGCTTCTTCTTCTTTTTTTTAGGACAGTGTCTTATCAAAACATCTTACAAACATAATATGTTTCTTAGAATCCCCAGCCCAATATAGACCTGAAACTTGGAAATGCCCCACCCACAATGGGACAATATCTTTTATTCCGCCAACCAAACTGTGGCAAAATAGCACAAAAGCTTTTGAATTCTCTGGAGCTCTTCATCGTCCTAGGTGAGAAGCAAAGCAACACTAGACCTCTAGTACAAATTGGTATATGGAATAAACAATGGAAGCAACTTGCTTTGCAAACCGTTAAGGATGAGTGGGGAGGACTATGTCTTCTGGACATCACTTGTTCTCAAGGGACTAGTATCACTCGCTAGGGAGTTTGGCAGCTGATGGCGTCTTGACCAACTCATGTGTAGGCTGCCTTTAGTTCCACTTGGAAACCCCGAGCTCCAGCTGCATTGCACTAATGATTGCCAGACAGAATATTTTTGGTCTGTATGGGACTGCTGTGATGTGGTTGAGATTTTTATACTAAGGGGCGAGACCCATTCAGCTTTCTATGAGCTGAGCACTTCTAAATAACTTCCTGAAAGAAGCATGTGTGTGTGTGTGTGTGTGTGTGTGTGTGTAATAGTGGCACCAGCAGCTAGGAGCATGATACTAAAGGGACAAGAGAAAGATTAAAGTGAAGGATGTCATTGTGTGGCTAAGGGGATTCATTTTCTAATGCCGTAGAATTGCTTCAAAAAGCAACTCAAAATTCTTTATAAATGTGTCTACTACCTAGTACAGTTAGTTGGAAACTGGTGTAGATGAGGATAAAAACTCATTAACATAATAAAATCATGATATAATGAACAAAGTACAGCTGATAGCCAAAGGGACACCTTGAACAAACTTAGAATTAGACAGAGGGCAGTAGTATAGATCTGCCTGGATTCTAAATTTCTGCCAATATGTGATTGTCCATTTCTTGCACGTTTCCCCAAAGCTGTGTTTCTCTTCCCTCGTAGGCGAAGGCGGGACTTGAGTGGACAGATTGGCTTGCGGGATTTGCTTTTGGTTTGGTTTGGTTTTTAGTGATAACTTGAAGGCCAGCCATCCAGAGGCTGGTGCAAAAGACGTAAGCCCAGACATTATGAGCCCCCAAATCATTATTGTTTCCTCCCAATCTTTCTTCATTTCCATTTCTTCATTCACAAGATAATTAAGGAGAGGTCTTTTTGTCGCTTCTGTGGTTAAACAGATAGGGGCTGGGAATCCTTGCCAGACACCAGTAGATACAGATCTGTCTCCTTCCAAGTGCTTCAGCAAGCTTCCAGGTTGGCTCTGCAGAGGCACTTGTGCAGTCCTGATCTCACTGCTGCCCTGACCAGCCCCATTCAGGTGTGCTGCAGTGACCCTGGAGTCAAGAGGACAGCTTTGCAGTTCCACTTCGCCACGCGGGCCATCACTGCTATGGAGAATTCACTTTCAATTATTCCCCAATGCCCTTCTTTGTATTTTATGCCCAGGCCCTCTTAGTATGTCTTCAGGAAGTTTGGGAAGGGCAGTGCATCCATTTGTATCATGACCGCTGAAATAAACCATTGGCTAAGGAGCACAGTCTTGTAGCACTTGCTAGCCACCATTTGCATGAGGCTTACGCCTTTGGGATCTCTGCAGGCAACAGTGATTGTATCTGGCAGTGCCTTGGAGCCATTCATCAACAGAATACTGCTGGATGCATGAATACAACACCACAAGATCCTGACTAGTAACTAGCCTCGAATCCATTTCAAGCCAATTGCTTAATATTGGGAAGAATGTCTCAGTTCATTCTGATTCCCCGTAAGGGTGGAATAACTTTCTCGGAGGGGTCCTTCTTGGCTCCGGTTAGTATATGTGTTCAGCAGCAGGAGGTGCCAGAGTTCAGAATACTCGGTTGATCTGCCTGTAACTCTATCCACTTGGCCATTTCCCTCCCCCCCCCCCCCAAAGTTAACTCAATTGTTCTTAACACCGCTTCTAAAAGTGCCAGCCAATTCTGGATTTGCTGTGCTAGCAACTAAGCACGATGGATTCAAAGTAATAACAGCTGCACCACAACACAGCATCGCAGACCAAGATGCTTGTACCTAGGGATGAAAAAAGCGTTGCCGCGTTGCCAAAAGGCATGTTGAGGCTAGATGCAGTCACTCGAAGGCTGTTTTGACAAGCAAGACTTACCAAGTCAATGGATTCTTTTCGCATCCCCCACGTGTAACTAGGAAGTGTCCTTCTACCAAGCAGGTGCATCTAGCTCAGTATTGGCAATACTGGCAGTGACTCTCTCCAGGGTTTCAGGCAAGGGTCTCTCCCAGCCCCAGCTGCAGATATCAAGACAGAACATGGAATCTCCATGCAAAGCCGATTCTCTCCTCCTGAGCGACATCCATTTGTCTGTTAAATGAAAAACCTACATCGATGAGACTTGTCTTGCCCAACCTGGTGTCCTCCAGATGTTTCAAATTGAACCTCCCATCATCCCTGACCATTAGCCATGCTAACTGAGTATTGAGAAGACCCGTGGGATGACTGCCCCACTTCAGATGGTAGGAATCTGCAGGACGTCCTCCATTGAAGTTCTTCATGATGATGATGATGATGATGATGTATTTATACCCCACCCATCTGGCTGGGTTTCCCTAGCCACTCTGGTCAGCTCCCAACAAAATATTAAAACCATGATAAAACATCAAACATTAAAA
Organism: Podarcis erhardii; assembly: GCF_964252035.2. Lineage (NCBI taxonomy): Eukaryota > Metazoa > Chordata > Lepidosauria > Squamata > Lacertidae > Podarcis > Podarcis erhardii. The sequence goes on along the minus strand of NC_138498.1, from coordinate 91,338,918 downwards.
ACTTCCCTAAACAGGGCTGCCTTCAGATGTCTTCTAATAGTCAGATAGTTGTTTATTTCCTTGACATCTGATGGGAGGGCATTCCACAGGGCGGGCGCCACTACCGAGAAGGCCCTCTGCCTGGTTCCCTGCAGCTTCACTTCTCGCAGTGAGGGAACTGGCAGAGAACTCTCGGAGCTGGACCTCAGTGCTCGGGCTGAACGATGGGGGTGGAGACGCTCCTTCAGGTATACTGGGTTGAAGCCGTTTAGGGCTTTCAAGGTCAGCACCAACACTTTGAACTGTGCTAGGAAACATACTGGGAGCCAATGCAGGTCTTTCAGGACTGGTGTTATGTGGTCTCGGCGGCCGCTCCCAGTCACCAGTTTAGCTGCTGCTAGACCAGGGGTCTGCAACCCGCAGCTCCGGAGCCGCATGTGGCTCTTTTACACCTTTGCCGCGGCTCCGGGGCGGATACTAGCGAGGGGAGGAGGCGCATTGTGCGCCCTGACACTCCCCACTGTGGCGGGCGCTGTACTGGCTGTGACGTCGCATGGGGGCGGTGCGTGCGTTAGTCACGCACCGTCCCGGCGTCACCTTCCCGCCCGCTGTCAGATCGCGGCTCCGGAGATATATTTGTTTTAAATGTCGCAATGGTTTTGCGGCTCCCAGGTGTGTTTTTTTCTGCAGAAACGGGTCCAAGTGGCTCTTTTTGTCTTAAAGGTTGCAGACCCCTGTGCTAGACTGTACGTATGGAGGTATAGGTGGTCTTTCAAGTACTACAGTCTTAGCTGTGAAGGACCTGAAAAGGTTAAATCCAGCACTTTTGAATTGTAGAGTTGGAAAGGGCCCCCAAGGGCCATCTAGTCCAACCCTCTGCAGTTCAGGTCCAATGCAGTCAGCATGGCATAATAGCTTCTGTATCCTTCAGTAACCCTTAGTAACCCTTAGTAACAGCCTTCAAAGGCACTCCCATGTATAATACATTGCAGTAGTCTAACTTGGGGGTTCCCAGAGCAAATGAGGCCAAGCTTTCTCTGTCCTAACATACCAGCTGGTGAAAATTACTTTGTGCTACGGTAGCAGCTTGTGCCTAGATTGTCAAAGACGAAGGAAGGAAGACCGCCTTTTTATTATTACTATTTCAAAAACCTGCAAAACCCATTTGGCTCGGAGCCAAAAATGGACAAAAGGAATGAATGCATACACCATGAGAGAAGGCGGTTTTCCGCTCCCGTCTGTGTCCTGCTTTAGGATTGTGGTGATGATTGCCAGCTAAGGTTGCCACCCCCAGACCGGTCTTCCTTGGAACAAATTGTCTTGGCCCTCTTCTCTTCTTGTGAAGCCAGTCACCGCTACGTTGTCAAGCACCATTTCAAATATGAATTTCTAAGAAAAGATCTTAAAAATAAATGTTATCTCTCATCCGGATAAGTAGAGCTTATTTTTCTTCTGTTTTATCCACCAGACACCCAGACATCTAAATTTATCTAGCGGGATTATGCCTTTTTACAGTCATCTCTCATTTTCAGCCTATGAAACTTCACCTCATATTTCACTGCATCATTCTTTCAAGAAACATTTGCACATGGGTGGAGCTGGAGAAACTCAGACCAGGATAACAATCCAGGCTTCTTCCTTATTTATCTCCCGCAATGTGCTTTCCCCTGTGCCTAATTTGTCTTTTTCAGTTACTCCCTCATTTTCCCAAAGCTTGCCAGCAACTATTATGAGACTTTGGAACACGAACTAAAGAGACCCATATTTCTGGATAGAAGGTTCTTTAAAAAAACAACCCCTAAGTACACTGAAAGTCTTGTCGTACAGAGAATCATTTTTGGCAGGGGCATTACGAGTGATGTTCTATAATCTAAGGCTTGCAATTGTTGCCAGCTTTTTAGCCAGCCTCTCTAGCTATGCCTTTTTTGTGCTGGCATTCGAAGGAGATAAGTGTCAATCAAATCAACTCAAGGCCTGGTAAAAAAGGAACATTTTACCTTGCGCCCAAAGGTGTATAATGAAGGCGCCAGGTGAACTTTCTTGGGGAGAGCATTCCACAGACAGGGAGCCACTGCAGAAAAGGCCCGTTCTCATGTTGCCACCCTCCGGTTCTCTCGAGGATTTTAATAACACAAACGTTCTGGTTTATATTTGTTCTGCTTTTATTGTGCTATTCTTTTGTTTGTTTGTTTGTTTGTTTATTCTATCTGCAATTATTTTAACCAAATAAAGCACAAACATGCATTAAAACCAGCATTTAAAAAAATATAATTTTAAAAACTCGATTAAAACACCCCACCCACATGAAAAGGCCATAGATAATTAAAAGCCAAAGGGATGTTTTTGCCTGGCGCCTAAAGATATGTAATGATGGCACCAGGTAAGAGCCTTCCATAAGCAGGGAGCTACATCAAAGAGAGTGGCATTGCAAAGGAGCAGATGAGATTTAGAGCTTTCGCAAAGGAAAAGGGAACATTAAATGCAACTTGTTGCTGCGGCATCAAAGCAAAACTGTTGCAATGGGTGGCCTGGCATTCGCTGGTGAGGATTAGCTTTGCGTAATTGATATCGTATGAGGGATAGAGTAGGGTAGCGCCCCCCCCCTCCCCGGCCCCACCACCCACGTGCTGGAAAGATCTGAAGCAAGGGACATGTTGTGTATGTGTATGTAGGACCCTGCCGGACCAGGGTTCAAAAATGCTTGGGGAGTTGATATAGAAGGTCCTCCCCATCGCCTCTCCCATTCCCCCACACTTTCAGATTTTGTATTGATAGCGAGGGTCAGCAGGAATGAGAGCAGTGAATACAGGCTTGCTCTCTCCTTCATGTGAGGGTAAATCACACGAGCGAATAAGCTGCTTGAATATGGAAGGGCTGTGCGATGTCTGTACCAAAATGCACTGTACTTCTGCCAGCTTGTTCCCTCTATACGTCCATAGACACACACAAATATATTTCCTGTTAAAGGGGGGGGGGCGAGGAGAGAGAAAAGGCTGCATTGCTTTCAAGGGCAGACTGGCACCTCTGTGTATAATCTTTGACATGCAGAAGAATTTCTGCCAGGTCTGAGGAAATGGATTTTGGAGCCTGGAAAAATTCCTTGGGGGTGGGGGAGAAGGACAATGACAAGGCCGATTATGAAGTCGGCATTCCACGGTATCCATTTCTCTAGAATATTTCCTTTTAGGACAACTTCATTTTTGGCGCCACCAGTACATTTTTCCCCTTCTTTAAATACAGAGTCACACTGGATCATTTTCTGAAGATTAAAGGCAGGAATTTGTTACGTTTTTGAGCACAATTATCGGAGTATTTGTGCCATGTAAACTTAGAAGTGTTCTCTGTTCTTCACCTTTTTAAAAGACCAACATTACGTTTGAATTAATTTTTATAGGCCCTTTTCTCAATGGGCCTGCCCTCTCATGAATGAACAGCAGAGCAAGATTGCAGCAATCTCTCCCTCCCCACCCCACCCTTTCCTTTCTCCTAGGACACTTTTTATTTTTCACCATGGAAACCATCTACAAAGTATAGCAGCAAAGATGTGGAAACTAGGACCACATTCTCAAAATAACTCTTAGGTCTTACTGGGTACAGAGCGCCTATAAAAATGAGCTTGGATATCAAGTCACTAGTGTATTGCAATCTCATGAATGCTCAGTTTATGTTTCCTTGTTTATCTTGCAGCAAAACAAATTCTTCAACAACCAGAACTAAGACAGCCCTGTGTTTCTTTATCTTAACCTTCTACCAAGATAATATAGCTTTAAATGTGTCATTTATCATCACATACTTTAAGCAAGTATCTTATCACAGTGAAAGATGGCTGCTCAGTTCCTTTCTAAGTATAAATGCGCTTTGGACACTTGGCTGGCTTACAGTCTTGATCTATCCAATTAATCTTTACATTTTAGAACCAGAAATGAGAACATGGGTATGAGAACATCTAGGAAAAGTGCTGGCCATTGTTTAGAGAGCACCAATCACCATTCTTAATGCCATTCCTCTTCTGGAATAATCCCTGTTCTTTGCCATTATCATAACTGAGTTGTTCCTTGTTGGTTGACCCATCCTAGCTGCTTCTCATTCTACGGAGCTGTGATCACTGGTTTGCCAAGGTTAACACGTTCATGTGGTTACAGAGCTTAATATGATACAGGGCTTAGTCTCTGGGATCTATTTTCAATTCTTGAAACAAGCTGTGTTGTTTTTATTAATAGCAAATGAAGAGCACCTTCCCTTTCCTAGCCCTTGCCCACATATTTTGGAAGAGATGTTCAAATCGCAAAGCATGACTTCCAAGAAAATCTGGGCCTCTGCGCCCATAACTATGTGAAGACATATGGCATAAGCAGAATTAAACCTTAACACAAGCTACTCACTTTAAGCCTCTGCATTCTGTATATCTGTGTTTCCTTTTCTGCACATTCTATCTGGCAAAGTCTATAGAACAGTAGCATAGGAAGCTGCCTTATACTGAATCAGACCATTGGCCCACCTAACATGGGATTATCGACTGACGTCACTTCTCTGTGATTTTAGGCAGCGGTTTCTCTCACCCCTATCTAGAAATGCCAGGGATTGAACCTGGGACCTTGCAAATGCAGAGCTGAGCTACGGAATGCTATGCTGGAGTATAGTCCATCGCTTTCCATTTGTGACATGTAAACATCTGCCTTGTAGTCAGTGGAATTCTAACAAATATTTCAATCTAGTTAATATATGGCCCTAATGGAACAAAGTTTTATCCCCTGTCACACATCGAAATTCATGACAGAACAGCAAATACGCCTGTACTTGATTGGCCAAGGAATTCCCAGGACGTAAATCCCAATGAGAATTTGTGGGCTACAGGGGTACCTCAGGTTAAGTAATTAATTCGTTCCGGAGGTCCGTTCTTAACCTGAAGCACGGCTTTAGCTAATGGGGCCTCCGGAGCATGCCGCACCGCCGGAGCATGATTTCTGTTCTCATCCTGAAGCAAAGTTCTTAACCCGAGGTACTATTTCTGGGTTAGCAGAGTCTGTAACCTGAAGCAAATGTAACCTGAATCGTATGTAACCCAAGGTACCACTGTATATGCAAAAGTCACCTCCATGCTATATGGAGAAGCTCATTCAGGCGCTGATTCAAGTGTGGTACAGGGATCCGAAAATCAACAGTGACTGTTCGAAACTAGCAAACTTCATGCCAAACCGTGTTCAACTGCTGCTTAAAAATAGTGGAGGTCATATCTGTTACTAATGTACGTATATGTGAGATTTGTACATGTATATGTGAGTTTTGTACAATAAACTACATTGTTTGTTTCAATTAATTTGCACAAGGGTGTAGGTCAAGAAAAGGCATGTATGGTGGTTCAGTCTGAGGATATATCCAGAACACCATCTGCTTTGGTTTTGTGGCATGAATTTTGGTTGCTGTAGCCTCAGAAAGTATGGAGGAATGTGATGTTTTTAATGTTGGCTCCATTCTTTGCTCTTCATGGAACCATCATGCATCAAAGAAATGGGGATTGCCTGGCCTCATGCTCATTTTCTTATCCATTGAGTTTATGCTGCTTGAACTGTTACACTTGTACACCACCCTGGAATCAGCAATGAAAATAACAGCATCTTCTTTGTTTTTCAGGTGTCCATCAGCCAGCAACCATCAGGAAGAGGTGTGCCATGTTTAAGATGCAGAGGGATGTGCAGTGGCTTTGAGCCACATTCTTGGAGGTAGTGCCTTTAATACTTGATTCTGCTTTTCCACTTTGGTTGTTGTTCATGTTCTGACTTGTCTTCTGATTTTGTGCAGCTGTGAACAGACTAAATGCCATTTGTGCTTTGCAGTGGATAGAAAGACCTGCACCCAATAAGATCAATAATGGTTTTGTTACTGATTTTCATTGTGATTTCACAGTTAAATTAACATGGCGGTTGCCATAGTTACAAAAAAAGATGCAAAGCACTTTCCCCCAAGTACTCAAAAGCAGCCTGGCTTTCATTTCACAAGCACTCAAGAGAGTTTTGCATACACTCAGTAATTCTTGCAACAACATTGAAAGGTAGTCCAGCACTGTTCTCTTCCTATATAGATGATGGAGTTAAGGATGTTAGAAAGCAGTCGCTCCTCCACATGCAGCTGCTGGGTGACCTTCAGCTAGTCACACTTCTCTGAAGTCTCTCAGCCTCACTCACCTCACAGAGTGTTTGTTGTGGGGGAAGAAGGGAAAGGAGATTGTTAGCTGCTTTGAGACTCCTTAGAGTGGTGATAAAGCGGGATATGAAATCCAAACTCTTCTTCTTCTTCTAGAAGCAAGCCTGCTTAGAAAGCCATCTTTTGCGGGAAGAAAATATTTATTGACCTTTAGTAAGCCATTGCTAGCACCAAATTAAAACTCAACTGAGTAGACTGTTCAAATATTGCCCAGCTGTTAAAATGAGTTACACCAAAGTTCCTTCAGTTTTTCAGACTTGTAGGATTCAGAGTCTCAACTGGTTAATCTTGAGCTTGCTGCTTTTGTTCCCCATCAAAAGGTCAGCCTATATAATTGTGTCCCTGACTCTCTTGGCCCTTCCATTCCAGTCAAAGGACACCATTCTTTCAGCGGTGATGTCATCTTTTAAAAATGCCACATTCCTTGAAGTCTCCACTCTCAAGGGAACAGTTTGGAAAGACTCAAGTGACCCGTTTGAATGCAAATAGTCAAGGCTTTTTGATATATCTGCCCAGCCAGCGTTCGCATAAGCTATCAGGCATGTAGTGAATCTGGTCTGTTTTGGTTTTGGTGGGAAAACATTTTCAGACCAGTGATTCAAGACACACATAAAAATGCAGCAGCCCTTCCTGCCTGCTTTTTAATCTTACTCAGTCGCAGATAGGCTTTCTCCCACAATTAGGACATCTTTTTGCAGCAGGCTGGCAATGAAAGCATTGCTCAAATCTGGACCCACTTTATGATTCCTCCATCTGTGTGTTGTACTTCTCTCTTGTTTATGCAAAAAAAAAAAATTTGCTGGATTTCTCTCCTTCCCCATTTTTTTATATTATTATTGTGCCATAGATATTCATGTCTTGAACTCACACTTCCAGTTCACCACTAAGGCAAAGAGCTGGGAGAGTATTCCTTCTCCTCACATCAAAGATATTCAGGGACTTTTATTTACCATATTTACTCAAATCTAATGCTCATCTTTTTTGGCCCAATTATGTTGCAAGAATTAAAGTGCACATTAGATTCCAGGGCGCATTTACATTCGCCAGGAAATCCTTTATTTATTTCAAGGTTCTGAAAACTGAGGTGCGCATTAGATTCGATGGCGCATTAGACTTAAGTAAATATGGTATTTATTTTGGTCCTCTTTTAAGTACTGTCAACCACATTCCACTCTTCTGGGTGGGGAGCAATCTGATTATTCTGTACTGCAGCCAGTGCAAGTAGATAAATAGATACCGCTGTGGCTGGAAGCTAAACGGCATTTCCATGCGCTCTGGTTTGTGTCACGGTGTTCCATTGCACCAGAAGCAGTTTAGTCATGCTGGCCACATGACCCAGAAAGCTGTCTGTGGACAAACGCTGGCTCCCTTGGCCTGAAAGCGAGATGAGCACTGCAACCCCATAGTCACCTTTGACTGTATTTAACCGTCCAGGGGTCTTTCACCTTTATCTTTTAGTACGATAGAGCATCATAATACAGAGAGGTTTTCAAGATGCTAGTCTTCTCTGGCTTTTTTCCCTTTAGCATCTACTCAGACTTCCTTGAGTATAGCTTCCTCCAAATTCTGCTCTGTGCAAGAAATCATAGAAAATTCAGTGCCAAATATTTGCATTACCTACAAGTGCATTACCTACAAAAAGATGAATTTCGTTTCATCAAAAATCTTTTTCTTTTTTTACCATGTGTACTACTTTTGAGATGTGGTTTCAGAAAAGCTTTTAAAAGGAGTGATCTGGATTAGAGCTGTTGGGATATTGGTTCCATTTGCTACAAGCAATAGTGCCAGTATATCATCCTACCCACACAAAAACACATGCTCTGCTTCCCTTACATTAAGGCTACTGTGAAGCCAGGAAACACTTTTTAAGAACCATGATGGTGTTACCTGCTGTTAATGCAATGGTCTGCAAATATATAAAATCTGAAAGAATATAGTCTCTGGCTTATGATCTGCAAAGCAAAGGAATATAAAATTTTAAGACAGCTTGGATCCAAGTTCCCATGCCAAGTATGCTATAAATCTGCTGCTGTCTGGGTTGCATCTTTTCTTCCCAAACGCTTTAGCTACTTGGGAATAATCATAGTATTGTGACTAGGGCAGAGTGGGAGAACACATGCGCAAGGTTCCCAGGGGTCAGTCCCTGGCATTTCCTGTGATCCATTCCACCCTTTGACCCAAGCGTTTCCAAGGCAATCTATTAAAATACACAGATCAATATACAAAGCCAGCAATCTATACAACCAATACATGAAATCACTCTCTAACCAATAGGCTTGCAAAGAACCCAGCCTGAGACCACTTCCAGTCAGGTTAGAGATCCCTGGCCTAGATCCTATAATATTTGCAGTGCTGTATTCTGTAATATCTGGTCCTGTAATCTGTTAGCCAAGCTTCAAAATGATTGCCACCAGTATGACAGGCTGTGCATTAAATGACATCTCAATATTTAGGTCTGTGCATTTCTAGAGACATTGTTGAGAGAGAAGAGCCCAACTCCTCAAGCAGATTGATTTTAGTGAGGTTCAGTAAGTTGGGTGGTGGCGAAGCATCAGCACTTCTTTCCGCTGCTACTTGCCAGGATGACAATGGGACAAGGTAAGATGGCAATGTGGACATGGAAGCTCCAGCGGCACCTGCATCATGCCACCACAGACCTGGAGCTTCTCTAAACTTATCACCCTTTCACCCTACCTTGGCAAATAAGAGCACCACCAGCCCTGTTCATTCTTTTCATGTACTGCTCTGCTAAGGTCAGAACTGGAGACAACGATTTCCAGGGAGAGATGCCTGCAGATAGGGATATCTATGCTTTTAAACAGTCTGCCTCACACTCTGCCTTTTTAAAGAACCTATTTAGGACAAAGAATGACTTTTGTAGACTGGAATTTGTAGAAAGACATTGAAATAGTTTCTCAGTTCTCTGCAGTGGTTCCCCCTCACCCAAGCCTCCGCATGCTTTTTATAATTTAAAATTCTTTCTTTCTTTTTTTCATAAATGACATGTAATCACACTGACTTAATGCTCCTTGGGGAGTAGAAGAGATCAGGGATCCTAAAAAGAAAGCATTTGCCTTCACGCTGTAATCCTAGTACTCCTTCTGAATTGAACTTTGGCAAGGCCGGTTGAAAACAGACATTCTTCTGTGGCATCAGCCAATTGGAGAAGAGCAACCACATGACTGGTTTTTATGTGCACAACAGGGGGAAGAGGGCAAGATGCCAAAGTAATTATACTTGACTTACCATCCAGCATCCTTTTATGCTGCATGTGGATTTATGCACTGTAATACCTTTCCCTACATCTGCGAGAGACTGGCTTCCAGATCTAATTATTTCAACACAGTTTAATAAACCCTGTTCTCCTTATTTGCTATCAAGATGGGGGCTATTTAGCAAACTATTAAGTATATTCCATTCACTTTCCTCCTACTGGGCACAGCAATGTCATTTTTTGTTTGGCTCTGGAAAGGCTCTTGAAATTATTTTCTGAAAATTACTCTTTTATCACTGCCGAAAATCTATTTGTGTGTTCACTGCCTGTTTTGTTTGAAATCTGAGCTGGGTTCATATTTTTATTGTGGTTCCACACAAGCATAGCCTTTGAAGAATCTCTTCCATCCTGGAACGTTGCATCTAACTCATTAGTGGATAATTGTGGACATTAACTGTAAATGTTCCTCTAGAGGCTAGAATGACCTTGGTTTGTATAATTCCAAAGGGAGAAATGGATGCTTATAAAAACTAGGTGGCAGGGCTGGACCAATACTTTTTGGTGCCTCAGGAAAACCCCCCAAATGATGCCTCCCCCACCAGGGAATAAGGGGCGAGTGAAGAACTACATCATGAACAAGTACAGAATAAAGACTGATGTCAAGATCTGCTGCCCTTGTTGATCCTTCTGTCTGAGGCGTCATCTCACCTTGCCTCATGGGTGGGGCAGTCCTGCTAAGAGGAGATAATGGATAAAAATTCAACACCGCCTTTCCACTTGCAGAGCAGTTCTTGATACAACAAATGTGTCCAGTAGCATAAGAGGTGACATTTGCTGATTTTACACCTCCCCATCTCATGCAACTCCCTGCAGTTCAGTAATTTCCCTCAGTTAGTGTGTATTTTGCATACATATAGATTTGAAAGCATTTCTGTTGCATTGCCCTTAAATCTCTTTTCACCCTTACTTTAAGATCTTGAGTATCTGATTGAATATATGTTTATGTGTGTTCACTCCCTACCACTTTGCATTCCAGCTGCTTCCATTGCCCAGAGCTCCCTAGTAAATGAGGGGATTGCTTAAACTTCAAGGAACCAAAGGGAGGACTTGGGTGCAATTGTGTCAACGGCCCACCATGCTTCTCTATTCCATAGGAAGACCTGGGCCTCAGAATTGCCAGCACTGACTATTGGCAAATCCCCCAGAGCTTTCAGAATCCCTTAGACCCCATAGGTCTCTGGGGTTGGACTCCCAACCCTACAACAGTAGATTGGTACTGCTTTACCAGGGTATTAAGAATAAGAATATTTTAGAGAAGAGAAGGAAATAAAACAAAGACTTTGAATACAATGCCAGAAGTGTAGAAAGAAGATATGTGTGTTATTGTACTACAAGCGCTCCTGTCTTATTTTTATGTCAAGGCAACTGAGAGATTCTAGCTGAACTGTCTCACTGTAAAGAGGAAAGCACACACAATGCATCTTGTGGAGCTGGTGCCCCAAACTGCATTCCCGTATCAAGGTTCTTCTTTCTCCACAATGTGTAGTGTTGCTAGCCTTGTGACCTCACTGTGCGACCTCACTGACTATGGCATATTGCTCAGCCGCTTCCAGTGTCAGCCAATGATAAGCAGCAGAGAAACCTATTTATGTGACCACATCACTGTGAGGGATCAGAAATGCTGCTATTGCAGAGACGGGAACTAACTTAAAATGGAGGAGGTCTGTTGGTGGCAGACCCGTGACATGATTTTAAAATATGTGATTCGTTGCCCAGATTATGCAGCACTATGCCACAGAGCATACCCTCGACAGAGCTTCAAGTCCCTGGCATGTGTATTTGTATGCTTAGACGTATTGTAGATGACTGTTTTATATTGTGGGGATGGTGGTTTGCCTCTGTTTTAGAATCAGCCGTGTACTGTGAATGCAAACATGTTGCTGTTTTTATTTCTTATGTCCCAATACTTCATCTCACAAGAGCCCAGAGCAGCTAAGAACAAATATACAGCCTTTAAAGCAAAGTTAAGGCATGGTACAAAGCACAGCAGGCCTTTAATTATAGAAATGCATGTACAAAAGCAAGTGAGTTAATTTTTTTATTAAAAAGTATTTCTAAGCCACTTCATGCTTTCAAAGATTCTAAGCTGCATACAGTGGACCAACGGTACAAGGCCCAGTCACATAGATCAAGGGAAGTCTGTGATGTTGTTCTTATTATGCCTCAAAGGCCTGTTGGATAAGAGTTCTATCCAATAGGGCCAGTTGCCATGTGAATACTCCCAAATATAACCCTGCTCCCAAATATAACAATTTCCATGCTTTATATTCTTAAGAAACTGGGGCAAGGGGAAATAGCACAGAGACTCAAGAGGCCTATAGATATCACAACAGGATGTATTGAGGGGGGGTCTTTGTTTGACATAACCTACACTGACTAAACATTCAAGTTTGTATGTTTTGATCTTACCTCATCCTAGGATGTGTTGCAGTGATACACTAATGACAAACCCATTCATGCCATAGAGCTCTGAACCACCCTCATTCTCCCATTGTAGTCTTCCAGTAAAGGAGGAGAAATGTTTAAGAGCAGGGTAACAATACTATTATATTTCCCTGAATTAGTAATTTACAGCTTAATCTTATCATTTTGCAGCCAAGACTCTCTTATGTTCTGCTTCACCCACCCCATCTTATAAACTGAAATTTCCACAATCTTTTTATTTTATTTAGTCTTGACTTCAAAGAATCTTACGCCCATATTTCCTGTGCAATTCTGCAATAAGCTATTTACATATATCAGATGCCTTTAAACCTAGCTGCCAAGGCAATGCACTCAAAAACGACTTTGCTGCTTGAATCCAAATCCCTTGAAATCATATGTTTAGCTTTGGAATCAGGGCAGTGGAAAAATTGTGAATGTATTCTTATATAAAATATTAGAAAATAATGCACCTTGCGTGATAACACTGGGTTTGTACATGGATATTGAAGACTCGGGTGTTCTTTTCCAATTTGGAAGAAAGGAGGGATATAAATGCATTAAATAAACAAAGCAGTGAGACTCATGTCCTCGTCTCTCAGGTGATTCTTTCCAAAATTGTGTAACTGACTAGCTGCATTCACAGCAGCTTAGAAGTAACACTTGGTCATTGTGCCCTGAGGCTGATTCTCCAGGGTCTCTGCAGTGTGGGTTTTTACAGTTTTATATTCCACACCATGGCAAATTCCATTAGTCTGCAGCTTACAAATTGAGTTCTTGCCAACAAAGGTCTTTTGTCCTACGCCATGATCCATTTCAATATTTAACCTTCAGTGTTTTTGAAAGTTCATTCCTGAGCCTCCAAAAGAGCACATGCCTGTTTGGGGTTCAGCTTATATCAAAGGGTGACCTCATTTTGTCTCCCACAGGAAAATATGCAAGTCATGTAAATGCAGCCAGGAAGATCACAGTCTGAGCTCCGATGCAGAAGATGATCGGAAAATTGGCCGCTTGCTCTCCGATTCGAAATACTCTTCGCTAACTGCCCGGGTGAAAGGAGGTGATGGTGTTCGCATCTATAAAAGGAACCGTATGATTATCACTAATCCTATCGTGTCTCGGAAAGATCCAACATTTAACACTATTACATACGAATGGGCTCCACCTGGACTGACTCAGAAGCTGGTAAGATCACTCACCTAATTGTATGTAAGGACTACTTGAAATTTTCCAAAACACACAGGGTTTCAATAGCTGCTAAAGGATTTAGCATCTCCACTGTGTGTCCCTTTCCCCCGACCCTGAACCCCCTTTCTCACATCTTCTTAACTTACTGATTTTATATCCTGCCTTTCTCTCAGTGCAGCACACAAGGTGGGTTTGCCACCTACATTAAAACAGATACACCTGAAAACACACCATGCAGGTAACCCTATTAAAACAGCACTGAAAATGCTTAAAACCATTTAAAAAAACACACATGCACACAGTGCAATACCCACCCTCAGGAGACCCTGCCACAACAGTCAGTCAGTGGCCAAAGGCTGTCAGAACAAAAAAGCATTTGCCTGTCAGTGAAAGGAAGTAAGAGAGGAGGTCAGCCTAGCCTTCTGTGGGAGTTCCATTATCTGGGTGAAGCCACCTAGAAGGCACTCTTTCATTTTCTCACCCAATATGCCTGTGAAGGTGGTGGGACTGAGAGAAAGGCCTCCCTAGAAGATCTCAAAGCCCAGGCAGGTTCATATAAGGAGATACAGTGGTGCCCCGCAAGACGAATGCCTCGCAAGACGGAAAACTCACTAGACGAAAGAGTTTTCCGTTTTGGAGGTGCTTCGCAAAACGAATTTCCTATGAGCTTGCTTCGCAAGACAAAAATGTCTTGCGAGTTCCTGCGGGGTTTTTTTCCTTCCCCCCCCCCCTTTTTCTAAGCCACTTATCCGCTAAGCCGCTAAACCGCTAATAGCGCTAATCCGCTAAGCTGTCAATGGGCTTGCTTCGCAAGACGAAAAAACCGCTAGACGAAGAGAATCGCGGAACGGATTCTTTTCGTCTTGCGAGGCACCACTGTATGGTCCTTCAGATAGCCAGGACCCAAACCATATAGGGTTTTGTAGGTCATAACCAAGACTTTTGAAGCAGCTGCTGTGAGAAACTTAAAGACAGATGAATTTTGAATCAAGACCTGCAGATCCTTGTCTTGGACTGTTTTTAATCATGGTTAATACATGGAACTAGAAGCTCAGATCTAGTATCAATCTATGGTGTTTCAAAATCTCCTGCATAGAGGATGAGTTGCAGTCATATCTCACCCTAAGCAATTTATTTTTATTGCCTCCTGGGACCATTTCTGCTGTTGTAAAGGGGGGAAAACTTGAGAAAGCACCATTTTTTTTATTTTTTTTACCAGAAAGATATCTCTGCTACTTGTTTCTTGATTAGTAAATAATGTTGAGGCAGCACATTCGCTTGAAATGTTTAGTGCTGAAAAATCTAGTAGGAATGAATGGCTCTTTTTTGGCTACGTATGTTGTGCATTCGGGGGCGGGGGGATCTGAAGAATGGTGTGCTTTTCCTCTTTATATATGGCACGAGGCCTTTGAATTTTCCCTCCCGAATTAATCTGCTGAACAACATGGAATTCAGTACTGTATTAATTTCGAAGCCCATGTGATTAATATGTGATGTTTGGTAGGGCATAAGATACAAGAGGAGGAGTTTTCCCCTTCAGTGGTCTAGTTTTCAAGAAGTTGGGAGTAAATACTAAGAGCTGAATTCAACTTACTCCTGCTGACACAGTGGGGCATTCTCCCCTCTCCTCCTGCACATGCCCCACACTAGCTCTGGAAGGTCAGAAGACCCCACAAAATAGCACCTTGGAGAAGGAGGAGAGGGATCGCCCTTCACCTTGCAGATCACCCAAACCCCACGTTTGTTGCCCTCCTTAAGCCCCACTGCACTGCCACTGCTGTGGGAAGCCAGAAAATGTAGGCTATTTTCTCCAGTAGCAGTGGGAGATTGGATGGTGGATAAAGAGGAGAAATATTTTCTCCCCTTCATTCCCCATCCCTATGCCAGTGGAGGCAACGACAGGAGAAGCACAGGACAGGTTGAAAAGTCCACACCAACTGATCCGATCCTGCCCACCTGCCCATCTCCGTCCACCTCCATTTTACCTCTTTCTCACCAGCTTTGGCAGCTCGTTTGCTCACCTGTTCAGGCAAACCTTCCTCCACTTACAGCTCAGCCAAACCGCGGCAGAGACAGCTCACAGAGGAACAGGCCAGGCTGTCCGATCACTCACTTGCCTGACTGCACTGCCCACCTGCTGTCCAGTAGGTGGCCACATGAACCGCAGCTTGATGACAGCTTTACAGTTTTATTATATAGTAAGATACATAACATTTATTTATTTATTGCATTTATATCTCACCGTTTCCTCCAAGGAGCTCAGTGTGGTGTAGATTGTTCTTCCCCCTCCTCATTTAATCCCCACAAAAATCCTGTCATGTAGGCTCGGTTGAGAGGCCCAAGCTCAGCCAGTGAGCTTCATGGCAAAGTGGGAATTTGAACCCTGGACTTCTAGGTTCTGGTCTGACACTCTAACCACTGCATACATAACAGAGTAGTCGTTTATCAATCTTTACACCTAGAAGCTTATAAGACATTAGTTGCTTTCTCCGCTAAACCATTCATATAAATGGCCTGGACTTCCAAGGCCAGACGTTTTCAGCATGGCCCAGTATGTTGTCTATCCTTGACTAGCATGAAGAGATGGAGATGCTCAAGAACAGACAGAGGGCAATAAGAAAAGCCTTATGTAAGCAAGTATCCTAGAGTTGCCTTGGGTGACCTTCTAAAGTTACAGTTCACCTCAAACCTCCGTTTGTAAAAGTTCTTTGTCACATGAAAGGAATGAAACTGGAATTCTTGGGAAACCTGTCAATCTCCTGCAGCATGCCTCAGTGCCCAAAATATATCTGTTGCTCTTGAAAAGAGGGCAAGACACACGGACAAAGTGGTCTGGGATTGGCCCAGTCCTCTTGGTAACTAATACGGTGCTCTGGGACTGACTGTGTAATGTGTAAGATGGTTCAGTGGATAATGACAGCTGAGGTAGGTAGCCCAAGAATCTAGAATAATAAATCACAAATGTCCCCCACCTGGCAGTAGTCAATAGCTGCTTACTCATTGCATATTATGAGAATCTTATTTGGGGTAATTGGTGGCTAGTTCTGTGAGGTGGAAAGTAAAAGATTATTTTCCCAAATACTGCAAATGTGAACCTGTTGTTCAGGTTCTGCCTGTAGGCTTCCTATGGGCACCTGGCTGGCAACTGTGAGAACGGAGTGCTTGGCTAGATGAGCCTTTGGCCTGGTCTAGCAGGGCTGCTCTTATGTTCTAAAACACCTTCAGTTTTGACACAACCCTCGGTTTCCAAATGCACAAACAGTTTACGTTTCTCTGTAGCACAGTTGGATGGACTGAGAGAGTTTGGGATAAGAATTCTACTTTGAAGGTTTGTAATATGGATTGCTACAACACTGGCATGCATCCTCAGATATGGGTATGAATTTATATATGTTTCTAAAAATGAACAAAAGCAAGTCTTGCATTCTTCAACATTTCGATGGATCAAAGGCACAGAGTCACTACTTCGCTACTTCTCTTCCCTTAAAATTTCATAGATTTGCTTCAGGTGGTCATTAGGCATGTTTGCACATGGTCATTTCGAACCCGATCTCCAGTCCTTCCTCAAGTGGGGGGCAGTGGCCAAGACATAGGATTGGAACTAATGCTAGTTCTCCTCAGAGTAGACCCACTAAAGTTAACGGACATAGCTGACAGGTACGTTAATTTTACTCTAAGTAAAACTCAGTTGGCTGCCACTCTTAGGGCTGTATTCAACAGCACTAAGGCAGATGTTCTGTTAGCTGCAAGGATTATTCTTGTGCAGTGGAACCTTCTCCCCCTTTCCTCCCCCCATGCACCCCCTAAATGTGTAATGTGGGTTCCCCCAGCCCTCCAGAGCAGATTTGGAGCTGGCGCAGGGCATGTACAGGAAGAGGAGAAGACTGGGAAAGTCCCATTAAGGTAGCAGGAATTCTTCCAAAGGTTTCCACTAGCACAGCAATTTAGTTGAATACAGCACTGAAGTTTTCTTCGTGTCACTAGGAACAAGTTTTAATTACTTACTTGACGAAGTTATTTAAGCCCTCCATAAAGTTTCTGTGACCACAATAAATACCTTTGTTATTCTCCTTCTATATATAGGCACATGAAGCTCAGGAATTTGATATCCTATCATTGTGAAAACAAGTAGTGCCCTTTAACTCGAGTACATTTATTTAATGCTTACAGTTTACATGTTTTGTTTAGAGTTTTATCTGTGTTTTGGTTGCGTTTTCCTGTGATCCTTAAAGTTTTGGGTTCTTGTTGACTGTTTAGATGTTTTTAGTTTCCATAGGAGGGAATACCTTTTGACATACAGAGAGAATCGGTCTCATTTATTCATTCAAGTGCTCTACTCTATCCCTCATGCATAGCAATGAAACCTTTCATATTCATAAGGAATGTGCCAGATCTAGCCCCCAGCTGCATTTAAAGCACTATAGCACCACTTGAAGCAGTCATGGATTCCCCCAAATAATCCTGTAAAGTTTTCACTTCCCTCACCATTCCCCTTAAAGAACTACAGTTCCCTGGGGAAAACGAATGATTGTCAAATCACTCTGAGAATGGTAGCTCTGTAGGGGGAATAAGGTCTCCCCACCAACTCTCAGCACCCTTAACAAATTACACTTTCCTTTAAAGAATGACTCTTTAAAGTGGTATAATACTGTTTTAAAGCTATTGTGCAGATGGGACCATATTGTTTGCAACTTGGAAACACAAATACTACAATTGAACCATCGGTGGCTTTGATAGCATAATCTTCTGCAGCATCTGACTGGAGCCTAACAAGTTCCAAAATCAGGTCCAGCATTCCTTTCCATGCCCAGTATTTGGACTTGGCTGACTTGATACAATTGTGAGAACACATGAAAATACATTCAAGATATCTGGAACAGGTTTAGCCAGCAAGATTTGATTTAGCTGCGTGCCGTGATATCTACACTTTAAATAAAAATACCTTTTTCTTCACCTTCAAACTGACTTAAGTTGATTTCTAAGCTGTTTCCCAGAACTCTGTTCTACATGCCAAGAGGGATTTGGAAGCGAAAGTGATACGATTCAACAGCTTAAGAGGCAGAGTACACCAAAAATAAGGACATTTCCTCAATGTAAGGTGATGGATTAAACTCTGGGTGGCCAATTTGGTGCCCTCCTGGTCCTGCAGGGCTGGGAAAGGGAAATAACCTCTGTGAAACAGGCTGCAGACTCCACCTTCAATTTCCTCTGCCCCCCCCCTTTTTGTGGTCTACAGCACCCATTATCCCTGGCCATGCTGAGGGTAAAAAGGAAATTAGTTCATATAATAACTGAAGGAACTATCTCCTAAAATAGTGAAAATAATTTTCTTTTCATGAGCTTCTCCCCACCAGCCCAATATGGTAAAAGCAAGTTGTTTCGGCATATGTTTAAACTTCTGCAATTTTTCCTCAGTTATGAGAAGATTGTGTTGTGCTGCTGGTTTAGCAGATGTATGGCGGCATTCTGTCTGAGAGGAAGAAGACGCCCATGATAACCCTCAGTGAGGCATCCTGGGTAGCCATTCCCAATTTGGAAGCATTTGCATCCATGTTTGTATGGACAGTTTGTCCAAACAGGGGTAAAGGCCACGAGTTGCCCAAATGTGGATTGGAATGACTGCTGTCGCACCTAATCGATCACTGGTTACAGCGTTTCCTTTCTGGGAAGGAAGGAAGGAAGGAAGGAAGGAAGGAAGGAAGGAAGGAAGGAAGGAAGGAAGGACTGCTTGTGTGGTGTTCACCTTGTTCACTGTGCCCTCTAGTTGCTTTAGGGTTTACTTTCATCAACCTCAGCCAGCATAGCCAATGGTGGAATTGTAATCCCAAACAACTAGAAGGGCACCAGTCGGATGGGGAAGGCTGGCATGGACAATGTTGAGCTAGTTGACCATCTGACTTGGGATGAAACAGCTTTCTTTTTAAAATAAAAAACTAACATAGATAATGGTTAACATTTTAGGGCTCATCCAGACATGCATTTGTGCTGCATTTCAGGCACACACCCACACGTTAAAGCTCCCCGCGAATTTGCACAGGCCTGGTTTTATGCAATGAAATGGGCCTGCCTTTCTTTTGTGTGCCAGTTGATAGCTGTGCTATACGAACATTGTACTTAATCAGTCACAAGAGGTCTCACGCTGGCAGACTTTGCTTGTGTAACTGCATTGGGCATATTGTTTAAACATTTGGGGAACAGATCTTCAATTGCAAAGCACTAGTGGGTTATGTTGCATGTTTCAAACAAGCAATACAAGCCTGCTGAGGTGTTTAATATACACCCTAACAGTTGTGCTGTTCATTAGGCAGGTGCTAACCAAGGTGGAAATTAACTGAACTCTCTTGAAAGCTGGTCTCTAAAAAAAACAACAGTGAATGGCCAACAAGTCACACTACCAGAGGGAAAAAGGTCCCTGTCAGAGAATCTCTCTCTCTCTCTCTCTCCTAAACTCTGTTCCATAAAGAGATTACCGTATTTTTCGTCCCATAGGACGCTCCGTCCCATAGGACGCACCTAGTTTTTTTTGGGGGGGGGGATAAAGGGGAAAAAATTCCTTTATTCCCTCCCCCCCAAAAAACCAGGTCGGGGAAACCGAACCAGGTCGAGGAACAGCGGTATGGCGGCGCTGCGCCTCCTTGCTGTCCCCCGAGCTTGTGGGGCTGGCCGATGTCTGTCCGGCGTGCAGGGTGCTCTGCTTCAGGGTGCCCCTCGCGCCAGGCGGCAGGCTGCTATCCACAGCGTGGGGAGCCCCTGGGGTGAACTTCTGCAGGGCTCCAACATGCTGCGGATGTCTGCCCGGCGCTAGGAGCGCTCTGCTTCAGGGCACCGCTTGCGCTGGGCGGCAGGCTGCTATCCGCAGTGTAGAGAGCCCTGCGGGAACTCACACAGGGCTGCCTAGGCTGCAGATGTGTTCCCGAAGCGCCGGGCGCTCTGCTTTCAGCGCGCCCCGCACTCTGGGAAGCAGGCTGCCTAGGCTGTGGATGTGTTCCTGAAGCCTGGAGAGTGAGAGGGGTCGGTGCGCACCGACCCCTCTCGCTCTCCAAGCTTCAGCAAAGGCCTGCATTCGCCCCATAGGACGCACCCAGATTTCCCCTTCATTTTTGGAGGGGGAAAAGTGCATCCTATAGGGCGAAAAATACGGTAACTGCACTGAAAGTTCCCAGCATCCTTTTTGCAAATGTTAGTCTTGAATGAGACCAGCCTTTTGTCTCCAGCTATGAATTACAAGCCAATGGCTAACTTGATTACTTACAAACTTCTTTATGTTAGATTTGAAACACGGGTCTCCAAATAAAGTGCAGACTTTTCTCATCCCCCCCTCCCCGAATAGCATTGAACTGTGTGCTTGAGTAATAAAATGAGATGGCCACTGGCCACTGAACTTGGTGGCCACCCTCTGCCACCAGCTCTCCTGTTTGGCACTCGAAAAAGCAGTAGAGATTGCAAGGGGGGCGGTGTTCAAAGGTGTAAAGTCAGCAAAGTACTAATTTATAGATTAGCTTACTTAGGTTAACTAATCGCTTTACAGAAGGGAAAATGGAAGACCTTCCAGACTGTATACAACCCTGCGTAATGCATAATTTTTCTTTTTGTCCTCTCCCCCCCCCCCCCAGCACTAAATTAGTATCATTAACATCTCGCCCAGGTTCTGTTTGTGTGCTACATGCAGGTTTATAAGGCATTGCAGCTGGTGGTTAACTGTTAACAAGCTTGCCTTTCCATGGCTTTTAGCCAGCTAAATTTTGGCAACCACTTGAATGTAATCTTTCATAAATAGGAAGCATGTCTCCAGGCACATACTTAATATTTGCTAGACACTAGGGATGCCAAAAAGGTTAAGGGAGATTGAAGTTTTGGACTTGTGCCTTTGGTTTTTGTGACACCTGATGTGTGCTGGGATCTTTCTTAATCTGTTGTGTTTCTGGGATGTCAATCAAACTTAGGCTGGAGTGGGGCAGAGATGGGGCATCTGTGTCCTACCCTATCTGGCAGGAGCAAGGTATGTTGTCAGCAGGCCAAAAGCAGTGAAAAGGAAACCCTGACTGATAGATAGATAGATAGATAGATACATAGATAGATAGATAGATAGATAGATAGATAGATAGCATATCTATTCTGAGTGGTTCAAGACTAGGCCCAATTCTCCTTACAAGTAATCATCCCAAAATCCTCAGGGGGCCTGTTGTGATGACTTTACGAGACACCTTAAAAGATAAAGTTGCTCATATATTTGCTTAGACCTTGATGCCTCATTTGCAGCAGTGTCTGAGAATGTTAACAGTATCATCTGGTTTGATTTTATGGGGTGGGTTACAGTTTCTGTGGTCCAAGGATGTAGACAAGACTTGTGTTCAGGCATTCAGCTGAATACAAATGTTCGCATGAGTCACACCCCAATGTCTCTGCCCACTCAGTTCCTGGCCTTCCCCATGTCTGCAGGCTGATTATATTCATGTTTGCTTCATAGTCACCTCATGTAACTAGAAATCCTGATAAGGCATAACTGTGCCCCAGTGACCTCTCAGTTGGACCACTGTAATATGTTATTCATGGAGCTGCCTTTTGAAGTTAGTCTAGAAGCTTCAGACCTTTGTCAGAGTAAAACTGCTGGAATTTTGACATGTACAGCATAGTTGTATATTTTGCAAGTGTTCAAAATTTTGTGAACCTGTTTTTTTATCCTCCAGTTGTCTTGTGTGTTTTGTTTTTGGCAATTTAAAACCAGCAATTTTGCTGAAGAACAGTATATAAATACTTGGGGAAATGCTTGAAAAAAATTGAAAATGTGAAAAGCCTTTGACATGATACAGCAAGGATGGAGAACCCGTGGCCTTCTGGATGTTATTGGGCTTCGACTCCCATCAGCCCCAGCCAGCATTGCCAAAGTCTCAGGAAAAACAGGACTTGTGAGCCGGCAACGCCTGGGAGGCTGCACGTTTCCCTCCCCTGTGATACAGTATCTCTGCTGCATGCTCTGTACATGGGTATTGCATCATAAAAGGATGCTCTTGACTTGACTAAACCTGACATACAGTTTGGCTGCACAAGACTCACGTCAGGTGGCTGCGGTGTGGAACCACTGGGAAAGTCCTTACTGGTTGTCTGTGCTGCCATTTGGGATACAAGCAGTAGCAGATGACACAGGTGGTGTTGGTGGCGTTGTTCACCTGACCTCTCAGCTTTGGGAGTGGTAAGGTGGGGGAGCCAATGCAGTGCTCCTGCCAGCACATTTGCCCTCACCTGCCCTCCCCACCACCTTGCCCCTCGCACTCTCCCAGTAAGCAGCAGCGACTCTGCAGCCTCCCAACCCCACCTTTGCTACTGTATGCAAGGGAGAAACCTCAAAGATCTGAGTCATCTGTTGTGTTGCGTAGAGAGTGGCTTCCCTAGTAAAATGGTGGACAAAGTCACAAAGATGGACAGCCTTTGGCATTCTAGTTCCTTCTGGCATTCACAGGTGGAGATGAATCAGCGTACGGGGGGGGGGGGAGGTTCAAAAAGTATCTACATGGTGCTTCGAGAATAACTTGCACCTAAATATTAGCAAGACAAAGCAGATAGTGTTGGACTTTCAGAGGAAGAGAGGGGAACTAGCCCTGTTGTATATCAGGGGGCGTTGTGTGGAGAGAGTCTCCTTTAAATTCCTGGGAGTTTACCTTAGTGAAGACCTCACTTGGAAAAATAATATAACTCAGGTGGTTAGAAAGGCCCAACAGAGACTCCATTTTCTCAGGGCCTTGCGAAAGAACAATGTTAAACAACAATTGTTGACCTCCTTCTACCGGTCCACAATAGAAAGTGTCCTCTCATATTGTATCACAGTGTGGTACGTTGGCTTGACAGCCACGGACAGAAAGTTTTTACAGAGGGTGGTGAACACAGCACACGATATCATGGGCTGTCCCCTGAGCCCGCTAGATGACATTGCAAGGGATCGTTGCCTTAAGAGAGCGAGAAAAATTCTCAGGGGCGATTCATATCCCGGCCAGCACCACTTTAATCTTCTGCACTTGGGCAGGAGATACAGAAGTATAATCAGTCGTACCAACAGGCTAAAAAACAGTTTCTATCCATGGGCTGTCAGGCTGCTGAATGGAAAATAATATAGTACAACTGACTTTGGGGTCTGGTGTGTTGTGCGACAAGCACACAGAGTGCAATGAGATTGAGTGCTTGTGGGGGGGGAGTCTCAGTCAATTTCATTGTACACAGGTTGTACATTGACAATAAAGGTATTATTATTATTATTATTATTATTATTATTATTATTATTATTATTATATTCTCTCTCTTTTCCTTCCACATAAATCAGGCTACCCAGTACATGGAACTGATTTCGAAAGAAATGCAACCAGTGGCTGGTACAGAAGGTGCTTATTATCGTCGCAGGAGGTTGATGAGACAGCTTCCTATTTACGACCAGGATCCTTCCCACTGCCGGGGCCTTTCAGAGAGTGAAATAAAGTTGATGGAGGACTTCGTGAAGAAATACAAAGATGGCGTTCTTGGTGTCGGGGAAGTTGCACTGCCAGGTCAGGGAGGAACTGCCAAAGATGATGGGAAGCAACCTGATAAAGGCATTCCTGCAAGTAAAGAAGTTGTTTCTACCAATGGAACCCTGGGTGATGTGCCAAAAGGGCAGGAATTGGTAAGTATGCAAAGGCTTCCCTGGAGGCATATAATCGGGATGCATAGTGCATGGAGTTGCATAGGAAGGAATGGAGCATATTTCTGTGTTTGGCCAAATGTGGTTTAATGAAAGAAAACAATTTGTCTGCCAAAAGTGCTTAAAACAACTTAAGTGTATTTTTCGGTATAGACTCCCCAGTAATCTTGGAAGTCTTAGTCCTTGAGTTCACGAGGCCGTCATGCTCACAAACTTACTAATTTCGGAGCTTTTTCTGAAAAACCTTTGTAACAAACTGGTGGCAATGTCTTTTTAAAAATATTTTTATTTTCCAAGGATTTTTTTAAAATGACAACACTTTTACATTCAATTAGACACCAAATTCATTGTGTTTGACTTCCTCCCACTTGCCATGGCTTCCTAATTCAATCATTCATCATCTTGCATATAATTATTTTTCCTTTGTAATTTTCATATCTTAATTATAAATACATTGTCCATATTTAACAAATCGTAAATGTTACAACAACCCTGCTAATGTTTTAACATATTTACAGTGTTCTTTAACATATTCTATAAATTTTACCCAATCTTGTAAGAATTTCTTCTCATCTTGTTGCCTGATCCTCATGGTAAGCTTTGCCATTTCGGCATATTCTATCACAGGCATAGGCAAACTCGGCCCTCCAGGTGTTTTGGGACTACGACTCCCATCATCCCTAGCTAACAGGACCAGTGGTTAGGGATGGTGGGAGTTGTAGTCCCAAAAACAGCTGGAAGGCCAAGTTTGCCTATGCCTGCTCTATCATCTTGATTATCCATTCTTCCAAACTGGTGGCAATGTCATGGATGTGTGAATTGGGTGAGCTGGTAAGTTGAATAGGGGGAGAGAGACAGATTGAGGAATGGGTTGGGCAGAAGTGGGTGGAGGACTGCCAAAAGGTGGAGTTTGCAGGTATGAGCTCCTTTCTTTTTTTCTTTCTTGACCTGTGCTCTGTAGCAGCAGTGAAACGTACATACAGTGGTACCTCAGGTTACATATGCTTCAGGTTACATAAGCTTCAGGTTACAGACTCTGCTAACCCAGAAATAGTGCTTCAGGTTAAGAACTTTGCTTCAGGATAAGAACAGAAATCGTGCTCTGGCGGCGCAGCGACAGCAGGAGGCCCCATTAGCTAAAGTGGTGCTTCAGGTTAAGAACAGTTTCAGGTTAAGAACGGACCTCCGGAAAGAATTAAGTACTTAACCTGAGGTACCACTGTATTGGCTCTGAAAGGTCCCCATATCTGATAGTGTCTCAGCCTCTGCTCAAATTTTTGCTAGAGCAAGGTTAGGTGGGGGATTGTAGAGGGCAAGCTATCAAAAGGGGGAATATTACAAACAGTGAAAACCCTTTGCAAGTTCATTGCTAGACCACGTTGCAGTGACTCAGTCTGGAAATGATTTTTGTTACCCATTCTAGGGGGGGAAAATACACACCACCCTTCCTATCTGAAGGCTAAGACTTCCGCTTAAAGGCATTTGTAAAAACCATCTTGGCAAGGGAGGTTTATTTTGACTGCAAGTTCATCCCTCCAAGTAAATACATACCTGTGGTGTTTATTCTCCAGAAGAATTTAATGCTTTATTTTTTTTTCCTTTGGGCACCAGTGGAAAAGCTAAATTCTTTGAAAAGCAATTACAAAAGCTCCATTTGTGCAGATGTCGTGAGACTGCTAAACTATGGGGCTGCTCTACAAAATTTCATGGAAGGTTCTGACATTCCAAAAAAATGGAACATTTAAGCTTTTGTTTGGATTAGCAAAATGGCACCCGTGTTAAGGGCTGTGGGTGGGTGGTTAGATAGATTGTCCTCAGGCTATTCAATCAACAAGTGTTAGGATGTTGATAAAATCTTGTAGAATTTAAAACAAAGTACAATGCAAAGTGACTGCTTCTCACTCAAACCTAAATCCAGCCCTGGTAAGGACCAAGTAGGCCTCTCTTTTTGCATCCCTTGCAAAACTACAGGACAGGTTTCTTAATACAAACTCTGCCAGCTTGTAAAAAATACATTTGACAAAGTGAGCTCTGGTCCACAAATATATCTATCAGTCTTTAATGTGACAGCATAGCTACGCACCTAATTTTTGCATCTCTGCAAAGTATAAGGATTTTTGTGATTTTAAGAATGCAGTCGTTAAGAATACATACTACAGTTTGGATTTTTAAAAAATCATGTTGCTTGAGTTACAAGTTAACTGCACTGTTGAGTCAATACGGTACTATCTTAGTAAATTAGTCAGATTCACCTGAATGGTTACAGAACATTCTGTGCGCTGGTGGAGAAGTCACTCCTTTGCCCATTTTACCCTGGCTCTGTTGAAAGAAAACAAACTGTGCAAAGAGGATGCAGAAGCATGAAAACCTACAAGCTTTCCATCCACTACTAATCAGAATTCACCTCTGTTCCAGAGCATTCTTTGAAGCCAACAGCAGTCAAATAAACACTCGCTGAAAACGTACCCACATTTGTTCAACCACAAGGACTTCAGCTTTCAAGACATTAGAGAACACCAGTATTAGTGCCAAACATTGAAACCATTTGGATTGGGGGGGGGGATGACACTGAAGCTTTTTGCTGTTATTCCATAATTTTGGTGGCTCAAGCTTCAAGCATTAAAATCTGAGATAATGGTGAACTAGCACAGTTTATACTGATTTTGGGAGGGGGGGACTTGCCACAGTTCATGGGGGAATTCCTGTTGGACATCTATACAAAGTGCCAGATTTATGTATAAGCTAAACAAGCTATGGCTTAAGCCCCCACTCTCTTGGGGGCCCCAAAAAAATTTAAAGGGGAAAAAACTGGATGTATATTTCCAAAATATGATAAAAAACAAAATCATATATTTACACCTATTATTATTTCATGCTAAAACAAGTTTCTAGAGACTCGATTATGAGTCTTTGTAAATTGTGTTTCTAAAGGAACTTTTGTTATTGCCAAGTGCCAATGTGTTTGCATTATTAAATTTGTTATGAATAAAAAAATCATTTTAAGTTAGAGCTTAATAATTATTTCACTATTAATATACTTCTTTTTAATTGTATTTCAGTTCAACAATTACTTTGATAAAATACATATTTTGTTATGTGTAAATGGCTTTAGATACCTATTAGGTCCATATATTACCATATAGCATATATCCAGCACAAAAAACAGTGGCAATTTGTTGTTGACAAAGGACAGCTGGACATATAAAGGCTTAGAGCCTCATCAAACCTAAATCCGGCCCTGTCTATACAATTAAACCTAGGGCCAAA
Source organism: Podarcis erhardii (assembly GCF_964252035.2). Lineage (NCBI taxonomy): Eukaryota > Metazoa > Chordata > Lepidosauria > Squamata > Lacertidae > Podarcis > Podarcis erhardii. The sequence continues at coordinate 91,311,922 of NC_138498.1, read as the reverse complement.
GCAACCCAAAATTTATGCTGCTGCAACTGCAGAGCAACATCCCCTGTCCGGTTCCTTGTAGGGTTGCTATACGTACGGAATTTCCTGGACGTACCTGGAATTCTGCATTCGGAAGCGATGTCTAGCAGAAATTGGCAAAACGTCCAGGAAAATCCAGGTGTGTGGCAGCCCATGTTGGCGTATTTCACTTTTTGAAATATGGCAAACCTAGTCACTTGCAGGGGACACGGGTGGCCGCTGTGGGTTAAATCACAGAGCCTAGGACTTGCCGATCAGAAGGTCAGTGGTTCGAATCCCCATGACGGTGTGAGCTCCCGTTGCTCAGTCCCTGCTCCTGCCAACCTAGCAGTTCAAAAGCACGTCAAAGTGCAAGTAGATAAATAGGTACCGCTCCGGCGGGAAGGTAAATGGCGTTTCTGTGCGCTGCTCTGGTTTGCCATGTCATGCTGGCCACATGACCCAGAAGCTGTACACCAGCTCCCTTGGCCAATAAAGCAAGATGAGCGCCGCAACCCCAGAGTCGGTCACGACTGGACCTAATGGTCCGGGGTCCCTTTACCTTTACCTTAGTCACTTGCAGCAGCAGCACCAGGAGGAGGAGGAAATCGATGGTGTCCTGACTCCATAGTGGCACTGTGATCATTTCCGATGCCGGCTGTGACCGCAGCCTGAGGATCCAATGGATGCTCAGCCCCTTCCTCGCCTCATCCCCTTCTTCAGAATGCCCTGTGTCAGGGCTTTCCACCCATCCCCACTAGCAGGGATACTGCAAGCAGGCCTTGCACATGCACACTGAGTGGGCAGAAACGGGGAGGTGTGCACTGCCAAAGTGATGCCTGTGTTACTTGACTTGCAGGAAACTGGCTAAGCTGCCAGAAGCAAGTAGAGGCCTCTTCTCAGTCCAAACCTCTCACAACTCTGTGTAAGTGTCTTAAGACTGAACCCACAGTAACTACCTCTTGGAGTCTCATTTTAAACCTCCCGCATTCAGCAAAGCTCTCCCCCCCAGTGCAAAACATCTCTCCGTAGGCCTTCAGTGACGTCGTCAACTTGCATAGCAAGCTCGTAATAAAGGAAGAGGCGAAAGACTGCAGTCTTCAAAGAGTTTGGGGAAATCCATGTACAAGCCTTGGCTTTCCAAGTCCTTTTCTTGAGATTCAGCTTGGGGCTGGAACACAAATATTCCTCTGATGACAAAGCTTCCCTTCACAGGAAAAGAGTGGTTTGTGTGCTTAAGGGAGGGATTCTGTGGGGAAGCTGTTTTTGTTTTATTTTATTTCGGTGGAAATGGAAATGGAAATGGAAATAAAAAGCTGTCAGTATTAACTAAGGAAATATTCATTGGCATGCAATGTGATAAGCCACATATTGAAAATAAGTTCTCACCGTGGATACTCAAGAGGCGAACAGCAGCCTTTCCTTACGGTTGCAATAGCAGAGACTTAAAAACAAACAAACTAGCCTTATATCAAAAAGAGGCAATTTTTTTTCTTCTGCGTGCCTTCTAAGATCAAACTAGAGCACGCTCAACTCTTAACCATATAGTGTTTAATTGTACTGTTCTTTGAGTGGCTGGGGAAACCCAGCCAGATGGGCTGGGATAAATAATAAATAATAAATATTATTTATTTATTTATTTATTTATTTATTTATTTATTTAATTGCATGACAGCATGGGATAAAGTTCATAATGGGCAGAGCAAACCAGACCCTGAATCTGCTATGCTAGAGGGGGCTTCAGTGGAGTAGAAGCTGTCCAGTTCCACCAGCAAGGAAGCTCCATTGGTGAGGGGCACCCCAGTGAGTCTGCAGTGAGCAGGCAAAAGCTGCCACCACCAGTGTCCGTCTGTCCCCCCCATTCAGTAGCCAATAGAAAACCAAAAATGTTTTTTTGCTGCCATGGCTAGTCAGGAATTAAGATTACAGCCCAAGACTATAAAAGGCTGAAACAAATACAGTGGTACCTTGAGTTACATACGCTTCAGGTTACATATGCTTCAGGTTACAGACTCCACTAACCCAGAAATAGTACCTCGGGTTAAGAACTTTACTTCAGGATGAGAACAGAAATCATGCTCTGTCAGCGCAGTGGCAGCAGGAGGCCCCATTAGCTAAAGTGGTGCTTCAGGTTAAGAACAGTTTCAGGTTAAGAACGGACCTCCAGAAAGAATTAAGTTCTTAACCCAAGGTACCAGTGTAATGTAATAATTCAATAATTTAAGGTGATCGGTAGGATCTATATTTGAATGTCAACATTATAGCTTGCTGAATCTTTCCCCTGGAGCCTTCAACCTCTGTCATTAAATAATTATGTGAAGCTAAAGAGAAGGACGGGGGATGTCTTAGGCCTCAGTTATCTTAGGAGGTCCCCATAATCACACAAGCCCTGTTGAAAACAGCCATACAAGACTTCACGAATGCTACTAAAAAATTATTTGGCAATATTTGCTAGGAAACAGGATCAAAAATCCCAATAACATTTTATTAAAATAAGAACACGAGAAGAGCTATCTAGTCAAGCATCTTCGTCTCACAGTGGCTAGCCAAGTGCCTGTGGGGAGCATAATATTAACATGAAATTACAATGTTACTTAAAAACAAAAACACACACAGGAAGTAACCATTTTCTTTGCCATGTTGTATAAAGTGCAACTGTTTTTTCTAGAATTTGTTTCTATATTCATTTGCCATTTGCACTCATAAATGAGGTGTTATTTTCGCTGCCTTAGCCAAATCTCAAACTTTATTAAGCCACTGTTTCCAGGGAGGGTATATGTAACTTTCCATTTTCAATCCAATAACATTCTTGCAGCTATTAACAAGTAGAAGTTAATAGGTAAATAAGTTATGATAGGTGAAGAAATACTTTCTTTTGTTTGTCCTGGAACTTCTAACATTCATTGGATATCCCTGAGTTCTGGTGCTATGAGAGAAAGAAAAGCTTTCCTCTATCCCCCTTCTCTGGCTGATTTTATACACTTGTATCATGTTTTCTCTAAGCTAAGAAGCCCCAACTGTTGTAAACTTCCCTCAGAGTGGCTCCATCCCCTTTTCAGAACCTTTTCCAACTCTACAGAATACTGTTTTGATTCATATCCCTACTATTTTTTAAAGCAGACTGTCTGCTATATAGCTTGCTATCTGCGTTGTAATCCATCACAGTTGAATTAATAAAACAAATAAGTATTACAAATATGAATCTAATTTCTGAAGATTGTTCTTGCAGTAAAGAACGATTAGTATTTTATTATTTCTATGATGCCTTAACATGACCCAGAAGAGAGAAAGACTTCATTGTAGTCTACATTTTGCTCAGTTCGGGTTTTTTGTTTTGCAATTGAGTTGCAATTAGAATACTTGCTGAAATACCCTTAGGGCACGTCAACACGCTTTGCCCTCCCTCTGTAGCCATGGACCAACGTTGTCCCGTTCTCTTGCCAGTGCTGGCGACAGAGCCATGAAGAGTCTTCATGCAGTGACGCCGATTGATGTGTTGAGCTACAGCATGCAATAAACTTGCACACTGTGGCTGATCAAAATGCTTCCACTTGGAGGGCCTAAGGCATGAGATCCTAAAAGCTGGCCCTGAGGTTAAGGTGAATGGGAGCTGGCTGACACGAAGCATGAAATTGTACCTTTAGCTGTGAATTAGTTGAGCGGTGCTTTATTATTCCTTGCAAAAGGGTGGATGAATATTCATTACGGCCTTACTTTCTTCTTCAGTTCTGCGACCTCTGCAAGCAGGTGCTGCCCTCAGAATCCCCTGTGGTATATGCCAGCAGAGGAGGCTATGATCGCCAGTGGCATCCCGCATGCTTTGTGTGCTGCAAGTGTTCTGAACCGCTTGTGGACCTGATCTACTTCTGGAACAATGGGGCCATCTGGTGTGGGCGTCATTACTGTGAGAGCGTAAGGCCACGCTGTGTGGCTTGTGACGAGGTATGACAGCTGGGGAAATGGAAGTCTCTTCTCCTGCATAGCTCTGAATTTCTCGGCCTGTAAGAAACTATCAGCTCCGAGGAATTGCGTTTGGCCAAATGCCTCTGCAAAATGAATACTTGCTTCTAGTATGTGAGTGCTTTTTGGGTGGGGGTGGGGATTTTGGTGGGTTTGAGGAATAGAAAATGGAACAGGTGAATGGGGGTGGAACCATAACGACTCAAGGAGGAACCTGCTTAGTACCAGGTACAGAAATATAGGGAGTGGTGTGCAGCTTTGGAAAAAGTGAGTAGAATGACTTCTGCGTGCACAGCTGAGCTTTCCTGCCCCACACTGTCCCCAGATTTGCTCCAGAGGGTTGGAGGAAACCCTAGAATAGATGTAGGGGTCAGGTGAGGGAAGAGGAGAAGGGGAAAGTCCCATTGCACAGCAGGTCGTTCTGCTTGCACTAAGGACCACGTTAAATTCAACACAGTGATCTGATCTTCCTAACATGGTGAACTAAACTATGACTTACCAGGACCATGTCAACATGGAGATGATCTCTCAGCCACTCTACTCCTCCCTCATCTTTTTTGCTCCAGGGACTTTTGGATTTGCATTTGCCTTACCTTGTTATCTGAAACTGGGCTGATACTTAACCTCTCTCCTCGCTAACCATGAGCTGTTGTGAAGGTTTGAAATATATTTAAATCACGGAAACCAGAAGCATTTTAAGGTGCTCTTTTTTTGTTTCAGTTTTATTTTAATAAGCAGAGGTTCTATAAAAAACGAAAGCGGAATATAAACATGCCCTACAGCTTTGGATTAGCTAGGCCAAACTACTTCCGTAGTTTATGTTGAGAGATATCCTCTTTTGGTGTCTTGCTAAATAGTAATGATGCAAACACTGCTTTGTTTTATATGCGTTTTGGCTTGTCAACTGCTATGTTTGTGTGTTGCTTCCATAATGAAGCAGTTATAGGACTTGGCTGGCTCTAGGAAGAAAGTGACATGATAAATGGAGTTGTTTACTTCCACAGATAATATTTTCTGAGGACTACCAGCGAGTCGAAGGCCTCACCTGGCACAAGCAACACTTTACCTGCCTGGAGTGCGAGACCTTGCTGACAGGCCAACCATTCATCCTGGATGCAGCCAACCTGCTATGTACAACTTGTAGCAAAAACAAGCATCCTTAGTCGGCATGAAGTTTCTCAAACCAAAGTTTTCATTTTCTGATGCCATCCAGATTTGAATCAATGGGATAAAAACACAGGGAAGGGGGGGACAAGTGAAGAAAGTCAATTCATAGCGGCTTTGGACTACTATGGCTATTTACAATCATGTTATCCTGGGAAATGAGGTGGGAAATGATGACAGGGTAGCAAACACATCGGGGTGAAATCTAGAGAATGGAATGTTCTAGTTCTTTCTAGAGAGATATAAACTAATGTTCTGGAAACCAATGCCCATAATGTTCAATTACTGATTGACTGCATGTTACAATAACTAATCAAGGGTCTCTAGAAACATGCAGAATTCTTAATTTTGCTGTCAGGGCTCACTACCTTTCTTGTTATGAAAGTGTTATAGATCAAAACCACCACACTAACTCCAGCCAAATTAGTGGCTTTAAAGAATGGAACTAAGTGGCAAAACGTATATAACCCTGACATTCACAAGAACTTTCTCTTCTTTGTTGTAATGACCGACTTCTCAGATGCAAGGGATCTGCTAATTAACTTGTGTTTACAAGTCAAGTGCTGTTAAGATTACTATAGTAAACTGTTTGTCTTCATGTTCATCAAGATATTGGTGTAATAATGGCTTGTGCAGGGCGATTGGAACAGATGTATATTGCAACTGGCATTCAAATAATTCTAGCTATAGCTATAGCTGTTTTTAAAACAAAATGTGTTTGCCTTACGCTTAGTTTTCAGTGGGCTTTATGGGGATGGATAAATGGTTTGTGTTGGTTGTTAGTCTGTCCCGTATATTCTTTTTCTCCCCCCAATTAGTTTGTTACCCAGTTTCATACCTATAAAAATCTGCCACATGGAGCAGTTCTATTGCGACAGCCAAGAGACAGGAAGGAGTGATGAGTAACTGGTTTGTGCTCAACAGTTTCTTGACTCTCTTTTAACTCCACTCCTTCTATTTAATTTCATTGAAACTGGAGGATGAGCTCAAATGTTGGCATAAACAAACTTGCTCATGTGCTTTTGTGACTTAGAAATAATAATGAACCTGGGCATTATGTTAACTCACTTACTATTTGGTCTCAGCTACTGGATCCTATTATAGATATGGAGACCTTGAAGTCCTTCTGAATCTTATTCTGCCTAATGTTTATGATGAGACTCTCGTCAGCTTAAACTGTACGATGTTAGGAAAACAGCATGTGATCATGAACATTATCCAATGCACATCCAACAAGATGTGCATTGACTCTTGTGAGAAGAGTACATTGGAACATGTAAAGTCTATCTAGTTCCTAAGTGTTCATTTGCTTGGGGTTAGCAGCAAGGTCTATATTAGTTGCATGTCTTTATGAAGCTGAAACTTTAACTCAGATTAAGCCCATTTATAACAGATAACCAAGGGAGCCCTCAGAAACTATAGAAACAATTTTGTCATTACTGGTTCTGTAAATATTTGGTTTGGTTGACTAGTCCAGCAACAATCGCCAATGTACTGTAAGCATCTGTCGGGATACAGTGGGAGCAGAAGTTACTTGAGGTGAAGAACTGGAAAATAATTTCAATTAATTCTTCTGATTTGAGACATAGCACATATTAGATGCTTGTATTTTGCTTTCAGACATATAATCAGTGTGGCTGTTTAAAGAATTTATGGAAACTAGGTATGTACAAAGCATAAGCTCCAGTAAATTTAGTCTTGGACGTCGTTTTTTGGCAGCACAGGAAAACTCCATTCGGCCTGTTATATATGCACAGTGAGTTTCTGGGTTGAAAATAAAAACTGCAATCTGTTGATGCAACTATGCTGGCAAATCACCACCAGTTATGACTGAGAAATGTGTTCCATTGTAGTATCTACATTTGACACTCCAAGCAATGTGTAAATAAGACATAATGGCTTGTGGAAGACAAATACCTGCTCAAGAGCCATTGCAGTGTGTGCCTCTGAACTTGCTTGGGGTGCACTGATTTCAGTAGTGCTTACCTGTGACACCTACCTGTGGCTGTAAATGTAAATGCACCAGTGAATATATTCATTTATTTACCCAGCCCCTCCAATGTGAGTACTTAAAATCTGGAGCAAAAATAAAATGCACAGCTTGTTTGGCCAATGATAGATGATGTGGAAATGTATACTTGAACAGCATTTCTTAGCAGGTGGTCACTGGTAAAAGAAGGAAAAATCCCCACAATGTTATATATGATTTCACCTGGTATAAAAATAATTAATTTAAAACCAATGCGGCACTCTTAACACTTTAAAAAAAATATTATTATTTTTAAGAAGCCTATTGAAGTGTCAATACAGCTCCAATGCAGACATCTATAGGGATGGTATTTGGGTGTTCAGCCAGTAGAGCCAGTGTGGTGTAGTGGTTAAGAGCGGTAGACTTGTAATCTGGTGAACCGGGTTCGTGTCTCCGCTCCTCCACATGCAGCTGCTGGGTGACCTTGGGCTAGTCACACTTCTCTGAAGTCTCTCAGCCCCACTCACCTCACAGAGTGTTTGCTGTGGGAGAGGAAGGGGAAAGGAGAATGTTAGCCGCTTTAAGACTCCTTCAGGTAGTGATAAAGCAGGATATCAAATCCAAACTCTTCTTCTACTCTTCTTCTCTTCAACACACATACACATGCACCGAAAACCTGTGACCATCCAGATGTTGTTTGATTCTTAGTCCCATCATCATTTTTGACCACTGACATGGTTGGTTTGGGCTGATTGTAATTGTAGTCAAACAGTATTTGGAAGGCTGCAGATTCCCCATCTCTGCCACAGAGAGATGGACCATGCGGTACATGGGTCAAAGGCGCAATAGCCTCATCAAAAGCATGCTGGACTTCCTATAATGCCTCAGAATAAATTGTAAAGATGGCGTCCATGGTTTTGTAGCATTCTGCCACGTAGCAGTCTGTGAAGTCAGCTGCATCAAGTGACTGTATGATCAGATTTGCATGTAATCCCATTGCCCCTGCGTCACTCACCATGCCCCCGTGGGTGATGCATCATGCCCCTGGGACGCACGCCAGCCACACCCCCGCCTGTTCTTCGCTCCAGGGGCTGCAGCATGTTGCTCCGCCATTGACCACAGTGCTAAAAGAAGTAACCCATTGCATAAGTTTGGGAGGATGTCTTAAGGCGAATCACATAGTTCTGATTGGACAGTCTGGGCAATCAGTTTGACGGGGACAGAATTCACCAAACTCTGACCCCCATACAATCCATCCCCCTTTTTCTTTTAATGGGACTGCAGGTGAAATAGCACATGGAGAATTATGCCCATCACCTCAGCACAGGTAGTTTATATGTGTATAGTGTGAATAATAAAGAAATAGTCATGTTCTTTAAGTTGTGGAGCTTAAAATATCTAATACTTCCCCTACCATTAACTGACAAGACATGGAAAAAATGTTTCTAAATGCTTAAATATAAAGTATTCGGAAAAATAAAATGTAAAGAAATGGAAGCCTTTTGAGACGTGTCTTCATCACTGTTCTATCTTGGCCTTTAAGCAACTCAGATGTTTTTTAAAAGTTTTTCCTGAAAGGAATATACTATGCAGAAGGGGAGAAGGATAATGCTGGCAATGCTTTCACTCTCAGATTTGGAAGGCTGGAGTTCAGGTATTAGCCCTCATCTTGTCACCTCATAGTTGAGAGAGAAGAGAAAGCAATAATAGATGAGCGGCATGTGCTTGGAACTCTGTCTTTTGGTCACATTAGAATGTGGAATTCATTTAGAGTCACCTTTAAATGTGAACTTACCTGCTTTGCTCTTTTCAGAACACTGCCATACTTCGAAATATGCACTTCTCTGAATTTTTGCAGCTCTCCAAGCAAGGAATGTGTACAAAAAATAAATAGACTTGAGCTAAAGTGTGAATAATAATGAATTAATTAGTGAAAATAATGTTCAAAAATGCATTATTTGGGGGAAAATTGTTTTCAAAAAATATGTATTTTAGGTAAAAATTGCATTGAAATGTTGGTGCATTTTCACAAGGGCTATAAAAGAAATCCCCCCAAAAAACCTCAAGGCTGCTGTGGAAATGTGGATAGCTGAACATAAAGCTGGACTAATGAGAAACTGAAACACCAATGGGGAGATATGCCCATCCCATGGAAGATGTGAAAAGATGGAGAGAATGCATGGAAAGAGATACACTGCTCAAACAGGAGACTCCCTTCCCTCACCTCCATCAAACAGTTGCTGAGGGTTCGTGGTGTACGCAGATCAGTTCTGGGACAAACCCTGTTTTTAATAACATCTCACAACTGGTTCTCTCTGTGTAGTTATACCTAGATTCAAAGATAAGCTGTTTTATTTTAAATTCTGCCACAGAACCACTTTAAGAGCTGTGACATAAAACCCAGGCTGTGTATGAATGAGTGAGAGATGCAAAAATTCTAGCAGACCTGTCTTGGACACTGCTTCAACTTAGTGAATAAAGTCTCCCTTTCTGTAAAGCAGACATATTTGGGATGTTGCCAAGAGCCAGGCAGAACAAATGGTCTGTATAGTGAAGACAGGAAAAGGCCCTGCAAATTGTTTTCAATCCTCTGAACCTGATTATCCCATTGGGTTTGAAATTTTACTGTTTTTTTCCTTCTGTGACAATGGAAAATTAAAATTAATGGCCAGTTGTCAGCAACTCTTGTTGATTATTAGTTATATGGTGATGAGAATTCTAAATTACTCAGAAGGTGAGCCTCTAGACTTTTTTTTTTTTTTTAAGAAGAGAGTAAACAGCAAGTTCTGCACAACAAGGCTACTTGCCCCTGTGAAGGAGGGCTTTCAATTTTCTCCATTTTTTATGGTCCTCAGGCTACTAAAAAAAGGACCAATATGACTAACCTTACTGGAAATTAGATTCCTCTTAAGCAATGTTGTGTCAAACAGTTGTTATACCACACTTTCCAGGGCATTTCCCCATAACTTTCTTAAGTCTTTTTTACTTATAAAGAAATGTTTTCAAATGAAAATCAAAAGGAGGGACTTCCCTTAAATCAAATTAGCAAGTACACCAATCCCAGACACTTGGTAGCCAACCTCACTGCTTTCTGAACTTCAATTAAAGGCCAAGGGACTGCCGAATGCTGGGAAAACGTTGACGTTAAAACAGACACAATGCCTGCCACCTCACAGTAATAAGGAAAACTCTGAGCTGCATCCAGGAAAATGCTAAAGGAATTCTAAAGTAACCTGTGAATGAGGGAGAAAAACAGAAGATTTGTTTGCAGAGCAAGAAAATTGAAGGACAGATTTTGGCATAGCCATAATCTCTGTACTTTGTACTTCACTTACCTGTCTGCTAGCATGTCCTTGCTTTCTGCTTAAGTATTGATGGCTGCTAGTCTTAATGTCTCTCTGCCACCTCCAGGATGAGAGACAGTATGCTTCTGAATAATGGCCGCTGGAGACAACAGGAGAGGATTGCGTCTAGTCTAGCTTGTGAACTGGGCTTCCCAAAGGTATCTGGTTAGTCACTGTGGAAAATGGAGTCCTTTAGTAGACAGGCCTATGGATTTATCCAAGAGAGCTTTCCTTATATACTTATGCTTGATCTGAACGCCATTCCTCCAAGCTTTTTTTTCTGGCTCCCCCGGCTTCCAACAAAGGATTAAAAATACATTAAAACATCCTTCCAGTAGCACCTTAAAGACCAACTAAGTTAGTTCTTGGTATGAGCTTTCGTGTGCATGCACACTTCTTCAGATACACTTCTTCAGGTATCTGAAGAAGTGTGCATGCACACGAAAGCTCATACCAAGAACTAACTTAGTTGGTCTTTAAGGTGCTACTGGAAGGAATTTTTTTATTTTGTTTTGACTATGGCAGACCAACACGGCTACCTATCTGTAATTAAAACATCCATCATTAAAAACTTCCCTAAACAGGGCTGCCTTCAGGTGTCTTCTAAAAGCCAGGTAGTTGTTTATCTCCTTGACATCTGATGGGAGGACGTTCCACAGGGTGGGCGCCACTACCGAGAATGTAAACTGCCTGGATATAAACTGCTCCTTCCTCAGTCATCAAGGAGAAATCAATAACCCTCCATGGATCACATGAGGAGAGCTGCTTGTGAGAGTAAAGGATGGTCTCGCCCACTTTTGGCCAAACCAGCCATGGCAGGTGGTCGGTAGAGCTTTGGCCCAGTAATGAATGCAGCCAAAACCTGTTAGCTACCTCTGTTTTAGAGACCTTTCATGTCAGTGTACAGAGATATCTATGACCAGTTTAGATATTTGCCAAGGCTTAAAATTGAGGTCATGCCCTAGATTATGTGTATTTCAGTACACATAAGGTTAAAGCATACTCCTATCATGTAGCTGGGTTGTTTTGGATTGTCTAAATTGTTAGGAGGACATACTAAATGAAAACTCTAAACCAAACAACAGATTTATTCAGTAGTGTGGAGCACTCTGGGGCAAATTGTGCTGGGGGCAGGGAATTAAACGAACTGGCACAGCTAAATTAATCAAAGGAATGAAATGCTATACCCTCATCTGTTTCATATTGGCCACTGCAGACAGGAATTACAACCAGACTCCTTTTTTTTGGTGCTGTGTGAGACAGATTCATTGCACAGTGAGAAGAATTGACTGATTGAGAAAAGGCTGGTTTAGGTCTCGCTGCAGGTAATTAAAATGTGTGGAAACAAGGAGGTATTAACAGAAAACCTAGAAGTATTTTTTAAAAAATATTATTTTATTAAGCAGCAGAACAGTGCTTGGTTTTCCACCTGACGCCTGATGGTTTTACAAGAAATGATTTATTGCGCTGAGCTGCGATTAACAATGTATTTTGGAGCCACAATATTAAAAAGAGTTCTTCATAGGCTTTTGGTTACAGCCGATCCTCAGTAAAACATGGCTGGCTCTCGAAGTGTCAGTGGGAGAGCTTGATACCGTTGTAAATATACTGTGTTTGAATATAAAGCATAAAAATTCTAGGAAAGTGAACATGGGAAAGTGTGCTGCAGGGAATTGTCATTTAAAAGCAGTGGTTTGGTTTACAAGAATTTTATCAATTTCAAAAAATGCTAGGTGCATCCTACTCAGAGCAGACACGTTAAAAATCATGAGCAACTTAGGTCCATTAATTTCAGTGGGATTACTATGCATGTAATCTAGTTGGAGAAAACGCTGTATCTTGAAAGATCAGTGTGCTGCCATGCTGTTCCAATAAGAAGAAAAGAGGGGAGACTTGCAAACCAAAGGTTTTTGAAGCCTAAAGTCATAAATAGTGACCTGCGCAGGTGAGGAAAAGGCCCTGCCCTTTCTGGGTGCTAATTAGTGGTGGGTGGTGCCGTTGTGATTGGCAGGACAGGACGCCAACAGCAGGTGGAGACAGAGCCAACTAATTCAGGTTTTGTACCCACCCACTTCCTCGCTGAGTTCTGCAAGGGCAGCATGAGACTAAGGAGGAGAAAAGTGACAGACTGAAATGGATTTAGGTAAAATACAGGCAAGTGGGCAAAGGTCTAGACTACCTGCAATAGGGTTGGGGTTGGAGGGCTGGGCAAAATCTAGGCAAAGAAAAGATGTTGCTAGATGATGCTAACTCCCATCAGCTTAAGCCAACACAGTCTGCATGGGAACGGCAGTCAAACAGGGTCTGAAGGGTTGGTTCCTCATGCATTAGATATGTGACAGGTGATCCTTTCTGAGCATGTGATATTCAGATCAGACTCCTCCCTTCCTCAGGAGCTGCCTTGTGGATGTGTAGTGGATGATGGACATGTCAATGTATGCAGTTTTTCCTAAGCAAGAGAAGTAAATAAGCAAATCCCATTGTGCCTGGTTCACTGTTTTGATTCTTAGAAGTAGAGCTAATTATGTTCAGATTTTTGGAAGTTATACTGAAGTTGTAGTAGATATTTATCAGCCAACACTGTTAACCGAAAGCCAGAGAGACAGTTTTATACTACTTGGTCTAATCCGTCCTTGGCATGCAAAACTGCTAGACTGCAGGACATCTAAGATAGTGATAAAAAGTACTCTTTAAAAAAAAAGTTAGCAAAAGTTCAGTGCAACAGTAAATTATTCAAATAAACATGCTACCGCATGAACTACAGTTATGTTTGTAAAGTGTGGCTCCCCAACTCCAAATGGACCAGAAGACTCACAAAATTATTGCTTGCTAGCCTTTTAATTTAGCCATTGGCCAAAGCAAGGTTTCATTTCATGGGCCTGCAGTAGGAGTTGCTCCATTAAAGCCACACTGTTCTTCTCGAGTGTGGATTTTCCATGGTTGTTTTTCCATAACCCATAACTTAAAACCACATCCCTGGAGTAGATTCCAAGAACAAAAATAAATATTATGAAAACTTAGATGTCTTAACTTGGGAGGGGAAAGCATGCTTTCCGTTAATGAAATGAAATAAAAATTGGGTCAGTTAGGTGTGCCAGCTCGCAGCTTTCGGCCACAGTTTTTAATTCATCTGCAACAGGATCACCCTGCAATCCTGTGGTCTCTGGGAAGGTATCCCAAGGGACTATAGGACAGAAGAGATCTCCTGCTTCAAGTGGAGAGAGGAGTCTGCCTTTCCAGAAGTAGACCTGTCTTCATTATGTCCTGCCACCATTGAGAGTTCCATGGCTTTTGTGTCAGCAAAAGTGGAACTTGAATGGTGGTAGAGGATTGGGGAGAGACATGGATCCAAAGGAAGGAAACAACAACAGCCCTGGAGAATTTTCATCTCACTTCCCACTGGGAGGGAAATTGTTAAAGAAGGGAGAACATAGTCAACAATTGAATATGGAAAAGGACAGCTTTGCCTTCTTATTTGTTTTCCTATATTTATATACCATTTAATACCAAAACAGCTTACCAAAAATAACCAAAAAAGCAAGACATAAACCATAAACATATTTCATCTAAAATACAGCTCACTGTATGACACCAAAAAAAGAAGAAGCCAAAAACAATGCAGCATACTTTTAAAACATCTTCCAAGAAGATGTCTACCATTGTTGTTTGAAGCCCATCATCCTGTACTGCCGGAAGGAGGTCCAGAGGGTCCTTAATACCACAGGGAACTCTCATTTTCATGAAACCATGAAACAGAAGTACACAAGTGGTGGTATGGTCAGTAGGATGTTTAGTTAGGTATATAATGGGGAAGGTTGTCACCTAGGTACCCCAGCCTCAAGATCCAGTGGTACCTTGGTTCTCCAACATAATCCATTCCAGAAGTCCGTTCTATTTCTGAAACATTCGAAAACCAAGGCGCAGCTTCTGATTGGTGCAGGTGCCCTGGAAACAATAGCCGACAACCGCATTGGACGTTCAGCTTCCGAAAAATGTTCAAAAACCGGAACACTCACTTCTGGGTTTTCGGAGTTCAGGAGCTGAAAAGTTTGAGTACCAAGGCGTTCGAGAACCAAGGTTCCACTGTATATCAATGATAAAACCTTGAACATGATTTGTTAGCTAATTTGAAGCCCATAGAGTTCCTTCAGTGCTGGTGAAAGATGTGCATTGCTGAGTGCTTCACTTAGCACCCTAGCTGCTGAAGTCTGTACATCTGGACCAAGCACAAGAGGTTAGCAGGTGTTGGGTGTGGTGGTTTGTCTGCTTTGGTTCTCCCTCATCCTCCTCACCCACGCCTTAAGGCTGCACTCATCTGCTCACTGAGGGCTCCTCCAGAAGATCTGTGTATTCATAATTCATCCTGATCTGCTTACACAAAGTTTATGTGGTGCTCAGACTCTTTCCGGTCTTTAACGAGCATTTGTTCTAACTGCTGGCTCTGATGCTCAAAGCAATGGCGGACTTTGGGCGCTCAAATTTCAGTGGCACCCTGTACAACATTAAAATTTGGCACCCCCACACACAGCCTCTTGCAGTCTGTTCTAAAGCGTTGTGTTGTTGCCCCCTGCAGTGTGGCAACTTGTGCAAGCACACCAGTCACACTACCCTAGAACCGCCTATGCTCATAGTGGTGACAAGCCATCCTCTCCAGCACTTGAATAATCAAATTTTAATTTGGACCTGATGAATGGTAGAGCATCTGCTTTGCATGCAGGAGGTAGCGGGTTTGATTCCTGAATTGCCAGGTAAGAGTGGGGGAAACCCTGATCTGGAACTCTGGAGAGCTACTGTCAATCAGTATCAACTGGTGAGTCGCAGCAGGAAGAAGAAGAAGAAGAGTTTGGATATGATATCCCGCTTTATCACTACCTGAAGGAGTCTCAAAGCGGCTAACAATCTCCTTTCCCTTCCTCCCCACTCTGTGAGGTGAGTGGGGCTGAGAGACTTCAAAGAAGTGTGACTAGCCCAAGGTCACCCAGCAGCTGCATGTGGAGGAGCAGGGAATCGAACCCAGTTCACCAGATTACGAGTCCACCGCTCTTATCCACTACATCACACTGGCTCCACCATGCAAATAGATGATAAAAGAATCAGAATTGGGTCCCCAAATGCATGTTTGGGTTAAACACGAGTCCGTAAAGGATGAAGACTATTGGTGTAGTCAGTACTGAGCTCTGCATTAAATTCCTGAAGGCAAGTAGTTCTGCCCCACACATGGCAGAAATAATAGAATACAACTTGAAGGTTCCACCCCACAATCTCCTTCATAATGATTGACATTCTATCATGTCAGTGCAGCATTTGAGAACAGAAGCCAAGCTATAAGCAGGAAGGCTCCAGTTGAAATCTGAGCATAGCCATGAACTCACTGGGTAGCTTTAGCCTCACTTCCCAATCTGTAATAAGGCAATAACTGACCTCCTTTGCAGAATTGCTGTAAAGGTTTATTGACATTCTGTATAGAAGCACTCTGAGAATTGAATATAATGTAAACTGTATTTTGCTCATTATTTTCTATCAGAATCACAAAAGCCTGATGACAGTGCATTAAAAGATCGAACACCCCTAAGGAGCAATCGTCTGTCCTTGCTTAGGTTGCATAACGCAGGCAGACAATTAACGAGCTCTGGGCATTGACCCAATTGGCTCACATCAGTCGCACATTATGGCAATCAGCATGCACCCCTTATCATCCTCAAAGCACTCTTGACCTCAGACTCTTAAAGCTACAGCCAGCCTTCATGGCTCTGCAAGAGGTACTGCCCTAACTTTTGCTCACTCCCACTGGGATAGTTCCTTTCATTCAGTCAAATATAGGGTGGAGCACATGAAATGTCCTTGCCTTCCTCCAAACATCTGGCTATCATTACTGCACTACGCTGCTCTGCTCTGAATTTAAAAGAAACGGAGACAAGAACTTTTGTTTTTAATCAGGGATGTGGTGGTCCCAGCCATTCAACATCGAGTATGTCCAAACAATTTGATGTCTAATGGCATACACATCAACTGATACAATCGTGAACACTAGCACATGTGCATTAGCATAGCATGCAAAGGAATTCCTATCACCACAAAGATGGAGGGATGAGTTTATGCTTTCACTCACTCGGTCTAGTTTTTAAATGTAGGCACTCTAGGGCTGGATGATATATCAATATCTCATCCAAAACCGGTTTGAAGTCCATAACTTGATATCGGTTTTTATAGTTTTTGACCTTGCAATATATTGTGAATCATGATATGTGGTTTTTGGGGGGAGGGGTGATATTTGTCAAAATCAGTTTCAAGTCCGTATCATGGTATTGGTTTCATAATTTTTGACCTGGCAATATACTGCAAATCATGATGTGTGTGCTATGCAAATATCACCATGTGGGAAAAACTGTGAAGCCAGCCAATGCCTCTATATACAGTGGTACCTTGGGTTAAGAACTTAATTCGTTGCAGAGGTCTGTTCTTAACCTGAAACTGTTCTTAACCTGAAGCACCACTTTAGCTAATGGGGCCTCCTGCTGCTGCCGCGCCGCTGCTGCACAATTTCTGTTCTCATCCTGAAGCAAAGTTCTTAACCCGAGGTACTATTTCTGGGTTAGCGGAGTTTGTAACCTGAAGCGTCTGTAACCTGAAGCGTATGTAACCCGAGGTACGACTGTAGTTCTATAGGATGAACTGTAGTTCCATCCTTATTTCAGACATTGTTCTATATTGGTATTTTGAAATGTTTAGCTGGTGAGGTATCACAAAGTTGAAAACCAAATATCGCCCTGCTATACAGCAGCCTTCCACTACCTGGTGCCCTCCAGAAGTGTTGAACTACAACTCCCATCGGCTTGGTCAGTGATGATAGGAGTTGGAGTTTAGCATCCTCTACCCCAAAGGGATCCACTCCGATGCACAAGAGTTAGAATTCAAACTTACTGATCATGAAGAATTAAGTGAAATACTATCAGTGCTATTTATTTAAGGAGCCTGGCAAAATGTGAAATTATGTTGCTTGTGCAGAAATAATAATATTAATAATAATAATAATAATAATAATAATAATAATAATAATAATAATAATAATTTATACCCCGCCCATTTGGCTGGGCTTCCCCAGCCACTCTGGGTGGCTTCCAAAAAAATATTAAAATACTATAATACATCAAACATTAAAAGCTTCCCTGAACAGGGCTGCCTTCAGATGTCTTCTAAAAGTCTGGTAGTTGTTGTTCTCTTTGACATCTGGTGGGAGGGCATTCCACAGGGCAGGTGCCACTACCGAGAAGGCCCTCTGCCTAGTTCCCTGTAACTTGGCTTCTCGCAGTGAGGGAACCGCCAAAAGGCCCTCGGAACTGGATCTCAGTGTCCGAGTAGAACGATGGGGGTGGAGACGCTCCTTCAGATATACTGGACCGAGGCCGTTTAGGGCTTTAAAGGTCAGCACCAACACTTTGAATTGTGCTCGGAAACGTACTGAGAGCCAATGTAGGTCTTTCAAGACCGGTGTTATATGGTCTCGGCGGCCACTCCCAGTCACCAGTCTGGCTGCCGCATTCTGGATTAGTTGTCGTTTCCGGGTCACCTTCAAAGCCTCCATTCTGCATTTTGCCTGCTTTCACAATAGCTTCAAGGACAGCAATATAGTCCCAGATAATAACAGAGCCCTGCTGTTGTGCCTCCACACCAATGAGAAGATAAAGCTTCCAGCAGCAGCTCAAGTAACAGAAAATGCCATCTACCCCGGGAAACCGAAGAAGGCTAGGAGAAGATGATAAAGCAAAGAAATAAAGCTGGAACACGCACGGTTTCATACCAACTTCCAAAAACATCTGAAATGTGCTTTCATGGCAAAAGAAAAAGAAACATTCTTATATTCACTTCTAGTGGTCCTTCTTTGAACCAGCACATGTAAGGAAGTGAGGAGAACAGCTTTTTTTATTTACCACATTCCCTTGATCCTCCCCATTTTCTACTTCTACAGATAAGTCAGTTTCAGGCACTGGGGAATCTGCCAGAAAGACAGAACTAAAACAAATATTTTGATAGCTAGAGCTTGGTCTAAACTAGTAAGGTTGTAAATGCTGCTACCATAAATAAGTTATTTTGACTTTATTGCAGTGAAATTTCTGAAGCGTACAACTTCCACAAAGGTAGCACCAGGGGGTGGGGGTGGGGCTATGAAAATCAAATTATACTGTGGATTCAGGAGGGAAGGCATTCAAACAACCAAGATGTGAACTGGTGGTGTGAGATGACAGTTTCCTTCCTTGGTTTGCTAGAGCTTGCCGTTCGCCAGCTCAGAATGGCTAACTGCATAAAACATGAGACTAAACATCTTAAAACAACAATCCAATCATAAAATCCTAATGGTAACAACAGAAGTTGGCATGGCACATAAATCACATGCCAAATAAAATGTGAACCTACAAATACCTAGCAGGACAGACCAGCCTTTCAACGCTGCTTATGAAAATTTAACAGTGATATAACTATTAGGTCATCCTTCTGAACCGGGAAGTCTGTAGCCCTGGAACAGTTGCAGAGAAAAAACCGTCCTGCTTTAAACAGGGCTTTCTCTGCAGTTTAGGCTGACAATATTACAGCACCATGCTTTGAGAGTGTGATAAAGTGGGAGAATCTCATGAAGGTGATGTTTCTTCTTTTGCCAGAAAATAGCTGGAGAGATAAGGGATTTTCTTTAAAATTCCTTATAGAACAGCATGTTATTAAGGAACACAACTCCCACCATAAATCCTTCCAGGTGCCCTTTTAACATTCTCCCAGCTGCAAGGTGACAGCTTAGCCCTCAAGAGACCCCACACAGCTGGGGGAATGTCTAACAATGCAATCCTGTCTTTTTCTATTCTTTGAGACCATGGCACTTATTCAAAGTTTAATGACTATAGGGCTGCACCCTAAATGATCCCAACATGTAGACAGAAACAATTGTGTGGCTCTTCTCCATGGAACGGGCAGTGCCCTCCCCGTGGGGGGCCAATGCTATGGAAAAGACCCATGCAATTGATGGCACTGACATGGCCAAGTTAGGGACCAGGTGGCACTGTGGTCTAAACCACTGAGCCTCTTGGGCTTGCCAACCAGAAGGTTGGTGGTTCAAATCCCCGCAATGGGGTGAGCTCCCATTGCTCTGTCCCAGCTCCTGCCAGCCTAGCAGTTTGAAAGCACACCAGTGCAAGTAGATAAATATGTAGCGCTCCAGCGGGAAGTTAAACGGCGTTTCCGTGCACTGCTCTGGTTTCGGTGTTCCGTTGCACCAGAAGTGGCTTACTTATGCTGGCCACATGACCCAGAAAAACTGTCTCCAGAGAAACGCTGGCTCCCTCGGCCTGTAAAGCAAGATGAGCGCCATAACCCCAGAGTCATCTGCAACTGGACTTAACTGTCAGGGGTCCTTTACCTTTACATGGCCGAGTTATTTATTTACTTATTTTAAGTATCTGCACCCTGCCTTTGACTTTGAGAAGTTCTTGAGGTGGCTCCCAATATAGAATTTAAAATCCCGACAAAAGATAACATTTTTTATTTTATTAAATATATATATATTTTTAAAGAACAGCTGAGCCTACATTGCTATCATTGCCCTGAGCCCGGCCTTGGCTGGGGAGGGCGGGGTATAAATAAAAATTATTATTATTATTATTATTATTATTATTATTATTATTATTATTACTACTACTACTACTACTACTACTATCATTATTGAGGCAGCAGCATCACTACAATAAAACACGGAAAGCCATTAAAAACTCAGCCAGTGTGGTGCCTAAAATATAATGATGGTGGTATCAGGTGTGTGATGGGATGATGAGCTGCTTGTGCGTAAAAGCTTAGTCCCTCAGAGTTTGGGCATGGTTCTCAAACTCTGTCCTTAGCGGAGCCCTTAAACATGACTCCCTTAATCGCTAGCAGAATCCGACAGTGGGCGTTTACAGAATCTACTCCAGCATAAAAGCTCCTTGACGGAAACGCGTCTTCTGGATTCTCTGCGCGACAGTTTCTGGCGAGGAGTGGGTGTACCTATAGGAGGTCCTGAGACTTCTCCACTGTTCTCGCTGGAAGACTCCCTGAGCCATCCCTTCGACTCACTTTCTCTCTGATCTCCCTCTCTCCCCCTGCTGGTACCTTCGTCCGCTGCTGAGTCTCTCCTAGCTTCCGAGAGCCCCTCCACCACCTGCCTTTCCGATGGCAGTTCCCTGACAAGGTGTATCCCCCAGAAACCACAGTGGATGTGTAATACGTACCTAACCTCCAAAGGCTGCAGAAGAAGAAGCCCCCATCACTTTCAATCCACTCACAGATAGATGACTCCTACACAGCTAGGAGAACATTCAAAGGCACTCAAGTCTACCAGTAATTGTGTAACTGTGTTTTTGTGCTGCAATCATAGGAAATAAAACAGGAAGCTGCCTTCTCAAGTCAAATCATTGCACAGTACACCATAGCCTACCTATAAAAATGCCGCCGCCACAAACAGCATGTAGCACACAGAATTTGCATAGCAGCATTTGAGGAAAATGGTTGAAAACTGCCAGGACTTATTCCACACTTGCCCTAAGACTGCACTTAGAAAATCCAATATATGTCGGCTCAAAAGTAGGCCCCATTCAATGCCTGAAACAATGAGAAGCTGACTGCTGATTTCGAAAAAGGAAAAAGGGTTGGATTTTAACGCCTTGTCCAACTCCTTCACGATAAAGATTCTTTCTCGAAACTTCTCTAACACTTTTTCTTTATGATACCCAGAAAGCTGAAGGAGTAATTATGTACTTTATTGGTATCGTTTCCAGATCTTTGTTGAGAAAGTGACATTTGATATCACTCTGTGCTATCACTACAATAAATGAGATGTTTACTGTTCCGACTAACAACCAGCCAGGGTAAAGTAGGTTTCTGAATCAACTGCTTTGTGGATGATGTAACCATGTTTTGTTTCACTAGGAAGAAAATGTGCATCTTCAGAAGGAAAAAGCCAAATATGGCAATAAATTAGACTGAAGCTATGCCCTAAAATGGGATTTTGGACTGAGATTAATTAGGACAATTCAGACCGCATTGTAAATTCAAAATCCCTTAAATGTATTTACTACTGGACAGTTGGAAGCAGGAGGGAACCCACTAGGCTTTGGAAAGGGGAAAAACCAGCCCGATTCAAGGAAATTTTCTCCACAAAAATGAACTATGTCAGGGGGACAGTATGCGAAGAATTTCAGAGCTAGATGAGTGGATAGACCAATACAGGAGATGTTTCACATGGCTCTTCTTTATATTTGGCATTTCAAGACTGGAAGAAGGAATCCTTTTAACATAGATCTGTGTGTTTGAGTTATTTTATTCTAATTCTTTTTTATTCAGTATGGGGGTTGTTGTGTAGATACTGCTCCGCACAGCAAGAAAACAAACATTCCTGTGATCTTCCCACATGATGGTATGGTGTATTTTTTTTTAATAGAGATTATCTGTGTGCATGTGTGAATCAGCCCAGGATTGAGGTGTTGCTCTTATTCACTAAACCATTTAGCACAAAACTGTAGTTTTTCCTCAATCTAGTCATTCTCGCTCACCCTGAACATGCTGCTTTTGGACCACATTGATCTTGGGTGGGTGTGGTTACTTGACAACAACTTAAAATCTTCTCCTTGGTTGGGTTACCTTTGCCTTTTCCTCCCTGCACATGTCCCAAGTGAAGGAAAAAGAAAGTGGCAATACTGGTTTATGTTCACCCACAATGTCATTGGGCAGGTGCAGATACACCCCCCATTGCTGAGACTGCCTGCATCTGTTTCCATACCGACACACTGTGGGGTAATGCCAAATCAGTCTGCAATGAGCTTTTATTTTCAGAACGAAACCCATTGTTCAAAAAGTACTTATGCAATATATCTAGATTGTTTGTGAGCTATGTAGAAAGAACTAGTACCCAGTTTCCATTGATTCTAAAATAAAATGCTGTGTGTGCACAGCCCAAGAAAAATGAGGTAAATCCAGATGTTCAGCGGCAAAGAATGTAGGGTAGTGGAAAATGTTTCCCCCTCATACACCATCCCTTCCCTCACCAGGCACCTGATTCACCTTTACTTCAGAAGTCACCATTCTTTTCACATTCATGCTTGATGTTCTTCAAAAGCTACAAGCAGTCTTGTGGAACACATTTATTATGGCATAGGTATTCATGGAATACAGTCTTCTTCCCCAGACACATGAAATGTTATTGTGAGTTACAGGCATAGACTTCAGCATTTTAATAGATAAATATGCATGTTCATATTCTTATTGATTAATATTGACTACAAGATGAAATAGGCAAAGGAAAAAGGGGGCAATAACCCATCTTGAGAATATCTCTTATACCCTGTTAAGGACCAAAATGAAATTATCCATTTCTAGATTCCAGGGAGAAAGTGTTCTGAGAGCACGCAAATATTATTAACCAAGGGGAAATCTTATATCCTTTGCCTGAAAGGCTCCACCTCTGAAAAGAATTTCCTCAGGATCTTTACAATATTTTGCTGCCCAGGCAAGAGGGAGAGTCCCTTGTAGCAATCCAGTCAAAACACCTCGAGAGAAAGGGAATTGGCTTCCTCTCTTTTTGTGATATGTGCATTTTCACTATAGGCTACAGGAGACCATACATGGAAAGCAGAGCTATGGTAATTAATTTATCATCCTTGTTAAATGAAATCACATCTTTGATGTTTTACTAAAAGATTTAATATTGGAATAAGCCCAAAGGGGGAAGAAATCAGCTGGCCAAAGAAACACATGGTTCTGGCACTTACAAAAAATTAAGTGTGTTATTAATGGATTTGAGAAGAAGGGCTTTCCCTCTTCACCAGTAATAGGATCAGTGGAGGGAGGAATTACAATTCAATTACATATAGCACAGGCTGAAACGCAAAAAAAAAAAAATTAGTCATTCTTATTAAATATGATACATTTAGGTAGTAAAACATTATGCCAATGCATAGAATAGACAACTTAGATTGTAGGGTGGCCTATAAATTGTTATGTAGCAAATACATATATGAAATAATACTTCCCACAGGGAGCCTCAGGGGTGTGTTCCATTGGGTTCTGAGGTCCTAGGTCAGGCCTATGTAACATGATCCAGCAAAAGGAATCCAGCGATAGTGTCCAGATCATAGAATTGTCACAAGGGAATGCACATATCTATCAGCCCTTGTGTTAACATCCTTCACAGTCCGCATCTCTGTCAGGCATTGCTTTTTTCTGGGGGGATGCAGGGGTACGCATACCCCTAAACATTTTGTGAATCTAACAGCGGAAGAGATTTAAAATTTTAAAATTTTTAGTCTCTTCTCTAGCACGGTGAATCATCAGTTCCATTGCCAGGGCCGGATTTAGGTTTGATGAGGCCCCAAACTACTGAAGGTAATGGGGCCCTTTATATAGCAGGCGGGGCCCATTACTTACATCATAGGAGCCTACACAACACAAATCACTGTTGCTGTATGTAGATTTTACTGTATTTTATTTGTTTTTTATCTTATATTTTGGAAATGTACATCCAGGTGTTTGTTTTTTTCTTTAAATGTTTTGGGGGCCCACAAGAGCGTGGGGCCCTAAGATATAGCTTGTTTAGCTTAGATGTAAATCCAGCACTGTCCATTGCTACCCCCAATAGCGGCCTCATTTCCTGTCACGGTGTTTCCTCAGTCTCAGATGGAAGCGAGCGTTTACTGTGTGAAGTAGGAGTTGGAATCTAGCACTTCCAATGTGGAAGTTACTGTGAGCTGTCAGCTGTGTACTATGAGGTAATGCATGTTCTTTGTACTTTTGTCCATTTATTGTATTTATTTATTTTTCCCAATTTGAACTATAAAATGGTGATTTTCTGGAGTCAAAATGAGAGTACCCCTAAACATTTTTTTAGGGGGGGGGAGCACTGCTGTCAGGAATCTGTCAGGCATCCCTTTCATGCATCGATGACACCAAACCAACAGAAGACACCCAGAAGAGAAGACCACAGTTAGAGTTCTCTCAGGGAAGGGCTGTAGCTCCATGGCGCAGCATCTACTTTGGATGCAGAAAGTCCCAAGTTCCATTCCTGGCATCTCCAGGTAGAGATGTTAAAGATTCCTGCCTGAAATCCTGAAGGGTAACTACCAGTCAGGGAGCTAGATGGATCAGTGTCTGACTCAAAATAGTTTCCTGTGTTCCTTCGTCCCTTTAACGTCTGCTACAACTTCTCTAAGAGATACCTTCTTTAGATGCGAGTGACTCGTGCTGTACCCTTTCTCATTGTCTATGAGAGAGGGCAGACTCCTCACATCTGCATGGTATCTCACTGCCATGGATTCCAGAGTTGCCTGAGAAGCTGGTAATACCTCACGAGATATTTATTCCCACAGCTTATCCTCCAAGATTTCGCAGATGAAAATAGAAACACTCCTGTGTATGTGTAACATCATTACTCCCAGACTCACTGTCTGAATGGCTTCACCCCTCCTGCTATAATATATTGCTAAAGACCTTTTTCTGCCTGCTGTGTGCATTAACTCTGCAATAATGTGCACTGCTTTGGCTTTTGAAGCATGCTATCAGAGGATGCCAAATTGAAGGTGCAAGCTGGCTTGAAAAACAGTGTAGCAAGTAAAGATGTGTCGTCTTATGATCACAGCATTATTATTTTTTAAAAGATACTTAATTTCACAATGCAGCTTCTTTCCAACTCATACATATCCAACAACATTTACAACTGTATTTGGATACACAGTTAAAGGGAGCAGTGAACAAACATTTTGTGTCATGTGCATGATCTTGCCTAATTTTTATTTCTTTCTCACTCCAAATGCTGCTTTATTTCAGGTAAAAGAAATGAGCTTAATGGCACCTTAAGGCTAACTTTTTAGAAGATTTTTTTATTATAAAACGGCATACACTTTCATAAATGGCAACATATCATATGCTGAGCTGGAATTAGGGAAAATAAGAAAAGTTTGTAAAAAGCTGACTTAGAGAAAATGTTTAAAAGTTCTTAAAGGGACTGTAATAGTGCAAGTTATGAGAAATCTTTATAATGTGCAAAGAAACCCTAATCCAAGATTAATGCTGTTCTTTGTTTTGGTTCACCATCATATAGTACCTGTTTAAAGTAGCTATTAAATTTACATATATAATAGAACGTTTAATGCTGTTTCTGGATGTATGTCCTTTGAACTTAGCTGTCAGCAAATTTATGGTTCATCATTTCTTCATAAAACACACATCTTTCACTCTCTGTATTAAAATTGTGGTTAGATGGTGAAGCAAGGTTTTAAGCCTATTACTTTTAGGGAATTGACCTCATACACTGACAAATTGTCCTCTGTTAATAGGTTGCAAATTTAAGAATGGTTATTTGAAAGAAGAATTCTTAATGAACCTGATTAGGACCCAAGCGGTATAATTTTAAAATAACAATGACAAGAGAATAATAAATGCAACAATGATGCCATAAACACACACACACACACACCATAGCCACTACTCTGGTGTGTTTTTGCTACTAAACCAAAACAATTCAGGAGGTTGGTTTTTTTGCCATTGCTTCCCTCTAGCGGACAGTCTTCAAAAGGGAAAATTCCCAGTCCTTTCCTAAAATAAGCATTAATAGCAGCAAACATGCATAAAGCATTTAACAAAGGTTTGCTATTAGTGTAAATATGATTAATATAGTAAACAAGAAACCTAGCAATGAAGCACCCTATTTTCTTCTTCTATATCATAAAACAAGATAAAGTAGGTAAGCAAGACAAGGGGGATTCACATGTTACAAATGTGTACAATACTCAATAAGGGAGTTTTGGTAGGTAATTTTGTGACTCATGAAAATAACTACTTGGTGCATGTGGAATACTGGAGGTTGTTTTGGTGGTTTCTTGTTCATAGTTGGCCATGCATTTATGAAGAGTAAACTTGTATCAGAACTGCACTTCAATAGAGTCTCCTAGACCTACCTTTTGAGAATACTGTTTTCTGCAAAGCATACTGGTCTCTGAGATCCAGCATGAAACCTCAATTTGCCTCCTCACCGTGGATCCCACCTTCCTTAAAAACTATTTTAAAACTAAAACTACATGCATGTACTGTAGACTAGGACTGCCATACGTCCAGAATTTCCTGGACAAAAGCTCAACAACTTTTGTTTCCAAATTTTCCCTTTTTGAAATGTAGACCTAATGATGTTCCCATTCTGCCCAGTACTGTAGACCAACCATTAATCTAGTGTGACTTTGAAGCGTAAGAAAAAAATATACTCATACAAAAAATACAAATATACAAAAATATATTCTACACAGTGTAATAACGTAACATCTTTTAAAGTCCAGCTTGCATTTGAGCCCCTCCAAGGTAAGTGCTACATATTTCCATATATTTTAATAAGCCTCTGAGCAAGATCTAGCAATCTTCTTTGGCCTTGCCCACTAGTGATCCCAAATCAAATGGAAGAATCTAAATTTCAAATCCTTGCAATCAACATATTGGACAGCATACAGGTCTGAGTAGACCCACTGAAATCAGTAGACTTGAGTCCCTTGGTTTCACTGGGCCTATACTGAGTATGACTTAACTGGACACCACCAAGAATATACAGCCTTCAATGGATACCAGTCATGATGGCTATGGTCTGCCTCCATTACTGCAGGCAATATGCCTTTGAATACCAGTTACTGGTAATCACAGATGGGAAGAGTGCTGTTGCACTCAGGTCCTGCTTCCAGGGCCTTATTGTCAACCAGGCCTTTGGCCTGATCCAGCACCCTCTTATATTTTTGCCCACTGTATTCCATTTAAGTGCTTTTTCTCATCCATAGTTTATTCCAACATTTTCTTCCTGAAGTTCTTCCCAGTTCCATCACTCCACCACCCAATTTCTCCATCTATCCAATAAATTTCCCAGACGCTTAGATCCCAAGAGGAACAGTATTAATAATGGCTGAAACTGTAGTGTAAATACAATTAGGTTATAATAATCGCTATGTCTTTTGGTGGCCACTGTGGGCAAGCAAAATAAGACGGGGCTACAGATGAGTAAAAATATGAATTGATTTGCACCCACAGACACCCGTGGATAATTAAGCAAGAAGAAAAGCTTCCTTCGTACTAGGAATCCTCCTTGCAAAGTGTCCCACTGTCAGATGATGGTACAGCCACAGCAATACCTCTCTGGATAGTCCAGGGCATGGACCTTGTTCTCCATTCCGTAGACGTAATACATGTATGTCTTCTCAGCATACTGGTAGTGGACTTCAGTGACTGGAATTAGCTCTATCGTCTGCCGCTGAGGGACAAAGCCAGAACAAGAATTTATTTGTTTGTTTCTAAAATGTCTTGCTTGCTCTTAACCACAAGGTCTCAGGTCTGCTTATAAGAATCAAATATACAATTACAAAAACAGCTAAAAGTGTTACAGTTATAAAACACATTAAAAACATTTGAGAGGCAACAGAAAAATATGAAATTAATGGAGTATGCAGAAATGGCAAAACTTACTGGAAGGATAAGAAATCAAGACAATAAACTCTTTAGAAAGGAATGGAAATGTTTTATTGAGTATTTACAAACATACTGTAAACAGATTATTGGCAGGATTGTTGTATAGACCTACAATTTCAAAACTGTTTATGAGATAAATATGAGAATAGATAGATAGATAGATAGATAGATAAGATAATTTGAAGTATGCAGGAAATGACAAAAATAAATGCAAAGAACCACAGAAAGAGGGGGAAGGGAGTTGAAGTTTGAAATGTTAGAACATTTGTTGAATAATTGTTGTACTGTGTATTAACACACTCTCTCTCTCTATATATATATATAAATATAATGAAATTTTACATAGGATTGAATCTGCATGGCACGATTCTTTCTCACAGAAAACACCCATACCAATAATCTGCAACCATTTATCTTTTCCCCCCAAAACACTTAGAAACAGGGGAGGTGGGATACTTGGTGTAAACATAACTAGTATGTCAGTTCTGGCCTTTGGCACCCGAGACATGTGTTTTGGGGAACAACCCTTTTCCTGTGACCCTTTAAACTGTTTTTCATACTGAATTTTAAATTGTTGTAACCTGCCCTAGGGCCTGCTGGTGAAGAGTTTGGTGATTAATTTACTTAATAATAACAGCTCCTATTGACTGTACGGACAGTTTTGTGGACACACACACTTGATTCCTGTGCCTGCAGCCTGAAGTAGGGCAGTCTGGCAACAGAGATACCATGTAAAGCTGTAGATCATCCCTCTACCTGCCAAGATGCAGCTGGGAAGGTGAAAATGCCAAATCTGGAAGGACAGGAGGGAATCCTACTTGACTGACACGCAGAAGTGGACATGGCTGTATATGTGATTGGAATGGAGGCAGAACGTGGCCTGTTTCAGCTTTTACTAGGCCAGGATTACCGCCAGTGTTATACAATATGCATGTACCTGACCTCTACAAGTGTACTTCCTAACATCATCATACGTTAATTTTACCCCACCCCTCAAACGTAGATTTTATTGATGGGGCTCTTATGTGTGGAAGAAAGGTTTATCACAGCAGACGTGTATTTTGTAAGTGTCCCCTCACAGCATCATTGTCTTGAACATACCATAGATCATATTTATGCATATATTCTTTGAGGCAAGTTGCCTGGAAACCTGCTAGGTGACAAGTGACTAATAAGTCTAATAAATAAGTGAAGTTGAAGCAAGCTAGAAAAACTTACGCATGCACTGTTGTGGCTGAATGCAGCCTTCCAGCGCTGCTCCGATCATGTTAGGAGCTCTCTAAGGTGACTGGAAAGAGCCTGCAAGGTGGCTGTGTTTTATACTTGTCTCTCCCAACCCTAAGCTAACATTAGAAGTTTTCTTCCATAGTGGAAGAGGGCGCAAAGACTGGATGGTTATTTCATTCGTAAATATGAACTTCATGCCTAAACTCCAGAATTCTCTACAGGGTTATTGCAAGAACTCCTGGGATAATGCATCAAGCTCCTGCATGTTTTATGTGTTAAGGTTTATTATGGTGATTATTATTTCTCAGACATAGTCTGCTGGTTATATTTTAGCAATGAGAGAGTTTCGGGGACAACAAATTGGTTCAATTGATTCATCAGTTGAAAACATGCTTAAAAACCAAGCATTTAGTCAAAATATTTGACTACATAATTCCTTTACCATTGAGGCTGGGAATGAACCCTTTATGAAGGGTGCAGACGTTAACTAGCTGCGTAGATGATATGTTGTCTCTATGCCACCTGGTGCTAAAATGAAATAGTGCAGCACGCTATTACAATACAATGTGATTCCATACAACAGGTTCACTTTCAGTATTAGTATTTCCCTGGAATTGTGGCAAAGGAATGCCTCAGGAACACTGAGTAACGCTGAGGTCTGTAGCATGGCAGCAACCTTAGTACATTTTTCAAAGGAGTATTAAGAATGATTATCAGTTAAGAATTGCCCTTTCACCACAAAGTTTTTCAGCTCAGATCAATTGGCTTGTCTAATTGGCTTGTATTCAGAATTCCTGTGAGTGGAACTGTACTCATAGGATGTTCCCACCATTGGAAACAGAATGGGGGAAATGATTTCTGCCTATTCCTCATCCCCCGCCCCCTGTAAACCTGCTCAAAAGTGTTGGGGAGACAGAATGGAGGGCAGCAGAATGGAAATCACCTCCCTCCTCCTGCTCCAGCAGCAGCCTTCTCTGAATCTCGATGCCTCTTGCAAAGAGAAGGTGCCTTTCCTTTCACAGATTATGATGAACAACAGATAGATTCATATAGATTCAACAGCATAGAATCAAAAGTGAAAGGAAAGTTGACCAAAACAAAAACAAAAACCCACACATACTTGATTCTCTGAAATTTCCCCCCAGTTTCAAAGTTCCCAATATTTAGCTGGGGTTAAATGTTTGTTTAAATAAAAATCAAAGAAACACATGTCTATTGCGTATACCTGTTGCAGAATGCGGGATGTGTTGGTGAATGTGGCCCTGTGCTCCGCAATAGCTCTTTCAGATGCCAGAGAGATCTCAGGGTAAGGGAAGTCAAGAAGGGGATACACCTGAAAATTAAAAAGAGGCAACCAGAATCATTCTCACCCTACTTCACCCATTTCCTTTCTGACCATCCCCACCTATCCTCCTAACCTGGGACTCAGCTACATTAGTAAAAGAAAAGAAAAGAAAGAGTGTGTGTTTTAAATGCGTTACAGCGTTGTGACACCAGATGGCGATGTAGAGTCCACTCCTTCGGCAATGTGCTTTCACATGAACTTTCCAACACGTTTTCCAACACGTTTTTTTGATTTGTCTAGATCCAGCCCTGGTTTATTAACACACTAGGCAAATGAGTTAAGGTAATGGCCATTTCACTTAGTCTGCTGGGGCACTGTGTATAATGCATTGTCTAGCAAGATGAAATAAGAGCAACCAGCCACTTTTCTAGTCTAAGTCTGTCCATCACTTTCATCAGTTGCAGGGGATTTGCTCAGCATCATGCTCTGTTAGAGTAGCATATCAGGAGCTGTAGAACCAAAGCTGTATCATTTACATACTATGAATATGAATGAGATGAACATGGTGGATGTGAAATTGCTGGATGTGGTGCATTTTATTCTTCCATTCTGGAATTGTTAATACCAATAGGAAGAACACTGAATCTTCATCAACTGCTCTCAAAAGGCAGACATAGAAATCATAATAGATGATCACCTAATAGCTGAGCTGAGCTTTCGTAGTGCCTGAGTCTTTGGTATATAATATTGCCATTATGTTTTCAGATTTATCTCTACCAGCAAGAGGAAGAAAAACATGCATGTAAAAATGGAATGTGACATTATCGGAATATGGGAGAGATGTGGCGTGAATGTTATCTATAGAGAGCAAATGCATTGAACAAATACTTAGTGACATACTGGTGGCTTGCTATCAACATCAAACGGGGGAAGCAGCATGGCTCAGGGGAAAAGCACATGCTCTGCATGCGAAAAGGTCCCAGTTTCAGTCCCAGGCATCTCCAAATAGAGCTGGGAGAGAGCCTGCCTCAAATCTGAGACAGCTGCTGCCAGCCACTGTAGACGGTACTAAGCTAGGTAAAGGTAAAGGGGCCCCTGACTATTAGGTCCGGTTGTGGCCGACTCTGGGGTTGCGGCGCTCATATCGCTTTATTGGCCAAGGGAGCTGGTGTACAGCTTCCGGGTCATGTGGCCAGCATGACTAAGCCGCTTCTGGCGAACCAGAGCAGCGCATGGAAACGGCGTTTACCTTCCCGCTGGAGCGGTACCTATTTATCTACTTGCCCTTTGATGTGATTTCAAACTGCTAGGTTGGCAGGAGGAGGGACCGAGCAACGGGAGCTCACCCCGTCAAGGGGATTCGAACCGCCAACCTTCTGATCGGTAAGTTCTAGGCTCTGTGGTTTAACCCACAGCGCCACCCGTGTCCCTACTAAGCTAGAGAGACCCCCCCAATAGTCTGACTCAGTATATAGCAGCTTCCAAACTTCCTAAGTACAAACAGAAACATTAGCTCCAATCTTGAGTAGGTAGTCTGCAATCTCATGAGATTTCTGAGCAGATTTCCATTGTCCATGAAGGTAGGGGGCAGAAAGATGTGAGTTAGTTATCGTATTAAGCAGTTCAGCTGCTTCCAGTAATTTTTCACCAAGGTTTCATATGGAAAATACCAGGAGTCATGTTGGGGGGGGGGCATGTATTTTACTCACCACAGCGTTCTCATCTTTAAATATGTTATCTCCCGTAACTTTATTGAGTAGTTCTCTGGGAAAGTTCAGCTGATTCTCATAAATGAATTCATATACATTGTTCTTCCTGCAAGGTAAGAAGGATTCAGAGCACTGTGTCAGTCTATATTGATCAATGTATGGATAAGGCTTTTAGTGTTTACTAGTTATGATTCTACCTCCAATATCGGCAACAGAGGCTTTGGAGACCAGTTGCTGGTGAACACAAACTGGAGGTTGCTGCTCACACATAAACTTTCTGAAATCACTTTTGGTCTTCCCTTGACAGAGAAATTATTGTTGCCCAGAGGGGGGAAAACATTGAGAAGTTCAGGATTTTAGTGGGTCCACCAAAAAGCAAAGATAGCATGAAATTGTTTATGCTCTGTGATTTCATTTAATAAAAAAAAAACCTACTTGCTTTCGTTTATCTTGTCAGTTATCATGTTTCCTGTGTATAGCCCCTGATTGTTGTGTGTGTGTGTGTGTGTGTGTGTGTGTGTGTGTGTGTGTGTACGCATTCATGCCCCCACCTTATACTTTCAAAGCAAGTAGGTCAAAATGGTTAAGACATATTAGATGGACATGTGGAAGGGGGTGTGATAAAAGAGCTTCTTTTTAATCTATCTGCCTGAGACAGGTGTCTCTCTGCTTCCCATATTTCCTGTGCTAAGTTCACTACTCCACGTTTCGACACAAAACTGTTGTTTTTGTTGTTTTTTAAAAAAGTCCTCATGGAAAATCATCATTGAATCTCTCCCTCTAGACACACACTTGTACGCAATTTCCCTGATATACCCATATTAGTAAAGCCATCTCCCTTAATTATATACATATTTAATATAATTTTCATTAATAGATGCATTTTTATACACATTTTGCCCTAATATACACATTTGCGCATACATTATTTGGTTGCAGAACTACATTCCAATATCTGGAGAAGTGCACATTTTGAAGAATGGTTTGTTCCAGTTCACAGATTTCAGAAAGTGTGATTTAGGTATATTTGCCTTTAAATTTCTCCCCCACCCCTCCCTATAGGGTCTAGTCTAATGAATATTGCAAAGCACCCACAGAATCTTAGTCTTAATAAAGACTTCACACATATGAATTTAAGAGCCTTTGGCAGTCAAGGCAATTACCGGTAATTTCAGAGAATGATGACAAAAAGAGCAACATCAGGTAGAAGACAACATACCAAGTTATTGTTAGCTGGATGTAGTGTAGCAACTTTTTCTCTCCATGGCACGTCGTACAGGTTTTGCTGCCTCTTCCAGAACAGGTGCTGCACCTTTTAGATGTAAAATTGAACTTTGTGCATGTATTGATTTATTCAAAATGTGATCCACCCCATTTTAAGCAGGAGGACAGTATAAAAAAGCACAGCCTAAGAAACTAAATACAAAAAATAAGATAAAACCAGTAGGCTTGTGACTTGAATTACCACTGAATTTCAACTGAAGGCAAATTTTGAGGCAAATTCCAAGCCTCTGTTCTGGTGAAATATTCAAGAACTGTTGAAGGCACCCAAATAAATTTTAATAAGCTGTACTCTATCAGAGAGACTAATCTAGTTTTGTGGTCAGATTTCCTAACATCTCAAGATAAAAATTAAAAAAGCAGTAGCTGTGCCACAATTGGGTCAGTTTGCTGGTGTCTGGAAGGGGAGTTAACTCTTTTGCTTGGGTTCGACTTTTCTGATCTGAATCTTCCTCTTCCCTTAAAGCTGCTATTTGCCCCAGTGTGGAAGGCAAATTGATTTAGGTCAGGGGAGGAAATGGCACTGAAGAAAGAGTTGCACCCTACTCCAAAACCATAGGCTTAGTCAAATCAAAGATGGGCATGGTTCTCCACTGCCTCACCTAGATTGGCCCTAAAACTAATAATATTTCTCAGGGAGTTTTCATATATGTCTCCTTTGGATCCACATAAGCCATCAATGATGGCATCTAGTGGATAGCATCTGGTTCTCCCAATGACCCACTATACCCTTTAAACTGAGTGAGAAACAGAATAGGAAATCAGTTGTCAGAAGGGGATGGGCTGGAAGTACAGTGGTACCTCAGGTTAAGTACTTACCTATAGGACGCACCGTCCCATAAGGTGCACCTAGTTTTTTTGGGGGGGGAAATAAAGGGGGGGGAATTATTTTCCCCCAGGCACGGGGCTGGGGTGGGGGAAGCCCGAGCTTCCCCCGACCCCAGCCCCCAGAACAGGCAACGCTCTGCAAGCCGCGGGATCCCAGCGCTGGGCTCCCACGGCTTGCGGAGAGCTGCGCAAAGTCTGGAGAGCGAGAGGGGTCGGTGCGCACCGACCCCTCTTGCTCTCCAGGCTTCAGCGAAAGCCTGCATTCGCCCCATAGGACGCACACACATTTCCCCTTCATTTTTGGAGGGGGGAAAGTGTGTCCTATAGGGCGAAAAATACGGTAATTCGTTCCGGAGGTCCGTACTTAACCTGAAACTGTTCTTAACTTGAAGCACCACTTTAGCTAATGGGGCCTCCTGCTGCCGCCACACCACCGGAGCAAGATTTCTATTCTTATCCTGAAGCAAAGTTCTTAACCTGAGGTACTATTTCTGTGTTAGTGGAGTCTGTAACCTGAAGCGTATGTAACCTGAAGCGTATGTAACCTGAGGTACCACTGTATCATGGTCTTGCTTTGGTTTAGTTCCATTATGAGCCATCCTAACTACCAATGTAAATGTTTAGGAGCTAAAAGGGGGAAGTGTTTTTACCTATTTAACTTCAACACTCAACAGCGAGTTGCTCGAATTGCATGATTTGTGCCAGCACAGAGATCACTGAGTAACAAAGATGTCATTGAAGGAAATGAAATGCTCATCTGCACAAAATGGCCGTTTCCCTACAAAGCTATAGAAGACTAGGTGACCCTTTTCAAGGAAAGTGCCATTCTGCCTACAACAGATGTAGAAAGCATATGTTTGTTCTTGGCAAATTTGGATTGCATCAACATGACGCAGATTAGCAGCAGTTAACAGCTGATTTATGAAAGCACTTTAAGATGTTGCTAGCCCCAATGGATCCCGCTTTCAAAATTATTGCCACGATTATCCCGCAATGCCATCTCTGTTATTTTAAGTGTAATGGAGCCTAATAAAAACAGTTTAAAAGAATGGTGAGCTACTTTGCATCACTTAAAGATCATTTGTAAAGGCAATTAGTTCAGCAGTCGGAGACGCAGAAGGGCAGCGGTTCTGCATACTGCAGACAACCTGGGAGGAGAAGGTGTCAGAAGAAAACAAGGCTCTGTAAAATATGGTACAGTCGTACCTCGTTTTGCAGCCGGGATCCGTTCCAGAGCCCCAACCACTAGCTGAAAAAGATGCAGGGCAAAGCGCTGCATTTGCGCTTCTGCACATGTGCGAGCGGCAAACCTGGATAGTAACCCGTTCCAGTACTTCCGGGTTTGCCACGGATGTTCGCCAGAATGGACGCTAGATAAGGCAGACGTTTGCGGAGGTATTACTGTAAATGGAAAATGGAAGTCTTTCCATGGGATTAGGTGAGATTTGGATCACTCAACCAGATGGTGTCATCAGCCTTGTTTCCCAATGATATTGTGCATAACAAAACCTATCAAAGTACCTCTGAGCCCTGAGTACCTCTGTATAGACATAACCTTCAAAAATATTTTCCTTGTATAAAAAGTTAATGTTGGGCTCAGAGGTACTTTCATAGGTTTTCATATGCACGTTATCATTGTACAGATGAGATTTAGGAAGTCACAGCTCATCTACAGCTTGAGGGTGTCAGACCTATTTGGAATGGAAATCTGTCAATTCAATACTTAATCATTGAAGTTTGGCTGGTTTGCATTGCTGGGCAGTACTATGTTGTTGCTACAGTGGTAACTCAGGTTAAGTACTTAATTCGTTCCGAAGGTCTGTTCTTAACCTGAAACTGTTCTTAACCTGAAGCACCACTTTAGCTAATGGGGCCTCCTCCTGCTGCTGCTGCGCCGCCAGAGCACAATTTCTATTCTCATCCTGAAGCAAAGTTCTTAACCCGAGGTATTATTTCTGGGTTAGCGGAGTCTGTAACCTGAAGCGTATGGAACCTGAAGCATATGGAACCTGAAGTGTATGGAACCCGAGGTACCACTGTATTGCTATTGCTATTGCTGCTGCTATTCTTATTCTTATGCTTATGCTTATTGAGTAAACGGATAAAAGCCCAAAAATGTAGAATCTGTTGCGAAGAAATGAACTGGGTTTACATTTTTCTTATCCCTTTTGTTCCTTCTTCTCTGTCTCCCCTGTGTACCTGCAAATGCTGCAAGGATCCCCCCCCCTCCCAAGTTCAGGAGAGCCCATTAACTCCCTATTTTCATCCCTGCCAGCCCCAATCTGGATGGACATAGTGCTTGCTATAGTGCCTGCCAAGTAAACTGCAATGTTCTCAGCCTTTACCTAGAAGGGTCAGCTGGGCATGCAGGCTACTCAAGTTCTGAGCCTGTGCACATAGCAATAGAAGAAGAAGAAGAAGAAGAAGAAGAAGAAGAAGAGTAGTAGTAGTAGTAGTAGTAGTAGTAGTAGTAGTAGTAGTAGTTTGGCTTTGATATCCCACTTTATCACTACCCGAAGGAGTCTCAAAGTGGCTAACAATCTCCTTTCTCTTCCTCCCCCACAACAAACATTCTGTGAGGTGAGTGGGGCTGAGAGACTTCAGAGAAGTTTGACTAGCCCAAGGTCACCCAGCAGCTGCATGTGGAGGAGCAGGGAAGCGAACCCAGTTCACCAGATTACGAGACCACTGCTCTTAACCACTACACTGGGGAGTCATGGGACTGCTGGGCTCACACCTAGGAGGTACCTGTAGGCCATCCCATATATGCAGTGCCTGCATGTCTAGCAATACATTTGATGGGTCCGTTGAGCCGTAGGGAGATCTTGCCTACATACTGCCACCACAAAAACATGGCCAGTATGCAGAGGTGCTCACCATTTCTTTATTTCCCTGTATGCCAGTGTGGAACAGTGGTCACAGTGTGAGACTAGGACCTGGGAGATCAGAGTTCCAATCCCACCCAGCCATAAAGCTATCTGGGTGACCTAGGGGCAATGACTGCCTCTTAGCCTTACCTACCTAACAGGGTTGCTGTGGGGATTAAATGAGAAGGGGGACAACCATGCCTCGGCTGAGCAGAGGGCATGAAATTATCCTCATTCCTTCTCTTCTCTTTCTGGGTTAGAAAGTTTCTGTGGGCAGCCCTCCTTAGCTTATGAATAACCAGCTGCGGGTGGGATAGCAGCACACCTACCCCTCACCCCAATTCCTTGCATGGAAAGCCAGCCTTCCTTGCATGGAAAGAAGCATCTCTGTCACCATGGCAACACAGTCAAGCCTCCCTTTCATGTCAGCTCTTCCTTTCAGGTAATCGGTGGTTCGGCTAATGGGGCAATCACTGCAGGAAAAGCCTCTAAGAGCTCCTGCGATAGATATACGTATGTGTGTATGCCTTTACTTTTGGATTGGGATTTATCGTTTTATAGTAGGACTCCCTTGATTTATTTAATTCTTAAGTTCCTTTGGTGTTGGCAGAAATTATTCTAAGTATTTAATAAGTAGTATCTATCAGAGAGAGAGAGAGAGAGAGAAAGAATATCCCACCTCAAAAAACTTACCTCTTACGTCCGCTACCTGAACACATCTGGCATCGCTTTTGATGTTTCAGGTGTTTCGCTTTTGCTTTATGTCTGGCTCCACTGCATGTCACACACCTCATCTAAAGGTGCACCACAACAACAACAACAGAACAGATTACACAATTCTACATAGCTGTCAACCGTCCCTTATTTGGTGGGAAAGTCCCTTATCCCAGCGCTGTCTCCTGCTGCTGTCCCTTATTGATGATGTCCCTTAAATTTCCCAGGTTTCAAAGGAAGCATCTCCTCTCCCTCCCTGCCAGCCAGCCAGGGAGGAGGGAGGCTCCAACTGTGTTGCATGGCTGCGTTGCTCACCCAATAAGGAGTCTAAGAATGACTGGGGGGTGGAGCTTGCATGCCTTGTGCCAATCAAATCGGCCGCGTTGCCTGGGAACTCGCCTTTGCTCAGCGCTTCCCAGCGGAGAGGTGACGGTGGTTTCCCTTGCTGCATCCCCTTTGCCGGGTTGCTGTGCTGTGGGAACCACCGCTTGAGGCTTTGTTTGACTGCTGGCTGGGCTTTCTGCCTTTGGCTCAGAGGGGCTCAGAAGTTGAACATACCTGTGCTCGGAAAATCCCTTATTTTGGCTGCTGATCCCTTATTTTCAAGGCTGCTGGTCCCTTATTTTCAAATCTGTAAGTTGATAGCTATGCGATTCTAGAAGTAACAGCTTTCCCCCAAATGTCAGAAATGTCTGCCTGAACATGCCATTCCCCAACACATTTGGTATTTTTAACTATGCAAGGCACTGCTTTCCTTCTGGTGTATATATGGATTTTTCAACACAGATTGCAACATGAAATGACTAAACAGGATTGCTGTGCAAGTGGCACAAGTGATAACACTGAGAACACAGAAGAAAGAAGGAATTGAACTGGAGAGGACACAGCCAATACTCACTCTGCCAGCACCATGACACCCACTGCATTTGTATCGGCCACGACCATGACACTTGTGGCATTCCTGAAATATAAAT
This sequence comes from Podarcis erhardii, assembly GCF_964252035.2. Lineage (NCBI taxonomy): Eukaryota > Metazoa > Chordata > Lepidosauria > Squamata > Lacertidae > Podarcis > Podarcis erhardii. The sequence goes on along the minus strand of NC_138498.1, from coordinate 91,273,101 downwards.
GGTGCACAAATACAGATTTCTGCCAAGTATTTCCAGCAATTGCATGCCATTGTCTTAAACAAAATGAATGGTGGTGCCTTAACTGGGGAAGCAGAACAGTGCAATCCTATGCATGTCTTCTCAGAGGTAAGTCTCATTTAGTTCAAGGGAATGACTGTGGCAGCCTAACTGAACTACCAAGGGCAACAGAATTTTTTACCTACGGCAAATGAAAGCAAAGGGTATGTAAATGAAAACCACCTACAAAATATTAACCATCACAGAGCTGTGTGATAAAGCAGATCAAGAAACCAGAATAACTGAGGTATAATAATGTGACTTAATGCTTTATTTTCAACCCATGATTGACAAATTACCTTTGCTAAAGAAGAGTGAGGAATGCGAAACTTTTTTGTATCTTCCTGAAACATCTGTGGAACTTGGACTTTAATATCCCATGGTTGAGGAGATGCACCATTTTGTGGCCCATCTACCAAAATATCTGATAGAAAGAAACAACATAAACACAATATTTTAGCAAGCCTAGAGACCATAATCCGAACCCAAACACCACTTAAGCCCATTGAAATCAAATAGTAGATGGAACAGAGAAATCTCTGCTTTGTTTACAGGGGGTCCTGTTTTGCTTTGCCCTGATCAGCATATTGCTGCTCACCCTTCTTATTATAATTAGAGGGAATACTAGAATTATTTTGAAAAAACTTTGCTTAATATGACTAAAAATTGAGTACCATGTGAATATATAGTTCCACATTTTAGATCCTTGATTAATATATCCATTAAACTAAATTATCAAAAGAGTTCTTAGTTGAAATAGATAATACAGCTAGGTATTCAATAGCTATCTTTTTTCCATACTGAGTTACATTTGTCTAGTGGACCCAAGATCCAGATATAATGTTCAAGTTTTCTAGGGGTTCATCAAGTTGTGCAGAGATTATCTGTGCAGTTTCTTTGTCCAGACTGCTCCTTTGGATCAATAAGTGAATTCATTCTTTCCAGGGATGTTTGTCTGAGCTCCTTGACAGGCACTGAGGTATTTCACACTTTGCAAGAAGTTTCTAGAAAAGAGTTGCCTTTTTGAATAGCAATAATGGCTGCCTCCAGCTACCCAAAGACATCACAAAGCCCCCACAAAACTGGGGAGGGGGATGAAGTTAGTAAAGAGAACCTTTCAGCTCTCTTCAGCAACTCTCAGCTGCTTTGTACAACAGGCCGTGCCAATCACTTTAGTAGGAGTTTATTACTTTTCCAGGAAAGCCATTACACTTCACCTTTATAATACTGATAGTACAAGCAACCTTTTTTCTTTTAACTTTGGGTTCTTTTGTGAGCCCGTGATAACTTGAAGGAAAGGCCTTTTCCTAAAGTAACTGGGAACTTTTCTGTGCTGAGTCAAAGTTCAAATGATCTGACAATCATATGAAGCAGTGCTTTTTTCTAAAAAAAATAAAAATGCTTAGGGTTACTCTCATTTTGACTCAAGAAAATCACCGTTTTATAGCTCAAATCAGGAAAATTAAATACAGTAAATGAACAAAAGTACAAATATTCACAAAATGTTTAGGGGTATGCGTACCCCAGCGTACCTCCAGAAAAAAAGCACTGATATGAAGGAACATATTATGCACAAAATGAACAAAAACTGAATGCTTTATGAAATGCTAGTGGCATGGAAGCAATCTGTTTGAGAGGCAAGCATCATCAGCTTCTGAAATATTTAGAGATATATTGATTGGCATATGAGATACCAGTTTCCCTTTGCCCTCTGTTGATTATTTTGGAAGTGTTAACAGCATTCAGACTGTCTGTTAAATTTCTGGTGTCAAAGGGCAGGACTCATCCAACTTCTGAAGTAGACATGTATACCACTGTACTGTAAGTTGTGCAGTGAATTCTTAAAGCGTGCCCGAACATCAGCTCCCGCACAGCAGGATATCTGTACAGTGGTACCTCAGGTTACAAACTTAATTTGTTCTGGAGGTCCGTTCTTAATCCGAAACCGTTCTTAACCTGAGGTATGCTTTCGCTAACGGGCCTCCGGCTGCCGCAGCGCCACCATCCTGGGGCAAAGTTTGCAACCTGGAGCAACTACTTCTGGGTTAGCGGAGTTCGTAACCCGAAGCGTTTGTAACCCGAGGTACCACTGTATAAGCTTCTCTGCAAAGTTATCACGTTTTGCATTTGCCATTGGGGGAGGGGATTGCTTAACATTCACTTCCCACTTATTCTGCAAACAGTAAATTTTAGGGAGTACCTGATCTCAGATGAACCCTTCACAGGAAAAAAAATACATCCTGGTTGCTAGGAAGAATGGAAAGGCGAAGTATGGAAATTCCAAGGACTACTAGAAAGCAAGACAGATGCAGGAAAAGTGCACTAAATCGGGTCCTCCCTAAAAGAGAGCACGTGTTGTGGTGAGACCTGGCAACCAAACCCTGTGCTGTGGGTGGGTACGTTTGGATAGCCACAGCACCCAGTTGGTAGATCCCTTGATGCTGGGTTTAATCAGGCCAATGGGACTCAGCCTAAACGGATCAAGGGACCCAGAGCTTCCTCTTTCGGTTTGTGCATCGGAACACCCGCCCACCTCTCCCTACTTTCAGGGCTTGTTGCGTTTGACCTTGCTATGCCGTCTTGTGTCGTCTGTCGTTGGGACTGGGGCACGGCAGGAATTTCCCCACTTGGCTGATTGGCTGTTGCCATTTGGGTTTCACCTGCCACGTAGCAAATCATCACAACTTGTAAGGTTGCGGATAGGCTCTGGTTCAGGTGATAGGGATGGGGGAACACTCTCGCCATCCCTATATGAAGGGTATTTTGTTAAAGGAATCCAGGGACTCAATGGTTTGGTCAACCCCTGAGAGGGGGTTGTGCCCATGCCTGAGCCCAGGGGGACATTTGGTTGGTGGACATAGCCTGTTCCCGACTTTCCGCTTATCCAGGTGTTCACCCTAGGCTGACCTATGCTGGTGCCCTGGGTCAGCGTTGCCTGCAAGGGTGCAGGGAGCTAGTTGAACCAGAGCCTATGCAACCACTCACTTGCTGTAATCAATAAAGTTGTGGCCTAAATTCTGCCAAAAACCAAACCAAAATTTGAGTCTTGTCTGAATTTATTTAAGGGGAAGATTTAAAGGTCTGAACACGCAAAGGGAAGAGGAAAACATAAGCTCTTTAGGAACCCATTGGCTGAAAACACTGACAGGTAGAAGCAACCAGGCTCACTTATTTCCAGAAATCACTTAGAAGGATAATTGCACATTTTGCTTCATAGCTTTATTTCTAGGACTTCCTTTTTAAAAAGAAAAAAGAAAAGAAATCCCTGAGTCTGCCTCCCAAGCTTGAGGGCACCACTGAAGCCCTTTGCAGGCCCCATGATACCCATGGGCATCACGTTGAAAAACCACAGCCCAGTGTGTGTATTTTTCTGCAAGGAATTCTCCCTTAATTGCATGCATTTTGTATGTTATTTTCATTTTTTCCATTATTATGCACATTTCTGTGCACATTCTTTTACTGGAAAATTACATTACAAATAGTTTGGATTTTGAAGGAGAAGTTGTTTTGATTCATATATTGATTCTGTGGGTATGGTAGGTTCGCTTAAAGTGTGAACAAATTCTCCTGATTTCATGGACAGGTGTTACAGGGAATCAGCCATCCACGTGGCTGTGTGCTCACTATCAGTTATGACAGAATGGTTGTAAGTAAAATGAAGCTAGATTTTTTAGGGCTCTGTACAAAGCATGATTAGGTGACAAATTACATTGGATTACAATGACACAACTGCAATCAAAATGGATGATTCACTATTCATGAAAATTACTCACTGGCATAAGGCTCAAAAGTCCATTCACATAATCTTGTTTCAGTAAAGGTTTCCAGCCGATACTGTGGAGAAATAAATATTGTAATTAAATGCAATTACTAGAAACTGTAATTATCACTGAAAGTAAATAGGAAATATTTTGTTCACTTTAAGCCCTGCTCAGCAAGTAGAGTTGTCTGGGGACATTTTGAGATGGTAGTCTGTGATGGACCAGTGGCCTGCCATGCCATCCCACAACTCCTGAAAGTAATTGAACAAGAAGCAAATTTCTCCCCACCTCTCTGCTTCATCATATCTCTGCTTCATTGCCCTCCTGTTCCTCATATTCTTAGTCATCTCACAACAATAAAGTAATCTCAGCCTCTCACAAACCAAATTTGGCATGTTCAGTTTGTGCCACTGGTCACCAAGATTCATGTACATGAACCAGTTTTTATTTATGAGACTTAGGTCTTGGCAAGAGTGGCCCACCCATGAGGCAAAATGAGGTGACTGCCTCAGCAGCGGATCCACCGAGTGGCAGATCCAGTCGGCAAGGAATCTATCACCTGCCACAGTGCTAGAGAAAGCTGCAGCTCCTTGAAGGCCAAATCTACCACCTCCTTCACAGCCTCCCCCTGCCACCCTAATGTTTCCTCCACAGTGGCCTCTCAGTGAAAAGGAGGCACTGCTGGTCTTCTCCCAAACCCTGTTCCCAATGTTGATCTTTATTCTCCCCCCCCCCCCTTTGTTCCTGATGTAGATCATCACTCCCCTTTTCTTCCCTGGTGGGGGGTCATGGACAGGCTGGATGCAGAGGAATGGTATGAGGCACCAGCTGGGGAACCCCCAGGGGAAGAAGGCTCAGAGCCAGAGGATTCGTGGTGGGACGATGATGCGTGGTCAGAGGGAGAAGAGGGAGCAGACTGGGAGGAGGGTGTGTCGGAAGCTGAAGAGGTAACAGGACTTAGTGAGCAGGAAGAGGCTGTGGCAGAGCACGGTTCAGATTCAGAGGTAGCAGCGGGGGCTGTAGGGAGTGGGGCCAAGAGGCAGAGAGGCCTGCTGCAGAAGAAGCCAGGGCGTCTCCCCTCCTGCTGCATCCAGCTCCCCTTCCCCCTGGGATTGTAGAACACACTGAGAAATGAAAAGGCCAGAGCAGAGGGTGGTTGTGCCCAGACGCAGCTTGGAGAGGAAGAGTCCTAGTCAGCACTAGAAAGGTGGGGACTTTCCACCCTCGCAACTGCTTCATCAGGGCAAGAGGTCCAGGAAAGGGTTGCTGAGACCACTGGGCTGGAGCTGCAATTTGTTTCCTTGAATAAAGAGTCACTGGCCTTGGTTGATTTATTGTTCTATTGCTGACCTACAACTGACTCCATAGGGATGCAGAGCCTAGGGCTTGCTGATCAGAAGGTTGGAGGTTCGAATCCCCACGACGGGGTGAGCTCCCATTGCTCGGTTCCTGCTCCTGCCAACCTAGCAGTTCGAAAGCACGTCAAAGTATAAGTAGATAAATAGGTACCACTCCGGCGGGAAGGTAAACAGTGTTTCCGTTCGTTGCTCTGGTTCGCCAGAAGCAGCTTAGTGATGCTGGCCACATGACCTGGAAGCTGTACGCCAGCTCCATCGGCCAATAAAGCGAGATGAGCGCCGCAACCCCAGAGTTGTCCATGACTGGACCTAATGGTCAGGGGTCCTTTTATCTTTACCTTTACAACTGACTCCAACTGACTTTACATCCTGACACAGGGTGAGGGGCACCATTTTGTGGTTCGCCTCCGGTGCCAAAATGCCTTGGGCCCGTCCTGGCCCTCGGGTATATGAAATAATCATTAAGAGGTTGCAGCAGTGGGGGCAGGGTTGGGCAGCAGTGCTTACCTGGCCTCCTGGCAGCACAATTGCTCCTGCTTACCAAGAGGGAGAGTGGGAGGATCAAGATGCCAGGGTGGCTGGAGCTGTGCAAACACATCTATGGAGCCAGCATCTTGTTCCTGCGGGTGCATTTGCACAGCACAGACTTCCCCACTGCCTTGCCCCTCCCACTCCCATTCCTGACAAGCAAAAGCAATTCTGCTGCCAGGTCAGGTAAGCAACACCCTGCCGCACCCTCTGCTCCGGAAGCATGCCTCTGAGCAAATGCAGACTGCGCACTGAAGATTAAAGGGAAGAGACCTCAGTGGAGAGCATGTGCCTGGTAAATATTTTTAGCTATGAGATGCTGCTAAAGTCCCACTGAAATCAATCAGACGGATTGGAGTGCTTAACTATCTGCATCAAGCCACTTCCCTTCCCTAACTCTTGTCTAATTTACACCTGTTGGAAGCGCATCTGGGGATACTCACCCTGTACAATGTTTGCGGCTTCAGTTCCTGAATGACAAGCTCTCCTGCAGCTCTGTTGCCATAGCAACATTTGGAATTGACAAAGCTGAAGAGCGCATTTCTGGCCATGTCATCTGTCATTCTTGGGATCCTGTGGATTAACGGCACAGCACACACTCTTTTCTAAACCATACATAAATGAATTTAATGCCCGTAGCAGTCGTTCAGGAGCTCCAAAAATGCAAACATGGAATGAAGAAGTGAATGGCAATCACATCTCTTGGTGCGATACACGGCCTCTATGACGTTGCCGTCAGGGCTCTCTCAGTGTCCATAACACAATAATGAATGGGTGGGGAATAAAAATCACTGCCAGCCTCAAGTTAACCAAAACAAATTATTAAATAACATGCCTGTTCTTATCTAATATTCTTGTGCTCTAGGCTGGTTGCAGTTTCCTTATCTCTGTCAAATTATATTGATATGCCTTTTCTCGACAGCCCCGTTCTAAAGATTACAGGCAGCGCAAAACCTCTGAAACACACAGACACGTATAATCTTGCTCCTTTTATGTAGAGGCAAATGGATCCTAACGATGGAGTTTTGAAAGCCCCATCCATTCTCAGCAGCTGGTTCTGTGCACTTTGCTCAAAACAGGGCCATCACACGAACCACCTGACCATTGCTGCCTGGAACAAAATGACTAGAGGCAAACAGCATGGGCTTAATGTAGTGGCTGGGGGAGAGGAGTGGCTGACTCTATGGAGTAGCAAGTTCCTGGTGCAAACATGCCCACTGTGGTCCATTAGGGCAAATTGGGTGCTGCCCCACTAACCTCAGTCTGCCTTAAGCCAGCATCCCAAATGCCTGCCCCCCTTTTTTTTATTACAACTAGCCTAGGGGTGGCCCTGGCTCTCAACTTCCTCCTGCTTAGCTTCCACTTCATCCTTTTAGAGATCAGCAGTTTAGAGGGTGGGAATGAAACAAGGAAAACCTGTAATTGCCTTTGCATTGCAGGGGTTTGGACTAGTTGACCCTTGGGGTCCCTTCCAACTCTACGATTCTATGATTTTATGACTCTAGCGACTGTTGGCCGGCCAGTCTTCTGCCCTAACCATCTCAATAGGCACCAGCCACCAAAGAATTTTTGCTTGGCCCAATCCTATAGGCTCAGGAGATTCAGTCTGTGGGTACTTGCACATTTTTTGCAGGGCGTGGGGTGTGATTCATACCAGTGCTAGGACCTTAGAAAGGCAGCTTTCCAAGACAAGGAAAATAAACAAACATTTCTTACCTGCATTGCAGAAACACTGGGTTGTTTCTCTGTTCGCTAAACTTTTGCATTACCTCTGGAGGTGGAACTAATTTTTTTCTGCCTAGATGGGAGAATTTAAAGAATTAGTCTTCATCGTCAATGATTTCCTGGTGCTGACAAAGTGGGTGGGGTGGGATAACAGTGAAAACCTGAAAGCTAAGGAAAATCCCCCATAGAGCTGATGCGAAGAAGAAGACGAAGACGAAGACGAAGACGAAGACGAAGACGAAGAAGAAGAAGAAGAAGAAGAAGAAGAAGAGTCCCATGGACTGCAAGAAGTCCCATGGACTGCAAGAAGATCAAACCTATCCATTCTTAAGGAAATCAGCCCTGAGTGCTCACTGGAAGGACAGATTCTGAAGCTGAGGCTCCAATACTTTGGCCACCTCATAAGAAGAGAAGACTCCCTGGAAAAGACCCTGATGTTGAGAAAGATGGAGGGCACAAGGAGAAGGGGATGACAGGACGAGATGGTTGGATAGTGTTCTCAAAGCTACTAACATGATTTTGACCAAACTGCAGGAGGCAGTGGAAGGCAGGAGTGCCTGGTGTGCTCTGGTCCATGGGGTCGCAAAGAGTCGAACACGACTAAACAACTAAACAACAACAATAATAATAACAATAATAATTCTCATCATTCTGCTTTCTAACTTTTGGCCATTGGCAACTAAATGAACCAGGGAAACATATGAAAAGACCTTGATACACATTTTTAACTGCTGTAATTAACATGCAGCATCTATCTGTCAAATATATATTCTGTCTAAAAATGGAATCCCACCTTTCTCTAGCTCTTACGGCTGATAGTCAGTGAAAGGGTTTTCTGCACAGATTCTCAGCTAGGTGAGTTCTATTGGCCCTGGTTACAGATGTGCTATGGAAGCAGCCTTGGGTACTTCCATCATACAGTGCCAGCCCAAGACATTTTGGCACCTGAGGTGAACCACAAAATGATACCCGCTCCTGCCATCCAGGGAAGAAGGGGTGAGGGAAGATCTACATCAGGAGCAGGTGGGTATCAAAAATCTACACCATGAACAAGCGGGAATAAAAATATACATTCGGAACATAAGGGTGAAGATCTACCTTGGAAACAAGGGGGTGAATCAGATCAACTTTACCCAAAAGTTGTCGTTCAAAGGCTATCGGGGGGTGGGGCAGAGAAGGGCCCACTCTGAATCATCATGTGTCCCATGGGCATATTAGGTATTCCAAGCATGTACATTTCCCTATGAAGAGTGACACCGTAGCAAGTGGAAACTTGCATTGCATTACAGTGGTACCTCGGGTTACATACGCTTCAGGTTACAAACTCCGCTAACCCAGAAATATTGCCTCAGGTTAAGATGAGAACAGAAATTGTGCGGCGGACCAGCGGGAGGCCCCATTAGCTAAAGTGGTGCTTCAGGTTAAGAACAGTTTCAGGTTAAGAACGGACCTCCAGAATGAATTAAGTACTTAACCCGAGGTACCACTGTATAATGTATTATTCTTTGGCAGTAATGCATCGATTGGGTTGGATCCAGACTAGTCCTAGGGAGAACTCTTCTCTGTTCGAGGGAGCAGATCTTTGTTGCTGACTCTGCATTGCAAAACTCAGGATCCCCTGAAAACCTGCTCCAAAGGATTGGGGGACCTTCAGGAACAGTGGAAAGTTGGCCCTACTTTTCCTTCAGTGGACCCTCCCTTTCATGAATGGAAGAAGCCTCCATTTGCAAGAGGGCAAGTCTGAATCCATCCCCAAAGTCTTTAGGCTGAGATTCTATTGTTTGTTTATTTGCTTATTTATTTATTTATTTATTTATTTATTTATTTATTTAATTAGTTGCTTTCTTTGCCACTGCAGCTCAGAGTGGCTTGCAATATTTTAAAGCGACTTAACAATATTTTTCTAGGGGGGCCATGATGTCAATGCATACTTACCAAGATCTCGGAAAGTCCACTCATAATGACCCAGTGGCTCTAACAGATCTGCAGGAGGTGCTAAAGGACTTTCAGGCTCTGATTCCAGTTCCAGGGTAGCTGTTTTAGACATTAATATGAGTGGAATATTTAGTCAGATTATCGTGTATTTTGGGTTTCTTTTTTGTATAATCATATGTTCTGAATTCTATGGTCTCAGACTTTATTTTTTAGCAACAGTCATTGCCTTTTTAATACAAGAGTTTAGAATTGCCTGAAAGTAATCTTAGGGCACCAGATGTTTCTTTGATTCATGTGCTCTTCTAAAAATATGCCCTTTGCTGAGCTGTAACAATAGGTGCTCATGATTCCTAATGCAGAAACAATGCACTCAGTAACCATCACACTAGAGTGCTTTGTGCCATTTTGAAGGTCCATACAAGAATATATATATACATGCAGAAGCTCCAGGAAATGCCACTTGCTAACAATGTACAATTCTAACACTGGGGAAAGTGACTTGATGACATCATTCATCAATTTGATAAAGTGGACCTTTCTGCTGAAAGCATTCACAATTATTCACTAGGACAAAAATAATCTCTCTATTCTTCTACGTACAAAAAAAAAAAAAAAGATAATACACCAGTCCATTTCTCTTGCTTTAATACAATACTGTGGTCTAGAGGTAGAGGGCAAAAAAAGAATTGATCCGGACAGAAGCAATTTCTAGCTTCCTTTATTACAGATGATCTCACTAGACCAGTGGTACCTTTTGACACCAACACCCATCATCCCTTGCCCATGTTGACTGCAGCTGATGGAGTCCATCAACATCTGGAGGGAACTGCAATAGCTACACTTGCACTAGGCTGGAGAACACAAGTAGGTTATGCTGCAGGAGTTTTTGATAGCTTAAAAAAAAGAACCCAAAACCTTTAATCAAATCAATTTTTCCCTTGCTTAAAAAAAATAAATGTGGACTCAGAACTGCTTCCAGGTTTTCTGAGTCCAGCAGGGCAAGAGGGAGCTAGTAGCCTATCTCGTTTCCAGAATCTGTTTAGAACAGGCCTGCGCTACTTCAGCAGTATTGGTACTGAATGTCCCTAGTTATGAACTGTGGCCTGTCAAATGCTCATCAAGGGACCATTGTACTATCCCACACATACCCAAGATTTATGAGCTCTTTGGTGGAAATGGTCAAGCTGGAGTCTATACAGAAATTTAAGTGAGAAGCCACCTCTCCCCTCCATAGCCATTTGACTGCCATAGTTCTCTGATGAGGTTGTCCTGGTGGTGCTTCATAGTCTTGCCATCCATCTTTAGTGTGGTGGCACAAGTTTTCTCAAAAGCCTTCAGCGGCTCAGGACCACAATACCTCCAAGACCGGCTCTCCCCATATGAACCACCCCAGACTCTGCAATCATCATCTGAGGCTCTTCTTCATGTGCCCCTTCCATGGGAAGTCCAGAGGGTGGTAACGCAATCATACTTCTTACCTCCAAAGGAACGTGGCTTTGCAAAACCAACAGGTCAGATTCTGTGCACCTGAGAATGATGTTTGGCTTATGGATATCCTGGCCGATTTGACATGTTGCTTGTGAGTAGATTGGTGGCGAGCCAGAATTTGGACCGGCTCGTGTGGCAGGTAAGGCATTGGGTAAAAGCCTTAGTTCTGGTCGGAGAGAAGGTTGTAAGCTTCTGCCTGCCCCTCCAAGGGAATGGGGTATCCTCTTAAAGGGACCTTGGAGGAGGTGCTTCTGTCCAGACACCTGGGCAAGGGCAAGGGCCATAGCACTTCTTGAGCCAGTGATCCTGGCATAGTGGCACCTATTTGATGTATGTCATAGGACCTCCTTGGCAATGTTTCGACCCCTTGGTCTACCATTCAGCAAACCATATCAGTTACAACCCAATGCCTATGCCAAGCCCTTGACATCTGTAATAAATAAAGTTGCGGCCTAATTTGAACTATACGGTGTTGTCAATCATGAGTGATCTTTCGGTCATTGGTACTCAGGCTCACAACACCGGTGCATGCAAGGGCCTTTCTGCAGTGGCTTCCCATTTGTGGAATGCTCTCCCCATGGAAGGGACGCGGGTGGCGCTGTGGGTTAAACCACAGAGCCTAGGACTTGCCGATCAGAAGGTCGGCAGTTCAAATCCCCGTGACGGGGTGAGCTCCCGTTGCTCGGTCCCTGCTCCTGCCAACCTAGCAGCTCGAAAGCACGTAAAAGTGCAAGTAGATAAATAGGTACCGCTCCAGCGGGAAGGTAAACGGCGTTTCCGTGCGCTGCTCTGGTTCGTCAGAAGCGGCTTAGTCATGCTGGCCACATGACCCGGAAGCTGTACGCTGGCTCCCTCGGCCAATAAAGCAAGATGAGCGCTGCAACCCCAGAGTGGTCACGACTGGACCTAATGGTCAGGGGTCCCCTTTACCCTTTACCTCCCCAGGGAGGCTTGCCTGGTGCCATCATTATATGTCTTCAGGCACCAGGTAAATACTTTCCTTTATAACCAAGCCTTTTTAACTATCAGTGGCGGGATGTATTTCCTCCCCTATTAGTTTTAATGTATCTGGGGGTGGGGGGTGTCTGTTTGGTTGGGTTGGGCAGGATAAAGCAACCAACAAATTCAATTAACAACAACAACAACAACAACAGCAACAGCAACAACACTTTCCCCCTGGAAATTAGGCATGTGCTGACAGTTTCCTATTTACCGTGCATGCTAAATGTCAACCCACCGCCACTCCTCCCAGTGTTTCCTTGATTAATTTTACTGATCTACCCTACTGACAACCACTGCGGATGTAAGCTGGTGGTGCTGTGTTTTAGATTGATTTTATTATATTATGTTGTGTATCTGTATTTTGTACACCGCTTCGATATTTCTAACATTTAGCAGTGTGTGTGTGTGTGTGTGTGTGTGTGTGTGTGTGTGTGTTAGTTAACTAAATAACCCATTATTCAGCCCTGAAGGGTCTGTAGAGTGATCAAAATAGGAGAAGAAAACAACATTAAAACTGCATAGAGAACTTGTAGAACATGAGACACTTAATTTCAGGGTCATTGGTTGGAGCCCTAGATTGGCTGAAAGATTCCTGCATTGCAGGGGGTTGGACTAGACGACACGCATGGACCCTTACAACTCTACAATTCTATGATTTTATGATAACAGTCCATGAATGCTAAAACCACACTATCCAGGCCTGATTTACTATCAGTGAGCCAGCTTTGCAGCCCTAACCTTCATTATCGCCAGGTTTAGTTGGTGCCATTTCCGACATTTAAGCAAAAGAAGATGAACTCAAGTTGTTCTTTTTCTTTAAGCCTCCCCTCCCCTCCTTCTATGGTCTTTAACTACTGGTTTGAAGCTGGTTGTATAACAATGCTCACAAATCTGTCCAGCTTGCCTTGAAAGTGAACTACAGTGGTACCTCGGGTTACATATGCTTCAGGTTACATACGCTTCAGGTTACAGACTCCGCTAACCCAGAAATAGTGCTTCAGGTTAAGAACTTTGCTTCAGGATAAGAATAGAAATCGTGCTCCGGCGGCGCGGCAGCAGCAGGAATCCCCATTAGCTAAAGTGGTGCTTCAGGTTAAGAACAGTTTCAGGTTAAGAACAGACCTACGGAACGAATTACCGTATTTTTTCTCTACAAGACTCACTTTTTCCCTCCTAAAAAGTAAGGGGAAATGTGTGTGCGTCTTATGGAGCGACTGCAGGCTGCGCAGCTATCTCAGAAGCCAGAACAGCAAGAGGGATTGCTGCTTTCGCTGAGCAGTGATCCCTCTTGTTGTTCTGGCTTCTGAGATTCAGAATATTTTTTTTTCTTGTTTTCATCCTCCAAAAACTAGATGCGTCTTATGGTCTGGTGCGTCTTATAGAGCGAAAAATACGGTAAGTACTTAACCTGAGGTACCACTGTATAGTTTGTAAATGCCATAGTAAAGGTCAACTTAGAAGGAAGAATATGCTCATGTGTGCCAGATATCGGCCCTGAAAATAATGATATAGTAAATAACCAGAAATAACAAAGTTATAAATAGTTCTTGTTTGTAGTCTGCAACTTGCAGACAGACCTGTTGCTATAGCAATCCAGTTGGAAGTCACAATAGTGTGTAAATACAGCCTCCTTGTTCTAGGTTAGTGGAACAAAGAAGTTGGGTGTGCTTGGACAATGGAAAAGGGTGTATTCACATCTATTCATAATATGCATTTGACTGCAGTTGTGTGATACCTCTGTCAAAACCCATAGAAATAAAGGGTTCATTTCCATTAACTCTGGGTGAAACACATGAAGATATTGAGAGTTGTTGTGCCGTTATGCATGTCAATGAAAACTGCCCCCTTCATTATCGCAAAACATAAAGAAATGATGTTATGTGCGACAGAGGTACATGTGAACCCAGCTTCAGGCCCATAACATTCAAGGAGTCTGTGTGGTATAGTGGTTATAGGGTTGGACCTGGGTTCAGATCCCCACTTGGCCAAGGAGTTCACCTGGGTGACCTTGGGCCAGTTACTGCCTCTCAGGCTAACCTACCTAACAGAGTCATCATGGGGATTAAATCAAAGATGTAATAATAATAATAATAATAATAATAATAATAATAATAATAATAATAATTTTATTTATATCCCGCCCTCCCCAGCTCAGGGCAGCTAACAACAATAAAATAATACAACATTCTAAAATCATTTCATTAAAATTAATTCAACTCAAATTGATGGCAACCATTAGGCTAAAGTTCTGTGAAGATTGCCAAAGGAGGGAGTCAGGCTGTGCCCTGACCAAAGGCCTGGTGGAACAGCTCTGTCTTGCAGGCCCTGCGGAAAGATGTCAAGTCCCGCAGGGCCCTAGTCTCTTGTGACAGAGCGTTCCACCAGATTGGAGCCACAGCAGAAAAAGCCCTGGCTCTAGTTGAGGCCAGCCTAACCTCTCTGTGGCCTGGGACCTTCAGGATGTGTGGGTTTTTTGTTTGTTTGTTGCTGTTGTTGTTTGGTTTGTTTTTTTTTTTTTTTTTGGTAGAAGAAGGCATCTCAGAGCAATTCAGAAAATGCCCCCAATATCATCTATTCTGTAGATGCTTTGTCAAATTTTCAGGGTTCGTCCCATACATCTTACTGCATTTAAGGAATGGGATGAACTTTAGTTATAAATAAAATAATAATCATATCCTCCTGTAAACAACAAGTATTTAAAGCACATTGCCCATATAATGCAGCAATATGCATTAGCCACATCTTCACAGTATTTTCCCCACCCTTCTCAAATCCCTGAGCTGCCATTAATTATACTCTTCTAGTTTTTAAAAAGCAGCTTGTTTCTGGAAGAAGAAACAGCCCAGGGAATATAACCGTGCATGTGTAGCCATTGCAATCTTGCGCACTACCACACAAGATTAAGGCCATTTATTTTCTAGGTGCTGCATGTAAAAAGGCAAATCACATAAATTGTCCCGATCTATAATATTCAGGTCATGCCAGCCATTCCTTTTCTGCAAGAAAAATACCTCCCCATTTCCCACTTAGGACTACTGATTTGATCTGTAATAACTGTAATCTTGCAATAGCTTTTCTGTGTCCGTGATGGATCATCTTTGACAAATACAGCTCAGCCCCAAATTGCACATCCACTTTCATATTCTCTAACATTTCTGAGATGAAAACAGGGACACTCTTGTGTGCTTAATTTACTCTGCAACAGTCTGTCCGGCACCGGTTTTCAAAATAGGTTATTTTCCTAACAGACCACAATAGAGGTCTATTCTCTTGTTACTGGTATATTTAAGAGTGTTTAATATAA
Organism: Podarcis erhardii; assembly: GCF_964252035.2. Taxonomy (NCBI): domain Eukaryota; kingdom Metazoa; phylum Chordata; class Lepidosauria; order Squamata; family Lacertidae; genus Podarcis; species Podarcis erhardii. The sequence goes on along the minus strand of NC_138498.1, from coordinate 91,257,943 downwards.
TGCTCAATACCACCATTGATCTGTTTGTGCTCATTAGAGAATAGCAGCAATTGGCTATTTCTTTACTACATTCATCCACGCCTTCCCTCGAAGCATTTCAAGATGGCGTACGATGGCGCTCCCTAATTGTATTTTTGCAATTACCCTGTGTGGTAGGTTAGGCATAGGCTTGTAGCCAGTGCTAGTTGAGTAGGTCCACTGATATTAATGGGCCCAAATTATTTCAGTGGACCTACTCTGTGTAGGACTAATGTTGGGTGCAACCCACAGTGACTGACCCAAAGTCATCCAGGGAATTTCATGGCTGAGTGGGGATTTGACCTTTGGTCTCTCCAGTCATAGTCCAGGACTAGACGAACCACTATTTTTTAGTGGGTTTTTAGAGCCCTCCTCACCTGAATAGTTTCAGAGGGAGAAGAAGGAAGGAAGGAAATTGGCACTTTCTGTCTATATACAGTGGTACCTCAGGTTAAGTACTTAATTCGTTCCGGAGGTCCATTCTTAACCTGAAACTGTTCTTAACCTGAAGCACCACTTTAGCTAATGGGGCCTCCCGCTGCTGTCGTGCCGCCGGAGCCCAATTTCTGTTCTCATCCTGAAGCAAAATTATTAACCTGAAGCACTATTTCTGGGTTAGTGGAGTCTGTAACCTGAAGCGTATGTAACCTGAAACGTATGTAACCCGAGGTACCACTGTATAATGCTTGGACACTGGTATCAAGACGAATCTGCCAGTTCCCACTCAGAGATTTAAATTCTGGAATCCCATGGGAGGGATTAAAACCTGTGGGTTGGCCACTTTAATAATTTACACTAACAAAATGGGGACCTGTACTATATCCCAGGAGACAAAACACAGGCAGTCTTTTTACCAGGGTAAACATGGTCTTTTATGTATTCATAGATGTGTAAAGGGACAAGATGAAACAAGATTCCCCTTAGAAGAGAGATCAGTTTTAAATTGAATGGAATAAGGCATTTATACTTCTTTAAGTACACTAGGAAATTGCTTTCTTTTGTTTCTTTCTCAGAAAAAGCCTCTGAAGCAGAGGAAAATGGAGCCTTTAAATCAAGTTCTCAACTAGATCTTAACTATATGTATGAAGCTGCTGAATGACACCCCCTTGGACAGAAATACCAACTCTTTCTTAAACAACCATTTAATGTCAGCATCAAAATAACCAGTGCATTCATTTACTAGCAATGGGATTTGGTTATTAAGCCTCCTTGTAAAGGGCTATTTGACGACCTTCTGCAAAACAAGAGCAGGAGGTAGCTTTAGATGATGCTTCTGTTAATTACACATCATTCCCTTATGGGTTAGAGAAATGACCATTACGCCCAAATCGCCTTCTATGGACTCTTGCTGTCAGAAAGTGCAAAGCAACCGCAAGGCAGAATTCAAAGGATAGTGAAAAGTCAATGAATGGCTCCAACTCAAATAGAAATCCAGGGAAACCATGCACCAGGCTTTCAACCAGATATCAATATTATTCTACCTGCTCTCCCATTTCTGAAAGAAATTGCAATTAGCCAACTTTTCATCAGGTTGTACTAGAAAACTTGCATTTATTTACCACAAGCCACACACCGTACTTCAAAGCCGAGTCTAAGGCTATGAACACACCATACATCAAAAACAATTTTCCCCATTCTCTAGAGAACCCTGGGACCTGTAGTTTACCCTTAACCGAGCTACAGTTCCCAGCATGCTTAGCAAACTACAATTCCCAAGATTCTTGTGGGGGGAGCTTTAAATGTACAGTGTGTACAGCCGCTGATTTTGAAGAACGTCTTCCCAGAACCAAGCATGCTTTCAGACAAATTGCCTGCTTTTGCAAGGCATACTGAACAGCGTGACTTTGTTTACTTACTGTCTTCGTCTCCGTTCTGTCCCTGATCCATTCTCATGGTGCAGGATGAAGTCTCTGAGTCCCACTCCAACAATTTCCACATATGTTGTTTACTGAGGATTCTGTGTTAGGAGCAGATAAAAATCCCATGCACGCCCCTGGAACCACTCCCACTTTATAAAACAATCTGAAGAAAAGTATGTAAAGTGATTCATCAATCTCTGTTGAAATGAAGTCCAGGCTACAAGTTAAGAGCTCCCATTGATACCTGCCCCCGATTCTAAAAATACATTCTTTCACTGTCTGTTGGATGTGATTGTGGGTAAAAAAATTCATCTTTGTACTTTACTCTTTTTCATTCTGCCTAAAACACAGGATGCATACACACTGTACATTAAAAGACACACACACACACACACACACGAATCCTGGGAACTGTACTTTACCCCCAAAGGGCTACAATTCCCAGCACCCTTAACAAACTATACTTTCCATGATCCTTTGAGAGGGGGAAACAGTGCTTTGAATGTGCATGAAATGCATGGTGTGCATGTAGTCACAGTTTAGTTCAATGTCTAATTCATTGGTGCCAAAGGGAGCCTGACACTCTCCTAGTGCTTCTTTAAAGGAATTTTCATAGGTGAGGAATAAACTCAAAAAGGCACCTTTAACCACCCAGAAAGGCACTTTCAAGCTGTCATTAAAAAAATACAAATAAAGCAATACTATAATTATAATAAATGTGCTTTAACATTAAATGCGATTTAGGCTGCCTCCAGACAGGGATTCAGCATTGAAATCTACTTGCTCAACTATCTCAAACAGGTTGTTGGAAACAGGTTTGTTCTTCAAGTTAGAAAAGGTAAATCCTGAGTAAATGGGGGAAATGGGGGCTGGTATTTTGATGCCAACAATGTCATGTAGATGCTGCTTTAAAAAATGCACAAAGAGCACCCCGTTCTCAGTGGCGGCTGGTCCCCATTGGGAGCCCAACAGTAGGGGGCGCTAGAGGCAACGGCAGGCAGAGTTAATGGATTTTAGCTGTCTCCTCCCTTCTAAGTTCAACTAGTGCAACGCTGAGGCTAACAGGGTTGCCATACGTCCAGAATTTTCCAGGAAAATCCAGATATGTGTTAGCCCATGTAAGCAGTAACGTTTTTGCATAAAAATAGCTCAAAAACTGCAATTCTTTTGCGATTTTGCTATTTAAAGCTCAACAACCTTGCCCAAAAGGCTCAGCAGCCTTTCTGTCCAGATTTTCACTGTTTGAACAATGGCAACCCTAGAGATTAAGGAGGAGGAACATGTACGATAGCAGGTAGGTGACTCCCTAATGGACCAGCTCATCCCATGATAAACACCCATCTGGAACTACCCTTAAGGAATTTAGGTCTGACATTTTGGAACAAACTTCTCTAGTCAGCCCTTACACCACCACACAGCTTCATTTTCTACTTAGGTGTTCCCTCTGTAACCTCCCCACTGTATATGGGCAGCATACCCATGCTTTCCCCATTCTTAAGAACCTCAGACAATCTCAATAATCTCCCATCCACTTTGCTCCTTGACAACTTCCGACTCCTGTTTTGTTGGTTGCTTCCTCTGTACAACACTGCTACCCAGTTTGGGGCATCCCCCCCCCCCCCAGATGCTGTTGTTCTGTGTTTTTTTTAAAGTTGATATTAACTTTTTTTGAAGCAGATGACAATCTTTTAGGCATCAGCAATGGTAACCTCAACTTCTACTCCAGGCTCAATACTGATAGAAATTATCTGCTTGACAATCTCCGAAGGACTGTGCAAGTCAATGAGACTCTTGTGAATGCACATCTGGAAATGATCCCAGGTCTTGGAACCTTCACCACATGGTGTTTTCCTTGTGGTGATTCACTTTTAGGTTCTTTTCCTTAGCACCTCTGATCAGATCTGCACAGACTTTTTCAAGCGACTTCACATTGCGACTTGTCAAGATGATTCTGATTCGATGAATTGCTACGTCCTGTTCTACAGGTGCTTTCCCAGTATCTTTAAATTCCATGGCCGCCGCAGAGCCTTCCTGACCGACTTATTCCTGGCCGAAGCGCATGAGGCCCGGGGAACAGCGGTGAGTCAGGAAACGGATGTCTCGCCGAGACACAGACGCAGGTGCTGTTGTTCTTATTCTTGTTGGAATAGAGTGATTGCCCTCATTTTTTAAATCGGGTCTTGTCTACTTTGTTTGGGGCACTGGTTAGCCAAAGTGGGTAATGCCCTGGGGGTAGTGGGATTACCTAGGGAGTACTAGGAGGCAAGGGAGGAGCAGGGGGCACATTCTCCTCATCCATCTCAGCCTGCCAGTCCACTCTTGAGCTCAGTGACACCTCAGGACACTTAGTGTCAGTGTTGCCATTGTAGAACTCAGCATGGAGGAGGATGGAGGCAAAACTAGAATTAGTTGGCTCTAGCGCCATCTACCGTTGGCCTCCTGTCCCTTAATGAACCAGTTCCAATGAGCACCAGCCACCACTGCTCCCACCTACCCCAGCGATCGACTACTGTCTGACATGGTCGCCTCATAGAGCCTGTCTTCTGGTGTTCAGAAAAGGGCTACCAAAATAGTCAAGGGGGTGGCTCAAACTCTCTGTGAGGAAAGGTTGCAGCATTTGTGACTTTTTAGTTTAGAGAAAAGGGAAATAAGAGGTGGCATGATAGACATTTATAGAATTATGCATGGCATGGAGAAAGTAGATAGATAAAAGTTTTTCTTACCTCTCTCCTAACACTAGAACTCGAGGACTTTCAATGAAGCTGGCTGGCTTTAAAAGAGGATGAGGCAAACTAATAGAAGATAAGGCTATCCGTGCCTACTTATCCTGAGGGCTATGTTCAACTTCCATTATCAGAGGCAGTAGCCTTCTGAGGGCTGTGCTCAGGGTCTGCTTTCACATTCCCCACAGGCATCAGGTTGGCCATTGTGAGAACAGGAAGCTGGACTAGATGGGCCTTTGGTCTAACCCAGCAGGGATCTTTTTATGTTCTTATTTTCCTAACATAAACAGTTCTCAGATGTGTCTTTCTGCTCTTTATAGTGTACTCAAGTCTCTTGATCAATTTGCGTTCTTTTCCAGCCCTGTGCCTCTGGGAGATAAGGTGACAAGAACTAGGCCCAGCAGTTGTTGATGTCAGCCAGTGTTTCTGGAAAGCACCCTGGAAGCTCTGCTGAAGTAAATCTTTTGACCAAGCAAACGAGGTAGTGGAGCATGCTCTTCCCCATTTTGGCACTAGCAGGCTAATTACGAAGTTTGTGGTCAGAGCATAGTGAACATAGACAAAGAATACTGGAAGTCTTCTTGCTTCTTAAATGTGTGTGCTCACTAGAAGGACAGATCGTGAAGCTGAGGCTCCAATACTTTTGCCACGTCATGAGAAGAGAAGACTCCCTGGAAAAGACCCTGATGTTGGGAAAGATGGAGGGCACAAGGAGAATGGGACGACAGAGGACGAGGCGGTTGGACAGTGTTCTCGAAGCTACCAGCATGAGTTTGACCAAACTGCGGGAGGAAGTGGAAGACAGGAGTGCCTGGAGTGCTCTGGTCCATGGGGTCATGAAGAGTCGGACATGACTAAACGACTAAACAACAACAACAACAACAACAAACTGAAGCAGGTGAGATGGTGCTCAGATTCCACAGTAGATAGGTCAAACACAGAGCATTCTTGGAGGAGACTACCCAAGGCAATGTGTGGGAGAATCAATCCAGAAGGCCAAGTTGAAGGAAGAGGCAAGGGAAAGGAGACCGGCAGCACTTGGGTTCCAAGGAATATCAACATGAAACCTGAAAGCACCAAGGAGCAGAGTGGGAATATTGTAGGAGAGGACACCTGCCCACCTACAAAACTTTGGCCCACCAAGGGTTAAGAGATAAGGATCTGGCCTTGTGGCCAGAAAATATTCCCCATCCCTGGTTTACAGTTCAGTTTCTCCACCCATTCCCATGTAGGCATAATGTGGACAAAGTAAGTGATCTGTAAATCTGCATGAATCAGTCCAAGAAAAAGTGTTGCCTGCCTGGTATGTTTCAGTTATACTTGTGGGCGCTCAAGCAACATTTGGTTTCAGTTTGGGATCTTCTTCTCTTCATTAAGGCAGGCTTATTCTGATAAAATATGAGAAACCAAAAAATCTGTGCAAGAGTCAATAAATTAAACACGACCACCACCCAAGAATATATAAAAAAGAGGGGAAATTATAAATCTAAATCGGCTTGCTAATGGCAGTAAATTTAAACTGGCAAAAAGAAATGCAATTTCTCATGCTGAAATTGCACCAGAAAAATCGCAACAGCCTCCAGCACACGCAGAGCATTTCAGTAAATAACAGCATCTGGTGCTCGTTGCAGTAGCACTTTGCAGCAGCGTAGCCTAAACTATTCATCACTATTAATATGCATGACTAATATAGTGCTCACAGGGGAGTGATTTGACACTACAATTCATCTTGGTGTTTATCAGATACGAGTCATGAAAATCTCCCCCCCCCCCATAAATTTTCCCCTACAGAACTGTGATTAACATCTGTTGTATAAAATTGTATAAAATTATCACACTTTGGAGCTATGCATTAAAAAGATTTGGCACTCTGGTTATATATCCTCCACTTGCTTGCCGTTGCAACGAAAGTCACCACCTGGGTGTGCTGCTTTGAGCAGGTTGTGCAGAAATGTTGTAAGGGCTCAGGTGCGGGCAATTTGAGCCTGTCTGTTGGACAGAGTGAGTCTGCGCGGCATCATGGAACCTGACAAAAAGAAAGCAGTTTTGCACGCAGCACATAGTTCATCCATGGAATTTGCTTCTGCAAGAGGTAATGATGGCCACCATGTTGGGTGACCTTAAAAGAGGTTTAGACAAATTCATGGAGGATAAGGCCTCGAAGGGCTACTAACCATGATGGCTAGGTTCTGCTTCCACTTTTGAAGGCAGCATGCTTCTGAGTTACAGTTGAACTTCGGTTTTCAAGCATCTCTGAAACCGAACGTTTCGGTTTTGGAACGCCCAAAACCCACAATTAATTGCTTCCGTTTCTGAACGTGCCTCGGAAGTTGAACAGCTTCCGAGGCGTGTTTATCAATTCTCTCCATTGACATTTCCAACCACCCATAGCACCTCGGTTGTCAAACGTTTTGGAAGTTGAACGGTCTTCCAGAACGGATTATGTTCGACAACTGAGGTTCCACTGTACCAGTTGTTGCAGACTCCAGGAGTGGAGTCTGTTGTGCTCGTTTGCAGGTTTTCCACAAACATCTGGTTGGCCACTGTGAGAACAGGGTGCCAGATTAGATGGGCCCTTGGTCTCATCCTGCAGGTTCTCCCTAGATTCTTATTCCAAATTGTTATCTTCTTCATACAGCTTTCTAGTAGTAATGCCTATCATCTCAGCTGCACCGTCCTTTCAAATCCTGACTACCCAGTTATGCTCACATCCTTAAATGCATGCTAATAATGCCATATACACAGAACAAAACAGCCTGTAATACTCTGATAACATTGTTATCAATTTATCAGATCCCGAGGGGGAAGAACATATTACAATATTTAATACTTGCAAAGGGAAACACTACAGTTGCACAATAAAATAATACAGCAAAAAATAAAAATAGCTAGGGAAAGAGCCCTGCGTCTTGGAAACATTGGATTGAGAGCTTTATCAAGACAGTGTTGCAATATTTCCTCCTGGAGTGAACTGAGATAACAGTGGCAAATACCAGGCTTGGTACCAGTAAATGGTCTGGTATACACGATTGTTGTTCGTTCACGTTGCTTTGATATATGGACTACATGTCTAAAGTTTTCGAGTCATGAGGTTCAGGTAAAATGATGCCCCAACTGTTTTTATTATGTCTTTTGTGTTCTCATTTTGTATTTTTATGTTGTGAGCCACCCTGTGATCTTTGGCAGTAAGCAAATTTAAGAAGGAATAATAATAATAATAATAATAATAATAATAATAATAATAATAATATCATCATTCCAGTTGGTAGATGAAGTTGTTTATGTCCATTACTTCCATTCAGAACTGTGTCCTGCCTGTTACACAATCCAATTCCAACTACAATGTCTTTAGAGAATATCATTGTTTGTGATCTACTGACCTTTAACATTGGCAGTCATCCATTATACCTGTCTACTACTTTAACTACTTATCTTATGTGGGAGAAGTTCTAGCGACCCAAAATCTTGTTAAGAGACTTCTTATTGTTCTAAACTCTCATATAAAAAAGGCTTGGTCTGCTCAGTGACGTCAGTACAATGCCCCAAGGAGCTGTTCGTTTTCTGTAATTTTGCTCAAGAAAAATTCCTCGTGGAACTTGGCATCAGGCATAGGATCTTGGTTTCAACTTCAGCATGTTTACCTCTTATGACTATGGGTGTGTGCGCGCGCTTGCGTGTATACCAGTATACCAGCCTGAGCTTATTTACTCATAGTAGGGTCATAGTACAGCCAATTATTTGCATTACCACAGCTACAATATCATTCTGTCCCTCCTAATGCAACTTCCCACTTCTGCATCCATTTCTCCTTGTCAACCTCTGCTGGAGAAGCAGCTGTGGAGTCCTATGTGGTTTACACAGGTTATTTGTGATCCAGCTCCATTCCTGTCCCTGAAGTCTGGTACAGTGGTACCTCAGGTTACATACACTTCAGGTTACAGACTCCGCTAACCAAGAAATAGTGCTTCAGGTTAAGAACTTTGCTTCAGGATGAGAACAGAAATCGTGCTCCGGCGGCACGGTGGCAGCAGGAGGCCCCATTAGCTAAAGTGGTGCTTCAGGTTAAGAACAGTTTCAGGTTAAGAATGGACCTCCGGAACGAATTAAGTACTTAACCTGAGGTACCACTGTACACTTATTTACAGTGTAGTACCACTGTGACAGGACACAACGATGCTGCAGAACTGACTAGTGACCTTTATTTGTTTAAGACAGGCTTAAGTGGTCCTAGGGCAAGGACAGGACTCTGAAGCATTTCACTGGCGCTGGAATTTATTATCAAATCCCAGTGAGCTACATTTAAATAAACACATTTTTATTTTGGTCTGGCTTCTTTGCTATTAACATCATCCCAAAGAAATTAAGCAGGCAGAACTTTGATTTATGTTATTTATTACAAATATATATATATATATATACACGGCCTCTGACAGAAACTATTCAAAGGCAACTCAAAAGTTAAAATGAAAATTGCAAATAAGACAAAACAGTGAAATTATTAAAATAGCAGCAGTTAAAACATGGTAAGAGAGGTGGTAGAGTGCACACTTTGCATGCAAAAAGTCCTGGGTTCAGTTCCTGGCGTCTCCAGGCAGGGCTACGAAAAACTCCTGTCTGACATCCTGACTGGCAGGGAAGAGACAATATGGAGCTAAAAGCATCAATGGTTGGCCTGAATGGGCTTTCTATGCCATGTTATTTAACTCACAGACAATCTGGATGGCCCTAGGGAGGCTCTTCCACGGTCTGGGGGCCACAGCACAGAAGGTGCTTTCTCTATTCAACTTCCCCGCCCAGGTGGCAAGAGGACATGGAGGAAGGCCTCTGACAAGGGAATGACTTTTCTGGCTGGTTCACAGAGCAGCAGGAAGATAAGGAGGAGATCGATACTCTGGGATATTCTGGTCCCAGGTGGACAAAGGCTTTCCTGCATCACTTAGTTTCACATCATGCTGGGAGTAGCTTCACTTGACTAACGTCTGTATGTCATATGTTCCTTAAATGTATAAGAGCAGGAAAATTGGCAGACATAGCTATAATAGTGTTGTTGTTTTTCTTAGTAATTAACCCATTGTGAATTAATGAGCATCATGGTTCAGTGGAAATTTCAATGTGGGTTTCCTTGGACTAAGTCCAGCATTCTGACTGCTATACCACATGGTTTTGTGCAAGTATTAGGACAGGGGAGGAACCCACCATTAGGAGACTTGCTCATTATTCCCCTATAGCATAGCATTCCAGCAAATCTGATCAGTTTTGTTCTTAGTCATTTTCTACGCAATGATGTAATTTAATTTAAAAACAGAAACAAAATCCAAAGGGTTGCTTAAATGTATTACACCACCTGAGACATGTTCTTAAATAAAAAAAAGTTTCATCCTGCAGACTCACACTAATTCTTCTCTGGGGTGATCCTGATATTTCTTCAGGTAGAATTACATAATGTAACCCGAGGTACCACTGTAGATGCTATTTGCCTTAATACTGGTACAGTGGTGCCCCGCAAGATGAACGCCTCGCAAGACGGAAAACCCGCTAGATGAAAGGGTTTTCCGTTTTGGAGGCGCTTCGCAAAACGAATTTCCCTATGGGCTTGCTTGTCTTGCGAGTTCCTGCGGGGTTTTTTCCCTCCCCCCCCCCTTTTCCTAAGCCCTAAGCCGCTTATCAGCTGATCCGCTGATAAGCCGCTTATCAGCTGATCCGCTAAAAGCCGCTAAACCGCTAATAGCGCTAATCCGCTAAGCTGTCAATGGGCTTGCTTCACAAGACGAAAAAACCGCTATACGAAGAGCCTTACGGAACGGATTAATTTCGTCTTGCGAGGCACCACCGTACTTAAACACAGAGGTTGTTGAGCACCAGGTACTGGGGCATTTGATCACAGCTAAGACTCAGTTTTCAAAATATTTTCTCATTGAATTCTATGTTTACAATAACATCAGAGCATGCTATATGGCGGCTACAGCTATGATCCTTCAGATCAGGCATGGAGAATCTGTGATCCTTGAGGAGCTCCTGGACCACTTCCAAGCAAGCATGGCCAATGGTAACGGATGGTGGGAGTTGTAATCCAGCAATGCCTGGTGGGCCACAGCTTCTCTGACCTTGCTATAGACTTTGCTAAATGTGGCACTTGTACAATCAGATAGTGAAATGGCAGCGAAAGGGGATCTGTTCTAGTATAGGAGACAAATGAAAAATCTGTCCATCAATTCCTCACTTACCTGACCTTCTTAGTTAAGAGAAGGAATGCAAATCACTGCAGAGATTCGTGCAATATGATGCCCAGTGCTGGAATATATTTCATTCTGAACTGCTTATACTTCCACAAGAAGTTTACAGGATGCTTAGCTTGAGACATCCTAATGCACAACCACAAGAAAGCAAATGCATTGAATCCTCTTTCGTACATTAGAACAAATAGTTTCCTTCATCTCCCTAATTGAAAAGCACAGCCAATGCAGTCATGTATTAGAGACAAATGTCCGGTGTATAGCACCCACAATCAACTTTGACCGTGCTGAACTATGGCTGAATCCCTAAATATCATACAGAAAATGTCCTTCAGCAAATAAAATAAAATAAAAATCTGCAAGTTGCCATGAAGAACAAATAACAGGGAGCAGCTGTGTTGCTGAATGCCGCCAAAACTGTCCTCGTGTCACATGATGGAGCAGCAGCACTTTGCTGGATAGTCTTTGGTATATACTTTATTCTCATTGCCAAAGATGTAGAAGGAATAGACTCTCTCTTTCCATTCATAGTCAACCTTTGTGAGTGGCACCAACTCAACTGTTTGTTTCTGGGGAAAAAGAGATATATAATTTACTGAAAAACCTGCTCCAAAGAGCAAACAGGGCCGGCCCTACCATTAAACTCCCTCAGGTGGCAGATGCTGAGCAGCAGTGGTAGCAGTCCCTTGGCTGCTCCTTCTAAGCACCCCTGAACACCAGACATTCTCCTGTGTTGGAAGCCACAGTTTGTATGCCACATGGCCTGTTCTCAGCGACCTAAATTAGCTGTGGAGGATGCCATCCCATTTCTGGTTTTGTAGTAAGATTCAGCTGTCAGTACAATTGGCTTCTACATACACATCGAATAGGGAAGATGTTCCATCTTGCCTTTTGCTTCAGGCAGCAAAATGTCTTTGCCAGACCTGAACTCAACTCTGTTTCTTTAGAAGAACTTTTATGCCCTGCCTTTCTGTCTTCAAAGAAGAGCTCCCACAAGACACCAATGTGTTGACCCACAAATAGTTCCCCTTTGTTAGCTAAAGGAAGAAAATATTTAATATCTCCTGTGCCAGGTAAGAGATTACTCATCTGGTTCACTTTAGCACCCTGTATCTCAAAATAGCCAAGAGTTGAGCATTCCACACAGGCAGCAAAACTCATGGCGAACTATCTGATATTCAGCTCATGGGTTGGATTCAGTTTGGAGAGTCATCATTTGTGCAACACTGTAATACCCATAGTTCTAGTATGCTGTGGAATAGTTATTGAATGACTCCATTGTTCATCCCCCAGCTTGTGGTGATGAGTTGAAACTCATATGACTTCACATGAAATTACATTCACTGACAAGCCTATTGTGCAACTGTTCATGGCCGTGACAATTTTGACCTTATTGATACATACATCACAAGGAAGGAATTTCAGAAAAGCATTATGTGAAAAACTATTTCCTTTTGTTTTGGAACATCTGCCTATTGGTTCTCACAAGTCCCTTCCTTTCCTCCCCCCCCCCTTTTTTTAAAAAAAGATTTTTTTTATTGATACAACAAGAAAAAAGAAAAAAAACACAAATTCCAAATTACACACAGGAATAACTATAGACACATAATTTTCTTAGCAAACAATAGAACATATTTTGGTCTTAACACTAAAGACCCAACCTCCCGTCTATTCCATATTTCGATTTCATAATACTTATTGCCAATACACACTTTTATCATAATTAAACTTATTCTTAATATATCTAATTTCGTATATCTACCTTACAACTATTACTGAAGTTCCTCGAATGCTGCAACCTTTCCCCCTTTTTGTTTTACAAAGGGAGAGGATAAAAAACCAAAAACCATTCCCTATTTGCAGTCACCATACAGTTCACCAGCATACAACTTCCCTTTTAACTTTCCTAAAAAGTATTGGGCCCTGGTACAGCCAGCAAAAATATTGTTGAGAGTCTGCCTCTCTAAGTTAAAGTTACATCTCTCCCTCAGAAGTTCAGTGAGGGTGACTGACCTGGGAGAGGGCATTCTGTGTGGCATCTCCTAGGTTGTGGAATTCCCTCCTCACAGAGGTGTATCTGGCACCTTCATTGCATAGCTTCTGATGCATGCTGAAGATTCACCTCTTCACCCTGGCCTTTGACACATGACACATGACACATGTGTTTTCAAGACCCACTCTATTCCTGCGACTGTAATTCGTTTTAACTATTTCTTATTCTGATTTTTAAATTGTTATATCCACTCCCTGGGACCTGCTGGTGAAGGCTGGGTAAGACATTTAATAAATAATAATGACATAGTAGAAGAAAAAGAAGAAGAAGAAGTTATGCCAAGTTACGGACAAGAAACAAACCCTAATCCTTTATTACAGGTATCCATTGATTCCATTTTCCACCTACCTGCCTCAGGACTCTGTGCAATCCTTCTGAGGTAAACTGCATATTGTGTTGCGCAATGAATGCTCGGGAATAGTCCTCAACTAATGGCTCTGGGAAATCAACTATGGGAAATACCTAGAGAACAAATAAAATACACTGCTATATTCACATTTGTAAAATATTGTTAAAATCCCAAGAAAAACCCAAAAGTGGTGGCGTTGTTGTTTTGGGACAGAGATGAGGAACCTCAGGTCCAGGGGTCAAAAGTCAGCCCTCAGGGCCTCTCTGTCTGACCCATGGGGCTCTTCCCAGTGCCACACCCCAGTGCTTTGCACCTTCCTTGAATTTTTATGATTGGCCCAAGGATGTCCTTGGGCTCTTTAATGCTCCTTGCTTGTCTGCATGGAATACAGTATAGAAGCAGGGTGGATTTAGGGCTGTGCTAGCAGTACACACACACTGGGTGCTGAGTTGAGGGGGCACCTTCTGAAAACCCAAGTCGCTTGGCTTTGGGATGGTGGTGTTGGGCTCTGATAGAGTCCTGGAATCTTCCTGTCTCCTTCCCAAAGCATAGTTAGTGCTTTCCCAGCTTTGGAAAGGAAGTCGGAGGGCTCTAGGACCCTGCCAACCCCTCATGCTTCCTTCTCAAAGCCCAGTGACTTGCTTCCCTGCCTTTGGGAAGGCAGTGCGAGGATGGAGGGGGACAAATTTTGGTGTTGCACAGGGCACCATCGTACCCAAATCTGCCACTGACAGAAGACAGGGTTTTGCTGCACCAAATACTTCTGTATAAGTGGGAAATTTAACAGGTGCTGCTTCTCCAGCCACTGTGAGCCAAGGAAAACGCACATTGAAAATTCCCTTTCAATATAGCACTCAAATTCACAGTCAGTTGTTCTTTCTGGCAGTATTCTGTGATTGCCATCATCAATCTTTTTAGGCCCACTTTTGTTTGGAATAGGAGTACCACATCATCTGCCTATAGTAGAACTGAGATGGCCATGAACACTTCATTTGTTCTTTTAGAATGGCAATCACACCCACATGAGAGGTGCCAGAATCCACCCGAGAGGTGCTAGAACTGAGTTCTGGCAAGTTCTGGCTGGGGGAAAACCCCCCTGAGTATAGGGCATATAAACACCAAAACCAGCCCAAATACTCTTCTTTTTCATGGGATAACAAAACAAAACAAAAATCGACATAGGAAATTCCCATCAATATTTCCAATTAAAAAAAACAAATCTTTCTCACCTTATAGTTTTGATAAACAGACATTTAACTGCTTACCTGGAGCTTATATTCAAGCTCCTATTTAAAGTGTTTCCATAAACTGAATGACCTAACTTTCAAAAAATGTTTAGTATATGCATTATGTTTAGTATGGTGAAAAGGTAAAGGACGGTTAAGTCCAGTCAACGGTGACTATGGAGTTGCGGCACTCATCTCGCTTTCAGGCTGAGGGAGCCGGCGTTTGTCCACAGACAGTTTTCCGGGTCATGTGGCCAGCATGACTAAACCGCTACTGGCGCACAGAGGACGAGTGCCTGAGCCCACAGAAACACCGTTTACCTTCCCGCCACAGTGGTACCTATTTATCTACTTGCACTGGCATGCTTTCGAACGTCTCAGGGATTCCAACTGCCAAGCTTCCGATCAACAAGAAGCCCAAGAAGCTCTGTAGTTTAGACCACAGCGCCACCCACATCCCTATGTTTAGTATATGCACTATAGCACATCCATTATGTGGCTATAGAACTGCACTGCAACATTTAGAGAAGTGAAGGTTTTGAAGGAGGGCTGTGTTTTGGTTCACGGATTATTTCAGAAAGTGTGAATTAGGTAAGTTTAAATGTGAACTGAATTGAATTTGTCCCACATCCCGAGTATATCCACACCCCACAAAAGAAAAACAGCACCCTTGCCCCCAGGCTATTTGGTTGAATGTGGCTTACCAAGGAACCTTCATCACTAACAATTTCCTTCCCAGTCACTTCTTGCAAATGGTGAACTGGGAAGCCAGAATTCTTGTCTGCTACATGTTCTAAAACATTGTTCTTCCTGTTGAGAAAACAGAAACGAAGAAGACACATTTGCTTTCTTTTTCAGGCACACATTCAAGGACAAAGTAGGCTGGGCAAAGCGTAACAGTGCTGACCTCACAACATCCAGCTCCTAGACAGCACTGAAAAAATAAATTAATACGGCAAACCTGCATGTCTTCCCACTGATTGATTTCAGTGAAACTTAGTTCTAGGTAATTGTGTATAACTGCAATCTGAATGAAGGCTTTGCTTGTATCCTGATACCACAGTTTCCCACATTGCTTTTGGATGACTCGGAAAATGTGTTTTGCTTAGCAAGGAATTTTGGCTCCAGTGATTTATGATGAGGTGAGATGAAAGTGGGGGGGGGGGAGAGAGAGACTGGTCTGTGTGTGACTTGGTTGCTCAGTCATTTGGAGGTTTTTTGTTGGCTCTACTAGCATTGCTATGGGAAAAATTCATGGACCACTAGAATAGCCTCATATTTAACTATTTGTCTGGTCTCTAGACAAGAAATTAGATGCAAGTAAGCAGGGCCAATCAGAAGATGGTAGCATGAGCCATTTCCCCTGCCCTGAGCCTTAAACACAAAGAGAGCCTCAGATTTATACACTAGTTAATCTTTTGGTAGGGCTGCCATATGTCCAGAAATTCCCCGGACATCCGAGGGGGCGGGGGAAGCTCAACAATTCTGGCAACCCTATTTTTTGGCATTTGATGCACAGTTTGTTTTTATGAGCCTCAGAACATAATGTGGCACACTCAGCTCAGAGCTGCAAATATGAATTGTGATTTGGAAAAAGACACAAAATTGTTAACTGATGTAGATTTTGTCATTTTTAGAGTTTAATAAAATCAATTATAAAATTATTATTTCTGTTTTTACATATATATACCTTATTACATATATATATGTAGTATATATAAGAGAGAGAGAGAGGTTCTCACAACACAAGATTAGACCATTGATAAACATGTCCTCTTAGCTCAGCTGATTATTTGGGGGGGGCACAATAAAAACTAGTGGTTTTATTATGGTTTGGGGTCCAGAATTCTCTGGAATTCTGACAGGGCCTGCAGGTGAGTGAGCTGAAGTAGGGATGGATCATCCTGACTCTCCAGCCCACTTGGTTTTAACCCTGGCTTAGGATAAAGTGAAGCATCTTGCTCCATGGCCAACAAGGAAATATTGTGGGTCTGGCAGAAGACGGATGGAGTTCCCTGTTCCTCATCTACCAGTCTACTTTCCTTCCCTGCTGCCTGTAGAGGAAGATCAGCGGGGAAACCAAGTAGGCTGGTGGGCAAGCGATGGAGAGACCCGTCCCTTCTATGCAAGCCCACTTGGCGATTTTAAAAAGCCTAGTAAGAGGCTAATAAAAAAATAACAACAAAACAGCCTAGTAACTTTCTTGGATTTCAAGTCCAGCAGTCTGCATGGTGAAAAAGGGAAAGAAGTGTCAATTGATGTTCTCTGTTGATGTACACTGGGCATTCGTAGCATAACGCTTAATATAGCAAAAGCTGCAGAAAGTAGGGGTGGGCCATGGCTCTGTGGTAGTGCAGCTGCCTTGCATGCAGAAGGCATCAGGGTCAATCCCTGGCATTAAAACCATTTGAACAAATTAAAGATAAAGTGAATTGGTTGCAATATTATCAAATTAATGAATTATATAAGATGGATAAGAGAAATGGTTTTGCAACAGAAAAAACCAAACTGGAAACGGAGTTGTTAGATACTAATGATAAGAATATGTCTAAAATGTACAGTTTGTTGTTGGAGTGGCATACAAAGAATGAACAAGTTAAATCGGTTATGATTGAATGGGCAAGGGATGTGGGACATAATATAATAATGGAGGACTGGGAGAAGCTATGGAGGAAAGGGGTTAAGTTCACTGCATGTACGACGTTAAAGCAAAACATTATGAAGATGATGTATAGATGGTACTTGACCCCTGTAAAACTAGCAAAGATTTATCACAATAGTGATAACCTTTGTTGGAAATGTAAAGAAAAAGAAGGTACTTTTTTCCATATGTGGTGGACTTGTCCCAAGGTGAAAGACTTCTGGGAGAAGATTTATAACGAACTGAAAAAAATGTTGAAATATACATTTATTAAGAAACCAGAGGCCTTTCTCCTTGGAATAACAGGTTTAGAATTGCCCAAAAAAGATGTTAAATTATTTTTGTATGCCACAACGGCTGCTCGAATATTACTTGCTAAAAATTGGAAAACACAAGAACTACCAACAGTGGAAGATTGGCAGATGAAGAGGATGGACTTTTCGGAGCTGGCTGACCTGACTGGAAGAGTCCGCGACCAGAAAGAAGAGGAGTTGCAAGAGGATTGGAAGAAAGTCAAGGACTATTTGAACAAATATTGCAATATAAAAAATTAGAAACTACTTGAAAGTAACAAATAGGCCTAGGATAAATTAAGTTATAATTAACTTAAGATGGCGGCGCAAGCACTTGCAGCGGCTCGGCACTCCGAAGACCGGTTTTCAGTGAGTTGTGTTTTATTTTTATCTGTGAACTTACTGCTGCTATGGACTGTGAACACTCAGGGACAAGTAATTTATAGTCGTCAAGAGCTCTTAAGTATCGGCAGAGAAGGCTGCAGCCAGGAGGTCTCAACCTACAACATTCCAGCTGAGCTTATCAGAGAGCCTCCATATCTTGCATATCCTTGGGATACTCCCCTTGCTCTCCTGGCCAGAAAGAAAAGAAAACGGAGAGGGCGTAAGCAGAAGAGGGGCTGTAGGGCCGGACTACGAGTGAGGCTAAGTAAAAATCCTCACAAGCCTGCATTGCCAAGTCTCCTTGTATCAAATGTTAGATCTTTACCCAACAAGGTAGAGGAGTTGGAACTTATTACCTCTCGGCAGAAAAGTATCCGGGACTGTTGTGTTATGGTCCTTTTAGAGACGTGGCTGGATTCCTCCTTTCCACAGGGACTTTTGCAGCTAGAAGGACGCTCAGTAATTAGAGCGGATAGAACCGCCGAATCCGGGAAGAGCAGAGGAGGAGGAATTTGCGTTTATATAAATAACAACTGGAGCTCGGACATTAAACAAATGGACACACATTGTTCTCCTGACTTGGAGTACCTAGTGGTGAAGTGCCGCCCTTTTTATTTGCCACGTGAGTTTAATGTTGTCATAATAACAGCAGTGTATATACCTCCCGATGCAAATACTACTACAGCTATGGGTCACCTGCTAACTGCTATTAGCAAACAGCAGCGGGCCCACCCGGATGGAGCATTTGTGGTTGCTGGTGATTTCAATCGAGCCGATTTAAGGACTGTGCTTCCTAAGTTCCACCAGTATGTTGATTGTCCCACTAGGGGGGGGAATACCCTAGACCGAGTATATAGCAACATCATGCATGGATACAAGACCAAGCCCTTGCCCAATTTGGGACAGTCAGACCACATATCCTTACTTATGATACCATCATATAGACCTCTCGTACGCAGAATTAGACCATCAACTAGAGAGATACGAGTGTGGCCAGCAGGTGCACCCGAGCAACTTCAAGATTGCTTTCGGAACACTGAATGGTCACTTTTTGTGGAGAATAATGTGGACACATACGCTTCAATAGTACTGTTCTATGTCAAAAGCTGCATTGATGTCGTTACTACCACCAAACAAATACGGGTGTTTCCTAACAACAAGCCCTGGCTAAACAGGGATGTGTATCTTCTGTTAAAGGCAAGGAATGCTGCTTTTCACTCTGGCGATGCGCAACAGTATAGAGAAGCTAGAGCCAAACTGAAAAAGGGCATTAGGGATGCCAAAGCTATGTACTGCCGGAGGATCGAAAAGCATTTTGAGAGCTCCGACCCTCGTCGTGTATGGCAAGGCCTGCGACAAATTACAGGGCAAAATATTAAAAACGAACTGGCTAACAGCAGTGCGCACCTGGCTGATCAGCTGAATCAATTCTTCAGTCGTTTTGAGGTGGGAACTGGAACCACCGTCACTACAGCATTGGCTACCAGCACATCATCAGAAACTATTACTGATAAACAACCACTTTTATTACAGACCTCCGACGTACAACGTGCTTTTCGGAGCATTAATACTAGGAAGGCAGCTGGACCGGATGGAATTATGGGACGAGTTATTAGGGACTGTGCTGCAGAATTAGCTGGTGTATTTACGGACATTTTTAATCTATCCCTGTTGCAGGGTTCTGTCCCTACCTGCCTGAAGACATCGATTATAGTGCCAGTCCCTAAACAGTCAGTGGTGGTATCTCTCAATGACTACAGACCAATAGCCCTAACATCTGTCGTTATGAAATGCTTTGAGAGATTGGTGCTAGATTATATTAAGGCTGGTCTTCCATCCACTCTAGACCCGTTCCAGTTTGCATACAGAAGAAATAGATCTACTGATGATGCTATTTCCATCGCTGTTCATACTGTACTGAGTCATCTAGAACGACAGGGAACCTACGCAAGGCTGTTGTTTGTGGACTACAGTTCTGCCTTTAATACAATTCTACCAGACAGGTTATTCCTTAAAATGACCAATTTGGGTATACATCAGAAGATCTGTTTGTGGGTAAGGAATTTCCTGACCGATAGGCCGCAGACAGTGAGAATGGGACCTTACTATTCTTCTACTCTAGTATTAAGCACAGGAGCCCCTCAGGGGTGTGTGTTAAGCCCCTTTCTCTATTCCCTGTACACATTTGACTGCACCCCACTGTATAAGTCCAACACAATCATCAAATTTGCGGATGATACAACAGTGGTGGGGCTCATTAGTGAGAATGATGAGGCTGCTTATAGGAAAGAAGTACAGGGGTTAATTCAATGGTGTAAAGAAAATAATCTTATGCTTAACACCAAAAAAACCAAAGAACTCATAATTGATTTTAGGAGAAAGAAAAGTGTATTTTTACCATTGCACATAAATGGCGAGGAGGTGGAGAGGGTTGGTAGTTTTAAATACCTGGGCACTTACATCTCTGAGGACCTCTCATGGACTGCAAATATTAATATGGTTGTGAGGAAGGTGCAGGGGAGGTTGTATTTCCTGAGAATGCTCAGAGGATTGAATCTATCTCAGCACCTACTTCTGTCCTATTATCATAGTACCATTGAGAGTGTCTTAACCTATAGTATATTATCGTGGTATGGGAGCAGCTCTGGAATGGATAAAAAAGCTTTACAGAGAATAATTAAAATTGCCCAGAATGTTATTGGGCTCCAACTACCAACCCTGGATGAGATCTTCACGTCTCGCAGCTTGAAGAAGTCACACAATATCCTGAGAGATCCCACCCATCCTGCTCACAACCTCTTTGAACTGTTGCCTTCGGGCAGAAGATACAGGACAATGAAAACACGAACCACACGCCTTCTGAATAGTTTCTATCCAAGAGCTCTGATTGCACTAAATAATGATCTCAGGGCCAGTTGTAAGAAATAGCAAGCAGTGAGTAGTAAGGAATGAGATAGGTTTTAGGTTATGCTATGCTTTTAATAGGTTGTGTTATATTCTGGATTATGTATGTTTTAATAGATTATGTCTGAATAGGATGAGAGTGTTGGAGATACGTGCAAATGTGTATGTGAATCCGGTCTGGGGTGTTTGATTTTCGTTGTTGTGTATACTGTGTATATACGGACAATGACAATAAATTTATCTAATCTAAAATAAATGGGATTCAGAATGTTAAGAAAAGTGAATAAGATGACCATAATTGGAAATTGTTTTAGTTTAATAATGATATTGGAAAGCTGTTACTTTTAAATTACAAGGAAATTCAGAAGGGAGGGATTTGAGGAAGTCAACCAAGATGTTTAAAAAGTTGGATTTGTGAAGAATTAAGTTTGTTATTATTGTCTATTTGTTTATTGTCCCCCCCTTTTTCTTTTCTGTATTTTTTTTTCTCTTTTCTCTTTTGTGTGTATCATATTGCTTTGTGGTTTGTTATTACGGTGGAAAATTTAATAAAAATTTATTCCAAAAAAAAATATTAAAAAAACAACAACAGTCTAGTAACTCTTGGATTTCAAGTCCAGCAGTCTGCATGGTGAAAAAGGGAAAGAAGTGTCAATTGATGTTCTCTGTTGATGTACACTGGGCATTCCTAGCATAACGCTTAATATAGCAAAAGCTGCAGAAAGTAGGGATGGGCCATGGCTCTGTGGTAGTGCAGCTGCCTTGCATGCAGAAGGCATCAGGGTCAATCCCTGGCATCTCCAGGAGAGACCTGTGTTTGAAAGCCTAGAGAGCCACTGACAGACAAAGCAGACGATACTGAACTAGATAGAGTAATAGCCAGATTCCATATAAAGCCGCTGTAAAGATTCCTAGTACTCGGTGATGATCTCTGCTAATACCATGCCAAGGGATCACTCGAAAATGTTCAAGGGTAGTAGCAAGAGCACACCTTCATGGAACTCTGCTTCCTTCGGCTTTTCAACTTACCAAGTTATCGTAAGTTCGGTATGAAATAGCAAGACACCGCTCCCATTGCAACGGTAACACTTCAGCCAGCCATTGCCACGGCAATTGAAGCAACTGTGGAAGAGGAAGGTGGGAAAACAGACACACACAAAAATGGGAAATAGGAAATGTGCACATACTTAACATTTAGAAGCAATATAATTCTTTACTCTGAATATGGCTAGATTTTTCTAAGTTGAATAGTTTTTAACAATTTCATCGTTACTATGGACCAACGCTAAGATTTTCAGTATGGTTTTCTGGTTTCAGTGCCGCTGCTGTAAAATGGGCACGTTGATACAGATGATCACAGGGGAGGTGAATGAGGCAGAGAGTGCTGAGAACACTGCATGTCACCCCGCCAAATCACAATTGATCACAAATTCCCCTTGCTGAAATAACGGGGGGGGGGGGGGATGAGCCAACTCAATAATCTCCTGCCATGCAACTTACTACAAGTGATGTAAAGGTAAAGGGACCCCTGACCATTAGGTCCAGTTGTGACCAACTCTGGGGTTGCGGCGCTCATCTCGCTTTATTGGCTGAGGGAGCTGGCATACAGCTTCCGGGTCATGTGGCCAGCATGACTAAGCTGCTTCTGGCGAACCAGAGCAGCGCACGAAAACACCGTTTACCTTTCCGCCGGAGTGGTACCTATTTATCTACTTGCACTTTGACGTGCTTTTGAACTGCTAGGTTGGCAGGAGCAGGGACCGAGCAACGGGAGCTCACCCCATCACGGGGATTTGCACTGCCAACCTTCTGATCGGCAAGTCCTAAGTTTAACCCACAGCGCCACCCACGTCCCTGATACAAGTGGTGTAACTTACCACTTATTCACTTACCGATTCTTTCCTGAACCTGCGCACCACGAGCAGATATTGCTGTCCTCCTGTGAACCAGTCCCACCACAAGCCGAACACTTTTTCTACATTAAAGGACAAAACAAAATAATCAGGCATGCATGTGTATATATCTTTGAAACTCACTCTTTCCATTTGGAGAGT
This sequence comes from Podarcis erhardii, assembly GCF_964252035.2. Taxonomy (NCBI): domain Eukaryota; kingdom Metazoa; phylum Chordata; class Lepidosauria; order Squamata; family Lacertidae; genus Podarcis; species Podarcis erhardii. The sequence continues at coordinate 91,235,206 of NC_138498.1, read as the reverse complement.
TGAGTGCACATTTGCCACGTTAAGTAGGTTGTGATTTTACCTACGAACAGAATGCAACAAGTGTGCCTGCAACCAAATGTTGCAGTGTATCCTCCAGTGAGTGCTCCTGTTCAGGGTTCCACTCTCTTCAAGCTGGGCATGTTGCATAAGAAGAGCCTACTGTATCAGACCAGTGGTCCATCTAGTTCAATATCCTCTTCTGAGAGTGGAAAACCAGATGCCTTTGGGAAACCCAAAGCAGGACCAGAGCATGAGAAAACTCTCATTTCCTGTGGTTTCCAGCAAACACATTATTCATATAATTTAAATAAAAAACCGTTCTTTTACGTTTTGAATCGAAAGTAAATATCAATTGCAAAAAAAACCCCAGAATTTTCAGAAAAGAAATTTGGCAATGTTTCCATCATACAATACCTTGCCGGTTCCTTTACAAGGCTGACACATAGTTTCACCACGTCTTTTGCAGTTTGGACAGTCCTGAAATCAAAGCAAGGAATGAAGTATAACTGAAAATGATTTGGGAAACTTATTCATTCATTCATTTAAGCTGCCCTTCATCATATGATCTCAGCGCGGTTCACAGAATAAAACACAGGATAAAAACAAGCACATAAGTAAAAAACGGCAAAACGAAACATCTGCAATGCAGAAGTTTGGGAAAAGCAGACAGGGAGGAGTAGTCTCCCTCTATAACCATATATATATATTCTACTATCTATGAAAAAGTCTATGCTTGAATCAATCCAAAATCTTTTCTCTTTTTATGATAGAAATCCCTAAACTACAGTCAACTTATTCAATGTTATGATCTCATTTTAGCAAGACATCATATAGGTGGCTTTATTTAAAGGTGTAATAAAAGGGGGAGAACCCCCAAAGCAGGTTGCAGTAGTCTGTTCTCACTTAAATCTGGCACTTCTGTTTCTTGATATCAACCTTTGGTTTCCACTTTCCACATTAAAAGAAATGACATGGACCAGCAATGCTATAATAAAAGCAATTGTTAGGAGCAATGAGAGTGGCAGGACATGGTTCAGATTGAATCAAGTGCTCAAAGATTTCCAGTTTCCTCAGCATGGAGAAACCTATTGAAGTGAGGCATAAGGTGTCATTCACATAATGTTATTAAGCACTCACTTACTTTCCATTGAAATTAAATGGTAGATTTGCACTTCAGCACCAACTTAAGATACATTGATTTCAGTTGGACTTACAGCCCACTTAGAGGATGTACCTAGAATATTGGATTTTAGCATGGAAAGACCACCTAAATAGTTTTGTGTTTTGTTTTTGCACCCGCTTTAAAAGAAACCACACACCCTGTGTAAAAAAATATCCATGCTTTGTTCTTCTGGGTGGATACAAATCAGTTTTTCATGGCACCTTGCCCATTTGAAATGAAATACACACACCAGACTATATAAACCAAAGGGGGGGAAATACTCCCTGCCAAATCCCCATACGTTAAAAAAAAAAGAAAAAACTTTCTCCACTAATATATTATCTCGCAGTAAAAACAATGCTCTCTGCCAAGATCATAAACTGCGGGAAGAAGCAATTAATACCAGGCTGGGGGACGCTGTTTGTTTCAGAGTATTTAAAGTAACTGGTTTCAGAAGGGGTGCAACTTGTGCTAAGTTAAGCCAAAAGCACTTTGAATTTCTCAATTCTATTTTATTTTACTTTTTATGATGTATTTTCTACGGTGCTGCTGTAATTTCAATAAGTTCTGACCCAGTAGTGGGCCCTGACCCATCAGTTCAAGGTGAATAGAGCAGGAAACCTGAGTTCAGTTCAACCACTGATTGCATACATGGCTTTAGTCTTGAAGAACCAGTAAGGCAGAAAGCAGAGCCGGCCTGCCCTTGAGGCAGGGTCAGGCAGCCACCTCAGGCGTCACCCCACAAGGGGGACTGCTCCACTGCTCAGCTTCACCGCTGGTTTCCCCAGCCTCTAGGGGCAGAGAGTGACCAGTGGGAATGCTCTGTGGAACACCTCCCCTCCTGTCTCCTGAAGGGAGGAGTTGATGGGAAGCACCACTGCTTGGGTGGGAATCAGGATCTGAAAAGGATGCCCCCTGCCCAGCAGGGGAGACTCTACACGCACTCAGGGAGAAGGCCTTACAGAATTTGCACCCTCACATCACAGAGGCGGCAGCAGGACATTTCACCTACAGCGCAGAAAAGCCTCAGGTCTCCCTTGGTGGAAAATGTCAACAAGGCCGTAATACCATGCATTCTTCTCCATCTTGTTCTATTTGCTGCCTGCCTTTTAGGGTGACTCACAGAAAAAAGCCCAATTGAACACGGTGGGTCTTACTTCGGAGGAAACATGCACAGGGTTGCATTGTATTTTTTTTTAAAAAAAATAATTTTTATTAATTTTACAACATAAACAAAAAACAAACAAACATAACGCGACTTCCCCAAACCTCCCCTTCACTGCATCCTTATTTTAAAATTTTTTTAGCAATCCTTCATCCCTTTTTATATTTAATTCTCTTTAGAGCTTTTTTCTAAATTTCAATTTTTACAGCTGTAATTCTTTATATCTAATCCCTTGACATCTTAACATTCCGAAATTTTGCAGCAATTTTTAAGATAGATTTTGAATTTTTTCCAGTCTTCTTCCACTGTCTCTCTCTTCTGGTCACGGATTCTGCCGGTCATCTCTGCCAGTCCCATAAATTCAGTCACCTTGGTCTGCCATTCTTCCAGAGTAGGTACTTCTTTAGTCTTCCAATACTTCGCCAAAAGAATTCTTGCTGCTGTTGTTGCGTACATAAAGAATGTTCTATCTTTCCTTGGAACCGTTTGGCCCACCATGCCCAAGAGAAAAGCCTCTTTTTTCTTTGTAAATGTCCACTTAAGGATTTTCTTAATTTCATTATAGATCATTTCCCAGTAGGCCTTAATCTTCGGGCAGGTCCACCAAAGATGATAAAAAGTTCCTTCGCATTCATTACACTTCCAACAATTGTTATTGGGCAAGTGATATATCTTTGCAAGCTTGACTGGGGTCATGTACCACCTATAGATCATTTTCATTATATTCTCTTTCAAGGCACTACATGCCGTAAATTTAATACCTGTGGTCCATAACTGCTCCCAGTCAGCAAACATAATATCATGACCAACATCTTGTGCCCACTTAATCATAGCTGATTTAACCGTTTCATCCTGTGTGTTCCATTTTAGCAGCAAATTATACATTCTAGACAGATTCTTAGTATTGGGTTCTAGCAATTCTGTTTCTAACTTTGACCTCTCCTTCTGAAATCCTAGTTTCCTGTCTTGCTTAAAGGTTTCGTTAATCTGGTAATAATGTAACCAGTCTCGGACTTTAGGTTTCAATTTCTCAAAACTCTGTAGTTTCAGGTTTTCACCATCATATTCTATAATTTCACAATATTTTGGCCAATCTGAGTCCATGTTAAGTCCACAGGGTTGCATTGTAAACCCCACTGAACTCCTGTGTAGAGCAGCCAATGGCTAGTTGATTTCTTACCTCTACTGAGTACGAATGGGGCACTGGAATATGCATTTCACAGTCCGTAAACAAAGGAGGTTCATCCACTGTTATATCCCATGGGAGAGGTGGTATTCCAACAGCAAAGGAGTCTACAAATCCACCTGGAAGAACAGAAGCCACCATAAAATTAGTAAGAATGATGTACCCCACCTTCAATGGCAAAATGACAGGTTGACAAATGACCTGCCATTACTAATGTTTGTCTCAAAGTGGGTAAATATTCTGGGATTTTTCAACCAGAAGAGCAGCTTTTCCTGAATCATCGGTGCTGGTTAAATGTTTTTCAGCAGAACAATACAACAGGACAAGTAAATATTATGGTTTTCTCCCTTGAGAGGCCCTAGAGCAGGAGAAACCAATATGGTGCCCTCCAGTTGTTGATGAACTACAACGCAAATCATCCTGGACCACTGTCAAAGCTTGCTGGGGCCGATGGATGTCATAGCTGAACAACACCTTTAAACCCATTTTTCATGTATACTAGCGTCTCCCAACCTTGTACCTTCCAGATCTTGTTGGACTCCAGTTCCTATCAACCCCAGCTAGCACAGCCAATGGTAAGAGATGATGGGAGTTGGAATCCAAAACATCTGGAGGGCAACAAAAAGGGGAAGGCTGATCTATACAGATACCAGAATGGTATATCTTCTCTTTCATGTGCGACTCACCATCATAAAGCTCACTGGCCACGTGGGTGTCTCTCATTTCAGTGAAAGTTTCCAGACGATACTGAGGACAGGAGGAGGAAAAAAAACATATCAAAATTATAACATAAGGTATGTGGAAGTGGACTTGAAATAGTTCTTTTTGAGAAACAAAACCTGCAAATGAGAAGTGTCGCATGGAGAGCTGGCTTCCCAATTGATCTTAGCCAGAGCTCAACAGGGTGCAGCTCTGTTCTTCATATATTTAAAGATTCAACCGTGAAGAGATTAGACCAACTTCTGAGTTTGTACAAATACTTTCCTTCACCATTAAATAACTACAACCACCCCTCACACATCTGGAATTAAGAGCAGCAGTGTAAATTATTGAGCTTTGCCTTGTCGACCCACAGCTCATCCTTTAACCACAACCATTTTGTATGAGAAGTAATTTGAAAAAGAAAAGAAAGTGTTTATAGAAGCAGAAAGGGTCCTATAAAAATACTCGATCAGATTCCCAGAAAACAATTGTATGGAGACCATCAAGGTCCTGGGCTTTCTCCAGTCCAGCACACTTCAGCTTCAAACGCCCAGCTCTTCTCTTTGGATTCAAACAGCAACAAGTGTTTCTCTTCATGAACTGAAGGATGTCACCTTCTCAAGGCAGCATGGAGAGATTTCCAACCATGCATGAACATTAATGTTCTTTTGTTAAATTCTCTCACCACCCATTCAGTTATCTGGTTGAAAACCAACACACACAGCAGTTCACACAGCCAAACTTGTGACAATTTTATATTCTGGCAAAAGGGGGAAAGGTCTATAGATGGTGCTTGTCCTGTACTTAAATTGCACAAGTGCTCACAGCCAGAATCTATTTTCAGCCCTGAGCCTAAGCCCCAGACTTTGTGAAATAACGCCTCTAAGCATGCACAGAACAAAAGAGGCCTATGTATTGTCCACCTAGTCCTAACCCAAGCTATCTACTTGCTAGGAATGGATTAAGCTATCTATTTCTGGTCCCTATTGCTTTTGCATGTTTTTATTCATAATCCTCTTCTATTCCACTTCTGCATTATTATTATTTTTGGAGGGGGGAATTAAAAAAGAATTTCCCCCCCAAATATGCATTTTTCCTCAGTATACATAGATATATTTAAATGCATACTACATTTAAAAATATTTATGTCCTCAAAAAAACCCTATGCATTTAAATAATATATTTTGATACATTTAGGCTGCAATCTTATACATGGTGACTTGCAGTAAGTAAGTCTTGCAGAAGTCAGTGGGAGTTAATTCTGTATTCATGCATATGGCATGAACTGTGCTACAACATTTGAAGAATAGATAAGGGAAATTCCATTCCACATGAAAGGTGCGATCAGATCATTTTCTATGGGGATTTGCAAATATTGAATTCTACCTGCTACTTGATCTTTTTTTTTTTTTTACTGGAGATGGCAGGGATTAATCTTGGGACCTTTTGCTGCTAAGCTGTTGTCCCTCTCCAGTCCCTCCCTAGAGATGGAAAGAAATGTGATCTTCTTCCGTTCTCATTTTAACACAACCTACCTAACCTGTACTCGCGGAAACAAAAATGGAACTATTCTTTGAAATTCTCCAAATTTTGCAATGCAGTTCTCCAACACAAAAATGTGTACCAAAAATGCATACGCAACAAGAAAGTGTGCATTTTAAAATGTATAAATGTATATATAGGTGGAATAACATACATTTTAAAAAGCAAAATGGCTTACAGAAATAGGTATAATTAGGTGAAATGCTGGAGAATTTCCACAAGGAAATTCTTTTTAAAATAAATAAATAAACTGCAAACTAATATGGGACTGTGGCAAACTGAATTTAAGTTTGGAAAAATGAGAGGCGGACAGAAATAAAAACTGGCAGAATTCATCCATGCCAAGTCCCACCGCAAGTTGACATGCCAAACTTGGGTCCCTACACCAGAAAGCAAACCATTAACATACTGTGCAACTGTAGGCTGTACCCACAGAATTAAGGAGAAGGGATTTCAAGACACGTGCCTTGGCTCTCCTGAGTTGCCACTCTGACACCTTTCTAGATTTGGATACTACTTACATCTTCGTTCTCAGAATTAGGTATAATTTCAACATAACAACTAAGTCAAAAAGTGTGGCTCTTTTTTTTTTTTTTTAAGTAATAACCACATCTTTTGGAAATAACTCTCGCAGCACCACTGACTGTTATATGCGTACTCTGGCATTTTAACAATGAGGAGTAAAGGTTTTTAAGAACGCATAAGAACATAAGAAGAGACCTGCCAGATTAAGCTAATGCCCCACCTAGTCCAGCATCTTGTTGTCGTCATGGTCAGCCAGATACCTATGGGAAGCCCAAAAACAGGACCTGAGTGCTACAGCTGTCTTCTCCCCACTTGTTCCCAGGAACTGGCATTCAGAGACTGCCTCCAACAGGTAGCTAGAATACAGCCATTGCATAGACTTCTCATGGCAGCTAATCCCTCTTTAAGAATTAACTATTGGTTCCCAACTAAAAAGATACCTGCGTTTTTCCAAGAACATTTCCTATACCTGACAGTCATGGGACATACTGAAAACACAGGGAAATGCAAAGTGGTGTGATGTTGTGGAACCTGAATGTTCAGTTATCTTGACCTGAGTGGCTCCTAGGGAAAAGTCTGAGAGCAGCTGAGCTAAACCTCTGGCTTGAAGCTCACAAAGCCTGATTTTCAGGAACGGTCACTACTATGGTACATACTCTGTATATGTTGAGAGGAGTGAGATTCTGGACTTTCATTTGCTTTGCAGGGGCAGTGCTATAGCAACGCTTACTGGCTGCGTACTGTAGGAAGGCTTCTTTAACATCTTGCTCAGAAGCAAAGAGGACACTGGGAAAGGAAATCAAGACATGTTTCAGTTTGTAGTACTTGCTAGATAACTTTATACTTGGAATTTATAGCCTTAAAAATGCCTGAATGTTAACAAAATTGGAACAATTTCAAGGGCTGCTTTGGACACTTAGGATGTGTATTTTGGGGCCCACGTTATTTCTGCGATTGTAAGCTGTTTTAAACTGTTTATAATACAGTGGTGCCCCGCAAGACGAATGCCTCACAAGATGGAAAACCCGCTAGACGAAAGGGTTTTCCTTTTTGGAGGTGCTTCACAAAACGAATTTCCTATGGGCTTGCTTCGCAAAACGAAAATGTCTTGCGAGTTCCTGTGGGTTTTTTTCCCCTCCCCCCTTTTTCTAAGCCGCTAAGCCGCTAAGCCGCTTATCAGCTGATCCACTAAACCGCTAAACCGCTTATCAGCTGATCCGCTAAGCTGCTAATAGCGCTAATCTGCTAAGCCACTAATGGGCTTGCTTCGCAAGACGAAAAAACCGCAAGACGAAGAGACTCGCGGAACGGATTCTTTTCGTCTTGCGAGGCACCACTGTATTGTGTTTTAATGTTGTAAACTAACCTTCGGACCTTAGGGTGAAGGGCAGGTAAAAATAATAGCAACATGAAGGTGGTAACACACAGTCAACCCTTTTCAATAGTGATTGCTGTGAGGGCATTGGTCTATCTAGCTCAGTATTGTCCCTCTTGGGCTTGCCGATCAGAAGGTCGGCAGTTTGATCCCTGTGACGGGGTGAGCTCCCGTTGCTCTGTCCCAGCTCCTGCCAACTTAGTAGTTCAAAAGCATGCTAGTGCAAGTAGATAAATAGGTATCGCTGCGGCGGGAAGGTAAATGTCACAGTGTCCTGTTGTGCCAGAAGCAGTTTAGTCATGCTGGCCACATAACCCAGAAGGCTGTCTGTGGACAAACACTGACTCCCTCAGTCTGAAAGCAAGATAAGCGCCACAACCCCATAGTTGCCTTTGACTGGACTTAACCGTCCAGGGGTCCTTTACCTTTACCTTTACACCAGAGGTGCCTTTCAGGTGTTGTTAAACTGCAACTCCCATCAGCACCAATCAGTATGGGCTAATGGTCAGACTTGTAGTCCAACAAAATCTAGAAGCACCACATTGATTATCCCTGGTCTACACTGGTTGGCTGAAGCTCTCCAGGTCTTTTCCAGTCAGGATTCCACCCAATAATTTTAACAATCACTCGTAACAACACCCAGAAACAATGATTAAAGAAATGTCTTACTTTCCCTCTCTTAGATACGGAGGGAGTCCCTCATATTCTTCACAGGACATGTGAGCAGGTATATCAGAAATGGACCGGTTCTCTGCAATAGAATAAAAAAGATATATTTGTAATGTCTGTCCTTTCCAATTAATTTGTTTCCTAGGTGCAATTTGAGGTGCTGGTTATTACCTTAAAAGTTGGAAGCAGCTTGGGCCAAACTACTTGAAAGACTGTATTTTTTTACGGAAATTTCCCTGTCCAGTAAGATCAGTGCCCACCCCCCAGCCCGACATGCGCTATTGCTTTCCAAGACACAGTTGGTGGGAGTGCTTTTTCTGTAGTGGCTTCCATTGTGGTTCGAGGACCCGAACCCCGCGAAGTGAAATGAAAACACAGGGACACGTGATATAAGGTTGATGGGCTAGAAAAGGCCACAACTTTATTGATTACAATTGGTAAAAGTAAGGGGGGTAAAGCAAAGGTAAAGAGTAATGCAAAAAAAAAAAATTTAAAGGTAAAGCAAAGGAGGAATTAAAGGGCAAGACTTCCCTTTCTCAGAAGTCTTCTTCAAAGTTAGCTCCACTCGCACAGGACGACGAAGAGAAATGAGGCCGGGGAGAGAGGCTGGCACTGCAGCATAAAGGCTGGACACTCCCCCCCCATGGCACATGGTTGGATGGCCTCCGGGGGGGGGGCGTGAGTGCCAGCCAGGTGAGCTGGAGGCAGGGGGCAACGCCCCCTGCTAGGAGCGGAGTTCGGGCTCCCGCCCACAACCACTCCCCTCTCTTTCAGGGAGGAGAGTCTATAAAGCAACTTCAGGAGTAGAGTGGTGTTAAGGAGATAATGATTCAAGATGGACCACAGAACACTGGAGCAGACAGTGCCCTGAGAGGATGTCATCATCCCATTTGTCTTCTGTCAGTAATTGTAAACAATCTTTGTAAAACTAGCTTTTGGTTGTTTTGCTCCTAAATATATTGATTGTGAGTGCAGACCTGGTGATTTGTCAGTTCTTATTTTGTTTATTAGGCCTAGAACTTCCTCTCTCATCACCATTATCAGCCTCAGTTCCTCAGACTCCTCTCCTGCAAAAGTTAGTTCAGGCACTGGGATTTGCCCTATATCTTCCATTGTGAAGACAGGTGCAAATACTTAATTTAGCTTCTCCGCAATCTCCTTATTCTCCTTTGGCATTCCTTTGATTCCCTTGTCATCCAAGGGTCTAACCATCTTCCTAGATGGTCTCTTGCTAATATATTTAAATAATTACTTTTTTGTCAGCCTTAATATTTTTTAGCAATATAGTCCTCAAATTCTTTTTTAGTATAGTGGTACCTCGGGTTATGTACTTAATTCGTTCTGGAGGTCCATTCTTAACCTGAAACTGTTCTTAACCTGAAGCACCACTTTAGATAACGGGGCCTCCTGCTGCCGCTGCGCCACCAGAGCACGATTTCTGTTCTCATCCTGAAGCAAAGTTCTTAACCCAAGGTAATATTTCTGGGTTAGCAGAGTCTGTAACCTGAAGCGTATGTAACCCGAGGTACCACTGTATCTCTTACTGTCTGCTTGCACTTTTCTTTTCTTTTGCCAAAGTTTGTGTTCCTTTTTGTTCTCTCCATTTGGACAAGACTTCCATTTTTTGAAGGAAGCCTCTAGTAGCTTGGACTCGTGTAAATGTCAACTCACCAGCATCTGCAACAGTTTCCTTTTCATCCACAGGGCTGTTGTCCATCATCTCACAAGGAGGGGCAGAGGCTCCTTCCCAGAGAGATGAATTACAAGATGCACCTAAAACACAGAAAGATGATACAGAACAGGGTAACTCACAGAAGGTTCCTCCAGATGGGTTTCAACAAGTTGTTGTTGTTGTTGTTGTTGTTGTTATTAACTTATTTATTTATACCCTGGCTTTTTCTCTGATGGGACTTGAGGCACCTTAGAGATAAAAATAAGAACTGCTAAAAACATAGGAAAAACCCATCATTAAAACAATATGTATGTATATATATATATGTGTGTGTGTGTGTGTGTGTGTGTGTGTGTGTACTGTAATCATTTGTATTGGGGGGTGTGTGTGTGTGTATACACACACAAATGATTACAGTAAAAACAGCGCAGCACCAGCCCTTTCATTAAAAGCAGTCAGTTCCCAAAAGCCCATTAGCACAAAGGCATCTTCAGCAAGGAGGGAGCCAGTCTAGCTTCTCTAGGGAAGGAGTTCCCAAGTCTGGGTTGGTGATGGTTTGGTACTGGACATCTGCTGCTCCTCCCATTAAATAATTGTTCTTCAGTACTTCCACATCGTGGAGTGTGCACTAGCTTCCTTTGGTTCCTTTCAAATTGTTATTGCCCTCCTTCCTCTTATTTTCAACAATAGAGGTTAGTTGTGCTGTGATGCCTTGCCACCCTGCTCTTTTGCACAGTCCTCCATTGGTGGCAGATGTGCTGCTGCCCTTCTCCTTTGCCTGCAGCAGGAAATCCCGTTTTTGATGCCTCCCTCACTGCACCCAGCAGCTGGGCAAAGATGCTGGAGGGTACGGCGGAGGGAGAGATGGAGGGAAAGATCTACCTGTTCCCCACTCCTCAGTTGCTTCTGTACCTGCACTGATACACACACACACTCACTCACACACACATACCTACCTCCCCTTACTGCAAAACAAAACCCTAACAGGCTCAGCCAGCCACAAAGCTTCTTCTTTACGCTCCTGACGCAAGCCAAGCAGCAAAAGAGAGTGGGCTATTTGCACTATGGCGCCATGCCAACACCACACTATTGCTCTTGTATTTTTAATGCTCAGGCTCTGATGGCCGCGCTTAAGCTGTGTTCAGTTCCACACACACACACACACACACACACACACACACACACACAGCATCAACAGGATGTATGTGGGAATGGCTGCATCATGAAGAAGTAACTTCAGCTTGGCACGTTGCCATGAAATATTTCTGGTGTTAAAAGATTTAGGATCTCTGCTGGAAGCTACTGACCATGCGTGGATTGCTATTCATACCATGAGACTGTCCTGAAAAATTTGAAGGCAAAAATCAGCTCGAATACAGGAGTGTGTGTGACCACCCCAATAGCATCATGAGCACAAATCATCCTGAATGCACCTGTAAAATATCATCTGTAGGGCCCAACATTTCAAGAACTCATCTCCCTTCTTAAGTGCATGTGCTAGACACAGTGCAAAGATTTTTACCGCTGGCATTGTAAGTCCAGTGTTTTGCAACAGGTGATGTGTTGGACTTGGATCTCGAAAACGGACTGTCAACTCAACCAGCTACAAGAAAATCCCTTTTTATCTGAAAATTCTCAGTTTGTAAAATGGAGAAGAATAATCGCCTAATTTGTGAGGATGAAAAGGTTCAGGAAACCTCTATAGAATTATTTTAAATGGACAGTGCTATTGAAATGGAACAATGAAAAAATAGAGCCTGCCAAGTCAATTACTAAACTTTGTTCAACACCATACACTTTCTTAAATCATGCAGTCTTGGGAACGCCTGCAATCCCTTTGAACACCAACCACAGGTAACAACAGTGCTATTTTCTAGAAAAAGAAGTCCTGGAATTCACCATGAACATCTCCCTCGTTCTCTTAGAATGGCAATGGCACCCACCTGAGAGGTGCCAGAACTGAGTTCCTGTGAGTTCCCCCTGAAAAAAGCCCTGGGTAACAGTATACTGGATTGATTCTGACTGTGAATACAGTTATTAAATTCCTGTGCTGAACAATCAAGAGATTGATCGGAAGATAGATATGGATTAGATAGTCCATAGAACATACTGGAGCAGAATGGGAGAGGTTAAAATGAAGTCAAAGGCAGTTGTTTCAATTGATGCATAAGTCCGAACACCACTCATTTTTGGAAAATAATATACAGATATTGGTGTGATGTGAAGATTTTCTATTTTAATCAAATGGAACATACTGTCAGCTCCCTGAATCAAAGTCATCTCCTTGAAATGAGCATGATTCCATTTTAGTCAGACAGCTTATGCCGAACCCTAATTTGTTTGGCTGCAATCGTATGCACACTTATTTCGCATCAAGCCCCACTGAACTGAATGAGACTTATTCCTGAGTAGACATACAGTAAAGGATTGTGTTGTTAGTAAATAAAATCTCTCCCTCCCCTCTGTCTCACACACATACAGAAACACCAGGTTTGACTTACTTTTTCAAGGCCTCTGTAGGGGGGAACTTAATTGTGAAGCTCAAAACATACAGAAGAAAAGGAAACATGCTAGAGAATGTTATTCTTACTTACACAAGCTTCTGGATGTGTTATGGAGTTGATGATTCTTTCCTTTATTTCAGTGCCTGTCTAGTTCACACCAGTTAGGATATCCTTTTTTCTGTTTTGCACAAGCTGCTGTTGCTAAAAGGAGCACTGGGTGAATATCCCCCAGCTCTCTCGGTTTTGTTTTCGTTTCCTTACTTTGATTTCAAATGGAAGGTTCAGTCTTAATCAGCTCTGAGTCTCCCACCCTATTTGTGTGGAACCGTTTACCAGCGGCACTCCAGAACAACTCTGAAGTCTAGCTCCAGCACGCTAGATACCACTGCTGAATTTTGCTCTAAACAATTCCTAAAGAAAAGAAGATGTTTGGATTTAAGCTCCTCTGTCTCACATACCAGGCATGCCTTTTCTGTTCCAGCTGCCTCTCAAATGCTCTGTTCTGCGCATGGAAGATTCCTCGAATAAAACTCTTGTTTCCAAAGAAGCCTAAGGCATTAGCCCAGAGAGTGTGAGTAGGCCGATTGCTGCTATGGCCAAAGTATTTTTCACAGCGTCAGAGGATGAGTAAATATTTGAGCAGCAACTCCTTTTAACAGCTTTGTAAGGTGCAACGCTTGAGGAGGAATGTGTCAGTGGAACTTTCTGAAGGAGAACCGATTAAGTATGTGGCATTTCACAACACACGTGGTTAGAGCATTAGAGGAAGTGCTTGAGAAAATATAGGTGGAGCTTTCTGTTCATCATCCACAGCAAACATGGAGCATTTCTGCAATAGCACATGCATCCAAGTATTTTGTTCTGAGAGCAGACAGACAAAATGGTGAGAATCTCATTTTGAAGGTATGAATATATTTCAACTCTCAGGGGGAATGTGCTTAAATTGTCAGATTTTCACAGGAAAAGTCTGTCCCAATTCACATATGGTTTTCTGCTACAAGAATGTGTTGTAGTGAACCTCCCCTCTCATGGTGCATTAGGGAGCAAGAGTGAAAATGTCTACTTTCCGTTCTGAATATACAGTCATGCCTCATGTTACATTTGCTTCATGTTACGTTCTTTCAGGTTATGTCCTGCGGCGACCTGGAAGTACCGGAAAGGGTTACTTCCGGGTTTTGCCACTCGTGCATGCGCAGACGCATAAAATGACATCATGTGCATACGCAGAAGCACCACTGCGGATTGTGCTCTTTACATGTTGCTAACGGGCCTCCAGAACGGATCCCGTTCGCAACCAGAGGTACCACTATACTGCTGTTTCTCACTGGCAGCACACACACTATACATTTAAAGCAGATTTAAATCTCGCGCACACCGCCCCCCAAAATATTGGGAACTGTAGTTTGTTAACAGTGCTAAGAGTTTTAGCTCCATGGGGGGCAAACTACATTTTCTAGGATCCTTGAGGTCATGTATTTTAAATGTATGGTCTATATGCAGGCATTATATCCAAACTCAGAAAGTGTAGCATATTCTAGCTGTAATTAGTCCAACAAACAAACCAAGTTGCACTAACATGCTCAGCGCAATACTACCAAGGAGTAGTATATGGATTCAATGTTTTTGTATTCTTAGAAAATAATTTGGCAGCAATAGTAAAAAATAGCCAAATCTAATTAAGCAATATTGGAGCTTTTCTGTTTGTTGGGATGCCATTTCTATCACTGATATTTTGTCACGGTCTGTGAATGAGGAAAACAAAATCTAGGAGAGAGGCATAGAAGTTGGGGGTGGGGGGGAATGCTGGAAGGAGGAAGTTGTTCTGAAAAGTGCCAACTAACATTAGAGAAGGGGTGCGGGTGGCACTGTGGGTTAAACCACAGAGCCTAGGATTTGCCGATCAGAAGGTCAGCAGTTCAAATCCCCACGACGGGGTGAGCTCCCGTTACTCAGTTCCTGCTCCTGCCAACCTAGCAGTTCAAAAGCATGTCAAAGTGCAAGTAGATAAATAGGTACCGCTCCAGCAGGAAGGTAAACGGTGTTTCCGTGCGCTGCTCTGGTTCGCCAGAAGCGGCTTAGTCATGCTAGCCACATGACCCGGAAAAACTGCCTGCGGACAAACGTCGGCTCCCTTGGCCAGTAAAGCGAGATGAGTGCTGCAACCCCAGTGTCATCTGCGACAGGACTTAATTGTCAGGGGTACCTTTACCTTAACCTTTAACATTATAGAACAATCATGTTAAAAATATAAAACATAGCTACTTAGATATAAATGAAATTAATAATAGTATTAAAAAATATATATTATTTATATATTTGGGCTATAGCTCTGTGGTAGATTTTGCATGAAGGTTCTTCTGCCCCAGGCATCTCCAGTGAAGGAAAGGAATTTCCCCTGTCTGAAATCCTGGGGAAATTAAACAAGCACCAGCAGCCATTCACGGCCACTTATACCCCAAGTCAAACAAAGTTCAGTGATTTTCCTATACAATGTAGGTACGGTATGTCGGCTGCACTGCCACCAGCCTCTTCTCTCATCTGTTTTGCACAACAAGCAATCCGGAGACTGTAAATACCCTGCCCACCTTGTGGATTTTGCTTGGAAACTGTTTTCAGATCTTATCTCAGCCTAGGGCTGGCTAACTCTAGGTTTGCCTTACCTTGTGCAATATTTGGGGAGAGGACACCGTCACTTCCATAACTTGCACAATTTCCGTCTCTGTTTGAAAGAAGGCAAACAAAAGAACGTCGCTTAACTTCTTTTGAAAGAGTCGGATCTTTCTGACTCAACGTGACAGTCAGCTGTTCCCCAAGGCTATAAGGTAGGGCAGTTAAGCATGCCAGACTGACAGGGCACCTTTGGGATATTCCTGTCCTGTGACTGACGGCGCTGTACGCCTTGAATGTACAGATAAGGAGGCATGGATTTTTCCATCGTGAAGAAAAACAATTGCTTATTGTATCACAAATCATTACCGACTTCCTGAGCCTGTGCAGATGGTCAACCTGGGTAGAGAGCTGGGGGGGGCCTAGGGGGGGAGACAGAGTTTCATCTGTAGCCCTATCCCTACACCCAGCACAACCTTCTACCCAGAAGCCTGTGCACCTGCACCCTAAAGTACCCTCTGAAGGTGTGATCTGGATCCTGCAGGAGCCAACATGCATTCAGGTACAGTCAAACCTTGCTTCCCAGGCGCCTCTGTGAATGTACGTTCCGGCTCCCGGGCGCCGAAAACCCAGAAGTAAGTGTTCCAGTTTCCTAACGTTTTTTGGAAGCTGAACCTCCAGCACAGCTGCCACTTGAGTGCAAGAAGCTCTTGCAGCCAATTGGAAGCTGTGCCTTGGCTGTCAAATAATTTGGAAGCCTAACGGACTTCTGGAATGGATTGTGTTCAACAACTGAGGTTTGACTGTACAGTGGTACCCCGAGTTACAGACGCTTCAGATTACAGACTCCACTAACCCAGAAATAGTACCTCAGGTTAAGAACTTTGCTTCAGGATGAGAACAGAAATCGTGTGGCGGTGTGGCAGCAGGAGGACCCATTAGCTAAAGTGGTGCTTCAGGTTAAGAACAGTTTCAGGTTAAGAACAGACCTCCAGAACGAATTAAGTTCTTAACCTGAGGTACCACTGTATATGAATACACAAACCGTTTCCCACACTGATGTTACAATCAAGGGCAGAGGCTAGGGGTTAGGGCTACCAGGCAGAACTACAATTCCCAGAGCAGTTTAACAGCTGACCCCACTTTTCAGGGAACTCAGGAAATCGTAGCATGATGAGGGGAATAGGGGGGTCTCCTAACAACTCTCAACTCCCAACAACCTGTAGCAAACTACAGTTCCCAGGATTCTTTGAGGGGAGCCATGGCTGCTTAAAGTACTGTGATACTGTTTTCAATATATAGTGCCATTGGGGCCTAAGAGAGAAGGCTGGCTAGAACCCTTCTGTCTGATATCTAGTTCTCTACATGCAGGTGGTCTGTTTTTTTTTCTAAGGAGGGTCATTCAGCCACAACATTCCCCTACCTGCTGTCTAAGTATGGCAGCATATTGCCCAATTCACCTGCTGCTTATCTGAACCACTGCTGAATTAACAAAAAAATTTGCTTAATAGAAACAGAAACCGAAAGCCATCTTCTTAGCTTGAATACTATCATATATACCACCAGTGATCACAAATCCCCCAAATGTGGTTCTTATGTAGCCAAAATCACACCATCTACACATATGAGGGAGAGGTATCAGCTGGCTGAACGTACAAAAAAATCTTCAGCGAGGAAACACCCTCCCAGTCCAGTAAGGACGGAGCATGCTCAGTGGCCACAGAACGCTGACTTGGGGAAGGGGGTAGGAAGGGACAGGGAAAAAGGAACGAGGTGTCTGGAGTGTTTGGATTCCGGAACAGGAGGACTCCAGACTGTAGCATTTTGTTTCAGTTCCCACGGATTTGCTCTGTCCTATGTAACAGATGATGAAAAAACAAAACAAATTGACAGAAAATAGAACAGAACAGGCTGTTATACCAGGAAGCAAAAGCATTTCCAGCATATGGGTAAAAAAAGAAAAAGAAAAATCTGGCATAGGGTTCCACTTGCAACTCTATTAAGAAATACACTGTGAATTGTATTTTATCAGTGCCAACTAATGCACTGGAAATGATGAGTCCTCTTTACCTCCTCATCTGTTGCCGTTACTGTCGGATTTGTCTTCAACATTTATTTTTTTTAAAAATGTATCACATATGGCTTTATTTAGTAGAACAAAATTGTTTTTGTTAAATAACAACTCACCCCATAAGCAGGTCTTTCTCCATCGCTACTGAAAGGCAGCTGTTGTTGTTTTGCTGGGTAGCGGGGAGAGAGAGAAAAAGTTCCTGCTTCCCAGAAGGCCTCTCTTTCTGCAGAAGTTGGTATGTTTGTCGGAAGTTTACAAGGACACATGTGCACAACCCCTGTCAAATTGCAGCTCGCTGCTCAGTTGCTACATAACGCTGAAGAAGAAGCGGCGGGGGGGGGGGGCTGGATTGTACTTTCTTTAAGCAGGATGTTGATTGTGTAATGGCAGTTCCTCTTTTTCTCTGGCATAGAAAACATTGGAAGGTTCAGGATCAAGTTAACTGGCCTTGCAGTTAATTCCATGTTGTTGCTGGCTCTGAAAAAAACCAATTGTACACACAGAAATCCAGTGACATCATTATTGACCAAATACTTTTAGGAAGAACACACATACTGAATCTTGAGAGCAAAAGGGGCTCTTTTAGTTTCGCAATGCATATTTATTTCTTAAAATCCTAGTTCTTTTAAATGTTAAATGTCAGCCAAGCATCAGTCATGCTTCATGAAGTATTTTATTCAAAGCTGTGCTAGAATATGGGTTGGGTTGTCATTTCACATGTACTTCTGAAAGTACATCCTTTGAGTTGGATCCTGAGGAGCTTCCTCCAGCCATGGGAGATGGCTGCCAGTCCAGAAGTAAGTGTTGTGGTCCCAAACACACAGGTGTTGAATTCCAGAGCAGCAAAATAGGATCAGAGGGTCCAGATGCAGGTTGAGTAGCTAAAACAGTAAAAGGGACGCCCCTCTGGATCCACCCCACTGAAAGCAAAATGCACGGACAGGTGGTGTCCACATTCCTGTGTACATTCCAGTGCACACAGATTAATTTTGTGACTGTTCAAAACCTCGGAGACACAAGAGCTGTTGTCACACAAGAGCTGTTGTCAGGCCCTAGTTAGCCAGGTTTTGAGGCTGGCGGTAACGGGCTGGCTGTCCACATGAGCCAGAACCTATAGTGAACAAATATCAGAGGACCAGAAGCAAGTGCTTGGCACAGACAGGGGTCAAGGTTCACAGAAGCAAGCAGGGATTTGGGCAGTGTTTCCACACCAGGAACTGGTCAGACTGAGCAACAAGTTAGGTGTAGCTTTACTGGGCCTAGAAGACAGGGAATGATTCTGGGAGTCAGCTGACCGAGGCAGAGTGATGCTGTGACCTTGGTGGTACCATCAAAGCAAAGAGTTTAATGGTTCAAAATCTAATGGTTCAGAATCCAAGGGAAGCTTTATGGTTGACCAACTAAATGCATTTCATAAAGCTGCAGTGTTACAAATTAACTATTCAAAATCAACAATCCTGTTCTCTAATAGAGACATAGCAGGAAAAACCAACAACAAAGAGTTTAGTTTGCCAGACTTGCAAACAGGGATATCTCTGGGCACATAAAAGACTTGAGTTACAAGCCCATGACACACAACTGCCTAAAAATTGCGTCTGCTGATTTATGTGTTTCGATGCAGATTTAGGCTGACTTAGGTGGGAGAAACAAAATCCGGGCTCTCACTATCAGGGATTTCTCTGAACAATGGCTTTCCTAGACCCATCCACTGTATGTGGATTGGGTCCTCTGCAAATAAAGAAGGAAGATACTGTAGCTAGGTTCTCATGGCACTGTGATTTGTGGTGTGCCCAGCTGCCATGCAGGCAAAAAATAAAATAAAATGTGAGGGTGGGGAAGAGTGGGAGATCCAAGACCACCTGCAAAAGCCGTGCAGCGTCTTGATCCCTTCCGCAGGGTGCTCTCCTTGCTTGCAATGGAAACAGAGCTTTTGTGTTTCAGATAGGAAGTCACTGGGTCTATCTGCCAGGAGCCATGGGCTGCTCAGTGCCCTATAACCATCTACCTATGTGCATATTTATGCTTATGCAAATGTGTTCATATACGACAGCGAGGGGTGTGGGAGATTTTGTGTCTAGCTCGTGGTATGGCAGCCCCCATTGCCAACAGCTTTTACCCAGTTCAACCAAACTTCAGAAACACAAACAAACAACCCCCTTTCACCCTAGAATTCAAAAGGACAGCTTTGGGAACAGTGGAAAAGTTACTACAGTACAGTATTATTGTTAAAGAAAGAGAAACATTTTTATATTTTGACCACAGGGTGGCACTGTAGAACTGAAAAGCAGTAAGACAAAAGCTGTACAAGAACAAGGATGGCATTGAATGGGAGCCCAACTCTTATCTGCCCAGTTTTCGGATATTTAAGATCATCTGGCAGCCTTTTAAGCATTACAAAATGTTTAAGTGCAGTATGGTCCCTCATAGCTTTCAATATCAGATGGCCAACAGCTGAATCAGTGACACCTTCCCACCTTTCCCGGGATACCAGGGTTTTAGTGTGGAGGATGCTAAGGGTGCAATCCTATATATGTCCAGTTAGATAAAAGTCCTGCTCAGTTCAGTGAAGCTCACTCCCAGAGAAGTGTGTATAAGACTGTAGTCTCTCCTGCCAGTACTGCTGGCATCTCATGCAGAACGCCAACAGCCTGTACCAGTCTAGTACAGTGTACCTCGGGTTAAGAACTTACAGTGGTACGGTACCTCGGGTTAAGAACTTACAGTGGTACCTGAGGTACCACTGTAAGTTCTTAACCCGAGGTACCGTACCACTGTAAGTTCTTAACCCGAGGTACACAGTACTAGACTGTACTAGACCTGTACTAGACTGTACTAGACCTGAGGTACCACTGTAATTTGTTCTGGAGGTCTGTTCTTAACCTGAAACTGTTCTTAACCTGAGGTACCACTTTAGCTAATGGGGCCTCCTGCTGCCTCTGCGCTGCTGCTGCACAATTTCTGTTCTCATCCTGAACAAAGTTCTTAACCCGAGGTAATATTTCTGGGTTAGCGAAGTCTGTAACCTGAAGCGACTGTAACCTGGAGCGTCTGTAACCCGAGGTACCACTGTATATGCATTTTCTCTCCCCCCCCCCCTATTTTTATCTTGTGAACCACCCTGTGATCTTTGGCTGAAGGGCTACACATTTAATAGTAAAAATAATATTAATGGCAGACTCACTGAGCAGCAATCTAGCTGACCTATTGACTGACCAAGTGAGAAGTGGAGCAGGTGACTGAACAGCCACCTGAGCAGGTGACCTAGTGGAGAACCAAGTCCTGGAATGGGTGTCTGAGTAGCAGCAATCCACTCTTGAGGTTAACAAGGCACTGACTAGTGGTCAAGCTATTTGTTTTTATTATTATGCAGTTTTACAATATATATTTGAATTTGAACAATAATCATAATCATAAACATATAGGATTCCCTGAATCCTTCGACTTCCCTCCATGGGTTCCATTGTCAACCTTTTTCTACTGCATCATATAATTTCTCAATTTTTCTGAAAAATTCATTTTTACCTTAGTTTTTGTTACAAAGCTTTTAGTCATTTACAGTGTTCTCTAAGGTAACTTATAAATTTTCCCCATTCCTTATTAAACTTTCTATCTTCTTGGTTTCTAATTTTCCTGGTCATTGACGCCATTTCGGCATAGTCCATCTTCTTTTTCAACCATTCGTCTCTGGTCGGGACTCTGGGCCGGTGGTATCCACACTGCTGTCATCACTTACATGAATAGTATGCTCTTTGGTAGTGGTCAAGTTATTCTGACCCAGATATGGCCATACCTGGCCACCAGACAAAGCTAATCACAGGGGTCACTGATGACAAATATGAATCCTGGTGTAACCTCCAGCTCTTGACCTACCCCTTGAGAAGGAGTGCAGCCCCTCCATCGTGCCCTCTGTCTCCAATGTGTATTACTGTGCTCATGTATCTGGAGCCAAAACTGCACCACCCACAGTAAAGGCCTAGGCAGACTTGGGGTACCCCTAAGGTAACACTAGGTTTGCAGAAAAACCCTGTAGGAATAAATCCTATCAAGGAGGGGGGAAACCAAAACACCCCATAAGAACTCAATGACACGGAACGTTTAGGGGTGAAAGGGGGGAAGCAGAAGGGAGGGAGGGAAGGAGAGAGTGAGAGAGACTACAGAGATCTATATAAAGAGTAGAATAAATCGTTTATTTGGTGATTTTTCTGGTTCACATTGAAAAACGATTTCAAAATGCTCTCAGGATGACAAAGAGGTTGCTCCCCACAGATAGCAACAGAGAGATCAAAGCATCAGTATTCAATGAAACAGTTGCACTAGATCAGGAGTCAGCAAACTTTTAAAGCAGGGGGCCGGTCCATTGTCCCTCAGACCTAGTGGGGGGCCGGACTATTGGGGGGGGGAATGATGCAAGAGCATTGCGAGCCCCGATGGCTGCTTACCTGTTTCTTGCGAGTGGCAGGGGCTGGCAGTGGTGGCTGTGGAGGGACAATGAGCGGTGCGCGAAAGGGCTCCGGAGAGGGGCTGCTTAAAATGGCAGCCGCTCGAGTGCTACTGCTGCTGGCACCAACAAGCCCAGCCCCTTTCCTCCTCTAGGCAGGGTGGGACCATTCAGACTGGAAAAAGAATTGGTAAACTCAAAAGCAAAAATACTTTCCAAAAATACTTTCCAGGGAGGTCGAGGAGGAAGAGGTAAAATCTGTTATGGTCAAATGGGCCCAAGACTTTGGCTACAACATCCCAATGACCGCCTGGGAAAATTTATGGAAGGTCAATATGAAATTCACTGCATGTTACACCCTAATATGAAGATGCAGTTCCGATGGTACCTGACACCACTAAAATTATCTAAAATGTATAAAAATATTTCAAGCAAATGTTGAAATATTTGGTAAGCAGAAGGGTCAAGAAAATTAGGGATGCTTGGCCTAGACATACCAAAAATTGCGAGAGAAATATTCTTGTATGCTACTGTAGAAGCAAGAATACTAATTGCAATGAACTGGAAAGGAGAGAAAATCCCAACAAAGTTGGAGTGGCAGAGCAAATTGATGGAGTTTGCCAAACTGGCAAAAATGACAGACAAATTGAGAAGTAATACTGAACAAACATTTATTTGGAATTGGGACATGTATAAAAAAAATCTTAAAGATTATTGTATTAGTATAAAAGTGGCAGGATTTGAATGATTTCTGTGTTATGATGGATATTTATAAGTGGATATATTATTGACAATTAAAAAGAAAATAGAGATTAATAGTGCACTAAATAAAATAAGAAAAATAATGTGATTTTCTTTTTGTATTTCTATTTTGATTATATATATATATATATTTCTTTGTTATATCTTTTAATATTAATAAAGCATTAAAAAAAGAACATATTGAGGAGACACGCTGGGGGGGGGCAGGAATGTTCTGTTGTGCACGAGACATCCTTGCACTGATTGCTCTTTTTTCTCCTTCTAATATTTAATCCTGGAGTTTGGCAAACTTTAGTCCTTTATGTCCAATTTATTTAAGCATCTTCCACAATTCTTATAAAGTGGGACAATAGACTTCTTTTTTTAAAAAAAAATGGGATGAGGAGGGACTGCAAATATTCCACAAGTTTTAACCAACAGTGCTTCTTTTACACCAGTTGAAATAGCCCATAATAATCACAGGATGGTACAGCAACACTTCTGTGGATAATCCTCCGCATGCACCTTGCGTTCCTTGCCATAAACATAGAAGGAGTAAGGTTTTCCATGCCACAAATATTGTACCCTGGTGAGAAGTATCAGCTCAATTGTTTGCCTCTGTAAAAACACAAAGAAGATACTTTTTAGATCTAAACATCAGTGTTTCGTTCACAGAAAAGTTCAAACCTGAATGGCTTTCTTTTATACATAGAAGAATGGCAAGACTTAGGCACATTCTGAATACGGAGATGCTGCAGCCCTATCTGGCAGGTATGGGGAATCTGGGACCCTCCCGACGTTCTTGTCCCAAACCATTGGGCATGCCTGCTGGGCTTGCTTAAGCTGGAGCGCAACAACACCTGAAAAGCCAGAAGTTCCCCATCCCTATTCTCTGACCCAACTAGCCTAGGGTGCTGCCAATGGAGGAACTCAACCAAACAATATGGAAAAAGCCTACAAAGCTTAGGATGTTTGCAAGGGCACAGGCCAGTGGAGACCAGCAGGTGCATGAATTTCACCATGACCCTGCATGGGGGAAGGAAGCGCTCCAGGCAATCCTCTTGGACCACAGCACTGAGGACCATCGCCTCAGTGGTGATTCAGTTAATATTCACAGCACTCGCCTGCCTGAGTATCCGCCTTGTAGATGCAAACTGAGCTTGGTGTTGTTCAACGGCATTGCTGGAGGCTTGACTGACGCCAAAATCAGGGAAACTAATCACTGGATATACCTATGGAAACACAAATTTCAAAGACATACAAAAAAACCTTGAAGTCCTGAGCAAGGAGCAAGAGCAGGCTAGTCATTGTTTTATCACATTACGTATACAGTGGTGCCCCGCAAGACGAATGCCTCGCTAAACGAAAAACCCGCAAGACGAAAGGGTTTTCCGATTTTTTAGCGGCTTCGCAAGACGAATTTCCCTATGGGCTTGCTTCGCAAAGCTGCTATCCGCAGCTTGGAGAGCCCTGTGGGGAAGTCAGGGCTCCCCAAGCTGCAGATGTCTGCCCCGCCCGAGGGGCGCTCTGCTTAAGAGCGCCCCTTGTGCGGGGCAGCAGGCTGCTATCCGCAGCTTGGAGAGCCCTGTGGGGAAGTCCGGCAGGGCTCCCCAAGCTGCAGATGTCTGCCCCACCCGAGGGGCGCTCTGCTTAAGAGTGCCCCTCGTGCGGGGCAGCAGGCTGCTATCCGCAGCTTGGAGAGCCCTGTGGGGAAGTCCGGCAGGGCTCCCCAAGCTGCAGATGTCTGCCCCACCCGAGGGGCGCTCTGCTTAAGAGTGCCCCTCGTGCGGGGCAGCAGGCTGCTATCCGCAGCTTGGAGAGCCCTGTGGGGAAGTCCGGCAGGGCTCCCCAAGCTGCAGATGTCTGCCCCACCCGAGGGGCACTCTGCTTAAGAGCGCCCCTCGTGCGGGGCAGCAGGCTGCTATCCGCAGCTTGGAGAGCCCTGTGGGGAAGTCAGGGCTCCCCAAGGTGCAGATGTATGCCCTGCCCGAGGGGCGCTCTGCTTAAGAGCGCCCCTCGTGCGGGGCAGCAGGCTGCTATCCGCAGCTTGGAGAGCCCTGTGGGGAAGTCAGGGCTCCCCAAGCTGCAGATGTCTGCCCCGCCCGAGGGGCGCTCTGCTTAAGAGCGCCCCTCGTGCGGGGCAGCAGGCTGCTATCCGCAGCTTGGAGAGCCCTGTGGGGAAGTCCGGCAGGGCTCCCCAAGCTGCAGATGTCTGCCCCACCCGAGGGGCGCTCTGCTTAAGAGTGCCCCTCGTGCGGGGCAGCAGGCTGCTATCCGCAGCTTGGAGAGCCCTGTGGGGAAGTCCGGCAGGGCTCCCCAAGCTGCAGATGTCTGCCCCACCCGAGGGGCGCTCTGAAGCAGAGCGCCCCTCATGCGGGGCAGCAGGCTGCTATCCGCAGCTTGGAGAGCCCTGTGGGGAAGTCCGGCAGGGCTCCCCAAGCTGCAGATGTCTGCCCCACCCGAGGGGCGCTCTGAAGCAGAGCGCCCCTCGTGCGGGGCAGCAGGCTGCTATCCGCAGCTTGGAGAGCCCTGTGGGGAAGTCCGGCAGGGCTCCCCAAGCTGCAGATGTCTGCCCCACCCGAGGGGCGCTCTGCTTAAGAGCGCCCCTCGAGCGGGGCAGCAGGCTGCTATCCGCAGCTTGGAGAGCCCTGTGGGGAAGTCCTGCAGGGCTCCCCAAGCTGCAGATGTCTGCCCCACCCGAGGGGCGCTCTGAAGCAGAGCGCCCCTCGTGCGGGGCAGCAGGCTGCTATCCGCAGCTTGGAGAGCCCTGTGGGGAAGTCCGGCAGGGCTCCCCAAGCTGCAGATGTCTGCCCCACCCGAGGGGCGCTCTGCTTAAGAGCGCCCCTCGAGCGGGGCAGCAGGCTGCTATCCGCAGCTTGGAGAGCCCTGTGGGGAAGTCCTGCAGGGCTCCCCAAGCTGCAGATGTCTGCCCCGGGCGAGGGGCGCTCTGCTTCAGAGCGTCCCTCGCACCCGGCAGCAGGCTGCTATTCGCAGCCTAGGCAGCCCTGCAGGAACTCTTCTGAAGGCTGGCGGCGGGAGAAGGGCTTTTCTTCCCACCGCCAGCCTTCAGAAGGCTGTTCTGAAGCCTGGCGGTGGGGAGAAAAGTCCTCCCCCCCCCAGCCTTCAGAAGAGGTCCGGGGAAAGACTGTCCCCGGACCTGGTCTGAAGGCGGTCTCCCTAGGAACGCATTAATTGATTTTCAATGCATTCCTATGGGAAACCGTGCTTCGCAAGACGAAAAACTCGCAAGAAGAAAAAACTTGCGGAACGAATTAATTTCGTCTTGCGAGGCACCACTGTACATGCAACTGCATACCACCCAAGAAGAGCCTCTTGCCTGCACTGCGGACAGGTAAGTAAAATGCAGAGCAAACTACTGTTGCCAATATGAGATGATGAAGCCAGGCTGTTTCTGGGCAACCCAGTATGTCCCTGTCCAGCCCTCTCTCTTTTACACAAAATTATCAAGAGGGTTCCCTGGGAAGAGGGATTAGTAAACCACTCTGGGAACTGCAGCTCTCTAAAAGGAATAGGGGTCTCCTAACAACTCTGAGCATCCTTAACCAAAGACAGTTCCCAGGATTCCTTGGGGCAAAGCCATGACTGTTGAATGTGGTATGATGCTGTTTTCAACGTCTAGTGGAAATGGGAGCCAGAGAGAGGTTCGGTTCCCACTTTGGCACTTTTAACGCTCTGGCAGCCCAGTGCCGAAACAAGCCCCAGCCTGGGCCTCCACAGAAAAATGTGTTGCCACTTGACAAATACACTACTGAAGTGGGCCAAGCGCCACTGTCACCCAACACCAAAATTTCTCCAGTTCCATGACTGGAAGGAGGAGCACAGACATGTCACATTCGTACCTGTGTATTTTTGTATGGCTACAATAACTTTTATGATTGTGTGTGTGTTGTGGCCCAGGGTGAGGGAGAGGTAGCAGAGGTTGGAGTAGCGTGGGGGAAGATTTATGTGTCTGGGGGACATTATATGGTGAAATATGGTCCACCAATTAATTAATTGCCAACACTTGGTTCCTTTTCAAGGCCTGCCTCTCTTTGCATTACTGCTTTTGCTGAAAGCATTTCATTACCATAGGGCTGTCATCAACAAACAACGTCTCTCCAGTAACCGTTTTGAAGAGTTCGATAGGAAATCCAGATCTTTCATCTGCCACATATTCATAAATGTTGTTCTTCCTATGAAGGCAAAAGGCAGGAGAGTTGTAATGGCAACCTGCAGCCCTTCTTTGTTTTCACAGCACAACACCCTTCTTAAACCAATGCTCTCAAAATGGCTCCCCCTGCTATGTAACCTTTTTACGTGGGGTCGAAGAGCCGGCCCAATCTCCAACATACCGTATTTTTCGCTCTATAACACGCACCTGACCATAACACACACGTAGTTTTTAGAGGAGGAAAACAAGAAAAAAATATTCTAAACGAAACAGTGGATGTATGATTTTTGTGGTTCATGCTGTGGCCACAGACGTGATCTGACGGTGAGTTTGGGGTAGCCCAATGCAAAAATCCTGAGGATCCACGTGCATCCATGCTTTGTAACCACATTTTTGCACTATTGTAGCCCCATGAAACTGTGGGTGCGTGTGTGTTTTTTTGGTGCAGGCTGTAGCCATGGATATGCTATGTAATCTGATGGTGAACTTGGGGTGACCCAGTGCAAAAATCCTGAGGATCCATGTGGATCCATGCTTTGTAACCACGTTTTAAGTGGGGAGGGAAGGAAAAGCATTCAAGGGACAAGGAAAACACGCATGGTACGTGGAGAAGGATGCTGCTAAAAATGCAGAAGAAGGGTTTAACGGGAGAAGGAGCTCGCGTGGGGTATGTGGAGAAGGATGCTGCTAATGATGCAGAAGAAGGGTTTAAGGGGAGAAGGAGCTCGCATGGGGTGTGTGGAAAAGGAGCTTTTCGGCGAGCTGAGCGGGGAGGGTGGAGGGAAAGAGCACTGTTGCTTTAAAGGAGCCAACCGGACAGCAGCCACTTACAGCAGTGTAAGCAGCTCCTTTCCTCTCCCGCTTTGCTCCTTCTCTCCCTCTTTGCTGCTTTACGCAGCTAATGGCGAATCCCCTGCAACCCAAGTCCTGCTCAGCGGATCAGCTGAGACGCTGGGAGAAGTAATTTCCCCCTCTCCCTCATCCCATGCCCTCCTGTCCCCAGCAGCCTGTTAAAAAACTTTTTTACTGGTTTTCACTGCGCTCGTGGCTCAGAGCCCTCCTGTGCCCTGTCGTCCCTCTGCAGCCTCATTGCTCCGTTTAGAGAGCGCACGGACCTTTGCTAGCTGAGGCTGCAGCAGCTGTTGCTGGCTATGCGGCGCTTTTTCCGGCTCGCTATGGCTCCCGTCTGTCCCTCCTCCCGTGTAAGCGGCTGCTGCCCGCTTTGCTGCCATGGCTCTCCTTCCCTCCCTCCTCCTCGGCTCCTCCCCCTCCTCCTGGCTGTAAAGCAAGCAAAGCTAGAGCCGCGCAAAGCGGGACAGAAGTCCTGCAAGCGGCTCCCGGTTTGCTTGACTGACAGCAGCCATGGCTCCGGTCGAGTGCATTCGCTCCGTAACACGCACAGGCATTTTCCCTTACATTCTAGGAGCAAAAAAGTGCATGTTTTGGAGCGAAAATTACGGTATATCAAACACAGTGCACGCCCATGGGGGAACTGAACCACATCAGGTGCTGACCATAAATTTATGAAGTCACCAAACTGGCACAATGCTCAAAGGTAGCCGTCGGTGCGGACTGAGCCAGAGCAATGCCTCATTTAGCCCCATACACTAACCTAAATGACAAGAGGTCTCAAGCCCATATTTTCCAGATCAGTTGAGTAACCATTCGTAGCATCTATACTGGACCTGCTCACTCAAGATGCTGAATGTAAAACTCAGGTGACTCTGGTAGGCAGAGCCAATTTTCCACACCATTAGAAGCGGCCTCCCCTTCCCACCAGTCTATTTTGACAAGACTTACTGTCAGGGAACTGCCATCGGAGAGTCAGGTGGTGGAAGGGCTCAAGGAGGGTAGGAGAGCCTCGGATGCTGAGGAAGGAACCAGCAGGGGGAGAGAGAGAGTTCCCACAGAAACTCAGTCGGAGGGATGGCTCCAAGATACTTCCAGTGAGAACAGCGGAGAGGTTTCAGGACCCCCGCTGGGAACGCCTACTCCGTGTAGGAAACTGTCACGCAGAGAATCCAGAAGGAGAGTTTCCGTTAAGGAACTCTTATGTTGGTGTAAATTCCGGAAACGCCCACTGACGGATTCTGCCAACGATTGAGGTAGCCATGCACCCATGGCTCCGCGGACTGGGAGAGTTTAGAAACTGATTGCATGAGTTGAGAGCTCAACCATTTACGCACAAGCAGCCCCCTTAACCCATAACACTTACCATTCAACTTGCAGCTCAATGAACGACAGCAGTTGTCCTTTTCCTTCACAATCGTTGCAGACTGTTTTTCCCATACCAGAACACTGCTGGCAACTGTAAATAAAATGTAATAAAACACAAGGTGCGATAAAATGTAATGAAACTACTCGGCATAAAGCTTGGTGCTTTGTGAGCCCGGCTGAAACACACACACACTAAAGGAAAGGATAATCCAGCAAAACCAATGGAATAGAGGTTTCTCAGTTCTAGAGCTGTCTTCTTGTTTCATTTTTCTGTTGGGAAATGGTGCCATCTCCTGGACCTCAGGACGCATAACAAGCTGAGCTTCTTTTTCAGTTAGCAACATTTTCCAGTTTGGCCAATACTAGTCAGGGGATGGCAACCCTATTTCTGCTCTCTTGAATATACTTAGCCAACACAGGCACACAGAGGGATGCAGTGTGGCATGCCCCCATAGTTTGGGTGACGGGCTGGAGATCTGCTTTATTTGCTTTCTTAGGATCCTTCTGTTTCAAACATACCCTAAGCCTTTCTCTCATATGTATTTTTCCACCATGAAACTCCTACAGGCTTCCATATGTCCCCAACTAGGCACAGACCAGCTTTAGCTTCAGGGAGGCTGCTGCATCAACATAGCAATTATATGTACACAGAAAATTTCATAAAGATTAAAAGATTAAAATGACAGATCACCATCTTCTTAACAGTCTGCATGTGCCTGGGACCAATGGGGAGGTGAAAAGTAAGGCCTGTAGGATCTTTTCTCCATTCACCTGAGGGCTGTCTAACTTTTCACGCTAATTCAAATTTTGCAAAACAACAGCACACGTCTCTGAATGCAAAAAATCATAAACAGAAGAGACTTCCATTTATATTTCTAGTTTTTTGGGCCATTTCACTATAGCCCTCATTCCAGGGTGCTGCTATTAGGCAACGCCTTTTGCTTTATTTTACATTTGGGCACAAGTGCACTTCCCAAGTGCAAAATACATTTGAATCACTTCAGTTACAGAAACTGAATCAGTTCAGTTACAGAAAGATCTAGGACAATGCTTCCTATATTTTTAATTTTAAAAATTTAACTTAGGGTCTTTAAAGTCCTTCACATGCAGTATTTTAAACATTTCACACCTCTGAGGGTAAGCTAAGTCTTATTATTCCCATACTGCAGATGTCTCTTTCATCCTGCAGCTTTCCAAA
The DNA here is from genome assembly GCF_964252035.2 of Podarcis erhardii. Lineage (NCBI taxonomy): Eukaryota > Metazoa > Chordata > Lepidosauria > Squamata > Lacertidae > Podarcis > Podarcis erhardii. The sequence continues at coordinate 91,205,261 of NC_138498.1, read as the reverse complement.
GGCCAATGAGTGAGGCTGAGCACCCATGATACATATAAAACACATTCAAAACACATTATTTTCCTCAAAGAATTAAGGGGTGTTGTAGTTTGTTGGGCGTTGTTGGGAATTTTAATTCTGAGAGGAGAAAATCACAGTGCCCAGAATTCGTTGAGGGAAAGAATGTGCTTTGAATGTGCTTTTAAGGTATATAGTGTGTATACAGCAAAGGCAAGATTTGAAGCAAAGACTTCCTGGTCCCTGAGCTATAGTAACTAGATAAAAGTAGATATTTACACATGCATGCATTAGCACAGTATACGTGTGAAACTATCATCTGTTGAACCTATAGCTTGAAACTCCACCATACGATTGCCCATGGTATCTCACGTATCAGGGGACCAGGAAGCAGTGCAATTGTCACACATAGTGCAACACTCTAACCCCACAGTGAAAATAAAAATGAGCATCTTCCTCATATATTTGCATATTGACTCACGCACTTTTCAAGTCCACTTCCTGAACACAGGTCACATGTGTCATCCACAAACCGGACTCCTCTTCCATGACATCTCCCACACTGTTGCTGTTGGGATTTAATTTTAGACAAAAGAGCCAGAAATAAGTAGGGTATCGCCAAACAAAACCCTCGTTGGGCAAAATCAGCATGATCATCTTTAACAAGGAATCACTTCACTACTTTCTCTATCAGTCATTAAGGTGCTATCTGCCGAAGCAAAGATGTCCATCTTGCAATGCCCTGTGGAAGTAGATGGAGAGGCCCAAGGCACCACCTTTGTACATACCCCAATGAGGACATTGTTGTGAAGAGGTATTCCTATGGGCAAATGGACCACAAAGTCAGCTGTAACTGCAGACCTGTCAGAAATGTTGGCTAGATCCAAGCCTTCTCAATTCTACCTGCTTTTGTTGGTTCTCAAGACAAGAGAGCCTTGGGTGACTTGCTTGTGGGAAACAAGGGGGACTATCTCCCCACCCCACCCCGGGAATCAGATTCCACTCTCCAAGAAGTGTATTTTTAATGCCCTATGAACCTCAAACTGCTGCCATCTCAGACAAAAAAATTATTAGAAGATCTGTTTCCTGCAACTCATGAAACGTGGTGCTGAAGTATGAGGGGAAGGGTCAGTCCTGAAGACCACTTTGTCTTGGTCAAAAATCCAAAGGTCTTCCCTCTGTGACAGAGGACTTCCCTGTCTCCTTGACCCAACCTGGCTGATTCCATCCAAGTGAGAGGTGTTGACCTTCTCCTTCTGCTTTCTTAACACTGCCTAGATGCAGCTGGAGATTTCTTGCCTCTTAATAAGAGACGCTGCCCAGTTCCATCAATCTGTGAACTGATACTCTATTTGATTCCACCATACTTCATCCCTTTCTATTTTCACAAAGCATGTAAAAATGTAGGTTTTAAAAAATAAAATAAACTTTTTTCTGAATTAACGGATTAAAAATTGATGGAAGGGTTGTTAGTCGTGACTTTTATCAATTTGGGGTGGTATTGCAATGTTTACTTTAATTAATATTTCTCACATCCATGATTACGTAGTCAGTCGTGTTAATTGTTCTCTGTTCTGAGTTTCCAAATATGGAAGAAAAACCAGCATAGAAAACATATACCCCAGACATCCAGTACAATTGCTATATCAAATATTTACTGGCTTTCTGGTTTATATCTCCGGGGTTCCAATTTGGTTCTACTAGTCAACATCCCATCAGATGTTCAGACAATAGCAGGACAGGCTACTGCGCAAAAGAAATATGCTTTCCTCCACCACCTTTTATTTTCTTATCTGTGTTCTCATCTTTCTACAAAACGAAAACTCCACACTAAGCAAAACAACCCCCTTACTCACAACTACTTACCTTGCTGTTGCCGTTGCATTTACTGCAGTGACGTCTACCAGTTGATCCACATGTCGGGCAAGCCTTCAAAATCAAAGAAAGGAGAGCGTCAAAACGGAGCCAGCAGCTTTTATTTGGACCTGGGTTGTCTGGAAATACTATGCTGTTCATAATAAAAGCAGGCAATGTTAAGAGGATCTGGTGGGCTTCCATTTGTTTTGCATTAAACTATGGCCACATTCATAACATACATTCAAGGTGTTATGGTGCCACTTTAAACACCCATGGCTCCACCCCCCACCCCCTGCAAAGAATTCTAGGAACCGGAGTTTGTTATGGGTGCTGAACTGCAACAAGATCTAGAAGATTCCCACCCAGGTCTTCTACTGTCAGAAGGTTTGGAATTTCAATCTCAGCCACAACCTTATGATTTCTATGCTTGCAGACATTGGGCTAAGGCAGAACCTAGCTGTTACAGCCAACAAGATGGAAAACACCCAACGTAGGCTCTTCCAGTGCACAAACCTTAGGACTGGGTCACAATGTCTTCCATTCCCAGAGCTACCATTTTCAGAGTGAATTAATAAGAATTTCCTCTTCATGTGGAACTCTGGACATAGTACAGTTGTACCTTGGATCCCGAACGCTTTGGTACTTGGACATTTTGGCTCCCAAACGCCACAAACCCGGAAGTGTGTGTTCTGGTTTTCGAACATTCTTTGGAACCCAAATGTCTGACAGGGTTTCCACAGCTTCCGATTGGCTACAGGAACTTCCTGCAGCCAATCAGAAGCAGCGCTTTGGTTTCCAAACATTTTGGAAGTTGAACGGACTTCCAAAACGGATTCCATTTGATTTCCAAGGTATGACTGTAGTTCTGTGAAGGGAACATGCAGCTCCTAACAATGCTCAGCACCTTTAACAAACCACAGCTCCCATAATTCTTTGAGGGAATCTATGAGCATTTAAATTAGTATGACAGTGCTTTAAATGTATGGTATGACTTTCCTTTCCTGCTTGACTTTCCTTCAGTCATCTCATTTGAAAACAAAACTCTTTTACCTCCAAAATTACGCACCCCTCTTGTTACTCGGGTCACATAATGATCCACCTAAATGCCTATACATACATTTCTGCACAAACTCTTACCAGTAAACCTGTGTACAATTTGCAACAACATTCCTCTGTCGCTTCTTTCTGCTCTCATATCCCATTATAAATCTGATCATGATCTTTGTGCCTTCAATTCTGCCTGAGAAACTCCAAAGAGCTGCTTCCCTCTTACGTGACTCTAGCCCACAGTCACTGGTTGCTTCTCATAAATCTCTCCCACAACAGGAACAACTCAGAGATAATAACTATCTTGTAATTAAGGACAACAGGATAAGCTACAGGATAAGGACAAGAGTATAAGCTACTGGCAGCTAGAGAGTTGGGGAAACAGTCCCTGACTTCCCTCACAGACACAGCACAAAATCAGGGCCTCAAGCTACAACCCGGCATGAACACTTACCTGGCAGTAAGCCCCACTGAGTTCAGTGGGAGTTACCTTGAAGAAAAAAGGCACAGGGCTGTGCCAAAGAGGAGGGGAAGGGTGCTGGCCAGACAAAATGCATGGACCCACGTATACCACCATATTCACTGATACATTAGCTCTGTACCGTTAATGCTGATGTATGAGGCACTCTGATTCTCTGGGTTTTCTCTCGGAACATGCCAGGAGTGTCTGCTCTCATATCCCAAGGCAAAGGAGGTGTCCCACGCAGGTAGGAATCTACTGCTCCACCTGGTATAAGAAAGCTTGGTTTGCAAACGTTCTTTGGAACCCGAACATACAATGTGACTTCCGCGGCTTCCAATTGGCTGCAGGAAAGCCATGCCTTATTTCTGAAAGTTTTAGAAGTTGAACGGACTTCCAGAATGGATTCCATTCAACTTCCAAAGTACCACCATACCTTGTTTTCAGGACATACAGAAATGGAGAGATAAGGTGGTCTATACTAAAGCACAGTTCCATCTAATGCTTTCAGATTTTTTAGAACAAAGGTACACAAATATGCAATTTTTTAATGCATCTATCCTTTTTGGTTTGAAGGCCTTGTTAAATAATATTATACTGAGTCCTTTACATTGAGAATGCATTGAGAAAGCAATAAAAGCTGGTTCCTGTAAAATTCTTCTCAGGTTGCTACCCGAACTCCCACCACCTGCTGACACAGCCTTTTGTGGAGTGGCAGAGCCATCACAACATCCTCAGCTGCTCAGTGGCCATGGAATTGGGGGTGGGGGCAGGAAAAGCTGGCCTAATGTCACCTGATGCCTGCTGTTAGACCAGCTCATGATCCATTGCATCAGGCCAGCTCAGCCCCATTCCCACCTTTGGAAACCCATTTCAAGGCCCTCTGTTGGGTATCCACTGGGATAATGTCAACGGGACTCCTGCCTGCCCAACTGGTGACTGGCAGGAGGCCAGCTCAGCTGGCAGAAGTAAAAGGAGATGCACTACACTGTGAAGGGTTTGGATGGTTCAGTCTGGCCTAAGTGGGGCTGGATTGTAGTGTAGCGTAGCATAGCGGTACTTACCCCCATAAGGTTCCGTCTTCCATTCAGAGGATCTTGATTCAGTGAAGGTCTCCAGTTTATACTAAGAAACAACTTTCAAGAATTAAACACTTCACTCAAGAAATAGTCAGCAGATTTTTAAAATTGGCTTAAGGAAATTACACAGGGAAGCAACACCTTAAAATGTCTCTGGTTAGAGCCAACACAAAGCAACCACCACAAGACTACAAAACAGTACAGTGGTGCCCCGCAAGACGAACGCCTCGCAAGACAGAAAACCCGCTAGACGAAAGGGTTTTCCGTTTTGGAGGCGCTTCGCAAAACGAATTTCCCTATGGGCTTGCTTCGCAAGACGAAAATGTCTTGCGAGTTCCTGCGGGGGTTTTTCCCTCCCCCCTCTTTTCCTAAGCCCTAAGCCGCTTATCAGCTGATCCGCTAAAAGCCGCTAAACCGCTAATAGCGCTAATCCGCTAAGCTGTCAATGGGCTTGCTTCGCAAGACGAAAAAAACGCTATACGAGAGCCTCACGGAACGGATTAATTTCGTCTTGCGAGGCACCACTGTACAAGTAAAGTGCATCTCTTATCCATTAACTCAAAATGGTCATATATACTAAAAAAATAGAATGTCCCCGTCTACAAGTTTTCATGCTAATATAAAAGAACTGCAGATACTTAAAAAATAAGTGGCAAAGGCTAATGAAAATAAATCCATAAATGTCTATCAATTTTGAACAGCGCATGGAAATGTTCATGCAACAGTTTTTGCAAGCAAAAGCATTGCTTTGAGATGGGCAAGATATCCAGCGATGTTGGTACTAGATTAAAAAGTTCAGAAACATTCATGAAGGTAACAATCCCAAGAAGAACCAGAAATGTGAGTGTGACGTTAACATATGAGAGAGTGCTGGAGGTGAAATAGTTAAACAGGTTGCCCAGTCAGGACCCAGGGGGGTGGAGTCAGTCAGGTGTGTCGGACTGGCAATGCCAGCGTTCAGAGGGTGTCTCTGCCTCCACCATACCAGCTGCTCCTGCATAGCTATACTATTACCAATATATACTGCTTACTCTGTAGGTATTGAATAACTGTAGGTCATTAAACACCATCTCTTTGGCTGGGTCTGTGCTGTAGCAGCACTTGCTGGAAGCATACTGGATAAAAGCTTCTTTGGCTTCATCTTCTGAAATGGCAGGAACGCTGTAGGAAAGGACCAAAAGGAGGGATAAGTAAAAATGACCGCCAAAACTTCCCATAGTCCTTTTTGCCTGGGAGGGGCGGAACCTCAGAGACAAGAACCAAATATGCACGCCATATCCGTTTTTTCTGGCCATCACAACTCTCCCGAGGCCTGGTTAGAATATGTCTTTGAAGTCTGAAAACACCTCGTGAATTTCTGAATGGAGGCTGGGGAGAGATGTGGGAGTGTCTGTGGAAACTAGCCTACTGAACAAAGGTGAAATCTGCATGCCCTGCTTGGCCCATTTTTGCCTCTGGCCCCACCCACACCACTGTCATGTGACCCTGAGAAGGAGGTCCACAACAGAATGCTTAACAGTATCCACTTACTTCCACGTTCTCTGGGGCGGCTGTTGCCCACCTCCATGTCCAAGAAACAAGTTAGGTGGAGGCAGGCAATGTTTTCCTCCTATAAAGGAATGGGGTTCGGGTAAGAACAGCAGGATAAGCAGTTGTGAATGTTCTCAGGTCTCATGAGCAACGTGCTAGAAGAAAGTTCTCCTTGGCAATAGCAGAAAGGAACATGCATGCAGTGGGTGTTGAACTTGGCCAGGTAGCGGATCAGCAACCAGTGCAGAACTCCGAGCGCAGGTGTGAGATGCTGACAAGGCTTTACTCCTGTTAGCAATCATGCTGCAGTATTCTGCACTAACTGCAGTCTGGATCAAGCACAAGGGAAGCACCTTAAAAACTAGCACTTGTATTACAGCATACACCAGGGGGCAGCAAGGTTTAACTTGCCTGGGCCAGTTCACTCCAGTGGAGATCCTTCCATGGGCAAGAGCGCATGTGCACATGAGCGCGCGTGGCTGCAATTTCCTGTGTCTGCATCTGTGCAGACGTGATTTTTGGAGTCTGAGAATGTGCAGATGCTATTTCCAGCACCACGGAAGTGAGTCCCCGCGCCATGCCGGGCTTGTTTACCGTAGCGTGCAGGGACTCACCGAATGGGTGGTTCGGTTTGGGGGTGGCTCGTGGGCCGGTTAAATGACCCCCATGCGCTGCTTGTGGGCCATGGGCCTTAGGTTGCCTACCCCTGGCATATGCTTTAGGGAACTAGGGTCCACACCAACAAGTGCTTGCCTGCAGCAGTTGTGCCTTCATAGCCAGATATGGTGCCTGTGTTATACATAGGAGCAGCATAAGGTCCTGGCATCTGAGCCATGTCTCTGGGAAGGGCGGCACCTACAACAAAGTTAGGGAAAAGGAAGACGTTAAACGTTGTCATCTTTCAAACATATAATGAATCGTATGGAATACTGAAACCTACATATAAGATTTCGTCTTTATTACACAAGTGATAGGTCAAGGGTTTGGCACTAGTGGGTACCTTCGGGATTTGAGAAAGTGCCATGGTCACAAAATGTAGGGAGGACGTAGCAATGCTGAGCCAATGCAAACAAGAACTGAGAAGGAAGGGCAAATTTCTCATGCATCATGGATATTTATCAAGACCTTACACAGGCACCAGAGGTGGTACTAGTGGGCATGCTAGCACCTGCAGCCACATTGGCAACCCCTGGTAAACTAGTATTTAGGGTGACATCTGAATGGAGCCAAGGTTAACAAGGATAATTAATGCCCGCAATGTCTTGCTTTTCATACCAAACGTCCACTGAGCAGATGTCTGTCCAACAGTTCCGTATGTCTGAGTTGGTACTCTAGCAGGAGAAAGTGAAAAAGAGTGTCATGCACAATAACAAATATAAATGAGCGGCTTAGAGTACAAAAAGCAGAAATAGATGCAGTCAATTTAAAACCATTAGAGAGTGCAGTTGTGGATGCAATTTTAACACTGTCGGATGAAGGTCTGACGTAGTAGGTGCTTAACACTTTATATATAATGTCAAGGCTGGCTTCATACGACCATTTTTTCAGCAACAAACTGATTGTTTAAAAAAAGGAATTGTGAGCTGCCGTTTTAGTTGATTTTAAAAGCCCTAAAGCCACAATATAACAATACCTTTATTGGCATAGTATTAGTATTGTAATGCTATGACTAAGCGAATCGTCATAAAGTAGAGAACAAGCTTTTGAGTTCTTGAGAACTCTTTCAACAGACTTTGGGAGTGAGTCCCAATGTTTATCCATTGCCAAATGACCAAGTACATTCTTTTATTTGCCCTGAATCTTCCAGCAATCAGCTACATTTCGTGTCCATGAGTTCCAATGCTATGAGAAGGGTAGTAAAACTTTTCTCCATGTGGTACATAACTTTCTAAACATCTATAACTTTATCACTTTTTCTCTAAACTAAAAAGTCCCAAACACTGCAACCTTTCTGCACGGGGGAGTTACTCCTTCCTGTGCATAAAGTTGCATTTTGATCATTTAGGTTGCCCTTTTTTGAAACTTTTCCTCCTCCCCTCCCTTTTTTAAAAAACTTAATGCTATTAAGGTTTATAGAGAAAAATACAAAACAAAAAGATACTAAGTTTTGTATTTTGTGGGGGGAAATACGAAAAGATACTAAGTTTTGTATCCCCTCCCCTCTTTTCAGAAACTTTTCCAACTTGCAATATCCTGTTTGCAGTGGGGCTTTTACGTTCTCATGTCTGACACCCGGAGGTCGGCATGTTCTGTATCTCAGAGTTAAGGGAATCTCTGCAGAAGTACGCATGCTCTGCTTGTCAGAGGTTCCCGGTTCGATCCCCGGTATCCCCAGGCAAGGCTAGGAAAGAGACTCTTGCCCTGTGTCTCAAGCTCACGTCCAGTGGCTGAGCATCTCCAGGAAGGGCTGGCAAGGAGCACCATCCTGAAACCCTGTGGAGAGCTAGATGGCGTCCGCATACTTCTCTATGTCTTCCCATCAGGGGTGGAGAAGCCTGGGTCACATGCCGTATGAGGAAACTTCCCATGTCCCTAGGAAAAGAAGCTAATTTCCTGGAGCTATTTTGTTTTTGCTTCTGTGGTTTTTGTAGATGTTTTGGGGACGGTGCTTAACTTGGGGACGAATTCAAGTCCCGCTAGCCATGGAGATGAAAGCGGGCCGCCTCCACTGACATGGGCGCGGCGCGGCGCGCTCAGCCCAGGGAGGAGAGACAGGAGGGGCGGCTTCCTTCCGCGGCTGCGTTGCCTTGCGCGCTTTTGCGCGCCTCTCCCGTTCGCCCGCAGCAAAAGCGCCTCTGGAAGCAGCTTTTTTCCTGCGCAAAGAAAAAGCCCCCTTTGCAGCTTTCTTGGCAGAAAGAATCAACACGTGGGCAACGGGGACTCTCTTTCCCCTTTACTTCGAGTTACAGATAGGTAGCCGTGTTGGTCTGCCATAGTCAAAACAAAATAAAAAAATTCCTTCCAGCAGCACCTTAAAGACCAACTAAGTTAGTTCTAGGTATGAGCTTTCGTGTGCATGCACACTTCTTCAGATCTGAAGAAGTGTGCATGCACACGAAAGCTCATACCTAGAACTAACTCAGTTGGTCTTTAAGGTGCTGCTGGAAGGAATCCCTTTACTTCGTTCCAGCATGAATTAAAAGGAATGGCGAGGAGGGAGAGGGTGGGGAGGACTGGCAGCTTTCAAGGGAAGCGGAGAAGAGGGGGGGGCGGGTCCCGACGAGGGGGATTTTTGTAAAAGGCTCTCACCGGATTCCCTGACGGCCGTCCGCCATCGCTTCTAGCAAACCATCTCAAACACGCGAGCAAGCAACCTTTGCCCCCTCTCTCTTTACTTTCTCTTTCCGGATCCCTCTTTGGCCAGCCTTGCGCAACTTTCTGTTTCATATAAGCTGCGGAAATGTGGACGGCGGAGAAGCAGAAAAAGGAGGAAGCGAGAGGAAGCAGAAATGGACAGGAGTTCTCCTATTCCTAGGCCCATTCTCATGTTATCTCAGACCCTCCAAGTGTCCCTTTCCCCCCAGGAACGTCCTTGATTTAGAGAAGCCGCCCTAGTTTCTGATTTGATCCCGCTTTCCCTTAGGACAGGCTTCCTCAAACTCGGCCCTCCAGATGTTTTGGGACTACAACTCCCATGATCCCTAGCTGGCAGGACCAGTGTTCAGGGATGATGGGAATTGTAGTCTCAAAACATCTGGAGGGCTGAGGTTGAAGAAGCCTGCCTTAGGATGTCCTTATTTTCGTTGGAGAAATGTTGGAGGGTATATCATTTGTGTGTAGAGCCAAGGGCGTAGCCGGGGAGGGGGGGAGACGAGGGAGCCCCCCCATCAAAGAAATAACTAAAAAACACTTAACTAAAAGCAGAAATTGTAGAAATAATTTGACAGATTTTTCCAAGCACTTGGGGTCAAAAGAAAGTAGTTTAAAACTACTTCATTCAGAATGTGCTGTATAGAGCCGGGCAGAGGATGATGACCAGGGCCGGATTTAGGTTTGATGAGACCCTAAGTTACTGAAGGTAATGGGGCCTTTTATATATATATATATATATATATATATATATATATATAATGAATATTTATTGGCATTTTTAAAAAAAAACCACACAAAAACAAAAATAGACAAGAAATAACAAAAATCCAAAAATCCAAAACTTAAAAAAACAATTAAAAACACATAAAATTTCAGTTACTTATTTTCATTTGACTTGTTTCTCAGACCTCCTCACACCTCCCCTTCTTGTATTCCAATTTAAATTATTAACTCAGCAAATCCTTATTACTTATTTCTCAACTTTAACTTAATAATTTATTTTAACATGTTGTTATTTTACTTTTCCTCTTCTTCCATTTCCTCAATTTATTTCTGCAAACCTTATTTTCATTTAATTTAAACCATTTTAAAAACCAATTTTAACTTATCCAAACTTAAACATCAATACTTATACATCGTTACTCATTCTTAAACATTTTTCCTAAAGTCGACCAAAATTTCCCTTCCACGACTTTCCCAATTTCCAAACAGATAGCAGAACAAAATAAAAACAGAGCAAATTATAATTGTATACCCTTTGGATTCCCAAACTCCACTCACCCCTTTCCCGGTTTCAGTCCCCAACAAGTGTCCATCAGTCTCAATATACTGTTTAGCCTGGAGATCTCACATCCAAGGCTCTTAAATCTCTTTCAATTCCTCTCTGCCGGTCTTTTGGATAGTCCTTAATGTTAAACCCCAAATCTCGGAGAGGCTCCGGCCCAACAGGATCCATGTTTCTTCCAGCCAGACCTCCATACTTAAGAGTAAAGCCTATGGGGTACTCCAAATCTTGTTTCATGCTCCTTTCAAGTCCAAATGTCCCCAAAGCTCCAACCTCCACCTTAGTCAAATTTATAATCCTTCGGTCTTCAGATCTCCACATAAGGAGATCTCTCAGTTTTCCGCTCTCCAATTCAGGCCAGACTTTCCACATCAGGTTCTTTTTTTCCTTTGTTGCCTTCATGTCAGGCCACAAATTGCAACTCTCCTTTAACATCTGCAAAATTACAGCTCCTCCTTCCTTTTCTTCAGGGGCAACATATGTCTCCTTCTCCATATTCTCATGACTCTCAAATTTCTCTATTTGTCCAATTGAATAGGCTTCCTGCTTCAAATCCTTATCAGATTCAACTATGTTATTTACTGTTAAGTCCAGAGTTCTGATGTTTGTAGCCAAAACATCAATTTGGCCTTGTAACTTTCCCAAGAGAACAAATGCTCTTTCCAATTCAGCCTGGATTTTCCCTCCTCCAGCCATTATTGTAATGTCCCTAAACCCCTCTAGGGGGATTTTAGTTCCTTAATGTACCTTTCAGCTCAAATCCAAAAATCAAGTTAGTATGTATCAGCCCTTCCTTATTTTCAACAAATTGTAACAGATATTACCAGCAGAAGCAACAGAAACAAAGTTCTCTTTTTCCTTTTGACAGCTAACTTGACAGCTGTCAAACTCTTCAATATTTCACCTACAGGCTCTCTCGCGGGACGCTCCAGGGTCTGAGGGGGTGAAACTTCAGCTCCCAAAGTTAATCTTTTATCCTCCAGTAAAGTTTCTTCTAATGTCAAACCGTGAAAGTTAAAGTCTTTTAGAAAAAAAGAAAGAAAAGATTCTCTCGACCTTAGATAGCAGGTCCTTTGCTTTAGGTTATTTACAAAGAGGGGGGCGCGGACTTCCTTTTTAACCCTTCCCCGCTCGTTCCTAATTCAACAAAATTTTCTTTAAATTCCAATTTCCGTACTACTCACGGGTTGTTACTTTAAAGTCCAATTGTTCCAAGGAAAAAGTCAGCGCTCTCCGACAATGGCTTGCGGCTTCACTCCGCAGAAGGAGCAGTCTACTCACAGCACCGCGCCGCATCCTGTCCCCGTTCCGGAGCCTTTAAAAAGGCTCCTTCGCAGCTTGGGGGGCGCAAATGGTGCCCGCCGAGTCACCACGCTCACAGGCATCCGCGCCTGTGATTTTTAAGGGTCCCCACGTCGTCGCCGCGGGCAAGACCCGATCCTGCGGAGCCGATTCCCTCCGGAGCTCGGAGGGAATCCGCCATTAGTCGATGGCGCTAACCCATGCAACTGTCCAACTGTCCTTTGTCAACAACAAATTATCACTATTTTTTGTGTTGAATATATGCTTTATGGTAATTTATGGACCTAATAGGTATCTAAAGTCTTTTGCACATAACTAAATATGTATTTTATCAGAGTAATTGTTGAACTGAAATACAATTAAGAAGAAGTATATTAATAGTGAAATGTAATTAATAATAATAATAATAATAATAATAATAATAATAATAATTTATTATTTATACCCCGCCCCTCTGGCTGAGTTTCCCCAGCCACTCTGGGCGGCTCCCAATCAAGAAGAATGTTAATAGTGAAATAATTATTAAGCTCTAACTTAAAATGATTTTTTATTCATAACAAACTTAATAATGCAAACACATTGGCATTTGGCAATAACAAAAGTTCCTTTAGAAACACAATTTACAAAGACTCATAATCTAGTCTCTGGAAACTTGGTATAACATGAAATAATAATAGGTGTAAATGTATGATGCAAACTACTAAGAATTATAAATAGCTTTATTAATATGAAATGAAGTGTTATTACCTGTACAATGCATTTTTATATAATATCAATATCACCATAGTACTCTACGCTGTTCATTGGGACAGCAGACCTTTGTATCCTCTTATACTTAGTGAGTGTAAAAGACAATATTTCTAGTAATATGTCACATTCATAAATAATACCAAAAATTATTTAACAGGACTAATTATATTAATGCATCTACCCAATACCCATTCAGCTGTATAATTTTATCATGATTTGTTGTATACTGTGTATAGAAACAGTACACAAACATGATCTTAATTACAATACTTTCCTTGTCTTTGCCAAAGCAAAGTCACTGATGATATCAACAAGGTACCACTGTATGTAAAAATGAACAAACCAGTGATATTTTAAGGGAGCAGGCTAGCAGGCGGGGCCCATTACTTACATCATAGGAGCCTACACAACACAAAACACTGTTGCTGTATGTAGGTTTTACTTTATTTGGTTTTTATCTTATATTTTGGAAATGTGCATCCAGGTTTTTTTTCCTTTAAATTTTTTTGGGGCCCCAAAGAGAGTGGGGCCTTAAGCTATAGCTTGATTAGCTTATATGTAAATCTGGCACTGATGGTGACAGGTGGGTGCCCCCTCCCCTCATCATAGATCCTAGCTATGCCTATGTGTAGTGTTATTATTGCATAGGTAAGGTGCAGTAGGGACGCGGGTGGCGCTGTGGGTTAAACCACAGAGCCTAGGACTTGCCGATCAGAAGGTCGGCAGTTCGAATCCCCGCGATGGGGTGAGCTCCTGTTGCTTGGTCCCTGCTCCTGCCCACCTAGCAGTTCAAAAGCACGTCAAAGTGCAAGTAGATAAATAGGTACCACTCTGGCGGGAAGGTAAACAGTGTTTCCATGCGCTGCTCTGGTTCACCAGAAGCGGCTTAGTCATGCTGGCCACATGACCCGGAAGCTGTATGCCGGCTTCCTTGGCCAATAAAGCGAGATGAGCACCGCAACCCCAGAGACAATCACGACGGGACCTAATGGTCAGGGGTCCCTTTACCTTTACCTTTAAGGTGCAATAGGGCTGAACCGCTGGCCTTCCCCTCCCCCAACATGTGCCTCCTTGGCCCAAACTCCTTCGTGTCTGGGCATTCAGCATGATGCCTTCAAGGGATGCCTACAACTGAGTAGCCAAATATGCATAGGTGCACATTGGGATCCTCAGCTATGTGGAGTTAATGAAGAGGAGACAGCTGCATGGAGGAGCAGAATAGGATTTAGGTGAATCCTGGATTACATATTTCGGAATTGGGAGGGCACCAAACTGCAAACAGAAAATTCAACGGTTGTAAGAAGAAGAAACATGATCTTGTCAGGAGTTTACATGCAAGTTGCATTTTCATAATGGGGGTTGTATTCTGCAACTATACATAAAAATTATACTACATGTAATGGATTTTCTTTCTGTAGTATATTTTGATGATATTGCTATGTGATCAATATACATGCATCTAGATTCAGGTAGGTAGCCATGTTGGTCTGACACAGTCAAACTAAATAAATAAATAATAAAATAAAATATTGGTTAATGACCAGTAGCCCCTTAGAGACCAATTAAGTTTGTTCTGGGTAGCATACATGCAGAAAAGCATACTCTTCAATATATGGTATTATATGTTAATAGAAGACAGCATGCTAATAATCCTGACATTAACTTCTTTTTTGACCAGCTTTGCTTGCTGATGTTTGTCAGTGTGGGATCAATGTTGAGTTTTTAGTGGCGTGCCAGGATGATGTGTCTGCTACTGAGAATTGCCTCACTCCAGGAAAACTCAGGATTTGCCAGATAATCCACAGTTGTCTTCTCAAAAGTGAGTCTCACTGAGTTCAGTGAGTTCAGTGAGTAACACATTCTTAAGTAGACAACATACTTAAAATCAATTTATGATATTTCCTGTGAAAGGCGTGCCTCTTTCCTTGGCACGTTTACAAAGAAGCAAGTCTCTCTTGGCTCAGTGGAACTTATTTCGCACAGACTTGCAGACTTAGACACAGCTAACTTTAGATGGATGAGACAAACATTATTCTTTGAAAGGCATAGTAAGCATGACAATAATTTCCACACCTTCAGCAAGCTCCCCCTGAGCAGAAGCAACCCATCTATGAGAAGTGTCCAGGGCTTTTTTCAGGCAGAAAATGCCTCACAGGTAGGCTCCAGGAGTAGGGCGAGAGACCTGACCAGTCTCAGCAACAATCTTGCCATACACAACTCTTAAAACAACATTTTGAATCATTTTACTGCATTGCCGTTATCAATTTGTTGTTGCTGTTGTCTAGGCCGAATGTGGGAACTGTATGCTGATTATTTCTCAAAGCAAGCATCTGCCAAACACATGCCAACACATATTTTAATAAGAATTAACAATGTGCTTTTAAGTGTCAGTTTCATTTTGCAAATGGGCACTCTTCCTATACTAGGAGCTGCAAAATCAGACCCGGCTATGATGTCTTTCCCACATCCAGGAGACTGATGCTTCCTCCCCTCACCTCAGGCAACTCATCCCCACTATGCACCATCTGCAGCTTAAAAGGCCTACCCAAGAAATCAAAGTGACATTGTTGCCTGAGCCCTGCAAAACTCTGAGATGGGTCCAGAGTTTCAAGATCAGGCTACTTCAGTTCAGACCATTTTGGACCAGAGTCATGATATTTTGGAGGTGGTCTGTATATCTAAAAAAAGACCAATAGGCTGCTTCACCTTGGAATTTCATCTTTGTCCCCAAGAAATGCCTGGTCAGTTGACTTATGTCCTGCTATTGGGCTTCCCAGAGGTATTCAGTTAGGCACTGAAGCTTTTGCCAAAGGGCATGGCAACCATTTACCTAGTGCTTCTTATTGTCACCTCCGCAGGTGACAATCCTCTATGCCACTATTCTTCCACTTGTGTCCATTAAGGTGAGTCACAAAAGCAGAACTATATTAATATTTGTTTAAAAATATATTTTTGTACTTAACTTGTGAGTCCCATGTCTGAAAAGAGTAGTGTGAGACCACAACAACAAGTGCTTTGTGCCCTCAGCAGTTCATGAACTCGAAGAATAAAGTTATAAAATTCACTTTCTGTTCTCGCTGAAGTTCCTCAAAAGATTACTGGAAATACTTGTGATATATGTTGCACAATCTGTGCATGAATGATAACTAATGTTGTTTTCAAGGGAAGAGACCAATATTAGCACTGAACAACCATAAGGGGTTGGATGGTTCAAATCTGCATTTGATATTATCTGAAGAAGCAAATCTGTTAAGGCAGCTCTTCTTTATTATTAACAAAGTTGACAAAAAAATGGATGTTACCAGAGCAAGAGATGTTATATGGACAGAAATTATGTGTTTAATATACTATCCATGTGTTGTTGTTGTTGTTGTTGTTGTTGTTTAGTCGTTTAGTCATGTCCCCTTCATCACCCCATGGACCAGAGCATGCCAGGCACTCCTGTCTTCCACTGCCTCCCGCAGTTTGGTCAGACTCATGTTTGTAGCTTCGAGAACACTGTCCAACCATCTCGTCCTCTGTCGTCCCCTTCTCCTTGTGCCCTCCATCCTTCCCAACATCAGGGTCTTTTCCAGGGAGTCTTCTCTTCTCATGAGGTGCCCAAAGTATTAGAGCCTCAGCTTCTGGATCTGTCCTTCCAGTGAGCACTATCCATGTTGTTGTTTAGTCGTTTAGTCGTGTCCGACTCTTCGTGACCCCATGGACCAGAGCACGCCAGGCACTCCTGTCTTCCACTGCCTCCCGCAGTTTGGTCAGACTCATGTTTGTAGCTTCGAGAACACTGTCCAACCATCTCGTCCTCTGTCGTCCCCTTCTCCTTGTGCCTTCCATCTTTCCCAACATCAGGGTCTTTTCCAGGGAGTCTTCTCTTCTCATGAGGTGGCCAAAGTACTATGAGTGTGGAAGTAATGGTAGAGTCGCCTCCATGCTTGCTATTGATACAATTGAGTTGACACTCATTGGTGGCAGATCTAGCAGTACATAAAAGAATCCTGTCATGGGGGGGGGGGGATAATAATTTTAGGTTAAGAGACTTTTATAAAAATAGTAACCCCTTCTTTTTAGATGAAATTAAACTTGCTGTATATGATTTACAACTCACCTGGTTTCAAATATTCAGTTTAAATATCTGGCAGTTACAGCCCTTAAAATCCAAGCCACCAGATCGGTTAACCAAGCTTGAATCACTTCTATTAGATCATGGTTGAAAGGGGAAAGGCCTAGTGTCAGCTACATATGTAATATGATATATTGCCAATGGTCCATTATTAGGCCTTAAACTTATTATTGTTATTTAATTTATATCCTGCCCATCTGGCTGGTTTTCCCCAGCCACTCTGTGGAATATATAAAAACACAACAGAACATCAAACATTAAAAAACAAAATACCCTATACAATCAACAAACAAATAAATTGATAGAAGCCAATGATGATGATAATAACAACAATATCAATAATAACGATAATAAACAGTTTATAGTTATACCAAAATTAAAATGATGACCAACCCCCCCAACTAAACATTTAATCAACACCAACCCGACAAAAACAAAACAGGGGAACCAAAATTAGAACCGTTTAAAACATTTTAACTAGTTGCCCCAACCCAGGAATTGTTCCAGCAACGTCCCTCCGGCCTCCCAGGAGCCTTTTACCTGTTCAGGGTGAGTCTGGGCCTGGCCCACTAGGCCAGGTGGAAATGGGCCTTGCAGCAGGGAGCAGGTCTTTCTTCCAGCACTCAGGAAGCA
Source organism: Podarcis erhardii (assembly GCF_964252035.2). Lineage (NCBI taxonomy): Eukaryota > Metazoa > Chordata > Lepidosauria > Squamata > Lacertidae > Podarcis > Podarcis erhardii. The sequence goes on along the minus strand of NC_138498.1, from coordinate 91,187,892 downwards.
CTTACATGGGAGAAAGGGCTGCACATAGTGATAGAGCATTCTAAATAGTCACCACACACCAGTGCAAATCACCTACATGATATTAGCAATCTTCTCAGTACTGTTGGAAGTGCGGCGGAAAATGAGACCCCTTTTCCCACCAATGATGGGACTGCCCACCGGTATTAAAATTCTAGACAATGGTTTGTCAAGAAGTGACCAAAATACTTAAACCAGAGCTTTCCAAACTATGTGTTGCAACACACTAGTGTGCCAGCTGCAGTTGGGTAAGTATTTTTTGGAAAGCTCTGACTTAAACACTCCATTCCAGCTTTATTGCAGTTTGTTGCTCAATCAGTTGAAAGGGTTCAGTTCTCAGGAATTCTTGACACGGATGCTGGCAGAACATCAATTGCCCCCAGATGGAAAACATTACAGAATTTGTGACTTTTGCTTTGGTATAATAATCTGTGGAGTTTAACATTAGTTGAAAAAGCAGCTCATAAATTATGTATTGCCAAAGGCCTGGAGCATCCTGAAAAATTCTGGTGGGATTTTGTCTTATAAGCAAGAAACACAGACACACAGGACTCCCTCTCCACAATGCAGCATGAAATTTGGTTTTCCTAATGGTCTTAAGTACTTTGCCAACCTAATATTAAATCTATTTCAGATATACTGTGCTGCTTTATGAACTTTCATTATTTTCATTGTATTGATTGGTTTGATTTAGTTCAATGAAATATTTTTTAGAATTCTGTGCAGATTAAGCAATATAGGAAAGTTAAAGAAGGAATAAAATGTGTGCTGCAAAGGAGATAAAATGCTTTGAGGGTCAGTCTTTCAATCTCCAGCGGGGACCCTGAAGATCATCAGCAACGTGAGGGCAACGGGGACTCTTTCCTGTTTACAATGGTACCTCGGGCTAAGTACTTAATTCGTTCCGGAGGTCCGTTCTTAACCTGAAACTGTTCTTAACCTGAAGCACCACTTTAGCTAATGGGGCCTCCTGCTGCCGCCGCGCTGCCGGAGCACAATTTCTGTTCTCATCCTGAAGCAAAGTTCTTAACCCGAGGTACTAATTCTGGGTTAATGGAGTCTGTAACCTGAAGCGTATGTAACCTGAAGCGTATGTAACCCGAGGTACCACTGTACTTCCTTCCAGAGCGAATTAAAAGAGATGCTGAGGAGAGTGAGGGTGTTTCGTTTGCTTGTTTTCTTTTTTGGAGGGGCTTGGCTTCGCTCAATTTCAACCGGGGTCGACGGTGCCCCTGGGAAACAGAAGAATGCGAGATCAGGAAGGAGCGCGCGCGCGGGGGGGGGGGGCACGGACGGCTCGCTCCCTCCGGCACCACATAGTCCTCCGAGTCTGGGACTGTGAGAAAATCAAAAGCATTTTTGCACCTAAGTGCGTGCGCCCCTCGGAAGCGGAGAGAGATCAGCCCGGCAGCCCCTTGGCTTTTGCTTTCGCCAGCTTTGCTCAGCGGTGGAAGGAGGGTGAGAGAGCCGCAGAGCAGCCAGCTGGTGAGAAAGAGAGAGAGAGAGAGCGCAGGCCTTTGGGCTTTGCAACTTCGCGCACAAACACGCATGTGCTCCTTGTTGTTTAGTCGTTTAGTCGTGTCCGACTCTTCGTGACCCCATGGACCAGAGCACGCCAGGCACTCCTGTCTTCCACTGCTTGGTCAAACTCATGTTGGTAGCTTCGAGAACACTGTCCAACCATCTCGTCCTCTGCTGTCCCCTTCTCCTTGTGCCCTCCATCTTTCCCAACATCAGGGTCTTTTCCAGGGAGTCTTCTCTTCTCATGAGGTGGCCAAAGTATTGGAGCCTCAGCTTCACGATCTGTACTTCCAGGGAGCACTTAGGGCTGATTTCCTTAAGAATGGATACGTTTGATCTTCTTGCAGTCCATGGGACTCTCAAGAGTCTCCTCCAGCACCAGTTCAAAAGCATCAATTCTTTGGTGATCAGCCTTCTTTATGGTCCAGCTCTCACATCCATACTAGGAAAACCATAGCTTTAACTATACAGTGGTACCTCCGGTTAAGTACTTAATTCGTTCTGGAGGTCCGTACTTAACCTGAAACTGTTCTTAACCTGAAGCACCACTTTAGCTAATGGGGCCTCCTGCTGCTGCCGCGCCACCAGAGCACGATTTCTGTTCTCATCCTGAAGCAAAGTTCTTAACCTGAAGCACTATTTCTGAGTTAGCGGAGTCTGTAACCTGAAGCGTATGTAACCTGAAGCATATATAACCGGAGGTACCACTGTACGGACCATTGTTGGCAAGGTGATGTCTCTGCACCTGCGCACACACACGCAAATATTTTGTCAACCCCCCTCAGTGATGACACCGCCCTGGCCCCTCCTCCCCCCACATTTCCACTCCCTCTCTAGCAGCTTATATAAATCTGAAAGCTGTGCAAGGCTGGCGACAGAGGGATCCCGAAACTGAAAGAAGAGAGGGAGCAAAGGTTGCTCGCTCGCGTTTTCGAGATGGTGTTCTAGAAGCGATGGACGGACATCAGGGAATCCGGTGAGAGCCTTTTGCAAAAATCCTCCTTCGCTCCTCTTCCTATCTCCCCTTGAAAGCTGCCCGTCCTCCCCGTCCCCGGCATCTCTTCCTCTGCAACGAAGTAAACAGGAAAGAGAGTCCCCGTTGCTCTCGTGTTGCTGCTTTTCTGCCAACGTGTAGGGGAAAGCTGCAAATGGGGCTTTTTTGCGCAGAAAAAAAGCTGTTTCCAGAGGCGCTTTTGCTGCGGGCGAACGGGAGAGGCGCGCAAAGGCGCGCAAGGCAACGCAGCCGCGGAAGGTCGCGGTCCCTCCGGACTCTCCTCGGTGGAGGTGGCCCGCCTTCTTCTCCACAGCGAGCAGGGCTTGAATTCGTCCCCCAGCCAACCCCCTCCCCCCAAAGAAAACCCCCACAAAATCTAAAATAAATGGTTTGAGAAAAATAGCTTCATACTTCTATTTTAAACAATCAGTTTGTTGGCATCTACTGCCTTAGACATCTGACAATGATAGAATCACATCCACAACTGCAATCTCTAAGGGTCCCTAGTTTTGAAATTGACTGTATCTATTTCTGCTTTTTGTACACTAAGCCACTCATTTATATTTGTTATTGTGCACGACACTCTTTTTCACTTTCTCCTGCTAGAATCCCAACTCAGACATACGGAACTGTTGATCAGACATCTGCTCAGTGGACGTTCGTTACAGTGGCGTAGCGTGGGGGGTGCAGGGGGGCGGCTGCACCGGGCGCAACATCTGGGGATTAGGGTTAGGGGGCACAAATCCACGGGTTAGGGGGCGCAAATCCACGGGTTAGGGGGTGCAAATTACTTGCCTTGCCCCGGGTGCTGACAACCCACGCTACGCCACTGGTTCGTTATGAAAAACAAGTCATCACGGGCATTAATTATCCCTGTTAACCTTGGCTCCATTCAGATGTCATGCTAAATCCTAGTTTACCAGGGGTTGCCAATGTGGCTGCAGGTGCTAGCATGCCCATTGGTACCACCTCTGGTGCCTGTGTAAGGTCTTGATAAATATCCATGATGCATGAGAAATTTGCCCTTCCTCCTAAGTTCTTGTTTGCATTGGCTCAGCATCACTACGTTGTACCTACATTTGGTGACTGGTGCCCATGGCACTTTCTCAAATCCCAAAGGTACCCACTGGCGCCAAACCCTTGACCTATCACTTGCGTAATAAAGATGAAATGGTATGTGTAGGTTTCAGTGTTCCGTACGATTCATTATATGTTTGAAAGATGACAACGTTTAACGTCTTCCTTTTCCTTAACTTTGTTGTAGGTGCCGCCATTCCTAGAGGCATGGCTCCTATGTATGTTGCTCCTATGTATAACACAGGCAACATATCTGGCTATGAAGGCACAACCACTGCAGGCGAGTACAAATACAAGTGGTGTACTTGTTGGTGGGGACTCTAGTTCCCTAAAGTGTATGCTGCAATACAAGTGCTAGTTTTTAAGGTGCTTCCCTTGGGCTTGATTCAGACACTGCAGCATGATTGCTAACAGGAGTAAGGCCTTGTCAGCTTCTCACACTTGCGCCCCGAGATCTGCACTGGTTGCTGATTCGTTACCTGGCCAAGTTCAATGTGTTGCTATTAGTATATAAAGCCCTTAACAATTTGGGACATAGCTGTCAACATTTTGCTTTTCTTAAGGGAAATTCCTTTATTCCGAATAGGATTCCTCGAAAGAAAAGGGAAAAGTTGACAGCTATGATTTGGGACCAGTTTACCCACATGTGCCCACTGCATGAATGTTTCAATCCATTATTGCCAAGGAGAACTTTCTGTTAGCATGTTGCTCGTGAGACCTGAGAACATTCACAACTGCTTATCCTGCTGTTCTTACCCGAACACCATTTCTTTACAGGAGGAAAACATTGCCCACCTCCACCTAACTTGATTCCTAGACATGGAAATGGGCAACAGCCGCCCCAGAGAAAGTGGAAGTAAGTGGATACTGTTAAGCATTCTGTTGTGGACCTCCTTCTCAGGGTCACATGACAGTGGTGTGGGTGGGGCCAGAGGCAAAAATGGGCCAAGCAGGGCATGCAGATTTCACCTTTGTTCAGTAGGCTAGTTTCCACAGACACTCCCACATCTCTCCCCAGCCTCCATTCAGAAATTCACGAGGTGTTTTCAGACTTCAAAGACATATTCTAACCGGGCCTGGGGAGAGTTGTGAGGGCCCGAAAAAAGGGATATGGCGTGCATATTTGGTTCTTGACCCTGAGGTCCCCTGTCCCCCACCCCAGACAAAGAGGACTATGGGAAGGTTGGCGGTCAATTTTGCTTATCCCTCCTTTTGGTCCTTTCCTACAGTGTTCCTGCCATTTCAGAAGATGAAGCCAAAGAAGCTTTTATCCAGTACGCTTCCAGCAAGTGCTGCTACAGCACAGACCCAGCCAAAGAGATGGTGTTTAATGACTTTCAGTTATTCAATACCTACAGAGTAAGCAGTATATATTGGTAATAGTATAGCTATGCAGGAGCAGCTGTTATGGTGGAGGCAGAGGCATTGCCAGTCCGACACACCTGCCCCAACCACACCACCACCTTGCCCCAGTGCCATCCAGGTAAGCCGCAGTGACGCTGGTGTTGGGAAGGCAGTTCTGTGCTTCTTCCCAACCTCAGCACACCAGCCACTGCCGCTGCCATTTATTTATTTTGATTACTATTTTTATATTCTTAATGGTTAGCTGCCTTGAGTGTGGAATGTCCTTTCAAAGAATAAACAAACAAGAAATAAATAAAAGGTATCATTCATTCCTAACACCACATCTTACTGTGCCGTCCGCAATGGCATAGCTAAGTCTCTATGTGAAAATTGGGGATACTTCATATAGGGCATTTAATTACCAGTGCAAATTGATGGCAGTTCACCTTTTGCCTAAATTATGAGGTGCCCACTTGGACTGTGGAGGTAATAGAGCGCTTGAAGTTATTCTGTGGTGCTGTTGTGCAGCAGAAGGTTGTGTTTGTTTAAGGCACATAAAGAAAAAATAATAAAGATAAAGAATTTTGCAAATTGAATTTTCCCTTTGGCCACTGCATGGGTCATGACTTCAACCAGAGTTGGGGGACCTGTTGTCCTCGAGGTGTTGATGGACTCCAGCTTCCATCCATCATCTTTGACCATCAGCTGTGTTGGCTGGAGCTGAATTGGAAATCAGAAACATCTGGAAGGCTGCAAGTTCCCCATCCCTGGCCTAACCTGTCTGAAAAGACAGAACTTTTAAAGTTCACTAGGCATGGAATCAAGTCCTTTCTCCAGAGACATATTGGAGCTGGCAGGCGATTCTGAAGGATAACTCACATTTCTGGTTCTTCTTGGGATTGTTACCTTCATGAATGTTTCTGAACTTTTTAATCTAGTACCAACATTGCTGGATATTTTGCCCGTCTCAAGGCAATGTTTTTGCTAGCATGAACATTTCTATGCATGAACATTTCTATGCGCTGTTCAAAATTGATACACATTTATGGATTTATTTTCATGACATTGCAACTTATTTTTTTAGTATCTGCTGTTCTTTCGTATTAGCATGAACACTTGTAGGTGGGGACATTCTGGTTTTTTTTAGTATACATAACCATTTTGAATTAATGCATAAGAGAGGCATTTTACTTGTACTGTTTTGTAGTTTTCTGGTGGTTGCTTTGTGTTGGCTCTAACCAGAGACATTTTAAGGTGTTGCTTCCCTGCGTATTTGCCCTAAGCCAATTTTAAAAATCTGCTGACTATTTCTTAATTGGCAGTGAAATGTTTAATTGAAAGTTGTTTCTTAGTATAAACTGGAGACCTTCACTCAATCAAGATTCTCTGAATATAAGGCGGAACCTTATGGGGGTAAGTACCGCTATGCTACGCTACACTACAATCCAGCCCCACTTAGGCCAGACTGAACCATCCAAACCCTTCACAGTGTAGTGCATCTCCTTTTACTTCTGCCGGCTGAGCTGGCCTCCTGCCAGTCACCAGTTGGGCAGGCAGGAGTCCCGTTGACATTATCCCAGAGGATACTCAGCAGAGGGCCTTGAAATGGGTTTCCAAGGGTGGGAATGGGGCTGAGCTGGCCTGGGATGCAATGAATCATGAGCTGGTCTAACAGCAGGCATCAGGTGACATTAGGCCAGCTTTTCCTGCCCCCACCCCCAATTCTATGGCCACTGAGCAGCTGAGGATGTTGTGATGGCTCTGCCACTTCACAAAAGGCTGTGTCAGCAGGTGGTGGGAATTTGGGTAGCAACCTGAGAGGAATTTTACAGGAATCAGCTTTTATTACTTTCTCAATACATTATGTAAAGGACTCAGTATTATAATATAGAACAAGGCCTTCAACCCAAAAGTACATATTTGTGAACCTTTGTTCTATCGTGTGATGCGATTCGGTGCTTCTGTGCATGCGCGTGATGTCATTTTGTGCATGCGCGTGATGTCATTTTGCGCTTCTGCGCATGTGCGAGCACCAAAACCTGGAAGTAACCAATTTCAGTACTTCCGGATTTGGCACGGCCCGCAACCCGAAAACGCGCAACCCGCAGCGTTCATAACCCAAGGTATGACTGTAATTTGACTATCTTCTTCTATCAATAATGAGTTATACGTTAGCCAGCTTCCTCTCATATTTTTCTTCTTTACGGCCTTTGCCTCTAATGGAGATGTCCAATGAGGGGTGTTAGGTTCCATCACTCTTTTATATTTTTCCCAAACCCTAAACAGGGTATTTATTACTATATGGTCATTAAAAGCTTTATGTACTTTGGATTTATCATATTTTAAATATGCATGCCAACTGAAATGGTTGTTATTCCCTTCTAAATCTAATAGCTTGTTATTTTTAAGATGACACCAGTCTCTTATCCAAGAAAAGCAGACTGCTTCATAATATAATTTTAGGTCAGGCATGCCGCCCCCAAACCCCTTTCTTTAAGGTCAATAAGCGTGTGTGCTTGCTTTGTTCTAAAACACCTGAAAGCATCAGATGGAACTCGGCTTTAGTTTAGGCCACCTTATCTCTCCATTTTTGTATGTCCTGAAAACACAGTATGGTGGTACCTCAGAAGTTGAAGGGAATCCATTTTGGAACTTTGTTCAACTTCTAAACATTTGGAAGCCATGGGAGGTGCGTTGTAGGTTCGGGTTCCAAAGAACGTTAGCAAACCGGAACAAAACTTCTGGTTTGTGGCGTTTGGGAGCCAAAACATTAAACTCACAAGGTGTTCAGGATCCAAGGTATAGCTAAAGATGGATGCCCTTCACAGTTTTGGTAGAATTGGAGAGTTCCTCAAAGACACCCATCCTGACTTTAAATGAAACATTGGTAAGATGAGACTGTACTACATAAAGTGCAGAAGAAATTTATCTGTTTCTTCTGAGGTCATTGTCTTGGTATGGTATCAGAAGAAGTCCTGAGATTGACAAAGGTCACAAACAAAGTCTGAAAGCAATTTAAAGTATATTTCTGTACAATACGACATGAAATGAAGCAGTGATAAATTGTTGATCTTACAACTTGGATGCCTGCTTACTCATAAGACGATATGTCCTTGGTTGCTTTGCAGCCCATAATTGATACTAGATATGTAGCACAGGTTTTCTTAGTGAGATCAGGTAAACTAATGGGTCTATATTTCTAAGTAGAGAAAAGAATTTAGGTCACTGTAGTTATTAACTGAAAAGTTGGGGAAACAAAAATGCGGCAAATTTATAATTGGTGTAATTTTAAAGAAGTAATTTTGTTTGTGTTTGTTAAGCAAAAGAGGTGGCATTAAAATCAGGGGACTTTTGCAACAGTGGCTCCTGGAAAATGATAGTTTGAAAATGGGAAGCCATGCTATTGATTTTGAAGCATAGTTTGCACTGCAATCCATGCAAGGGTAAACCATGGGGAAGAACGGATGAGGACGTCACTCTCTTGTGAGGGGAGGAAGTACACTGCTTAGAGATGACTGAGCAGTAAATTAATTACTGAGCAGTAAATTAATTATTGAAATGCTGGTGACAATCATGATGATGAAAGCTGGCTCCCGATAGCAAACTATCATTTTGCTGTAGCGGTTAATATGCATGCTCTTATTTTGCTTGTATTGTGCATTGGAAAACATAATCTTCTCTGAGGCCAAGCCAGATGGTAGTGTAAGTGCGGCTGTCAGAAAATAGTCCAATCCAGCTTTTCTTATACCAGGTGGAGCAGTAGATTCCTACCTGCGTGGGACACCTCCTTTGCCTTGGGATGTGAGAGCAGATGCTCCTGGAATGTTCCAAGAGAAAACCCAGAGAATCAGAGTGCCTCATACATCAGCATTAACGGTACAGAGCTAATGTATCAATGAATATGATGGTATACGTGGGTCCATGCATTTTGTCTGGCCAGCACCCTTCCCCTCCTCTTTGGCACAGTCCTGTGCCTTTTTTCTTCAAGGTAACTCCCATTGAACTCAGTGGGGCTTACTGCCAGGTAAGTGTTCATGCCGGGTTGTAGCTTGAGGCCCTGATTTTGGGCTGTGTCTGTGAGGGAGGTCAGGGACTGTTTCCCCAACTCTCTTGGTGCCAGTAGCTTATACTCTTGTCCTTATCCTGTAGCTTATCCTGTTGTCCTTAATTACAAGATAGTTATTATCTCTGAGTTGTTCCTGTTGTGGGAGAGATTTATGAGAAGCAACCAGTGACTGTGGGCTAGAGTCACGTAAGAGGGAAGCAGCTCGTTGGAGTTTCTCAGGCAGCAGAATTGAAGGAACAAAGTTCATGATCAGATTTATAATGGGATATAAGAGCAGAAAGAAGCAACAGAGGAATGTTGTTGCAAATTGTACACAGGTTTACTGGTAAGAGTTTGTGCAGAAATGGTTGTATAGGCATTTAGGTGGATCATTATGTGACCCGAGTAACAAGAGGGTTGCGTAATTTTGGAGGTAAAAGAGTTTTGTTTTCAAATGAGATGACTGAAGGAAAGTCAAGAAGGAAAGGAAAGTCATGCCAGGTTGTAGTCATGCCAGGCTGAAAGTCAAGAAGGAAAATAAGTGTTCATGCCAGGTTGTAGCTTGAGTCCCTGATTGATTTTGGGCTGTGTCTGTATGAGCAGGATAGTATTTCCAGACAACCCAGCTCCAAATAAAAGCTACTGGCTCCGTTTTAACACTCACCTTTCTTTGATTTTGAAGGCTTGCCCAACATGTGGATCAACTGGTAGACGTCACTGCAGTAAATGCAACGGCAACAGCAAGGTAAGTAGTTGTGAGTAAGGAGGATGTTTTGCTTAGTGTGGAGTTTTGGTTTTGTAGAATAGTGAGGATACAGATGAGAAAATAAAAGGTGGTGGAGGAAGCGAAGTGTCTTTTGTGCAGTAGCATATCCTGCTATTGTCTAAACAGCTGATGGGATGTTGACTAGTAGGACCAAATTGGAACCCCAGAGATACAAACTAGAAAGTCAGTAAATATTTGGTATAGCAATTGTACTGGATGTCGGGGGTATCCATTTTCTATACTGGATTTTCTTCCATATTTGGAAGCTCAGAACAGAGAACAGTTAAAACTACTGACTACGTAATCATGAATGTGAAAAATATTAAAGTAAACATTGCAATACCACCCCAAAATTGATAAAAGTCACGACTAACAACCCTTCCATCAATTTTTAATCTGTTAATTCAGAAAAAAAGTTTATTTTTATTTTTAAAAACCTACATTTTTACATGCTTCATGAAAATAGAAAGGGATGAAGTATGGTGGAATCGAATAGAGTATCAAAGGCATTGCTGAGAGCAGCCTGCTCCATGCCACTATAGTTCACAGATTGATGGAACTGGGCAGCTTCTCTTATTAAGAGGCAAGAAATCTCCAGCTGCATCTAGGCAGTGTTAAGAAAGCAGAAGGAGAAGGTCAACACCTCTCACTTGGATGGAATCAGCCAGGTTGGGTCAAGGAGACAGGGAAGTCCTCTGTCACAGAGGGAAGACCTTTGGATTTTTGACCAAGACAAAGTGGTCTTCATGATTGACCCTTCCCCTCATACTTCAGCACCACGTTTCATGAGTTGCAGGAAACAGATCTTCTAATAATTTTTTTGTCTCAGATGGCAGCAGTTTGAGGTTCATAGGGCATTAAAAATATACTTGGTGGAGAGTGGAATCTGATTCCCGGGGTGGGGGTGGGGAGATAGTCCCCCTTGTTTCCCACAAGCAAGTCACCCAAGGCTCTCTTGTCTTGAGAACCAACAAAAGCAGGTAGAATTGAGAAGGATTGGATCTAGCCAACATTTCTGACAGGTCTGCAGTTACAGCTGACTTTGTGGTCCATTTGCCCATAGGAATACCTCTTCACAACAATGTCCTCATTGGGGTATGTACAAAGGTGGTGCCTTGGGCCTCTCCATCTACATTCCCAGGGTGTTACAAGATGGACATCTTTGCTTCGGCAGATAGCACCTTAATGACTGATAGAGAAAGTAGTGAAGTGATTCCTTGTTAAAGATGATCATGGAGATCTGATTTTGCCCAACGAGTGTTTTGTTTGGCGATACCCTACTTATTTCTGGCTCTTTTGTCTAAAATTAAATCCCAACAGCAACAGTGTGGGAGATGTCATGGAAGAGGAGTCCGGTTTGTGGACGACACATGTAAACAATGTTTGGGAAGTGGACTTGAAAAGTGCGTGAGTCAATATGCAAATATATGAAGAAGATGCTCATTTTTATTGCTACTGTGGGGTTAGAGTGTTGCACTATGTGTGACAATTGCACTGCTTCCTGGTCCCCTGATACATGAGATACCATGGGCAATCGTATGGTGGAGCTTCAAGCTATAGGTTCAACAGATGATAGGTTCACACGTATATTGTGCTAGTGCATGCATGTGTAAATATCTACTTTTCTCTTGTTACTATAGCACAGTTGCTCAGAGACTGAGGCATAGACCAGAAAGTCTTTGCTTCAAATCTTGCCTTTGCTGTGAACTGAGGCTGTATACACACTATATACCTTTAAAGCACATTCAAAGCACATTCTTTCCCTCATAGAAATCTGGGCACTGTGGTTTTCTCCTCTCAGAATTAAAATTCCCAACAACGCCCAACAAACTACAACACCCCTTAATTCTTTGAGAAAAATAATATGTTTTGAATGTGTTTTATATGTATCACGGGTGCTCAGCCTCACTCATTGGCCTTGGGAAAGCTGCAGGATGAAAGAGACATCTGCAGTATGGGAATAATAAGACTTAGCTTACCTTCAGGGGTGTGCAAATGTTTGAAATACTGCATGTGAAGGACTTAAAATACCCTAAGTTAAATTTTTAAAATTAAAAATATAGGAAGCATTGTCCTAGATCTTTCTGTAACTGAATTGATTCAAATGCATTTTGCATTTGGGAAGGAATTTGTGCCCAAATGTAAAATAAAGCAAAAGGAGTTGCCTAATGGCAGCACGCTGAAATGAGGGCTATAGTGTAACTGTCAGAGAAACTAGGGGGGGGGGGAAGCAAGTCTCTTCTGTTTCATGATTTTTCGCATTCAGAGATGTGTACAGTTGTTTTGCAAAATTTGAATTAGCGTGAAAAGTTAGACTATGAAAAGTTAGCGTGAAAAGTTATGCGATGATGCTGCAGCAGCCTCCCTGAAGCAGCTGATCTGTGCCCGAGTTTGGGGGGGGGGTGTATGGAAGCCTGTGGGAGTTCCATGGTGGAAAAATACATATGAACAAAAGGCTGCCTTAGGGATATGTATGAAATAGAAGGATCCGAAGAAAGCAAGTGAAGCAGATTTCCAGCCCTTAACCCAAACTGTGGGGCATGCCGCACTGCATGTCTCTGTGGGCCTGTGTTGGCTAAGTATATTCAAGAGAGCAGAAATAGGGTTGCCATCCCCTGACTAGTATTGGCCAAACTGGAAAAAGTTGCTAACTGAAAAAGAAGCTCTGCTTGTTATGTGTCTTGAGACCCAAGAGATAGCGGCATTTCCCAACAGAAAAACGAAACAAGAAGACAGCTCTAGAACTGAGAAACCTCTATTCCATTGGTTTTGCCAGATTATCCTTCCCTTTTTGTGTGTGTTTCAGCTGGGCTCACATACCGAGTAGTTTCATTACATTTTATCGCACCTTGTGTTTTATTACATTTTATTTACAGTTGCCAGGAGTGTTCTGGTACGGGAACAACAGTCTGCAACGATTGTGGAGGAAAAGGACAACTGCTGTCGTTCATTGAGCTGCAAGTTGAATGGCAAGTCTTCTCAAAATAGACTGTGGTGGAAAGGGGAGGCTGCTTCTAACTGTGTGGAAAACTGGCTCTGCCTACCAGAGCCGCCTGAGTTTTACCTTCAGCATCATGAGTGAAAGGATCCAGCATAGATGCTAGAAATGGTTACTCAACTGATCTGGAAAATATGGGCTTGAGACCTCTTGTCACTTAGGTTAGCTGTATGGGGCTAAATGACGCACTGCTCTGGCTCAATCTGCACCGACGGCTACCTTTGAGCATTGTGCCAGTTTTGTGACTTCATGAATTTATGGTCAGTGCCTGATGTGGTTCAGTTCCCCCATGGGACTGCACTGTGTTTGATATATGTTGGAGATTGGGCCGGCTCTTTGACCCCACGTAAAAAGGTTACATAGCAGGGGGAGCCATTTTGAGAGCGTTTGGTTTGAGAAGGGTGTTGTGCTGTGAAAACAAAGAAAGGCTGCAGGTTGTCATTACAACTTTTCTGCCTTTTGCCTTCATAGGAAGAACAACGTTTATGAATATGTGGCAGATGAAAGATCTGGATTTCCTATCGAACTCTTCAAAACGGTTACTGGAGAGACGTTGTTTGTTGATGACAGCCCCATGGTAATGAAATGCTTTCAGCAAAAGCAGTAATGCAAAGAGAGGCAGGCCTTGAAAAGGATTCAACTTAAGTGTTGACAGTTAATTAATTGATGGACCATATTTCACCATATAATGTCCCCCAGACACATAAATCTTCCCCCACCCTACTCCAACCTCTGCTACCTCTCCCTCACCCTGGGCCACAACACACACAGAATCATAAAAGTAATTGTAGCCATACAAAAATACACAGGTACGAATGTGACATGTCTGTGCTCCTCCTTCCAGTCATGGAACTGGAGAAATTTTGGTGTTGGGTGACAGTGGCGCTTGGCCCACTTCAGTAGTGCATTTGTCAAATGGCAACACATTTTTCTGTGGAGGCCCACGCTGGGGCTTGTTTCGGCACTGGGCTGCCAGAGCATTAGAAGTGCCAAAGTGGGAACCCAACCTATCTCTGGCTCCCATTTCCACTAGACATTGAAAACAGCATCATACCACATTAAACAGTCATGGCTTTCCCCCAAGGTATCCTGGGAACTGTCTTTTGTTAAGCATGCTCAGAGTTGTTAAAAAGGTAAAGGAACGCCTGACCATTAGGTCCAGTCGTGACTGTCTCTGGGGTTGCGGTGCTCATCTCGCTTTATTGGCCGAGGGAGCCAGCGTACAGCTTCCGGGTTATGTGGCCAGCATGACTAAGCCGCTTCTGGTGAACCAGAGCAGCACAAGGAAACGCTGTTTACCTTCCCGCCGGAGAGGTACCTATTTATCTACTTGCAGTTTGACATGCTTTCGAATTGCTAGGTTGGCAGGAGCAGGGACCGAGCAACGGGAGCTCACCCCATGGTGGGGATTCGAACTGCCGACCTTCTGATCGGCAAGTCCTAGGCTCTGTGGTTTAACCCATAGCGCCATTCCTTTCAGAGAGCTGCAGTTCCCAGAGTGGTTTACTAATCCCTCTTCCCAGGGAACTCTCTTGATAATTTTATGTAAAAGAGAGAGGGCTGGACAGGGACATACTGGGTTGCCCAGAAACAGCCTGGCTTCATCATCTCATATTGGCAACAGTAGTTTGCTCTGCATTTTACTTACCTGTCCGCAGTGCAGGCAAGAGGCTCTTCTTGGGTGGTATGCAGTTGCATGTATACGTAATGTGATAAAACAATGACTAGCCTGCTCTTGCTCCTCGCTCAGGACTTCAGTTTTCTATTTGTATATCTTTGAAATTTGTGTTTCCATAGGTATATCCAGTGATTAGTTTTCCTGATTTTGGCGTCAGTCAAGCCTCCAGCAATGCCGTTGAACAACACCAAGCTCAGTTTGCATCTACAAGGCGGATACTGAGGCAGGCAAGTGCTGTGAATATTAACTGAATCACCACTGAGGCGATGGTCCTCAGTGCTGTGGTCCAAGAGGATTGCCTGGAGCGCTTCCTTCCCCCATGCAGGGTCATGGCGAAATTCATACACCTGCTGGCCTCCATCGGCCTGTGCCCTTGCAAACATCCTAAGCTTTGTAGGCTTTTTCCATATTGTTTGGCCAAGTTCCTACATTGGCAGCACCCTAGGCTAGTTGGGTCAGAGAATAGGGATGGGGAACTTCTGGCTTTTCAGGTGTTGTTGCACTCCAGCTTAAGTAAGCCCAGCAGGCATGCCCAATGGTTTGGGACAAGAACGTCGGGAGGGTCCCAGATTCCCCATACCTGCCAGATAGGGCTGCAGCATGTCCGTATTCAGAATGTGCCTAAGTCTTGCCATTCTTCTATGTATAAAAGAAAGCCATTCGGGTTTGAACTTTTCTGTGAACGAAACACTGATGTTTAGATCCTAAAAGTATCTTCTTTGTGTTTTTACAGAGGCAAACAATTGAGCTGATACTTCTCACCAGGGTACAATATTTGTGGCATGGCAAACCTTACTCCTTCTATGTTTATGGCAAGGAACGCAAGGTGCATGCGGAGGATTATCCACAGAAGTGTTGCTGTACCATCCTGTGATTATTATGGGCTATTTCAACTGGTGTAAAAGAAGCACTGTTGATCAAAACTTGTGGAATATTTGCAGTCCCTCCTCATCCCATTTTTTTTTAAAAAAAGAAGTCTATTGTCCCACTTTATAAGAATTGTGGAAGATGCTTAAATAAATTGGACATAAAGGACTAAAGTTTGCCAAACTCCAGGATTAAATATTAGAAGGAGAAAAAAGAGCAATCAGTGCAAGGATGTCTCGTGCACAACAGAACATTCCTGCCCCCCCCCCAGCGTGTCTCCTCAATATGTTCTTTTTTTAATGCTTTATTCACATTAAAAAGATATAACAAAGAAATATATATAAAATCAAAATAGAAAAACCAAAAGGAAAATCTCATTTTTTGTTCACTGTACATTCTTGAGTTCCCTACGACTTCCCACCACCCCATCATGCATTTACTTCTTATTTTATCTGGTGCAATATTAATCTCTATTTTCTTTTTAATCGTCAGTAATATATTCTCTTATAAATATCCATCGTAACACCGAAGTCATTCAAATCCTGCCACATTTATACTAGTACAATAATCTTTAAGATATTTTTTTATACATGTCCCATTTCCAAATAAATGTTTGTTCAGTATTACCTCTCAATTTGTCTGTCATTTTTGCCAGTTTGGCAAACTCCATCAATTTGCTCTGCCACTCGAACTTTGCTCGGATTTTCTCTCCTTTCCAATTCATTGTGATTAGTATTCTTGCTTCTACAGTAGCATACAAGAATATTTCTCTCGCAATTTTTGGTAAGTCTAGGCCATGTATCCCTAAGAGAAAAGCCTCTGGGTTGTTGTTTTTTTTATGAAGGATACCTTAATCATTTTTTTAAGCTCATCATAGATTATGTTCCAGAACTCCTTAATTTTCTTGCGTGTACACCACATGTGTAACATTGACCCTTACGCTTCCCCGCACCTCCAACATTTGCTTGAAATATTTTTATACATCTTAGATAATTTTAGTGGAGTCAGGTACCATCGGAATTGCATCTTCATAAAGTTTTCATTCAGGGTGTAACAAGCAGTAAATTTCATTTACAGATAGGTAGCCGTGTTGGTCTGCCATGGTCAAAACAAAATAAAAAAATTCCTTCCAGTAGCACCTTAAAGACCAACTGAGTTAGTTCTAGGTATGAGCTTTCGTGTGCATGCACACTTCTTCAGATACTTCAGATTCTTCAGGTATCTGAAGAAGTGTGCATGCACACGAAAGCTCATACCTAGAACTAACTCAGTTGGTCTTTAAGGTGCTACTGGAAGGAATTTTTTTATTTAGTAAATTTCATATTGACCTTCCATAAATTTTCCCAGGCGGTCATTGGGATGTTGTAGCCAAAGTCTTGGGCCCATTTGACCATAACAGATTTTACCTCCTCCTCCTTGACTTCCCAGCCTAGAGGAGGAAAGGGCTGGGCTTTGTTGGTGCCAGCAGCAGAAGCACTTGAGCAGCCGCCATTTTAAGCAGCCCCTCTCTGGAGCCCTTTTGCGCGCTGCTCATTGTCCCTCCACCGCCACCAGTCCCTGCTGTTCCAAGACACAGGTAAGCAGCCAACGGGGCTCGTGGTGCTCTTGCATCATTCCCCCCCCCCCAGGTCTGAGGGACAGTGGACCGGCCTCCTGCTGAAAAAGTTTGCTGACCACTGATCTAGTGCAACTGTTTCATTGAATACTGATGCTTTGATTTCTCTGTTGCTATCTGTGAGGGGCTATCTCTTCTGTCATCCTGAGAGTATTTTAAAATCGTTTTTCAAGGTGAACCAGGAAAATCACCAAATAAATGATTCATTCTACTCTTTATATAGATCTCTGTAGTCTCTCTCACTCTCTCCTTCCCTCCCTCCCTTCTGCTTCCCCCCTTTCACCCCTAAACGTTCCGTGTCATTGAGTTCTTATGGGGTGTTTTGGTTTCCCCCCTCCTTGATAGGATTTATTCCTACAGGGTTTTTCTGCAAACCTAGTGTTACCTTAGGGGTACCCCAAGTCTGCCTAGGCCTTTACTGTGGGTGGTGCAGTTTTGGCTCCAGATACATGAGCACAATAATACACATTGGAGACAGAGGGCACGATGGAGGGGCTGCACTCCTTCTCAAGGGGTAGGTCAAGAGCTGGAGGTTACATTGGGATTCATATTTGTCATCAGTGACCCCTGTGATTAGCTTTGTCTGGTGGCCAGGTATGGCCATATCTGGGTCAGAATAACTTGACCACTACCAAAGAGCATACTATTCATGTAAGTGATGACAGCAGCGCGGATACCACCGGCCCAGAGTCCCGACCAGAGACAAATAGTTGAAAAAGACAATGAACTACGCCAAAATGGCATCAATGACCAGGAAAATTAGAAACCAAGAAGATAGAAAGTTTAATAAGGAATGGGGAAAATTTATAAGTTACCTTAGAGAACTCTGTAAACAACTAAAGACTTTGGCAGGATTATAACCACAATTGTAACAAAAACTAAGGTAAAAATGAATTTTTAAGAAAAAATTGAGAAATTATATGATCCAGTAGAAAAAGGTTGACAATGGAACCATGGAGGGAAGTCAAAGGATTCAGGGAATCCTATATGTTTATGATTATGATTATTGTTCAAATTCAGATGTATATTGTAAAACTGAATAATAATACAGTATAAGTAAATCCGGCACTGCATATGAGAATCAAACCTGTAGCCTTGGCATTATCAGCACCACACTCTTAACTAACTTAGCTAGTGATGTTAGGCTTAAACCCTAAAAATCGTCATGATAAATAATATCGGAGATGGGAGTTTATCATGTTGCCAGCCCAACATGTCAAAGATGCAGATTTCACTAAAACATTTCTCCATCAAAATATTGTTCTTTCTCCATGTCATTTAGTATGAGGTCCCTCCTGTAGATGAAATTGTACTGCAGAAATCCTGGAAATCCAAGTTCTCCAGGCCTTTGGTGATAGAATAACAGCTGCAGCCTAGGAGTGGGGGACCTCTGGCCTTCCAGATACTGTTGGGCTCCAAATTCAGTCTGCCTCAGCCAGCATGGCCAATCATCAGGGATCTAGAGAGCCTTACAATTCAACTTCTGTCACCAGTTCAGTCTGCCAATATGAATATTGTTCTTCATGTGGATTTAAAAATAGAAGAAAGCCAGAGGGACTTTTAGAAATTCCCTTGCAGAACACAGAAAAGAGGAGCAAGCGCTTTAGTCCTATGTAAAAATGTGATTGCTCCCGGAAGAGCTGTTGAAATGGGTTTTCTTTGATTCAAAAAAGAGCCTTGATCAAAGCACCACCATGTGGCAAAAGCCATGTACTGTTGATGTCAGGAAACTTCGCCGCCTTCCTGATTGAGTGTTATGGTTCTAAATGCCAGCTAGCTGTCATCTCAGCATGTGTTGGAAAACTATTTTATAACTAGATGTTTGAGCTTCATTATTCTGCTCGTTCCGACTTGCTAAATATAGTCTGTCATTATTTGCCTTTATAGAATAAGCAGCCAGCTAATCAACTTCTGCCTGTATAAACAAATATGCCACCTGCAGTTAATTGTTGCCTCTGAAATGTGTCCTGATTCATAGACGTTTGTGAAAATTCAGAGTCTACAGGAGGCTCTTATGTTGGGTGTATTCTGTGGAATAATGGAGACATCTTAAGAAAGATAGAAAAAATGAGATATAGACTTATTTACCCTTACGAGGAAATAAGTCACACTGAGCCCACGCAGGCATATGTAGTAGTGGGTTGTTGGCATGGAAACTGCAGTCATTCAGCAAAATATGTGTGCTAGCATAACAGGATTTTACACTCCTCCCCTGTGCCATCCCCATATCTGTTCAGGGGGGGCGGTTTGGGGGAAGCCCCAGAATATATTTAGGAGGCGGGAGGGGGGGTGAGAAGGAGAATATTTCATTATTCAAGGAGAATCCTTATGCTGGTGGTACATTCTCCTTAGTACTATAATGAATACAACCCACTCTGTGTCACTGAGTTCAGATCAGCATTTGTAGAACCAGGTGGTGGTAGTTTTTCCAGAATAATTAAATCTAAAAAGGGTGTAACCTTACTTATGCAGCTCAATTCACTATGCCACAAGTACTTATAATAATGTGAAGTGAATCTTATTTAAGAGCGTAGGGATGCAAGTGGCGCTGCGGTCTAAACCACTGAGCCTCTTGGGCCTGTCAGTCAGAAGGTTGGCAGTTTGAATCCCCACAACAGGGTGACCTCCTGTTGCTCCGTCCCAGCTCCTGCCAACCTAGAAGTTTGAAAGCATGCCAGTGCAAGTAGATAAATAGGTACCGTTGTGGAGGGAAGGTAAACAGCATTTCTGTGCGCTCTGGTTTCTGTCACAGTGTTCCGTTGTGCCAGAAGTGGTTTAGTCATGCTGGCCACATGACCCGGTAAGCTGTCTGCGGACAAACGCCGGCTCCCTCAGCCTGAAAGTGAGATGAGCGCCGCAACCCCATACTCGCCTTTGACTGGACTTAACCATTCAGGGGTCCTTTACCTTTTACCTTTACCTTTTATTTAAGAGCGTAGCCATTTTTAATTGAAATCTCATCATGTGGCAGAGACAGAAATCTTTTCAAGTCACAGCTGGTGTGGCTGATTAGATAGGCATCCTGAATCCAATCAGATATGCAGCCCACAGAAAAAAGTGCCACTGAGTTCGGCAGAGCTTCCTCCAGATTTTAAATGTGTGTCAGTTTGCAGCATTGGTAAAGGAGACTATGAGTTGGAGAATTCAGTGCAAGCAAAATTGGCAAGACAAAAAAAATTGATACTGATAATAGAGAAAATACAAATTCTCTGCGTTTAATGTTATTGTTTAAATTTGAGTCTAAGGATAACAAGACAAGTGCTAAATTGGATGGAAGGGATTGCTGTGTGATTTTGGAAATAACGTGGAACACCTTTTTCTGAAAGAAGAATACAGTCATGCAACTCCACCACGCATGGGAAAATAATATTTGGAATGTGGCTCTATCGGAACGCCTTATTCAACATAGAAGGGCAATTAAAGGCACTTCAAAGATAGACACATTTGACAAGACTTGGCTTCCATTCTTTTCCTTTACAAATGAGACAGAAGATACTTTTTTCCATCCACAACACACGAATCTCTGTGGAGGGGATACTTGAATTGACAATGCATAAATAAACTTGCATCGCTTGTGTAACGTGTACTGCATATGAAGCTTAGTAAGAATGTACCACTGGACAAGTTACTGTAGTTATATGTTGTTCTTGTATTTACATGAAAACAAAAATATTTGGATTAAATATATGTATATATACTAATGCTGTTTCAGCATAGATATACAGTGGTACCTCAGGTTACATACGCTTCAGGTTACAGACTTCGCTAACCCAGAAATAGTGCTTCAGGTTAAGAACTTTGCTTCAGGATGAGAACAGAAATTGTGCTCTGACAGCGTGGCGGCAGCAGGAGGCCCCCTTAGCTAAAGTGGTGCTTCAGGATAAGAACAGTTTCAGGTTAAGAATGGACCTCCAGAACGAATTAAGTATTTAACCTGAGGTACCACTATAACAGAATAAGCATTCTCTTGCTGGGGTTTCCACAGGAGGGAAATAAGGAGAGAAACTATCAGAATCTTTGACAATGAATGTAGGAGGGATACTAATTCATGCATTTTACAAGCCAGCAACTGTTCAATGACACAGAAATGGTTATAAAGCACATTGAATCTCGACCATTAATGAAACACAGAGAAAATCAGCAAAACTATTTTTTAAAAAAAAGAATACGGAAACTCAATTATAGGTTTTGGATAGGCATGCTGATCTTTGATTTTTTTTTTTTTAAGTTTCAAGCAGGTGTCTAAAACAATATACTGTAGTGAGAATACTTAATAATAATAATAATAATAAATTTTATTTATATCCCGCCCTCCCCAGCCGAAGCCGGGCTCAGGGCGGCTAACAACAATCAACAATCAAACAATCAAATATTCACACATTCTAAAAATATTACATTATAAAATCAATTAAAATCAAATTAATGGCAACTAATTAAGCAAGATTCTAAGCAGGTTGCCAGAGGAGGGAGTCAGGCTGCGCCCTGACCAAAGGCCTGGTGGAACAACTCTGTCTTGCAGGCCCTGCGGAAGGATGTCAGGTCCCGCAGGGCCCTAGTCTCTTGTGACAGAGCGTTCCACCAGATTGGAGCCGCAGCCGAGAAGGCCCTGGCTCTAGTTGAGGCCAGCCTAACCTCTCTGAGGCCTGGGACCTTGAGGATGTTATTATTTGCAGACCGTAGGTTTCTCTGTGGGGCATACCAGGAGAGGCGGTCCCGTAGGTACGAGGGTCCTAGGCCGTATAGGGCTTTAAAGGTTAAAACCAGCACCTTAAACCTGATCCTGTACTCCACCGGGAGCCAGTGCAGCTGGTATAGTACCGGTTGAATGTGATCTCGCAGCGAAGACCCCATAAGGAGTCTCGCCGCGGCATTCTGCACCCGCTGGAGTTTCTGGGTCAGTCTTAAGGGCAGCCCCACGTAGAGCGAGTTACAATAATCCAGTCTGGAGGTGACCGTCGCATGGATCACAGTGGCTAGGTCAGGGCGAGAGAGATAAGGGGCCAACTGCTTAGCTTGGCGGAGATGAAAAAATGCCGCCTTTGTTATAGCTGTAATCTGCGCCTCCATAGAGAGGGAGGTATCGAAGATTACACCCAAACTCTTAACGGACGGTGCTGGCACTAGTTGCACCCCCGCAAGAGATGGGAGTTGCCCCCTCAATCCCATATCATCCCGCCCCAGCCAGAGGACCTCTGTCTTCGAAGGATTTAACTTCAACCGGCTCCCACGTAACCATCCAGCCACAGCTTCCAGACATCTCGCCAGTGTATCGGGGGCCGAGTCAGGATGGCCATCCATCAACAGATAGAGTTGGGTGTCATCGGCATACTGATGGCAACCCAGCCCAAAACTCCGGACAAGCTGGGCGAGGGGGCGCATAAAGATGTTAAAAAGCATCGGGGAGAGAATCGCACCCTGAGGCACTCCACACACCAAAGAGTGGCGCGATGACAATTCCCCCCCGAGCGCCACCCTCTGTCCCCGACCAGAGAGAAACGAGCGCAGCCATTGAAGGACTGTGCCCTGGATCCCCACGTCGGCAAGGCGGTGGTCCAGGAGTTCGTGATCGACCATGTCGAAGGCTGCTGACAGATCTAGAAGAATCAGCAGCCCCGACCCGCCTCGATCCAGCTGCCTACGGAGATCATCTGTTAGGGCGACCAGAGCCGTCTCGGTCCCATGACCAGCACGGAAGCCGGACTGAAATGGATCCAGAGCAGATGTTTCATCCAGAAACCTACCAAGCTGTTCAGCAACCGCTCTCTCAATCACCTTACCCAGGAATGGAAGATTCGAAACCGGGCGGTAATTGGATAGATCTAAGGGATCTAATGATGTTTTCTTTAAGAGCGGACGCACCACTGCCTCCTTCAGTTCCCCTGGGAATATCCCGGTGCCAAGGGACAAATTGATGATATCCCCCAGGGGGGCCCGCACCTCGTCTGGACACGCTCTAATCAGCCATGACGGGCACGGGTCAAGAGGACAGGTGGTGGGCTTTCCAGCTTGGAGGAGTCTGTCCACATCGGCTGGAGATATCCGGTCAAAATGGTCCAATACTGAACCCGAGGACAGTCGAGGGGCCTCCAGTTCCTTTATTGTATCCAAATTGGCAGGGAGGTCATGGCGGAGCAACAGGACCTTCTCCGCAAAAAAGCTCGCAAATGCCTCACAGCTGTGTGTCAGATTGTTATTTAAATTTGGCTGTCCTTCAAGGGACGTTAAAGACCGAATTAAACTAAATAATTGCGCCGGGCGAGAGCTAGCGGATGCAATGGAGGCCGAGAAGTAAGACTTCTTAGCGGCCTTCACAGCCATCTCATAGGTTTTCATAAAAACCCTATAAGATGTTCTTGAGGCTCCGTCACGGGCACCCCGCCATACTCGCTCTAGCCGTCTGAGGTCCCGCTTCATTTTCCGAAGCTCCTCGGTAAACCAGGGAGCCCGGTTTCTGCGGGGTCGCAGAGGGCGCTTAGGTGCGATCTCATCGATGGCTGCCAGGAGCTGGGTATTCCAGCCCTCAACAAGCTCAGTCAATGAGTCGCCAGGGAGAGCAAGGTCCCGCAAGGCTTGACGGAATCTATCAGGGTCCATCAGCCTCTGCGGGCGAGCCCAAATCGGCTCGCCACCTAAGCAGGGTGGGGGTGGAAAGTCAATCCTGGCTTTCAGAGCGTAGTGATCAGACCATGGCACCTTCATCGAAGGAGACATGATCACATCTATACCGGCACCAAAGATCAAATCCAGCGTGTGGCCTGCTTGATGTGTGGGGCCCGAAACAAACTGGGAGAGCCCTAGTGTCGCCATGGAAGACACCAGGTCCAGAGCCTGTGAGGAGGGAGCGGCATCAGCATGGAAGTTGAAGTCTCCCAATACCAATAGGTTAGGGAACTCCAAGGCCCAGCCGGCCACCGCCTCCAGCAGGCCTGACAGGGTGGCTGCTGGTGCGCTAGGTGGCCGGTACACCAGCCAGACAGCCAAGCTCTCCTCGGAGCCCCACACTAGGCCAACACATTCAATGCCGGGGATCGATGGCGATGGTAGAGCCCTGAAAGGACAATCTGTCAATAGGCAGGGAGTTCCAAAGCATAGGTTCTGCCACAATAAAATATCGACTCTTTGCAAATACAGGAAAAAACCAACACTGTCCAATTCACAACATTGGGGGGGGGGAGAAACCTCTATTTTTTATTGTATGGTAAATTTATAAGTTGAAAACACACATATTTAGAAGATGTCCCAAAGGGCCTCCACAGTAGTCCATTTCTTGCAATTTAAATTCCCATGCCAACATTTTGCAATTGTTCTGCAGGGTTTTGTTGTGGAAATCACATGCTTGGCAATCATTTCTGAACACCCCTTGTACTGTGAAATACTCAGGATATGGCCTTTCTGATTTTTTCAATGTTTCCCAATTGCTTCTAAAGTCTGATATAATTATAGAAGCGTAATGTATGATGAGTGAAAGAAAACAGAACAGTCTGGAGAATGTGTGAGCTTTATATGCACAGATTCCATTTTTTTAAAGCTTTAAGATTAAAACACCATTTATAAATTGCCATGTGTGGTAAAATCGAGTCTTCAGGAAGACACCAACTTAGTAGTTCTATGGTTTCCTTAACAGAGTTACCTTCTCAATTTTCCCCACTCCCATATTGCAAATCTGGGGTTGTAAGAACATGGTCTTATTGAATGATGGCTGAAAAACTGGCCAAACTTTGTCTTTCAAATGTGTCAAACAAATCGCTCAGTGGCATCCATTCAGGAGTTTTTCATATTTTAAAGGTAGCCTGATTTAGATAGGCTCATCTTTACAAAGGGAAGAGAAACTCAATATATTTCCTGAGTGCCAGGGAACAAGAAAGCTCTTCTTGCAAGATCACCTGTAGGGTTTGAATTACGTCAAGAACAGGGCTGGATTTAGGTTTTTTTTTTTTTTTAATAATATTTATTAAAAGTTTCCAATTATAACAATATAAAAAAAACAAAACATTCAAATTTAAGATCTTATTTTCCATAACATCTTTCCAGGACTTCCCCTCCCCTCCCCCTCTTATATTCCAATTCTTACAAATAAATTCAGCAATTTATTATCCCAAATTTTAACCTTATTATCATTAGCCCAATTTAAAAATATTTTCCCATCTCCTAAGATCGACCTATTCCCTTCCACGCGTTCCCCCCTTTAATATACATAATAGATTAAAATATAATAAAATAAAATATGATTTTACACCCTTTGGATTCCAAATTTCCCTCCCCCTTTTCCTGGTTGCGTTCCCCATATTTATCAACATCTGATGTCTTCCTGGAGCTCCCACATTCATTTAAACCATAGTCCTTTACCAGTCTTCTTTAATTTTAAATGTCCAATCTTGGAAGGAGTCTATCTCAAAAAGGCCCATTTTTTCCATCCAGATTTTTATATACTTGGGAGTAAAAACTCCAATTTTATTTCTTAAACCTTTCAAATCTGGATGTCCCAAATGTTCCCACTTCCAACTTTGTCCAATTCTTATTATTCTTGTTGTTCTTGTTAATCTCTCTCCTCTTTCTTTTCCTGTTTTCCTGCACAAATGTTCTAATTCCAAAAGCTTCTAAATTCCACTGCAGAGGCTCTGTTATTCAGGAACGAAACATGATGCCAAGTCCCTTCCATTCTTCAATAGATAAGACTATTGTCTCCTTTAGTGTGTAAACCTCTGTAGCCAAAATAGTGTTCCATTTCTGCAGTTTCCCAGGAGATAAAAAGTTCTGTCAAATTCGATGCCAACAACTTGTAATATCCCTCGGCTCCTCTAGGTGGATTGTAATAACTCAGTTCCCTTCCAGATCACGTCCACCAGTCAAAGTAACTTATTATTCCTTGTTTTAAACATTTTGTATCCAATTTGTAACAAATATAACCGGCAAAGTCCTCGTAACAAAGTTCTCATTTTTGTTCTTCTGCTTTGACAGCTCTTTGACAGCTGTCAAAACCTCTCCTTGTCTTCTCCCGGCGCTCTAACTAAAACGCTCCCAGGTTCCGGGGGGGGGGGTGCTTTTTGATTAAATTCCACTTTTCTCCTCCAGCTCAATCTTATAGTTTTCCATCGCGAAATTTCATAACTTTATCAAAATAGGGTTGCGCTCAATCTTAGATGTTAAGTCCTTTACTTTAGCTCCTCTACAACGGGGGGGGGGGGGCTGACTTCCTTTTTACGCCTCCCCCGCTCGTTCCGAATTCTTTAAAAAATTTCTCGCCTTTTTTAATCCAAGTTCCGATTACTCACGGGTTATGCTTTTAAATCCAAATTTCCAATAGAAGAAGTCAGCGCTCTCCGTCGAATGGCATGCGGCTTCGCTCGGCAGGGGAAGCGGAGGACTCAAAGCACCCCCCCCGTCACCCGTTCCGCAGCCTTTAAAAAGGCTCCTTCGCGGGTTGGGGGGGGCGCAAAAGGTGCCAGCCGAGTCACCATGTCCATGGGTTTCAGCGCCCATGGTTTTTAAGGGTCCCCGCGTCGCTGGCGCGGTAGGACCCAGCCCCTGCCGAGCAGGCTCCCTCCGGAGCTCGGAGGGAGTCCGCCATTCGGCGATGGCGCCAACCCGGAAGTGGAGGATTTAGGTTTGATGAGGCCCTAAGCTACTGAAGGTAAAGGGGCCCTTTATATGTCCGGCTGTCCTTTGACAACAACAAATTGTCATTGTTTTTTGTGTTGAATATATGGTACACAACACAAAACACTTGGTTTTATTTTATTTGTTTTTTTATCTTATATTTTGAAAATGTACATCCAGGTGTGTTTTTTTCTTTAATTTTTTTGGGGGCCCCCAAGAGAGTGGGGCCCTAAGCTATAGCTTGTTTAGCTTCTACGTAAATCCGGCACTGGTCAAGAAAAATGGAGGGAGGGGGTATTACCAATAATGTGGATTTATTGTACCAGATACATTTTTGCCTTGCTGTTTAGAGGTCATGCATGAGTCTGATACATGCCAGGAACTGGCAGGGGTCTGATGAGTGTGTGAAAGAGGCAAGGGGGAAGGGTGGAGACTGATTCAGGAGAGCAGACCAGAGATTTATGGGGTTTGGTGCCACCCACAAGGCAAAAGCCAGGGCAGGGGGGGAGAGGAAGGGTCTGAGCATTCAAGAGATATGTCAGAAGTGGATATGTCAGAAGTGGCAGAAGAGACTGTTCAGGTGAGGGGTGGACCAGTCAAATCCCTGCTATCCTCTGGCCTTCTGTCTCCTAGAACCAGGAGGGCTTGAAGAGGGGAGCACAGCAACAACTACGTAGACACTAGGAGCATGAGTGCATGTGTATCTGGTGCACCTTAGGAGCTGTTCTAAGTGTGCTTTTGTCAATAAAGAATTAACTATCCACTATTTGCCTTCCTGGGCTGTGTGTGCACTGGACACCACATTATCTCTCCCTTACCGTGGTCTAGTGCAAATATTAACAGGAAACACACGTGTATTTGCCATGCTTTTTATTGCAGAAAGTGTTATAAAGAAAACAATAAAATTCAGGAAGTGCGTTATATACAGGGTCCTTGCGGCAGAATATCTCCGCTGAAACTCTGCAAATAAAATGTTGCATTACCTCGACGGGCCCATGTTTTGAAAATGTGTTGCTAACAAACAAATCGCCTGCGTCTTTTGCCAGTTGTCCTCAAGGCAATAGATGGTAGCTAAGTAATTAATTAATGAGTTGCATACAGATAGCAGTTGTATGCTATGTGCTCCAAAGCAATTTCCACAGGTGGGGAGATGCCAAACCAGGGGTTGGTAACTTGGTTCAGCACCAAACATCACTGGGGAAGCAGCAGATGGTTAGATGTCCAATTTCCACATCGATAGCCATGCTTGTTTGATTGAATAGACTTTGAGCTACGTAACGGTCATGTTTCATGAACCCATTGCACTCTTTTTGTGACACTTTTGTTTCATAGAATCGTAGAATTGTAGAGTTGGAAGGGACCACAAGAGTCATCTAGTCCAATGCAGGAATCTCAGCTGAAGCATCCATGACAGATGGCCATCCTGCCTCTGTTTTAAAACCTACAACAATAAAGAGTCCACCAGCTTCCGAGGGAGACAGTTCCACTGTTTTAACAGCTCCGTGAGATTGCTTGGAGCAGTTGTGGGGAAACTTTGGCCATTCAGATTTTTTTATTTTTTTTTAACTACAGCTCACATCAACCCTTGCTATTGGCCATGGTGGTTAGAACTGATAAAAGTTGTAGTTCAGCAACATCTGGAGGCCCAAAGGTTCTCCACTCCTGACTTACAGCATCAAACAAACTGCTTCATAACACAACTTCAGCTGTATTCAAATAAATTTTTTAATTGCTCACTCAATTAATCACCTCTCTGGTCAGATGAGGGGAAGTAGGTGTTGCTCTTTCCTAGGTTCCTAGTTTTTCTCAGGAAGCACAACACACTGTATCTATTCTAATGGATTTTTCAGTGTTAGCTACTGTTTATACATTGTTACTAAACTAAAACTAATGATGTTCCTGTTTTCTGGGAGTAAGCCAATTTGAATTCAGTGGGGCTTATATCTATCATCTATCTATCTATATCTATCTATATCTATCTATCTATCTATCTATCTATCTATCTATCTATCTATCTATCATCTATCTATCTATCATCTATCTTTGAACTTAGCCTGATTTTTATTCCTTTCCTTTCCTTTCCTTCCCTTCCCTTCCCTTCCCTTCCCTTCCCTTCCCCTCCCCATTTTATGAAGATTACCCGCTCTGGGATCCCACAGCTAATTTAGCCAGCTAGCCCTGGTGTTCATCTAATGTTTATTGGATGGTTCCCCCCCCCAAAAAAATTGATTTTTGAATTCTGAATTTATTGTTATTGACGTTTTATACTGTATTTTATGCTGTTTTTGTTGCATGAATTAAGTGTTTTAAATTTGTTGTTAGCAGCCCTGAGCCCAGTTTTCTGAACTGGGAAGGGCAGGGTATAAATAAAAAAATATTATTATTTATTATCTATCTATCTATCTAGCTATCTAGCTATCTAGCTATCTATCTACCAACTATCAATCTAGGATTGCACTGTCAGCCTTCTAAATCGAATTCCAAGTTACAAATATAGCTGACTGAATGACTCCCAGCAAAACCCTATGTGGGTCTACTCAGAATTAAGACCCATTAAGTTAAATAAGAGTGCAGCCTCAGGAAGTCTTTTTTTTTAAAAGATATTTATTAAGATTTTATATAATAGAACAAACATACAACAAAAGAAAAGATACATCAAAATGAAAAAATACATCACAAAGAAACAGAAAAAGACAATAAAAACATAAACAAGAAAAAGTCCAATTTTTAACTTACTCCCTTTTTTGTGTTCCCCTTTACACAATCAAATTCTAACCCTCTTTCAGACCTCATTTATAATTATATATTTCAACCTATTATGTCTCCAATTTTTCTTCTCTTTTCAAAATCAATTTTTACCTATTCTTTGTAACTTAAACCCTTGTGCCATTTTGTTTAAGTTTGACATAATATTACTCTGGTCTTTTCCCCCTTTTCTTTTTAAGAATTTTTGCATATTCCTTTTAACTATATCACTGATGCCATATTCTCTTTAAATCCAACATCATTTTAACATTCAAACATTTTACAATGTTTCTGCAAGTAGTCCTTAAACTTCTTCCAGTCCTCTTCCATCGACTCTTCTCCCAGGTCTCGGATTCTGCCAGTCATTTCTGCCATCTCCATATAGTCTATCACTTGCATCTGCCATTCTTCCAGGGTGGGCAAATCTTGTGTCTTCCAATATTTCGCGATAAGTATTCTTGCTGCGGTTGTTGCGTACATAAAGAATGTTCTGTCTTTCTTTGGCACCAATTGGCTGACAATGCCCAGGAGGAAGGCCTCTGGTTTCTTAAGGAAGGTATATTTAAATACCTTTTTCAGTTCATTATAGATCATTTCCCAGAAAGCCTTAATCTTTGGGCATGTCCACCAAAGGTGAAAGAATGTTCCCTCAGCTTCTTTACATTTCCAACATTTATTATCAGGCAAATGATAAATTTTTGCAAGCTTGACCGGGGTCATTTACCACCTATAAATCATTTTCATAATATTCTCTCTTAAGGCATTACATGCCGTAAATTTCAAACCGGTGGCCCACAACTTTTCCCAGTCAGCAAACATGATGTTATAAACATTATTGACAGTATCTTAGTTTTCGGTTCTAACAGTTCTATTTCCAATTTTGATTTTTCCACCTGGAAGCCTATTTTTTTGTCCAAATTGTAGGCCTCTCTAATTTGATAATAATGCAACCAATCTCGCACTTTATCTTTTAGTTTCTCAAAACTCTGCAATTTCAGTGTGTCTCCTTCTTGCTCTAATATCTCCCAATATTTCGGCCACTTGGCCTCCATATTGAGTCTTTTCAGAGCCTTAGCTTCCATAGGTCTCAGGAAGTCTTCTCCCATGGGCATAGCTGGGATTTATGCTGGGAGGGGCAGGACACCCACCTGTCATCACCCATGCTTGCTAAAATGTGTTTCGGAAAAATTGTATGTAAAATATGCGCATTAAGAGAGATGATTCCTAAATGCTAACAAATTTTCAAGACTTACCACTAATTTTATTTTGGGAAATCAAATTTTATTTTTCATTTTCCATTTTACAAAAAATAACAAAAACAAGAATAAAATTTTTACAGTCCATCAAAATTCAAGTCGACCTCCCCCTGTTCTGTAGTTATTAATTCCCTTTATCACTGCACACCCACTTCTAATATATTTATTTAGTTCCCGTTTATACTCCCTTAAAAATTTCCTCACTGCTTCATTTTATGTCAGTCCTGCTAACATCATAAGATTCTTACAATGGCTCTTTAAATAGTTCACAAAATCCCCCCATTCTGTATTAAAGAGTCCCTCTTCTTGATTTCTTATTCATCTGGTAAGTTTTGCTATTTCTGTGTATTCCATTCATTTTAATTGCCAGTCTTCTTTAGTTGGAACTCCTTCTTCTTTCCATCTCTGGGCATACATCATTTTGGCCACCGTAGTAGCATACAAAAACAGTTTTATTTGTTCTCTTGATATCTCTGAACCCAATGTTCCTAAAAGAAAAATTTCTGGTTTCTTAACAAATTATTTTCAAATATATTTTTTTCCAATTCATTATAAATCATTTCCCAAAATGCTTTTATTATCTTACATGACCACCACATATGGAAAAAGGTACCTTCCTTCTCTTTACACTTCCAACAAGTACCTGCTTCTGATTTATACATTTTTGCTAATTTACTAGGAGTCAGATACCATCTGTAAAGCATTTTCATATTGTTTTCTTTAATTGTATAACACGCTGTAAATTTTAAGTCTACGTTCCACAGTTTTCCCCACGCTGACATCTCTATATTATGTCCTATATCTACTGCCCAGCCAACTTGATTTTCTTTGCAGGATACAGAGATAATCTTTAGCCTATCAACTGAGAAATAGTTCACGCAGTCCACCAGACCATAATTTGACTCACAGGAGCTTGTCCGTTCATCCCAAACAATCTAATGAACGTGTCACTAACTCAAAAAAGTTGTTGGCTGGGAAAACTTCACAGTGCAAGCTATGTATTAGCCCTGGACATCTCAGGGATTCTCCAAACCAGCCTGTGAGCTACAGCCTTACACATTAAGTTGTTCACATCAGCACATGGTTCCCTTGAGTCAAAAAAATACACAGCCAAAGACACCCCAAAACAGCATGTGAACACAGCAGCTCCAATCAACAGCTTTTCCTCTCATTTTTCTCTCTTCCTTACCCCCCTCCAACTGACCATTATATCAAAATTTATTTAGCTCACCTTTGTACTTTCAGAACCATGGTAACCAAATGAACCATTGTGTTCCTCCACCCAAAGAAATCATAACCATAAATTCACTTGATTAAATTCCCATGGGGCAAGCTGAAGGCTTGTTGGAAACTATAGCTCAGCGTATAAATTGTCTTCTCTCAAAAGGGTGCCAATGATTCCATTTGAAGTTGTTGCTCCCCACCTCCTCAGTGTTCAAAAACCTACCATGGTCAAGAAGGAGGGAGAACAACTGGGACAAAATAATCTTTATTTGGTGTTTAATTAGGTAGGATGCCGCTGTTGCCTGATTTCTAAAGACTGCTGTGAAATAAGTGCAGGCCTACTGATTTGGGACTTCCTTCAATTATGTTTTTCCTTTGCCTAAGTTTTCCTTTACAGGAAAGGGCTAGTGAAAACAATCAAGAAGCTTAGCTCTCCGAGTGCCCACCAGCCCTTTAGAAATCTGCTCTGCTGTTTTCTGGACCTATTTATGGATTCTGCCCTTGCCTTCAAATAACCTACTTTTCCTTCAGCCTCACATTGTTTTATTTACTTCTGTCATTTCCCCACCACCCTTCATCACATAAATCTGATCCTAGGCATCTTTCTGAAGGAACAACAATTACTAAAGATAATGATCACTAAAAACTAATCAGAAAGCACAGCAGCCTGAGAATACTTTAAACAATGACTGGTCTCGCTAGTTTACCCACAAATGCCTGGGTTTTACTTGGCAGTGGAAACTCATCAGAGTCTCTGCTTTCTGTATTACTTGGTGGGGGCCGGTATCCTGGAGGCTGGATGGCAGCTAACAGATTGAGGTTGAATCCTGACAAGACAGAAGTACTGTTTTTGGGAGACAGGAGGCGGGCAGGTGTGGAGGATTCCCTGGTCCTGAATGGGGTAAGTGTGCCCCTGAAGGACCAGGTGCGCAGCCTGGGAGTCTTTTTGGACTCACAGCTGTCCATGGAGGCACAGGTCAAATCCGTGCCCAGGGCAGCTGTTTACCAGCTCCACCTGGTACGCAGGCTGAGACCCTATCTGCCTGTGGACTGCCTTTCCAGAGTGGTGCATGCTCTGGTTATCTCCCGCTTGGACTACTGCAATGCGCTCTATGTGGGGCTACCTTTGAAGGTGACCCGGAAACTACAACTAATCCAGAACGCGGCAGCCAGACTGGTGACTGGGAGTGGCCGCCGAGGCCACACAACACCGGTTCTGAGAGATCTGCATTGGCTCCCAGTATGTTTCCGAGCACAATTCGAAGTGTTGGTGCTGACCTTTAAAGCCCTAAACGGCCTCGGTCCAGTATATCTGCAGGAGCGTCTCCACCCCCATCGCTCAGCCCAGACACTGAGATCCAGCGCCGAGAGCCTTCTGGCGGTTCTCTCATTGTGAGAAGTGAGGCTACAGGGAACCAGACAGAGGGCCTTCTCAGTAGTGGCGCCCGCCCTGTGGAACGCCCTCCTATCAGATGTCAAACAGATAAACAACTACCTGACAGTCAGAAGACATCTTAAGGCAGCCCTGTTCAGGGAAGTTTTTAATATTTAACGCTGTACTGTTTTTAATACTTAATTGGGAGCCCAGAGTGGCTGGGGAAACTCAGCCAGATGGGCAGGGTATAAATAATAAATTATTATTATTATTATTATTGAGTTAAGGTGGGGGGGGGTGCAGAGCAGGGCCAAGACTGCCTGTGGGGTGCCAAGAAAATAAACACCCTATCAATTGCAGGGCCCGGGGTGGATACTATGGAAGGCATTGCTTTGGCATGCAGAGTTATCCTCTGACCTGTATATCAGATTCTTCCTTCCTTTCTTAGCCAGCCCACAAGGGAGAAATTCTGAGAAATCCATGGTCAGTGAGGCCTGCTCACATGCTGTGTGCAAGAGTAAAAACCAGTTTTTGCACAAAGATCACCACAGCCAATCACAAATGAACAACCACACCCTAGGCCAACCCCAACCTCTCTCACCCCCAAAGGAACACAAGTGAATAGCAAAGAACCTGTACAAGCGACGCTGACACAAACCCCCAAATATATTAAGTAAAATAGAAACATTGCCACTGGACCTCACCCCCACTCACCTCTCCCCCCTCCACCACTCCCCCCCCTTTTCTTCTCAACAAACAAAACTGATCTGTAAAAAATGTTACTTGGAAAAAAGAGAGAGAGACACATTGCACATACTTTTGTAGACCAAGAAAATCTTTAATAAAAAGACATTAAAAAAAACAACCAGTTTTTGCTTGGTCTGGCTAACTTTAAAGTAACCCCCCCCCCACACACAATTCCAGATAAGGTGCACACAGATGCCTCTTCAAGTACAGTGGTACCTCGGGTTAAGTACTTAATTCGTTCTGGAGGTCTGTACTTAACCTGAAACTGTTCTTAACCTGAAGCACCACTTTAGCTAACGAGAACTCCTGCTGCTGCCACGCCGCCGGAGCACGATTTCTGTTCTCATCCTGAAGCAAAGTTCTTAACCTGAAGCACTATTTCTGGGTTAGTGGAGTCTGTAACCTGAAGCGTATGTAACCCGAGGTACCACTGTACAAGGATAGTGGTTGAAGGTAAAGATGTTGAGGGGCTGGGGTTGCAGAGGGTGGTTGCCTAGGGAATCAACAGATACTTTCTCCCCTATGCTGGGGCTGTTCATGGATATGCTCTGCCCTAAAATATACTGCTGAATTAAAAATTTGACTAACTAGGAATCCGGTTTGAGTCTCCCAGTTGAACTCCCAAAAAGAGTTTTCTCCCACACAGCCCTCCCCCAGCTGCAGGTTAAAGGACATTCAAGAGGGCAGTCCTGTCCTGACATTGTGCCATGTAACACCAATGGCAGCCAAATGGCTGCTGTATCCATTGTACACTCGGACCACGAAGGGCAAGGGACATGCAACCGTAAAAATGCTAAAATGGCATTAGAATGGCAGGTGTGAACAACATCCTTTGAAAGATGGCGAAACCTCCAACTGAGGCAGAGCCCACAGTGACCTCCTCACGTCATCTGCATGTGAAGGGAACTCCCCTGGGTAGCTCAAGCCACATCACCACCCATCCAACGCAGAGAACTCATGCCATGTGCTCCACGTAAGCAGGCTTGAATTCTCTCACGTACATTTCTACCTCGCCACCACCCAGTGGAAGTAACACACACGGCCAGGAGGGGGCAGCAAGCAAGGGAGACCTGTGACGTGCTCTGCTAAAGTACAAGCAAATGCCCATTCGCAGAACTGATGGTTCAAATCCACAGAGAGGTTTGTTTTTTCTCCTCCTGTCCTCATCAGACACCACTTCCTGAACGGATTCCAAGCAGGATATAAACCCAGGAATGGCCAGAAACGCACAAATGAATGCCCAGGGTCCCTAGTCCAGATAACCCTGAAGAGAAACATTTTATACCTACCCTTTGGTCCATTTCAGTTTCTCTAGGAGCAGAATGAAAGTCTCGGCGTGGCCCAGAGCAGTGAAGTGTCCCCTCCTCTCTGCACTGAGGCTCTGCCCTTTACCAGCCACCATTGACAGGGATCAACTCTTATACGGAACCGATGAAGAGCACTGACTGTCCTCACCAAGAGGCTGGCAAGTTTCCTTTCCCTTGCCTGTGCTGGAAGCACAAGGGAGCCATTGCTAATGGCATGAAGCATGGATTTCTCCTAGGATATGTATTTTTTTGTATTTCATTTTCCTCTGATAGGAGGAAAATCCCTAAAATAATGCATTTTTGTATGTCGTTTTCACTAATACAGTGGTACCTGGGGTTAAGTACTTAATTCGTTCTGGAGGTCCGTTCTTAACGTGAGGTACCATTTTAGTTAATGGGGCCTCCTGCTGCCGCCGCGCCACCGGAGCACGATTTCTAATCTCATCCTAAAGCAAAGTTCTTAACCCGAGGTACTATTTCTGGGTTAGTGGAGTCTGTAACCTGAAGTGTATGTAACCTGAAGCGTATGTAACCCGAGGTACCACTGTATATGCATTTCACGCACACTGCCCAGGATTAGCTGAAATCTAAAATGGCCCCACTCTCATTACATGACAGCTTCAGGGCCAATCTGGGTCTGATCACTATGTGACACAGTGATTTTATTGCTCTCCACCTCCCAAGTGAGGCGATAGGCACAGTATAGTTTTGGATTGCACCCTTTTAGTTAGTTGCAGACTTGCTATACAGGCTAATATGACAGACGATCTTGATGAAGTTATGGTATGAAGTAGCTATTCCAAGCAAGGTTTTGCTCTGAAAAGCTCTAGAATCCCCTAAGCTATGAAATACCAGAGATTTTTAAAGCTTCATCAGTACGAAAAGCTGCATCAGATGAGCAAACAAGATTTGTAAAGAAGACAATGGATGATTTTCACCTAAAAGAAACAGATTTTGCAACTAGAGAGAGACCCCAGGAACCTAACCAAAGATGTTATAAAGATACGTTTTCTGTGCAATCTCTGCTGCACTGTGTATTAATAGAACATGGCTTTTGTAGCTATCATAGTTGATAGAAATAAATTCCACTGGAATTCAGCAAAACTCACAGTATATACTTCTAGCATAGCCTCTTTTGTCGAGATAGCTAGAAGGAGGGCTTCAGAATTTCTCTACAGGCTCAGCTAGACTGGTAAAGAAAAAGCGATTTATATGCATTGTATATGTGACATTGTGCCACCAGATGGCAATGTGGAGTCCCGTTTTTCTCTACCTGTTTTCCCTGTTTAAATTTACAATGCTTTAAACTGAAGTGCTTCTTTGATGATCCAGCCTACCTCTATGTACAATTGTAAGAAGATACAAAACATATAATAAGAGAGTGGTTTGTCTTCGGTATGGGAGGAGGTACAGTGAAAGGAGGCAATATGTCACATTGATATTCTGATGGCATTGTAATCTGTTGAGTCTATTGTAATTATGCCAATAGAATGTGAAAATTGGATCCTGAGCAAAGACCCTGGGGATAGTGATGTGCGAGAACTAAAATGTCACAGTGCTGAAGGAGCACAAAGCAAAGCATGCAAAGCAACTGATGTGGTTTTGCCATTTCAGATTTCCCCCATCTGTTCCTTGAAAGCCAGCCCTAATGGCTGCAACTTGCAAGCTCGGTCTAGACTTGAAGAATCAAATGCCCGGGGGGTGGGGGTGGGATCTATACCTGTTCTTTCCACAAAGTGGAAATGACGGATAAAGCAATCGTGGAAGACAGCGGAGGGGGGAATGGATTTTGTTGCATCAACTTTCAAAGCCAATTTAGGATTGCGCTCTCAGACAGCGAAAGGGGAAATAAGAGTCCCATTGAAAGAAGCTCCTTGCAAGGACTTCAGCCTGCACAATGGGGCTTTCTCCCCACACCCCCCAAAACTGGCTTGTGGTGGGTGTCAGGGAACCCCCATAGGAGTACAGGGGGGAAGGAGGGGGGTGTTCTGTCTAGCAACCTCAAATGCTCGTCCTGATGGAATGGCCACCTTAGCACAATGTTGCATTCCTCCTACTTTATTTAAAAAAAATATTCTAGTTGCAAAACCTGGGAAGCTGTGAGGGGTTGGTGAGTGGGTGGGTAAGGTGTAGAGGGGAGCAGCTTGAATGCTACAGTGGAAAAGGTCAATGAAAAATAAGGATGATGGGGCTTGTGCAAAGGTCTACAGGCTAGGGGAAGAGAGAGGCAAAGGAATTGTTTGCAGAACACAAAGAGTATGTCCTTGTAACAGTAAGTCACAAAAACTCCCAAACAAATACAAATACCAGTACAATAAAACACACAATGTGGGAAATTTAAAAAGCAATAAAAAGACCATTTAAAAATCATCTAGCACATCACAGGACAAACAGGCAGAAAATCATGAAGACTATCAGCAATTTCCAAGTGGTCTGTGTGGGAAAACAAGAATCTATACTTTGCAATATTTAGTATCCCTTTACTGACTTCTGTGTTTGATTTATTACATCAGGAAAGGCTTCTATTTGCCCATGAGGTTCTTTATTTTCCCTGTGTCTTTCGTAAGAAACGTTTCTTTGTTGTCACC
Source organism: Podarcis erhardii (assembly GCF_964252035.2). Classification (NCBI taxonomy): domain Eukaryota; kingdom Metazoa; phylum Chordata; class Lepidosauria; order Squamata; family Lacertidae; genus Podarcis; species Podarcis erhardii. The sequence continues at coordinate 91,150,130 of NC_138498.1, read as the reverse complement.
AAGATTTGTGACGCACTTCAAACCCTGTTGTCCACAGTTAATTTGCTTTCCTGTTTTGTAATTGGGAGATGAACTGTAATTAACACATTGTTGGCTGAGCACTCATGTTCTTCTTTCTTCTATTTGAAATAGGCTGTTTAACAGGGTCCCCATTACGTAAGGCGGTTCGACACCAGCACATTGAGGAAAGCAGTAGAAGGTAATATCCTAGAAGCCTGGAGAGAGAATCAGCACTCAGAGATAAAAAAGGAAGTGGGTAGAGAAGATTTGGCCGGAAGGAAATCAATGGAGAGCCCCTTACCCAAATTTAAAGACTTCTAGTCATGACAAAACTAAAACTGGAAATCCAACCCACAACAGTGTTGAACCAGACCCTTCATATTAAAGCCAAACCAAGTCCTTTTTATTAAAGAGATGGCAATCCATTTTAATTGAAATACTTTCAGTTACCTGGGCTGTAATTAAGCTGTAAGTCAGCGCTCAGACCACTGACACCACAGTATTCTCCATCAAGTACCAATAAAAATCAACAGAGCTGCTCGAGTCCAGGACCATTTCCAGGTTAAGTGATTCATTTGATGGCTGCAGCCTGTGAAAAGAGCATTGATTTAATGTAGCCCGTGAGAATGCTTCAAAATGGTTAACCTTGAGAAATCAAACAGCAATTATTTAAGTGGAGCAACTTTCTTGTCTTCCACAAAGTTATACCGAAAAGAGTTCAGATCCAATATATGCACACGAAGCCCTGCAATTATGAACCAACTTGCAAATAAAGGTCTGCCTACAAACTTCAAAGTGCAGGTGGGGTGGGGGCAGGGATGTGGTACAGTCCTCCAAGACTGTACCTATTCAGAATATAAATAGTAGATTACGATTGTGATTATTGCTACATATTTATTTATACCAGCCTTTTTCCCTGACAGGGACTCAGATAAAATGACGGATAGCATGATTGAATAACCTCCTGAATCTTTCGCATGTGAAAATCTAGCATATGTGAGGAAAGTGTGCTAGGATTACCACCTTCCCAACATCCTATTTTCTGATAGTGGGCATTTCTTTTCCACGAGTGAACATTTAAACATTCAGCCCTTGCACTTCATTCTGAAGCAGCACAATCCTAGAAGGGTAGATCGGCACTAAGGCAAATTGAACTGGGATGATGAAGAAGAAGAGTTTGGATTTGATACCCCGCCTTTCACTCCCCTTCAGGAGTCTCAAAGCGGCTAACATTCTCCTTTCCCTTCCTGCCCCACAACAAACACTCTGTGAGGTGAGTGGGGCTGAGAGACTTCAGAGAAGTGTGACTGGCCCAAGGTCACCCAGCAGCTGCATGTGGAGGAGCGGGGAATCGAACCCGGTTCCCCAGATTACGAGACTACCGCTCTTAACCACTACACCACACTGGCTCTCTCACTGGGATACATCTAGGAAGCAATTAAGCCGTGCTAGAGGGAGGACAGCATGACGAATATTATCGAGGCTATTTGCCACAGCCCTTTTGTCCTCCATGTGAATTTACTGCAGAATTTGTATGAAGTGGTCATGTCATGTCATTCCTTCCTTCACAGCATCACCACTTGCCCGTCTTTCAGCATGTCACCACATGCCCATGTACTAACTTGCCACAGCCACAGGACAATGTGACTTAGATTTTAGCCCTCCAATAATCCCCGAGCAAGTCTCAGCCTATGGTTGTGACAGTGCGATTCATGTGCAACTTTTAGCAGAGTGGGTTAAGTATGCAGAATGTAGCATGTGATGCTTCTGCATGCACGAAGGGCTAAACTATTCTTGACAGTGAGGAATGATATCCCAAACCTTTAAATAAATATAACTGGTTTGATAAAGATTGTATTAATTTGATAAAGATTAATTTGATAAAGATTGTATTAACTATAAGAAAGAACTTAGAACTTGTCTAAAAGAAGCCTATATTACCAACTCTCAAGGTCTCTGGAAGACTTATTTTGAAATGAAAAATGCTTTTAAGAACATGCTTCTGAAAAAAAAATCTGAGTTCGCACTAGCTAAATGGTCTAAAATTGTTACTGCATTAGAAATTAAAGATACCAAAACTTTTTGGTCACTTCTCTCAATAAAAGATATCACTGATTTCCCTAATATAAGCGATGAGGCTTGGATTTCACATTTTACTGCTGTTTTTATGATCACCAAGTTTGTCAAAAGGAAAATTTTAAATTTTCTCTGGCAAAAACCACACAATTGAGGAGATGAAAAGGATAATTTTTTCGTTTAAGCAAGGGAAATCACCTGGTATGGATGGCATTCCAATAGCCCTGTTGAGATTAGATGTAGAATGGTGGGCCAATAAACTTGTGCCGCTTTTTAATTCTATCTATCGCTCAGCCCTTGTACCTAAGTCGTGGAACAACTCAATTGTGGTACCGATCTTTAAAAAAGGTGATAGGAATTCCCAAGAGAATTACAGGCCTATAAGTTTGTTACCATGTATAAGTAAAATCTATGCCAAATCTCTGCTTATTACCGTATTTTTCGCTCTATAACATGCACCTGACCATAACACGCACATCGTTTTTAGAGGAGGAAAACAAGGGAAAAAACATTCTGAATGAAACAGTGGATATATCATTTTTGTGCTTCATGCTGTGGCCACAGACATGTGATCTGATGGTGAATTTGGGGTGACCCAATGCAAAAATCCTGAGAATCCCTGTGCATCCATGGTTTGTAACCACGTTTTTGCACCATTGCAGCCCCAGGCAACAGTGGGTGCGTGATTTTGGGGGGGCAGGCTGTAGCCATGGACATGCTATGTGATCTGATGGTGAATTTGGGCTGACCCAATGCAAAGATCCTGAGGATCCATGTGGATCCATGCTTTTTAACCACGTTTTTGCACCATTGCAGCCCCAGGCAACAGGGGGTGCGTGATTTGGGGGGGGCAGGCTGTAGCCATGGACATGCTATGTGATCTGATGGTGAATTTGGGGTGACCTAATGCAAAGATCCTGAGGATCCATGTAGATCCATGCTTTTTAACCACGTTTTTGCACCATTGCAGCCCCAGGCAACAGTGGGTGCGTGATTTTTGGGGGGCAGGCTATAGCCATGGACATGCTATGTGCTCTGATGGTGAATTTGGGCTGACCCAATGCAAAGATCCTGAGGATCCATGTGGATCCATGCTTTTTAACCACATTTTAAGTGGGGAGGGAAGGAAAAGAACTCAAGGGACAAGGAGCACGAGAGTGGTGTGCAGAGAAGCAGCTGGCTAAGAATGCAGGAGAGGGGTATAACTAGGAGGGAGGAAAGGAAGGCAAAAGTTTTCCCTCACCTACCCACCCAAGCCAGCCAGCTCGCACGTGCGCGCTCTCTCTCTCTCTCTCCCTCCTGCATGTTTTCAGCTTTCCCCTCTGCTTGCCTGGAGGGGAGGGGCTTTCCCTGCTCTTTGTTCCGTTTGAGCAAACACAGCAAGGAAACAGAGAAGGGTTGGCAGTAAGACCCTGAGGCAGAATGCAGGAAAGCAGCCGCTTCCTCTTTTCAGCTTTCCCTTCTAGGAGACGCGCGATTTTTGCCTGCTTTTTTTTTGCCTCCCCTTGCACCATTTGGCTCCAGGGACCACACATTCGCTCAATAACACGCACAGACATTTCCCCTTCCTTTTTAGGAGAAAAAATCTGCGTGTTATAGAAGGAAAAATACGGTAAATTGGAAGAATGGATGCTGACAAAAGGCCTACCTGGTAAAGAGCAGGCTGGTTTTAAGGCAGGCTCGTCAACTCTTGACCAATGTCTAGTGTTAAGTCATCTTGTGTATAAATATGTCATGAGAAATAAACGAAAACTCTTTGTGGCATTTGTGGATTTAAAAAGTGCCTTTGATTCGGTCGACCGCAACAAACTATGGACTAAACTAGAACACCTTGGTATCGACCCATATCTACTCACACTGATTCAAAGTTTACATTCTAATAACCAAATATATGTTAAAGTATCAAAAAATGGTAGACTTGCAGGTCCTATTCTGAATAATCGAGGAGTTAGGCAAGGCTGTATCTTGGCCCCTACCCTATTTAATTTATTTTTATCTGACCTACCATTATTCCTTCAAAACGCAACCACTCATACTCCTTATTTAAACAATAGCCCACTTTTTTTTTATTACTTTATGCAGATGATGCTGTAATTATTTCACTCTCTGTTTTGGGTTTAAAAAAATTATTTAAGAGTTTCTCAAACTACTGCTCTCTCAACAATCTCAAAATTAATTATGATAAGACAAAGATTATGCAATTCAGAAAGAGAGGGAACCCAAAAGGCTGTATAATTAATGGACATCTAATACAGGAAGTCAAGCACTTCACTTATCTGGGAATCACATTTAAAAATAATATGAATTGGAATACACATATATGTGCTGCAATAGTTAAGGCCAAAGTGACAGCCCACCATATTAAATCCTATTTTTTTTCTCCAGTAGGAAACAGATTTATTCCAGCTGTATTGCAAGTGATTGACATGAAACTTTGTGCCCAACTTCTATACGGCACACCAGTGTGGATTTCAGGTGACCTCAAGAGGTTGGATAAATTTCATGCATCCCTTCTGATGTCACTATTAGGTCTTGCAAACTCTGTAAAATATGAAACAATATGTTGTGAGCTGGGAATATTGCCTTTATCAGTAAGAGCATGGCTGAGGACCTTGAAATATTGGATCTTCCTCCATTATAGAGCCCTATCCCCTAATTCTCTACTTTACGATCTTTTAAGTGATAGTGCAATTTACAACCTATCATTGATTTGTAGGAGAAAACTGGATTTGATAGGGCTCACTCTAACTGACTTTGAAATTTCTGATCCCAAAGATACATGGGAAATTATCAGGAAGACTCTTACAGAAAAAAGTGTTCTCGCCATGCTTGAGGTTGCAAAGCACAGCACCTGCTCTCCTATCCACTTAAATCTCCCTTTGTGTAGAGATTTCCAAAAGGGATACATGACAAATCTGAAGAAACATGAATCGTGTAGGCTGTTTATGTTGGCCAGATTTAACATGTTTCCCTCGGTGGTTGTGAGAGGAAGATACTTAGCTATCCCAGAATCAGAGCGTCTCTGCAAATGCAGAAAACAGGAACCCGATACTCTAGAGCATATATTCTTTTCCTGTGATTTTGGCAGCTATGCCAGAAGACAATTATTTGAGGCCCTAAAATTTAATAGACAGATCTCTACACAACCAACTGTTCAGGACCTGCTGGCGGACAGCGATGAGCAAATTACTTTAATAGTGGCTGAATTTTTAAGTGCTGTCCATGAAGAAAGAATGGGCCGTGATAAAGAGATTTAGTGGTTTTTAATGGTAGGTAATGTTGCTGTGTTGTATTATATCATTTATGTACATCGATTTATTTCTGGGAGTTAAGAATAAGAATGGGATAAAATGTGTTCGCTGAGCCCGTATCTTATACAGTCTGTATATGATGTTTGTTTGTTAATGTGTGGTGTGCTATGCCTAATAAAGGATTTTGAAAGATATCCCAACATCAGTGCTGAAGGGGTAACTGCCAGGCCAGCTGGCTTCTGTATGTGGATCAATGTGCGTGTCTCTCTCTCTCTCTCTCTCTCTGTGTGTGTGTGTGTGTGTGTGTGTGTGTGTGCCATCTTGTCCTTTGTCTCAGGCTGGCCCTGGGCAAAACGCACCACCCCAGTTCCAATCAAATAACTATTATTAAACTAAAAACCAACAGGAGAACCAGCTGAGAGATTTCCCACTGTTACTTATGAATATATATTTTTTATAAATATTTATTAAAGGTTTTTTTTTTAATTACAGTACAAATAACGAAACAAAGTAGCACATATCATAAACATATTTTCTTAACTTCTTTGGACTTCCTCACATCCCCCGCTCCTGCGTTCCTAGTTTCTAAAAATTTAATCAGCAATTTATCTCCTTAATTCCATTCTTGTTATCTAATTTTCCAATGTTGTGTCTCTAATTTTAGATATCGTTTGTTCAAACCTTAAAAATTTAAATTTAGCCTAATACTTATCCAAAATTTGTCTTTTCTTAAATTTAACTTATCTTCATACTTCACTTCATCTAGCTTAATGGTGCCAAGTTATTTATAATCTAGCATCCTTCTTAACATTCATACAATTTACAATATTTTTGTAGATAAATCTTAAATTTCTTCCAGTCTTCTTCTACCGTCTCCTCTCCCAGGTCTCGGATTCTGCCAGTCATCTCGGCCAGTTCCATGTAGTCTATCAGTTGCATCTGCCATTCTTCCAGTGTGGGTAAATCTTGGGATTTCCAGTGCTTAGCAACGAGTATCCTTGCTGCTGTTGTTGCATACATAAAAAATGTTCGGTCCTTCTTTAACACCCTCTGGCCGACAATACCCAGAAGGAAGGCCTCTGGTTTCTTAGGGAAGGTATACTTAAATACCCTTTTTAGCTCATTATATATCATTTCCCAGAAAGCCTTCACTCTAGGGCAGGTCCACCAGAGGTGAAAGAACGTTCCTTCACTTTCTTTACATTTCCAACATTTGTTATCAGACAAATGGTATATTTTTGCAAGTTTGACTGGGGTCATGTACCATCTATATATCATTTTCATAACATTTTCTTTCAAAGCATTACATGCAGTGAAATTCAACCCAGTGGTCCACAACCTCTCCCAGTCCTCAAACATGATATTATATCCAATGTCCTGTGCCCACTTTATCATAGCCGATTTGACCGTTTCATCTTGTGTATTCCATTTTAACAACAAGTTATACATTCTTGAAAGTACCTTAGTCTTAGGCTCTAACAATTCCGTTTCTAACTTCGATTTTTCCACCTGGAATCCTAACTTTTTATCAAGTTTATAAACTTCTTTAATCTGAGCGTAATGTAACCAATCTCGCACTTTGTCTTTCATTTTCTCCTGACTCTGCAATTTCCAGTTATCTCCATCTTTTTCTAATATTTCCCAATACTTCGGCCATTTGGCCTCCATATTGAGTCTTTTCCGGGCCTTAGCTTCCAATGGTGAGAGCCACCTTGGAGTTTTATTTTCCAATAAGTCTTTGTATTTTGTCCAGACATTAAACACTGCTTTTCTGACAATATGGTTCTTGAAAGTCCTATTGATCTTAACCTTGTCATACCATAAATATGCATGCCAACCAAAAGCATTATTAAAACCTTCCAAGTCCAGTACATCAGTGTCTTCGAGAAGCAGCCAATCTTTTTGCCAGCAAAAAGCTGCTGATTCATAGTACAACCTTAAGTCTGGCAGGGCAAAGCCCCCTCTTTCTTTCGCATCAGTTAATATCTTAAACTTAATTCTGGGCTTTTTGCCCTGCCAGACAAATTTGGAAATATCTCTCTGCCACTTCCGAAAGCACTCTGTTTTGTCCACAATCTGCAAAGTTTGAAACAAAAACAGCATTTTTGGCAATACATTCATCTTTATAGCGGCGATTCGGCCTAACAAGGAAAGTTTCAATCTTGTCCAACTTTCTAAGTCTCTCTTAATTTCTAACCAACATTTCTCATAATTGTCCTTAAATAGACTCAGATTTTTTGCTGTTATGTTTACCCCTAGGTATTTTACTTTTTTAACCACGTTTAATTCTGTCTCTTTCTGAAACCTTTCTGACTCTGTAACTGTCAAGTTTTTTTCCAATACCTTAGTTTTTTGCTTATTTAATTTAAATCCCGCCACCCAACCAAACTCTTGAATCAATTGTAATACTCTTTTCGTACTAGATTCTGGCTCCTGTAAAGTCAAAACCAAGTCATCTGCTCCCACTGTTACTTATGGTTGTGGCAAACCCACAACTGGCCTCAACCTTCCACCCTGTATACACCCAGTGCATGAGCGCTTCATGTTATAGTCTATGCTCAGGTTTCTCACAAGTCCCTACACAGAATACATGATTTTGATGAGAAGATGTGAAGTGGTCCTTGGATGAAGCTAAGCTGCTTTCCTCAGTTGTGATGGAAGATGTTGTCCCACTTGTCAAGATCTCACTGCTAATCCAGTTACATTCTGTGCATGGAACTGGGGGTGATGGCTCCATCTTGTCTTTTGCCTCAGGCCAAGAAAGAAGTCGTCTTGGGCTGCTCCTGAGTAGATCAGTTCTCCCAAAACTTTGCGATCTCTCTTCACCCTGTCTTTACTTCATCTTAGGTCCTCAAGGACGACTTCCCTCCAAAACCAAATGGAGTATGTCACACGTTCCGTCTCCCTGTCTTTCATGTACTGTATAATCTCCAAATGTATCAGACCGTGCAGAAGCAGGTCTCTCTTATGATTACATTTCACCCTAATTACTTAGCTTTGAAGCTGCCTCCTAAATGCATTTGCTTCATAAAAGAAACAAAATTAATTCTGCTTCCAATGGCTTTTGTCCACAGAGATTTTGTGTTTGATCTCCTCCACCATTTTCCCCATTTTTTCTTGATGCTTTCCACCCACCTCAGTCTCACTGTACCAGGAACATCCCCCCCCCCAAAAAAAAAAACTTGATGCCTTTCTGTGTCAGCTAATTGGAAGCTCTTGACTTGGCTAATGCTTTTTATTTGGCTGTAAAATATTCTACTTCATTGAAAACTATCTAAACTTTGCATAGGACTTCAGCGGCAGCAGATTTGCATTCATTATGCGCAAGAAATGCAATGTTCTTTTCCCGTTCCCCATTTTCATATACAGGCACAATTTTTTTAAAAAAAAAAAATGTGAAATTACAAAAAAAGGAAAACAGCATTAAGAAGATTAGAACAGAATATTCATGGATCACGATAAACATAAATAAAATGATTTTAATTACGTTTCTCCAGCCTGAATGTGATAAAGGGGTTCAATAGTAAATAAAATGCATTAGCCCTCATTATATTCTGCCTCATTTGTATGAATATGGTGATTCTGATAATTTGGGTGGCATACTCCAGCTTATTGAGCCATTTGCTCAGAAGGAATTTCTTTCAGTTATTTTCCCCATTTACTGTGCATCAATAATTGGAGGGTAGTAAACATATCTCCACATAGATTAATGCTCTGTACTGAATGTATTTTAAAGCCTATTCCCAGGTTTCCATCACATCACAGTCTCACAATAAGCAATGGAATCCAGGATAGCGTATGGAGATTCATAAAAATGGCTAAAATGTCGTTTCATGCAAGGTCCAGGGAGAGCAGAATTCAAATCCCCACTCGTCTGTGAAGGTCACTGAATGAGTTTGAGCCAGTTCCTCTCTCTCAGCCTAGCCTACCTCATGGAGTGGTGGTAATGACACACCCTCCAATATTTATCTGATGAAAATAGGGACGGCCCATTCCATAATGATAATTTTACTCTTTATACCCTACACATCTTACTGAGTTCCCCTAGCCACTCTGGGCAGCTTCCAACACATATAAAAACATAATAAAACATTAAACATTAAAAAAACAACCCTTCGCTATATACAGGATTGCCTTCAAACAGCTCAGGGATCAGATCACGCCATACCCTCCAACATTTCTCCAATGAAAATACAGACATCCTAAGGAAAAGTGGAACATTCTGGAATCAAATCAGAAACTGTGACAGCTTTTCTAAAATAGGGACACTTGGAGGGTCTGGGAAGATAAAGGTGGAAGTGTGTAGAGAACTTTGTATGCCACTTTGAGGTCCTTGGGGGGAAGAAGGGATAATAAATGCAATAATAAACAAATAAATGGGCATACCAGGGGCATGAAAGTGTTCAATGTCGTCCATAAACTATATGGAGCAAAGTGACAAGGCCACAATATAGGAAACAGATGAGAACCTATCCTTCATCTCAGACACTGCTACCCCTAATTATGTTCCTGGCAATGATATTTCAGTGGCAGTAACTCAGTCCTTAGAAGCGCTTGCTGGGGGAGGCCTGTCTAGTCCCCTCATTGATCCTTGTCTGCCACCCCACTGGGCTGATTTGTTCTGTTCTGTTCTGTTCTGGTGCTCTAGCTTTTAATCTCATTTCTGCCATTTTAATCTTCTGTTATCTGATTTTGGTGTCAAGTTTTTGACTTATTGTTGATAACAGAGCGATTCAACTCCCCCTTGTGGTGGGCATACGTCTTCCTCCACACAACTCTCCCAGCTAAGCTGGCTTCCTGCCATCCACTGTTGACAGAGTGATGCCCAAAGCAAAATGCCTTACCTGTCAAAGGCCAGGGTACAGAGATGCATCTTCAGCATAGAGCAAAAGCTGTTCAATGAACATGCAGGTAGGAGTCCTCTGTTACTGGGATGCTTACAAACAGCAGCCAATGGATGGCTTCGAAATGGAGTGTTCTGGAGGTGGTGAAGGCATGGGGCTGAGTTAGTCCAGGATCCAATGTCTCGCTGCCATCTTGCCACAGCATCAGACCCAATCCAGGCCCTATCTTGCACCCCAGTAGTTGTGCATGGCAAGGCTTAGGATACAGGCATCTCCTCACTACTCTGTAAAGACCCACCTGCAGGTGATGAAGGTTTAGCTTGTGCCCGGAGAACAATTTACATCTGGGGCGCCACCAAGAAAAAGGCCCTCTTGCTGGCAACCACCCACCACACCTCAGGTAGCACAGGAAGCCAGAGAATGCCCTCTTATGCAGATCTTAGTTTCTAGGCAGGCACATGTGGAGTCAGACAATCCTTTCGGTACCCTATCTTGGGCTGTGAAGGGTTTTAAAGGCAAGGCCAGTGTTTACCTCAGGGTGGGGGGGGATGTATTAGACAGGACCTGTAATCCAAGCATAGCAGGAGATCTTTGGACTTGAATCTGCTTTGTAGGAGCTTGATTCCAAGGTAAATAATTGGCATGCAAGGCTCCCGCTCCTTTTCTCATTCTCATCATATGAGGTGTTTGTGGAAGCAATAGATACCTATGTGCTGCATTTTGAATAATCCAGGGTAGAAAGGTTTGGCAGTGTCCTTTTTTTAAAAAGAAGAAGAAGAAGAAGATTATGCTTTTCAGGTTTATACATTTCACTAATTTTACAATCATTGTAACATTTCAAAACTTGACTCCCTTCCCCCACTTCCTGCAGTTCCTTGAATTTATTTGTAATATTTTCTGCATATCCAAAGTAACTTAATTTGCTCATTTATTCACCTACTTTAAATATATACTCTGATAAAACTGCAGGTTTACAATAATCCTGCCAAAGTTCTTATCTGTTTACGTTTTATCTGTAAATATTCAATGAACCATTTCCATGCTTTTATAAAAAGTTCATTATCTTGATTTCTTATTCTTCCGGTAAGTTTCACCATTTCTGCTTATTCCATATGTTTTTGTATCCATTCTTCTTTTGCTGGGACTTCTGATTCTTTCCATTTGGGGGTGAGTAACATTCTTGCCGCTGTAGTAGCATACATAAATAAGTTTCTATACAGTTTAGGTAGTTCTGTCCCTATAATTCCCAAAGGAAAAGCTTCTATGTGTTTTTTTTAACAAATGTTATTTTAAACATCCTTTTCAATTCATTATATGTCATTTCCCAATCAGCTTTAACCTTACTACAAGACCACCACATACGATAAAAAGAACCTTCCTTCTCTATACATTTCCAACACTTATTTGATTTAGATTTATACATTTTTGCCAATTTATTCAGTGTTAGATACTATTGATATATCATTTTCATATAATTTTCTCTTAGACCATAACATGCTGTAAATTTCAGATCCATATTCCACAATCGTTCCCATGCTTCCATGGGAAGGTTCAGCAGTGTTCAGAGCAGCTTAGTAACACCTCGTTCAGGTGCTGTCCACCTTTTGGGGAATTTTGAGAAAGAGTTGTGGGTTCCAATTACAAAATGGCCGAGGTTGCGACATAACACAAAATGGTGGTGGTAGGGATGTGGCAGGAGGAAGTGAGCGGGGAAAGTTTCTCATACTGTACATTGTGGATTTTGAAGGAATATTGAATGAGATATTTAGTGGATGCTGTCGGAGGTACTGGCAGACACAGTGGCACCTTCAACCCCCGCCTTAGACCATTTAGGAAGTGCACAAGTAATGATATTTAAATTCAACATCATTCAGGCTTCTTTGAAGCTGGAGAAGGAGAAGTTTCCCAGAACCACAGATCTCCTTTTCAAGTGTCACTTCACATGTTATATTTTCCAGATGCCTCGTAGACCAAAGATGTCTTAAGCAGAAATTAGAGGGGTTGCCATTCCCTACTCTTAAAGTGTGTAATCACAATGCAGGGGATAATGAAAGGAATTAGAAGACTCCTTTCATTTTCCACTGGCAGGTGTTGCGGTCTTGTGAAAGAGAAGCAGGAGGATCTGTCTCTCCTTTTTTCCTCATCCAGTTTTTCAGCTCCCCTTAATTCTCCCATTCCCCCAGCTCATTATAGAAGGGTTCCATAAATGGTATGAGTATCCAGAATCCATGGGCAGCTGGTAAGGCCCCAGTACTGAGACTGAAACCGGGCTCCTTACATTGGAAGGCTAGATCTGGAAGCTGTCCACTGCTAGAATTACCCGCAATGTCCTGCAGTGATGCTGTGTCAGGGGCACTGTGGGTCTGGGCTGCCTAGTGTAGACTGCAGAGCTGTCACCATCAGGTCTGGACTGTCCAGCAATTTAAGAGGGGCACTTTGCTGGCTGCCCTCCATACCCTGATGTGCTCCCTGGCCATAAAATACAGAGATGCTCTTGAAGCAAAAGCATTTGTTGGAAAGTTGCTCTTTCTGGAAAAAGATGTCCATGGACTACATGCTGAAAACGTCTTTCTTCTCAATAGTTTTTATTATCACAAGTGCTTTATTTGTTTTCTTTTCATTTAATACAAAAATGTAACGGAAGATAATATGAGGAGTTGGATGCAAATGAAAACGCTAGCTAAGCACTACTCAAAGCTGAAGTATTCGTGGCCCATTTCCATGCAGGAGAATGCAATTTCAATTGCTCACTGTACCTTATCTCAGTATGTGCTGCTTTGTAAAAAATATGTTATGGAAAGTGGTTTTGCTCGTTTTCTGCTATGTATTTTTCTTCCCCATTATTTCCATTCAGCTTCCTAATGTTAACTGTTTAAGAACAGAGAAGCTGGCAATGCACAGGTTACAAGTAGCCAAGTGGCAGGTCCATGGGACAGGAGCTCAATGCATCTTAGGAGGATATATTTTTATGCCATTACTTGTCAATGGTAAGGTTACAACATTGGGGAAATGTTAGTATGGAATATTGCACATCTGTGGAGGCTCTGTGTGCAATTTGAGAAGTCTGGGTTCTCGATAGCACATGGAGCTTTCACTGATACACAAGGCTCACCACAAGGCTCAAGAGGTTGGAGAATTTGTGCAAACCCGTTGGCAGGACTGAATGTGTATCCCTGCAGTTACGCTCTCCTTTTAGGGCAATAATACCTGAAAAAGTGCTTATACCTGTCACAAATCAGCCCGTTCTATCCCTCCATTGCTACCCTATGGGAAGCAACTTACTGCTCCGGATACCTGACCAATAATGCAGAACCCAAACTCTTTGTCAGATGACATAGGAAGTATGCTTACCTGGTCTCTGCAGGTTTGTTAAAAACCACTCCACTCACCTTCCCCTCCCCTAGGAGGAAGGCAGCACAACTGCCTTGGGAGTGAAGGTATTGAGAATGTAACTAAATACTGAATAAACCATGGTCACGGCATGCTAAATGCTAATTAGTCAGTGATCATTCTGCTCCGACCAACTGGCAAGGAAATGCATATAACTATCTTCTTGCTAATTAACATGAATCCTGAAAAATGAGCATAAACAACATCTGGGACTCCATCCTCAGATAAGCAGGGGGTGGAGAGAACGCGCTTTGAATTTCAGAGGCCCTGTTTACTATTTGTGGGTATGCTTGATGCCGACGCACATTTTTCGGGAGACACCTGGTGCTGTGGGATAAAAGTGCGGAGAGGCAACAGGGTAAGCAGATGAAAATTAAATGCAAAGTAACTTCATTGCACACACTTGGCTGTGCCCTGTACTTGACCCATTTGGAAAAAAAAGAAAGAAAGAAAGAAGATTTTCCAGTGTTATACTATGCTTAGTCTTTCCAGAGGTGATAAACGTGGACAACACACTGGAGTTGAGGGCTCACATGACTAAATGTTTCTCTGGATACGCCCCTCTCACACACCATACACTACCAACCTCAACACACATATAAAGCTTCTTCACATTTTAGGAAAAGGTAAAGGGACCCCTGACCATTAGGTCCAGTTGCGGCCGACTCTGGGGTTGCACGCTTATCTCTCTCTATAGGCCGAGGGAGCCGGCGTTTGTCTGCAGACAGCTTCCAGGTCATGTGGCCAGCATGACTAAGCCGCTTCTGGAGAACCAGAGCAGCACATGGAAACACCGTTTACCTTCCCGCCGGAGCAGTCCCTATTTATCTACTTGCCCTTTGACGTGCTTTCAAACTGCTAGGTTGGCAGGAGCTGGGACTGAGCAACAGGAGCTCACCCCATCGCGGGGATTCGAACCGCCGACCTTCTGATCGGCAAATCCTAGGCTCTGTGGTTTAACCCACAGTGCCACCTGCGTCCCTTCTTCACATCTTACATGGACCTAAATTATGCCTGTCCATATTTTTTGTTCAGTGTGTTTCCAGTTGTGGAGTTTCCTTGATAAAGGACCTTCTTGTTTAGTTTGAAGAATTGTGTTTGTGGCATGGAAGGAGGAACAATGGCGGGGGGGGGGGGAATCCTGTCCTCCCCTTAAGTGGTAGTAGCCATTTGGTGAGGAGACTGGTTGCTTGGAGGAAGCAAAATAGGCCGTTGGCCTGAAAATGGAGCTCATAAACCACTGTGTTTCCAGGAGAACATGTTATGAAGAACAGTTATGGTTGTGATAGCAACCTGGCATCTAAACCAAGTGCCTGTTAAAACTGATGACAGTCGTAGTAGCGGTAACAGTATATATGACAGCAAGTGAAAGGTCCAGGTGTTCTGGTAGTTTACGGAGGCAAATGGACTATTCCTCTGGCTGTCAGAACTTCCCTATGTTATCTTTCCTATTCATCTCCATCTCCTTTCCTTCTCTGGCAGTGCTGGACTACACTGTCATTACTTTTCAAGCTGCCCATCTGTATCCTAACCCTCTGAGCTCTGTCCAGTAAGTAGCTTTATTGTTTTAACCTCTCTGGTGTCCATTGACTGTTATGAGGAACCATGACAGAGGATTTGCACAGCAACAGCAGCATTTGTAGTACTATGCCAAGAATGGGGGCCTTTAATCCTACAACCAACCCTTAGGCCACAGAGTTAGGAGTTACTACTGTCACTTGGTTCTTCTTATTTGGTCCAGCCTCAATCTCAAGTCAAACAAGCAACATTTTTCAATGTTGGTTGTAACTTGGCTTCCACGTTGATTTCCAGGCTCTGTAAAACAGAACTAAATACTTTGAGATCCTATAGTTTTAAAAACTCTAAGACAACTGAGCCAATAACTCCTGCCCCATTTGCCCGCTGCCCCATTTCTTCACTGCTCTCCCCTGCCCATACTCTCCCCCTGCCATCACCATAGTCAAAGGACTACCATTTTACCTTCTCTGCATGCAGAGGACCTGGAAATCTTAATGGGAAAATAAAAAGACCATAAGCATATGACTGTTTCAATAAATACAAAAATGAGTGCTTGTTTAATAAGGCATGGTGTAATGTATGCTTGGTGCATTACGGTTTTATATTTACATATGCTTTGCCGTTTGTTTTTTCTTGGGTTTCCATCCATTTCTTTTATTTGCCATGTTTCCAAATTAAAGAACACAACCAAATATTTACATAAAATCTTTTTTTTTCTTTAAAGTACTTGCATGAGTTACACAGCAATGAAGTTATAGCCACATAATATTTATCAAATTTATCTACAATGAAATAAGTCACGACTTTAAGTAAAGATTTTTAGAACAATGTGTTGGATGGATCCCGAGATGGATCCTGAGAACTACTGTCAGGAAGGAAGTCCACAGACTGCCCCTTTCCTTCCTCCCCCCTATAGAGAGCAGTAGGAGGACCCTCCTGAACAGCATGGAATGGGCGGAGCTCCACTCAAGGTGTCTGTGCCTGATTTTGGCCAGTCCTCTTTCCTACTCCATCCCATGCCATTCAGAAAGGTTCCCCAGCTGTCAGGAGACACTTTGCAGGCCACCAGCAGAAGAGAGGAATGAATGAATGAATGAATGAATGAATAGAAAAGGCCCCTTCTGCTAGCTTCTTTCTGTGGCTTGCTGCTCATGGTTCTCAGTATCCAACCCATAGCTTTAATTTTGCAAATGTTTAAATTGCTTTAAGATCTCCCACTGAAATTGATGGACCAACTTCCACATTTAATAAAGATTCTCAGGATACTTAAAAAAAAAAAAAAGCATCAGTATGTAAGACTAGGCCTGAAAATTGTTACTGCTATTAATGCTATTCAGTGGAATTACTCCTGAATGACACCGCTGATTTTCCTGACTCGCAGTGGTATTCTCACATTGATGAAGCTCTGAAAAAGACAGGGAATTTCTTGCCAATCTATCCAATGCATTTTGTCAAGCAAATGAGCACTTATAGGCTCAGACCTTATGCAATATTCATACAGATTTCCATTCACTAAGAGAAAGGTTAAAAGGTTAAAAGAAAAGTGTCGGAATCAAATCCTACTGATTTGATAACCCAAAGCTGCAGTACTTTGGAGCCAGCCAGCCAGCCAGCCAGCCAGCCAGCCAGCCAGCCAGTGTTCACATCTGTTTTGAAGCATTGCTGGGGTTCTCCTTTCAGACAAGATAATTAGGCTCATTGCTATTAACATGATTTAATTTTAAAATGTCTATCCTACCCCATCCTTTTGGCTCATTTACAATGCAAAAATGAAAAGCTGCTCAAATGCAGATTAAAAACAACAATTAAGATATCCTCAGATTTATCCCCAGCCACTAAAGATGCAATCCTAAAACTAGGGAGCAAGCCCCATTAAACACCGTGGGATTTATATCTGAGTAGATGGCATAGAATTGTAATATAAAGTGCTCTTTGCCTTAAAGTGGCAGAACTAAATGGATGCAAGCAGTGGAAACATGGGATATGGATACTGCAGGTGGAGAATCTCTAGAAGTGAATCCAGTTTGGATGGAAAATCCTCCTTTGCAGTTTTGATGGATGCTCAGATATTCTTTGAATATTCTCTGAATGCTGTTTTTGGCATCCAGTTATATTTTACCTTCTCTGGGGGAGGGACAGAGGAAGTGCAACCATGTTTGTGGCTTCTGTTGGATCTCTCAGTGGCTTTTGATACCACACTGACCATGGTATCCTCATGGACTTTCTCTGCGAGTTTGTGGTTGGAGGCACTGTTCTGTAGTGGTTTTGCTTCTACTTACAGGGCCTGTCCCAAAGAATTGCATTGGGGCACTAAGTGCCTACACCCTGGCAGTTCAGTTGTGGGGTGCTGCAAGGCACTATGTTATCCCAAAAGGCTATTTAACATCTGTAGGAAGCTGCTTGGAACAGTCATAAGGAGAAGTGGGCTCAGTGCCATCAGTGTGCCAGCCAACTCTATTGTTCAATTAAATCTGAGTCGGGAGAGGCAGTGGAGCAGCTGAACCAGTGCCTGTATGCAGTGGTGGGCTGGATGAGGATGAATAAACTGAACCAGAGCTCTGTTAAGAGAGAGAGACTGCAGGTGAATAGCCCCCAGCTCCTAGAATTGAGGACTTTGACTGTTCTAGATGAGGCTGTAAAGGTAAAGGTAAAGGGACCCCTGACCATTAGGTCCAGTTGCGGACAACTCTGGGGTTGCGGCCGTCATCTTGCTTTACTGGCCGAGGGAGCCGGCTATACTCAATCTGAAAGAACTGGTAAACAGTTCTTGGAGCCATAGTTGTCCATGGAATCGCAGGGGGCAAAAACCACCTACCAATCAGTGTTGGCTATCTTTTCTTGGGTTGGCAAAGATACGTTGGCTACTGTGATTCATGCATTGGTAACCTCATGTTTAGACTATTGCAATGTACACAGTGTAGGGCTTCTCTTATGGCTGGTATGGAGTCTGTGGCTACTGCAGAAGGCCACAATCCACGCAGTGAGTGGTGGCCCTTACCAGATACATATCATACCTGTACTGTAGAACCTGCACTGGCTGCCTATTAGCCACCAAGCCAGGGCTATTTACTTATAAAGCCCCCAACAACTCTGAAACAGATTTACCCAGATTTTCCTTCCACTGCCTGGCAAGGGCATTAAGATTTTTATTTTTATTTTTTTAAAAAGGGAACCTGGTTAGCCTGGTCACAGTCTGATGACCGTCAGTTTGTTGGGACTGCAGTGGTGAGCTTTTTCACTAGTAGCACTGATGTTGAAGAATTAATTTTCTGCTGAAATATAAGAGGCCCCATCTGCATTGGCATTCTAACAGCTTTTGAAGATGCATCAGTTTATGTTCTTAACCTGATTTCTTAACCTGAGTGTCCTGTTCTTAACTGTGTATTTTAATTATGAATATTTATATCTTAACAGTTCGTATAACTTGCTTTTAAACTTTGTGAACTGCTTAGAAGCTTCCCCCCTCCCTTTTTGGCATTAAGTGGTATATATATAAATACAAAATAAATAATATTCAATATCTTGGTAGTCAATATCTTGCAGTCTGTGATTGTCAGCATGCAGTGGCGTTTAGTTATGAGACAGTGCTGGCAGCTGGTGAAATGTGTCTCCACTACAAATCCTGGGGACAGCCATTTTGCTTTTATTTTGCTGCAGTTATTTCTTTTTAGAAGTCTGTGAGCAATGGGGTGTTATGATGCCCCTATCACTTCCAGGAGTCATTTGGTTTCAAGCTTCTCCAAGTGGCAATTACTTGTCTTTAATTTTTTTAATAATAATAATAATAATAAAGGTAGCTCCCTTGCTCAGACCACCAAATCAAAAAAGGTCTTAATTCTGCATTGATTTTTTTATTTTTTAAAAAAGATACACATTAACGTTGAAATGCAATGGGGCAAACTGCTCTTTGGGGGCATGAATAAATGGCATGGAGCATTTTTAGGCTGATCAACCCATCTCTATCTGAAAGTTCATTTTGTGGTGGGCATTTCCACATTTGATCTCACCCCCTGGCCTGAAAAGTTAATATGGGGCAGGGAGATAGTTATTCTATTGCAAGTGTAGTTTGTCTCCTAAAACGCCTCCACTTCTATCTGATCCATGCTGTAATAGTGTTCAGAGAGGAGCTGTCCTCCACTTTGTATCTGTGGGCAGATGTTGCCTTATGGCTTCAATGACTTGTGGTGTCCATTGTGTCTTTTAAAAATACAGCACTAGAACCTTGAGCTATCCGTTCTGTGAACTACTATTATGCGATAGCTGTCTTTCTGCTATCCTGCTCCTTAAATAATGAGTACCCTGCACATCATACACACATTTTAATATATTTTATGTAATATATTATATATATGTATATATGTATTTACATCCAAACACTCCTGTATACCTCTATTTCATATTTTTAAGTATGTACACGCTAAGGCCAGTCTGCCCATCTCGTTGTGGCACAGTTCTTGGAGGACTTGGGTTTCTCCTCCTCACGCTGTGGACGGCTGAGTGAAGCTCCTCTGACTGGAACTTTTGAGGCTCAAGACGAAGGTGGAGGAGTTGCTTTTCCTGCTAACGCTCAGGTCACATCCTTGCCGAGATTTTAAGTACCGAGAGGAGCAGCAGAGGAAGCGACGCAAAAGGTCATGGAAAAGGTGGCCTGTGAAAAGCATGTAGATCCAGGGGTTACAGCAGCTGTTCAGACTTGCTAGGAGGGTGGTGATGATGAATGCCACTTCTGTAGGGGAGAAAGGCATGACAAGTAAACAAACAGTGCACAGTTCTGTGAAGTTTTAGCTACAGCATGATTTGCTGGGGGGACAGGGCCCATATTCCCACTATCATGCCAGGAGGGTCAGAAACAAATTGGAAGGTGTTATAAATGCCCAGCTTTGGCCCTCCTTCAGCCCAGCACGTCCTATAGTACTTCAGTGACATTACAGAGTTGGAAAGCAAGAAAATATGATATGATCCTGGGTGAGTGACTAGAACATGGTAACTGTGTAGAAGAGGTAAACCATTTGGCAGCACCAGGAGATCCACCTCAGATGACAATTTTTGACATACATACATTGAAAGAGCAAGAAACTATCATTCACTAAAATCCTGCCCAAGTGCTCCATGTTAAATCAACACACAAAGGGGAAGTGAGGCTGCACACTAACCCCTACATGATGTGCACTGAGTCATCCCCCCCCCCCACTGCATCTCCACATACAGGGCAAAGGTATTCAAGGAGAAGGCATCTATGCCTAAAGCTGTGAACGCAAAAGCTTTCATGAGACCTGATTGCAGGTGGTTCCAGGTCGTGTGGAAGCCTAAGTCCCCATCACTACAGATGCTGCATGATTCTAAAAATTAGAAAATAGAAAAATCCATTGCTACTACTGAGAGAAAAATCAGCCAGTTACCATGTCATTTTTAGGCATAGATTTCTCCAACGTTTCACTCAGCAGAAAGCTCGAATCTTTTTCAGATTCTAACAGTTGGACTATAAAAGCAACTCCAAAATCTGATTTACTTTGAACTAGGGATGAAATTCAATTCAGTTTGCATTTAAGGCAAGTCAATCCAATTTGCACTTGCTGAAATGATATGTGAGCCAAAGCACAACTTTCTTTCAAAATTCACACTTACCTGAATTTTGTGATACGGTTCTCCAACCAAATAATGTTTGTAAAAATGCATATACTAGGGTAAAATGTGAGTAATAAAATGTGAGTGAAAATAACCCACTGAGAGAGCATTCTGTGCAAAGTAAAATGAAGCCTCCCCATCATCGCCCTACTCTTTGCTTTCAGGAAATTGGAGGTCAGGTTTTGGCACTGCACTAATCATACTAAACTTTTACAACTGCGTTTGTACTGTCTCATAGGATTTATGGCCTATTCTTTTGTTTGTGCTGCTGTAAAAGCGTTACTGAAAAGTAATTACAATATGATTGCTTTCAACTGTTCAATGTTCAAGGAAATAATGCCTGCAAGAATCACTCCCTTTGCATGCTAGATGGAAAAAATGGAAAAGGCTGGAGGAATTTTCCCGTTCGTTAACTACTCTTTAAAATTACCAGACATTTTGCCAACTCGTGAATTAGTTGCACTTTCTGTGAGGTCTGATTTGGCAGGGTCCAGTCTTACTCAAAAAGCATAACTGGGGACATTGAGATCAACTTTCAGACTGCTGAGAGTCTGAGGGCCCTGCTCCTACCTCTCTCCACCAGGCCTGAGGCAGGGCCTAAGACTGCTGCTGCCCAACAGAGAGTACTATTTACATTCTTTTAAACTGCTTTTTAATTGTGTTTTTAATCTTTTTTACAAAATTAAAATTCTTTTTACCTGTTTTTATGTGTTTTGGAGAGGTTGTTTGGCTGTTTCTGTTTATATTTTGATTATGTCTTTTGTGTTTTTATCTTGTAATTTTATCTTGTTAACCACCCTGAGACCTGTGGGTATAGGGCGGCATATAAATGTAATGAAGTAATATAATAATAATAATAATAATAATAATAATAATAATAATAATGATGATGATGATGATGATGATGATGATGATGTTTGTGTGATTTGATTCCATCCTTTTCTACCAGTGCAGATTTTCAGTCACTCACTCCTCCCAGGTTGCAGGCGACACCATTTTGCAGTTCACCTCAGGTGCCAAAATGTCTTGGGCCAGCTCTGCAGATGCCTGCAGGAAGCCTGCAAGCATTCTGCTCTCTTGTGAATCCCAGCAACTGGTTTCCAGAGGCACAATGCCCCTGGAGTGGAGGTTGCCCATTCATTTGCCTCAACTGAATCTTTGTCAGTAGCAACACTGTGCTTTGGATTCTACAGGCTGATCTGTGAGAGGCTGCCAAGCAAATGGCCATCCTGTTTGGACAGGAGGCTAAGCCAGATGGGTTGTGTTTGCTTACCCTTCTAGTGCTGCCATTTAATATCGTAACTGATTGCCTCAGGCATACCCTTACAACAGCTAGACATGCCAGGGCCATGGTCCTGCTTGCTTTAAAATGTTTTTGTTTTGTTTTTAAAGGTGACCCATATTCATTGTTGAATAAATCCCTTCAGATGGCCTATATCTGCCAAGAAAGAGGTATGTTGAGCTCATGTGGGGTCTTGCCTTTGAAGTGTAATAAATCACAAAGCAAACAATGGTTTTAGCTATTGCTAGCAAAATGCCTTGAGTGGTATGTGTTCGTGTGAACAGAGGGCTTGCATATTACAGGGATCTTTGGGTATCTGGGCCTGTGCAATGCATTGCACATGCATGCATGTACAGTGGTACCTCGGGTTACATACGCTTCAGGTTACAGACTCTGCTAACCCAGAAATAGTACCTCGGGTTAAGAACTTTGCTTCAGGATGAGAACAGAAATCGTGCTCCGGTGGCGCGGCAGCAGCAGCAGGAGGTCCCATTAGCTAAAGTGGTGCTTCAGGTTAAGAACAGTTTCAGGTTAAGAACGGACCTCGGGAACGAATTAAGTACTTAACCCGAGGTACCACTTTACTTCTCTCTCTCTCTCTCTCTCTCTCTCTCTCTCTCACACACACACACACACACACACACAAACCCCTTTAAGTGAAGATTGAATCACCTAGCAGCATGCATGAAAGGCAGGTTTTTCTTCAGGTGCTGTCCTTTATCTTTGCCAGTGAATGCAATCTTTCCTTTCACATGGGAGAAAAGAAACAGGCTTATTTCTTCTGTCCATGGCAACTCCATTCACTAAAAGTCAGATATATAGTCCTGCCTCTTCTTAGTCACATGAGTCTGACATTAGAGTGCTTGGAATTAACTTAGATAGATGTATATTAATATAACAGTGACCCATAAGAGGAAGGGTTTTCATTCCCATTTTTGCTTGGTCCACTACAAATGGTCAGAGACTGCTCATGCATTTTCATTAGACTTGCAATAATATCTAATTTATTCAATATGAGTTGTGTAACTAAGAAAAATAGCACAATATCCTGACAAACACAATGTTATGGGTCCAAGGCAAGATTCATATCCGGCAAGCTCCTTTTACAAAGGTTTACATAGGTTTTATAGTAAATGTAGTAGGTTAGGTTTCTTCATATATAAATAAAATGTAAGACTGTTATTATGCACCCCCAATTAAAACATTTGTTGTGCTGCATCACAATCCTGGATTTGCATGAAGTCAGGGGAGGGGGGTAAAAGAGGAGGCAGCTTGCGCAACAGCAGTGGCCATGGTATTAGAGCAAAAAGGGATGAGCATTGAGAGGGGGGAAGTGGTGTTTTAAAACAACAGCTGAAGTTTGAATAAAGCAGGGGATGAAATGAACTGAGAGGGAAAATGGTGGTTTAAACAATGGCAGAGGTTTGAGTATAGTACTATGTAATATTTGAGGGTTCCACATTCTTAATCTCTCTCACATGAGGTAGCTGACAAATGGAAAACAGAAAGGTTTCAGTACAGTGAGAAGGGCAATACACTGAAAGGGGGAAAAGTGGCTGTTTTAAACAGCAGCAGAAGTTTGGGTAAAGTGGGGGTGGAGGAATACAGAGGAAAACTCTGGTTCAAGCAACAACAAAGGTATGAATAAAGCAGGCCACACACAGTTGCGCTGTCTCTTCTATTTAGTAACTGATAAACTGTGTGTGCAATTTTTTTCTGTGTTACTGTACATTAAGTTTTCATATAGGCTAAGATACCCACAAGCTTTTTTTTTTCATTTAAAGGTATTTCATGTGCAAATAGACTTATTGAAAGATACATGTTTTAAGTTATATTGTTAGCTTTTAATTACATCCTTGCATGTGAACCAGTACATATGTAAATATAAATGTTTATTATGTTATAGAATCATAGAATTGTAGATTTGGAAGGGACCCGGAGGGTTCTAGTTTCATTGCTCTTTCTGTTGGGATACTACATTTTTTAATTTATTTTTTGGTAAGCTGGGGACTTCTAAAATTTGACATAGCTTGGGGTCTAACCTTGTCCTAATCATTCTCTGGATAGCAGGATGAGCTTGGCTATCCACATTGTGTCTGTGATGTATAGAGACACCCACATGTATGTGTGAGGTTGGGTCAAAGGTTATTGCAGGCTACAGCGTGGTGGTGGTGGGGAAAGCAATCTGAAATGTTTAGACAAAAAGCTATTATGTTTGAAAGAGTCCAGGGGGGAAAGGTATCAAGACTTCTGACGCACATTTGTTAATATAGGGGCACAACAACTCTGCCCAGAAAAGCTCTTTACAGCTCTACATCTGGAGGCTGGAAGATAAACATTTTGCTCATTAGGAAACTTTTCATCGTGCTGCTTTCTCAAATGGGTTTTTGTATTCCAAACGCCTGACCCAGCCATGCCTCTGTTAATCAGAGTGCTTCGCTTGGTGGATTGTTAGCTTTTGCACTTTACATACACCTTTCCAACTGAATGCATATCAGCCTCTGACAAGCGCTGTAATGAAAGTTATTGCGTGATCCTAATCTTGTTGTCTCTGTTGAAAATGTCACCGTGTGCCATGTGACTTACTGGTAAATCTGTGGGATTTAGTCCACAGTTCAGACGGCAGTCTTAGGAATCTTTCTTCTTGACCGTTTCGCCTCTCTGCGTTAATTCCTCGAATGATTCATATTCTTGTAATATGGATTTAAGTACTGGTAATTATAACGGATCAGCTTGCAAACTTGCAACAGAAAGCAAAACAATAGCTATCGACTGTGTTGAGCTTCCATATGGCAGGGGTACATCAAAGGGCACTGCGCCCATGCCCCCAACCCCTTTCTTCCAGAGTACAATAGCCATAACCACTGGATTGTTCCCAGTACTGTTTATCTAGAAAAAGAGGTGCCAGAACTTCCAATGAACACCTCCCTTATTCTCGTATAATGGCAATGGTGCCCACCTGAGGGGTGCCAGAATTGATCACCTTCTCTCTACTGGGTTTTGTATTCACTGGAATGAGTCGGGCTCATTGATGTTCCTCTCCCCTGCCCTCTCTTCAGTTATAAGGAACTCTAAAGCATCACTGTCAATAGTTCCAGTTACAGAATAGTTGTATCTCTCCCCCAGCTGTTATTTATCTGTCCTATCAGGGAGGAGAAAGAGGCATGTCTTCTCTGGCTATAAATTTACCTCTCAGCCATTTTCCAACAGCAAGCCCTGCTAACCAGGGCCCTGGTCCAGCATCCACACTGGAGAGGAACACAGTGGGCAGTGGGGTGGTCCATGCCATCCATTCACAAAGCACATAATAAACACATTCTTATAACCATTGCCTGTTGAAATATCCTCCCCTCTTGCAAAAAAAATTAGAAACACAGTCTTTGGAATTCCAGTTAATGGCTTTGCAAGCACGATATTTGCAAGTACAGGCAAAATACAGGATCAACAACATGTCACCTCAGTTTACTCTGCACACAATGTGGGTTATTTTGATGCACTGAAGGAACAACTCACCACCACCACATAATACATCACGTCTCTAGACAAACAACCATAGTAGAGTAATACCTTTATTAGGACCAAGTCAAATGTCACAAAGTAGTACGCAAGCTTTCAAGTTTTCTGGAACTCTTTTTAAGGATGGAAGACTGATAGTTAAGAAAACTGCAAGCAAGCAGAGATGGGGAGGGTGGGGGGCATGGGGAAGAAAACTGGGCATGATGTAAAAGCCGCAGACTCCGTATATAAATAAATTAACTCTGTGTATCTTAATTATATTATGTCTCGCTAGGCGCAAAACAGATTTCAAAATACAACTACGACTACCAGGACAAAGAAACAATAGTGGTTGTTTCCCTACTTTAAATCATTTCCCATTGAAAATGCAAATGCCAGCAGTCACTTGGATCGACACATGTCTTTAGTGAAGTAAAGAGCAGATAGTCCCCGAAAGCTAATTTTAGGCAGTTTCACTAGCTAAATTGTCAATAGAATTTGGTAGTATTATCTAGTGTTTGGTCCAGGGCACGGAGCCCCTGAAAGCTAAGTTGATTCTTTAGGTGATGATCTTCTTAGATACTTTTCCTGTATGAGTAAATTCTATATCTTCTAAAACACACAAAAGTTGTAGGTAGTATCAGTTGATCCTAAAAATTGTATGTAACTATTTTATATATGTTTTTGTTACATTGCTTTAGTTTTGGGGGGGTTTTCCCCAGTGCACCAACCAAGCCATCTATGATTTTTGTGGTCCAGAAAGCACCTAAAAAATAAGCCACATATGTGGCTTTTACTCATCATCAGTTTTCAACAGAATAGGAACTGCTAAAGAATACTTGTCAGGAAAGTCTAATGAGCAATTAAGTTTCATGAAAGTTCCAAAGGCTCCCGAGTGCAGCATTGTTAATGTCTCTCCTTTTAGGTTATAGCTGAAATGACAGATCATAAAGTGTCTGTCAACATCTGGATTCTAGTTTGCCAGGAGGTTCTCCCTGCTTTTAATCTTCTCTAAGCAGCAAAATTCTCCATGGGTGTCTTGGCTCTCACTAAACTGTGTAATGGAGACAAGTATGGTTACCAGATTAGGAAAGATCAGGATTGAACACTAGTATCCTTCATAAAACTGTCACGGGAGCAAACTCTTGCCTTGACCTACAGCTGTGAGTCATCAGATGGTGAGTAAACAAGTTAACGCATGTGTGAACCAGCCCCAGATTTATGAACTTATCCCCTGTTTCACTTCTAGAGGGAACTAGCTAGAACAGCAGGCTGCCACTCAGGACCAAACGAAGTCTCTAGGTTGCCACTCACTCATTCCAATATATTTTGCGCAAGCACACAGTGATGCCTCGGTCCATTTTTTTGAAATAACTCTTCTGAAAGTGGCATTGGTCCTTCATGTGCCTTAAGGATGACAAAAGTGAGGAGTTCCTTGCCCTTGATTTGTTCCCTGTAAAAGGCCAACCACAAGATGAAGAGACCCCATTTTCCTTGCCCTGCACCCTTGTTAACTTCTGGAATAATTGGTAAAACATTTCAAGGAAACATTTAGCTTAGGACTCTGTTAGAATTTTTGGCTAACAAAACACCTTGTCAGAGATAAGGAAACTTCATGGGGGTGGGGGAAGCAACATTGCTCAAAAGGTGACATATAATACCAGGAAGTGTTTAATTCCTTTTATCACTCCTATTCCCAATTGAATTTGGTCCACACTTTTCATTTTACTGTTATCTCTGGTGAGAGATAAGTGGTTTCTCTGCACTCCTCAATTCTCACTCCTCTTAGCCACCTACTGTTTCCTCTCTAGTCCATGCTTTCTATGCTCTGTCACCTTTTGCAGATAAAGTTGTGGTTGTCCATTTCTGTTTTTGCAAAAAGTTTTCAAACAATGCTCTCAGTAAAGAATAAGACAAAGGTCCCTCTGGTTCACTTAGCAGCGTATGCACACAATGATAATCATTTCAGACAGCCTGACAAAAAACCTTTCAGTCTTCCTGTGATGCTTGAAAGAAACAGACCAGATATTGGAAACATTTGTTGCTATTTACAAGAAGCATTTGGTTCTCTGAAAGTATTAACAGGTATTAACAGGTTGTAGCAATCTGGTTCTCGTTTCCTCGGGCATACAGCTAAGGACTGGGATCTCCCCAATCATGACAAGGCATGCTGTGGGGATAGAGCTAAGGCTATGATTGTCACAGAAGCCCCACCCAATAAACATAGTCTGTGTTATGCAAGTACTTGGGTTGAACAACTGCTCCAGGACGGCTTGTGCCTTGGCTGGCCAGTGGCTTATGCCAGTTGGAGAAAGCAGTATCTTTTGATAGGGATTCAGGACCCTGTGAAAATGTTTTACTGATTATGTTTCCACATTTTTCTTCACTGCATGTTTTGCAATGTTAAAGCCCTGCTGGGATTCTTTCACCAAAGAGTACTTGCCCCAAAATTGGGTTTTGGCTTCCAGGATAACAACAAGCAGAAGGTGTTTGATTTCTGGATATAGTTTTAGAAGTATGTAGCAGGAAAGAAAGACTAGAGAATATCTTACTTCAATACTTGGTACTCAGACATAGGCATTGATATTTATTTCATTGCATTCATATCACGCTCTTCCCCTAAATAGGCTTTGGGCGAAGAGAAAGTCTCTTGGCAAAAGTGTCCCTTCCTTAGTAAGCTTCATGGGCTAAGGGATGAATCTGGGTTTTTCACACCCAAACCTATCATTCTAGTCACCCACAGCGCATCGGCTCTCAGTTCAAATAAGCAAGTAGCGCATGTATCTTCTCCCCCACAAGGGGGAAAAAAATCAACTGGGGAAAAGATTTGAATGGGGAAATGGTTAGAGGAGAAAGTGTTAAGCAAGACTCTACTCTGCTACTCCTCCATTTACTTGCAGTATCCTAGTGATGCTTGTGGTTGAAAAGAAAAAGATGAAAATGGGGGGGGGGGATTGGACTAGACACGCAAGGAATTCCTGGCTTAAGAAACCAAGTTTAGACCACAGGAGCTAGGTGTATGTGATATTACGGCTGTCAAAGTGACATCAGTTATGAAAACTTAAAATAACAGAACTGGAAGATACCTTACGGGTCTCTTAGTACAGAGAGGGACAGCTAACTAGCATCCAGTCTTACCTAGCTTTCATCATCCCCAGCAAATCTTAGTGTTAAATCATTTGCCTATATTCACTTGCAAGGAAATTGTTCCCCACCCCCTGAGTTTTAACAGGTGGATATTTTTTTTAGGGGTGTGTGTGCATATAATGCCTTGGAAATGTCCAACTATGTGCTCTAGATACATAACTCCAAACCCCTCATTCCTAACTGACACTGATTTTGGAGCAGTTCTTGATGTCCCATTAAGGGGTTCAGGTTGGGCGGCAGAATATGCTTTTGACCACCTGTATGATCACTCTTGAACCCACAGGAGACCCCCATGCCTTTACATGGGAACATCAGTGATGTGAGGCAACATGTGAGTTCTGTCTGTGGTGTTTAATCATTCACACACATAAGTTGCCGCTTGATCAAACGACAAGCACACATGTGTGGTAGTTGATAGCCTTGAGTAGCTTTTCTACTGAGTGTTGTTGTTTTTCTTCTGTGTGCTGCCGGTGGATAAATGCTACATGGCTAAGAATTCTGAAAGGTAGCCTTAACCCATTTAGAGAGAGGTGAGTGTTTCCTATTGCAATGAGTGTCTCCCCTCATAGCTCTAATCCTGAACCAAGCCCCCGGGGTGAGGTCCACTGACCCCCTCACTAATGTGCTCATTAGCTTTTGGCAGTGGTTTTCAGAGGAACAACCTGGAACCTCCAGGCTTTGTGTACATAAAGTTCCTCCCTGACACAGAGGGGCAAATTAAGATTTGGAGAGGGAGGATCACAGACACTCTCTATATGCTATCTATATGCTAAGAGATCACTTATACCAACCTTTGTGGGCAGATGAGAGGCAGCTTTTACAAGCAAAAGGAAACTGGAGCAACCACTAGTTTCAGTAAAGGAACCCAATCGCTGTAATTTTGTCATTGCTCAAGAAGACGCACCTGGTCATCTCAGTTCACAGCACGGGAGACACCTCCTTGTCAGCCCTCCATTCAGCTTTAAACTCCCCAGTCACTGACAAGCTGGCCACCCATTCACAAAATTCTTTTTATCATTTGGTCTCACTTCAGGGTGAACCCAGAGTGTCTTTGTGAATCCACCAGTATTTTCTTATGAATACCAGTGTTTTCTTATGATCATTTTATACTGCTTTATGGAAACCATTTACCCCTGTTTAAAAAAACACAAACAAATAAAGAAGCCCATAATATATTAGAGATCTATAAATGCATTCTTCTCCTTCCTGCTGCTCATTCTTTCTTCACATGCCTTACTATCCTGCTCCTCATTTTCAAAACATCCAAGTCCCTCATTTGGGCAGGCAAGGCAGTGAGGGAGAGAGATACCATGTAACATACCCAAGGTCACATAAAGAACGGCCAAGGTCTCCCAGGGTTACATCTCAACCTTCTCCACCCCACTCTGGCAAGTAAGCAAGCTGGTCTTCTTGCCATGCCATCTTAACATGTCTCGATTTATTTTATTGATTTATTGTTGCTGAAATACCTCTTGCATATCTTATTTCACATTGCACTGCAGATCAGCTGGTTTGATAATGAGCTCAACTGAGATACCTCTGTAATTAAAAAAAAGAAATTATTGGGTGGCAATTCTCTATACTCATTGCACACAGCTTGTATAGGCAAGGAAATGAGGAGAGCAGACTGTACCTTCTTTTGGAGCATTTTCGTCCCACGCAATCCACATCTGCACAATGAAAAAAGGAGTCCAGCACATAATGAAAGCTAAGACTATGATGAAGGTCATTTTGACAGTCCGGATCTTGGCTTTGGAAATGAGTTTGACACTGCTGACCCTGGAGAGGGTGCCTCTATGGGGATTCCTAGAGGTCAAGTTCACATTGGTCTCATGAAGGGTCTTTAGCTTCACATTCTGCCAAATCTTGAAGCTGATCAAGCCATAGCAGATGGTCAGCATGACCACAGGGATAACATACACAGTCAAGGTTATCCAGGTGATGTAAGCTTTAGGTCCCCAGGGCTGGATGAAATTTGCCCAGCAATCGAACACCCCATTATCCACATCCTGCATGGAAAATATTTGGAGTTGTGGGATGCTAAACAGAAGGCACACCATCCAAGTGAGGAGGACTGACAACCGGTCAGACCTCCTACGTAAGGACCTCAAAGGCTGGCAGATGGCCAAGCACCGATCCAGGGACATCAGCAAGAGCATGTAAGTGGAAGCAAACATCCCCACCACCTGCAGGTATTTGATCAACTTGCAGAGGTAATCTGGCCCAATGAACCTGAAAGTGATGTCCCAGATGAGCTGAGGCAAAACCTGGAAGACGGCCACCACCAGGTCAGCGATGCTCAGGTGCTTCATGAAGAAGTACATGCGGGAGTGCTTGTGGCGGGTCGTGTGGATAGCCGCCAGCACACACAGGTTTCCAGTCAGGGCAAGGAAGAAGATGAGGCAGAGCACGGCCACCTCCACCTTGGCAACGTTCTCATTCCGCTTCACGTGAGTTCTGTTGCTTTGGGACGTCTGGTTCTCCACACTGGAATTGCTCAAGGAGCAGTTGTAGATCCACGGGTCACTTGCAAACAAGCAGAGAGTATCCATGGCTGACTGCTTCCCATCCAGTGCCTTTTGCTAGGTTGATCTGAGGCTGGGAGCCTCTCTCTGTGAGCCGCAGTCCCCTTCACAGCTCTCCCTTCCTTGGGACCAGGCCTTTCAGTTCTGCTTTCCTTTTTCTGCAACGCCCCTTTGCTCCCATTTGGTCTTTTCTTTCCTAGATGTGTCTCCACTTCGCTCCCTTCGGGTCATTCACTAGTGTTTGCACATGGAGAAGAGTTGTGAGTGGCTTTTCCCTCTCTGCAGGCTTAGCTGCCCTGGGAAAAGTCTGGGGCTGAAAAAGTCCAAGCAGCCAGCTCTGTCTTCCTGTTACCTTCAAAATTACTCGACCCTCTTCCTCCTGGGCTCCTAAAGCAGTCACAGAAAAAGCAAGGAAATGTGTTTTTACCAGAAATCAGAATCACCACCCTGCATCCCTGCCATCCTCTCAGTGCTGGACCCTTCCCAGAATGCTGCTGTATTACTAGGGCACTCATTCAATCTCAGGACCGTTTCAGTTTGTTTCAATGGATTGCTCCAGTTTACTTTAATGCAACAATGAGCCATTGGCTCATTGGTTCACAGAGTCCCTTTGGAGCTGCGGTGTTTATTCCAACATATCAGTACATGCAGATCAAGGGAGAGAATAAATAAATAAGAACTACACACTTGCACATATTATCTGTTGTTGCTAAACACGACTTTCCTATTTGCAAAGAAATCCTGTTTCTTACCTTTAACTCATTCCTTTCTTTTAGAAACTCATTGGCTGTAGAGTTCTTTTCTCCATTTAAAATGTAGTATTTCCAGCTACCCTTCTCCAGATGAGATGATCCAAGGATTTCAGGTGAGTGTTTAATCCCTGTGACACATCCAGCTGCTCCACAAGTTTGCTCTCAAATGAATCCAGGAGGACAGAGTGGAGGGAGGGGGGTGGAGGAGGAGCGGAGGCTGCAGTCAGCCCTTCAGAGTCATTCATGGGCAAAATATACTGCTACTGTCTAAACACTGCGGAGATCTGTTTTTCCATTAGGTGGCGGAATAGGCCACCGCTTTGCTCTTGTTTGCAGCGAGGGACTAAAAGCTCAGGAGAGACAGGATTGAGATTCCACTCAACAAGGACCACTTTCCAAATTAGTTTTAGATGTGCACAGCTACACACAGCTGTGTCTTAAGAGGCATGGAAAAATGCAAAGCCAGAACCCAAAGAACAGCAAAATCTGATCTATGAGTCCAGATTTGGGGGGGAAACAGCTACCTTTTGCTAACACCTCTCCACACAAATCCCCACTGTGCCTTTGCTGCATGCAAGACCAGCCCAAGATGTTTTGCTGCCTGAGGCAGAACAGCAAATGGGTACACCACCAACTGACATCTATAATATCCAAGACTCGCTAGGCTATTTTGGTGCTTGAGGCAGAAATAGACATAAGCACCTCTCCCTGAGAGCAAAAACAAGCAAACAAACCACAATAATAATCGACAATTTCCTGGCCTTTCTTGAAGCTCATCTGCAGCTGTTGGAAGTGACTACTGTACTCTGCCTACTGGCAATGCCAGCTCTAGGACAAATAGTGAGGTGGCATGCTGCTCACCCACTCAAAATGGAGGAGTTAAAAATTCCATTGGCCTGAGGCAAAGCTCTTGCACTTCCCTGGACCACTGTGTGAAAAGAGTGAGCAAAGATCTGAGGAGAAGATAAGTGACTGCACCTTCCAGGTAAAGATCAATTTCATTACATAAACAGAAACCACACTTTACATTTCCAATATTGTTCTTATTATTAATTACCTGTCCTTAACCCTAAGGTCCCAGGCAGGGCTTTTTTTCAGCCAGAACACACCGGAACTCAGTACTGACACCTCTCAGGTAGACACCATTGCCATTATAAGAGAACATGGGAGGTGGGTGAGTTCTGGCACCTCTTTTCCTAGAAAAATAGCACTGGTCAAAGGGCAGTTTAGAGCAAATAAAACACAGTTTTAAAAGTTGTTTTGTGTGTGTTTTTTAGAACTGACACTCACAAAAAAAGGTGGAACCCACAAATATACATATAAAGTGTCAAGAGCCAGGGTAAAGAGGTGTGGCACTTCACACATTATCTCCTCGGAGGCAAGATATAATTATTTGAACAGTGAGAGGTATGAGGACAGGCCTTGCAGATGCCTGAAGGAGTCGATGTCTCTGAGTGACACTTTTCTGGCTTTGTCAGAAAGCTCACAAAATTGAGTAATCTGCCTCACAACCTTTGCTAGTCCTGGTGACAGTGTTTGCTTAAACAGCTGTCACACCAAATCCCCCAAAGATCTTTTTAAACTCCGTGGAGTTTAAGAAGCCTGCTTTTTTAGCTTTTTGCCGGTGGGGGGGGGAGTACAGCTGTGCTGTGAGAAGAATCTTGGGTGCATTTGGGTACATTGTGCATTCTTCTGAGTCACAACAGTCATTTCCCAATTTACCTCTCTGGCTCTTCCCAATATTGTTCTGCACTAAATGCTTCTGAGTTTTCCCTGGGTATCTCTTCTCCCACCCTTAATTATTTAATTTAGGCAGGAATCCTCCCCGCTCCAATTTAACTGAAAAGCATACAGTACATGTTTTGGTTCAGCTGCACATCCTGTCTTTTCCCTATTTCTTTGTTAACAAGGAGATAGTTTCATCCCGGTAGCTTGAAAAGTGGGGTGGGGGGGATATGGGTGCTCTTTGAAGTGAATAGATTAGATGTTGATTTCTTGAAGTAACAATTTAGTTGTGTGGTAAAAGCTTTGGGGGAAAGCCCCATCTGTTAGGCTGGATTGGAGCTGCAGTTTAATTACTCTCCTTTTGTGTTGACAATCAGACTACATAAAAGAATGTCAGGCGCTAATGAAAAATGGCTTTCCTGTTTACAGCATTTACTGACAAGAGAGAGACAAGGGACAGGATCCAGCTCTTAGGGGTTTATATGCTGTTTAGAAGAGTCCAAATGCCTTCAAGTGTTTTGTGACAGGTGAGGGGTGGGGGGAGACCGACAACTTCAAAGGAAATTTGAATTCTATATTGACTTCCCTGCAAAAATCCTAAAGTTGTAACCCCAACCCCTAATTTTTTCTTTCTGAATAAATTATGAAAGCAATTTTGCATTTGTATGCTCCTTCACTTCTTATTTTCATCTCTGGTTTTATGTGATGCAATGGGGAAGAGGCGGTAGGACATACAGATCAGTCCAGGGTGATATTCAAAGAGACTTCAGACTGGTACCTATGATAAGTGAAGCAGGAGTTCCCACCAGCCCACTGAAATTCCCCTCCAGATTCTTAGTAGTTTTGAAGTTTTTATTTGCAGACACTTATTTGTTTACTAACTTGGAAGCTGGGCCAAATAGATTCAGCAGAATCCATCTAAACTTTTGGAACAACCTTAGGGGCTTTTGAAATGTATAAGAGCTCTCTAAGCATCCTCACAGCTGAGCTTCCTGTGAGCAACCAGATTCTGTTATTCAAATCCCCTATTATTTAGGGGCTTCAGATGCACCTCTACACACACACACACACACACACACACACACTGAAAGAATGTACTGAAGGGGATATGGAGTCCTGTGAACAATCTCTATCACTTGCTGCAGATGTGTGCAGTAGCCTCAGGGAGGGAGGCTACTAGACCAAATGGCCTTGCAACTTGCTTCATGGGCTATTTTAGTTCACGAGGGGGAGGGTTCATCTGATCTTCCTTATTGTGAAGGCATTTTGGTGTCACACATGCCTTTCACAAACTATTTGTATGCTGACAATGATACTTCTACATTTGGACATTTTTTTCCTCAGAGAACAGAATTCCTTCACCAGAATATTAATGAAACACTGACCAACAATCAACTAGCACTCATTTTCTCGATTTAAATCAACAGTGGATGCAAGCCGTCACTTCATTTATTCATTTATTATTCTGCTGTTCATTTATTTTTTGCTCCAAATGTTGTTCCTCACGCCTCGCACACATTCCATGGACTGCCTACTCCAATTAAACGTACAACAAAAGCATTTTATCCAGTGGGCCTTAAATAAGCAGTTTGAGACTGTTCTTTTCAAGGAAAGAGACCGATAGTCAAGCAAGATGTGGCTTTGGGAAGAAAGCTATGCCTCTGATATTGTCCCCCCCTCCCCAAACCTGTGGTTAGCATGCGCAGCAAAGAAACATTCCCAGCTGTCAGCTAAAAACAAGGCTAGAGATTAGGCCTCCTCCCATGAAGCCTTTTGTGTTTTGGTTAAAGGTGAACCCAAATCACCACAGCCACCATTTCTGCACTCCAGTCCTCCTCCAGTAGCTTTGCTTTTTTAAAAAAATCTGTAAATTACATAACTACAGCAATGCTGCATTATCAGAATACCGGTATATCATTCTAGGTGGATGAGCCAGCGTTTGTCCCAAGCGATGGCAGTGGCAGTGGCAGCTGTAACAGAGCATCCCACTATGTTTATGACTGGTTGCATTACTTTCAGGTTAATGAAATGTTTAAAAAAGACACCAAAGAAAATGGTTATGCAGAAAAAGACTCAAAGTTTCAAACAGACATAATAAACAATGATTGTAAAACTTTATCAAAAATGTATAAGATATTGTTGGAATGGTATACGAAAGATGAAGTTAAATTGGTAATGATACATTGGGCCAAGGACTTTGGTTACAATATACAGTTTGATGATTGGGAAATATTATGGAAAGAAAATTTAAAATTTACTGCATGTATGGTGTTAAAGGAAAATGTCATGAAAATGTATTATAGATGGTACATCACACCGGTAAAATTAGCAAAAATGTTTAAGACATGTAATAAGTGTTGGAAATGTAAAGAAAAAGAAGGAACGTTTTATCATATGTGGTGGGATTGTAAGAAAGTGAAAAGTTTCTGGGAGATGATATATAATGAATTGAAAAAGATGTTAAAATACACATTTGTAAAGAAACCAGAAGCTTTTCTTTTAGGGATTACAGGAAAGGAAATAAGGAGAAAGGATTGTAAACTTTTCCAATACGCAGTTACAGCAGCAAGAATTTTATTGGCCCAGAAATGGAAGCAAGAGGAAATACCGACGATAGAAGAATGGAGAATGCAACTGACAGATTATGTGGAATTGGACAAACTAACTGGGAAAATTAGATATCTGCGAGACCAAAAGTTCATCGAAGACTGGGGAAAGTTTGTAGAATATCTGAAAAATGTATGTGATGTGCAAACAACGCTAGTGGATTTCAAGAAGCACTGTGAAAACTGAGGTGTATTGCTAAAAAGAAATAGAAGGGGGAGGGAGGACAAACTGTAATACAAATAAAGGGAATGTGTAATTGAGAGGTAAATATGGATGATTACCAGAGAAGCTGAAGGAAGTCCCAAAAGAGATAATTTGTGAAAATTTGGATAAAATTGTATAATTGTGTTGAAAATTAATAAAAATTTATGTAACAGAGCATCCCATTGCCTCAGCATGGCCACCGCTGCCAGCCTCTTACCTTGAGTAGCTTGTAATGGCTGCTGGAAAGTGGGCAAAGAGGAGAGACTGCCCCCACTGAGGCCCAGCTCTGTGTGATGTGTTGGCTCTGAGGGGCAGGCAGAGGGCAGGGCTGCCATGGGCGGGAAGAAAGGGGGAGCAGAGCAGAGAGCAAGGAGTCTTGATTTAAAACAAAAAACTTTGTGCGTCCCTGTCTACTTATGCCCCTTTCTAAAATTTACAAACAACAAAATAAAATAAAATCAGGATTAAGGGTTATTCTCAGGACAGTGGAGGGTGTGTATTTTTGTGTCCCGTTGCTGTGGTGGTGGTGGGACACGCCCTTTCTCTGGTAGGAAATGCTTTGTGTGGAGGCTGTGGGGCACCAAAAAAGGGAGGTCAATGAGGGTCAGCTGTGGGGAGTGAGAACTCCTGCAGGGGCGACAGAAACACAGGTGCTGAAGGGGCAACATCGCCTCCAACATTCCTCAGGTGAAAATGTCCCTATTTTCATCTGAGAAATGTTGGAGAGTATATATGTGTGTGAGTGTGTGCCCACACGCTGTCAGGGACTGTGCAGAGGAGGAATGGTGGAGACTGCCTCTCCATCCTGACCCTTCCAGGGAGGAGGAAGAGGAAGACAGTATAGAGTTACAACGGGGGTTTGAGGGAGGTTGCGACTCAGAGGCAGTTGAGGGGGAAAGTTGGGAAATCATGAGAGCAACAGCTGGCTGACACGTTGTCACTAGAAAGCATTCCAGACCCTCCATCTCCCAGAACCCAGCAAGCCTTAGAAGTAGGAGAGCAAAGAGCTTGAAGACAGAGGGCACTTAGTGGCACCCATAGAGGAGATGATGATGATGATGATGATGATGATGATGATGATGATGATGATGAAAGAGGAAGTGGGAGAGAAGGGGGGTGGAGATGCACTCGGGACAACGCCATTATCCAAGAGGCAGTGTTCTATAGTCTCTCTTTGTAAAGTTTGAAATAAAAAAGGACTGTAAGAAACTTTTTCTTGTCTTTATACTTTCCTGGGCAACCAGCCAGGAGCTGCTGACAGCACCTTGACACCACCATTAACTCCAATTTTGGGCAAGATTGTGCTGATTTTTTTGGTGAGATCTTCCCCAAATGGATGCGATCTTACACCAAATCAGCACTGGTTGAGGTGGTACTTCTCCACCACTAGTGGATGTGACAGGTCAGGCAAGGCACCTGTGGGTATGCCTCCTTGGGGGCTTCTGCAGCCTGAAGCAGAGGTTTCACCCTGCCTGATAGCAGGGCCAGCTCTGGGAACAGTATAAAGACTTTTTCCATAATAGGCTAGTTTCCTAAGAGAGCAATCCTGTACATGTTTTTTTCCTCAAAAGTAAATCCTGTTAAGTTCAAGTGGAGCTTAGGTATTTAAGCAGTTTAAGAGGCAATGGCAAAGAATTTAAACATGTGGTCCTACAGCTGCAGTCTGAAGTGGTAGGATCTCAGTTTGAACAAGTGGTATAGTCCCCAAAGAGCCACACAATGTTTTTTATTCTGAACATAACATGCTGTTTTATCTTTGCAAATTTTCTCTCTCTACTGAAATGCATGGATAACAACAACAACAACAACAACAACAACAACAACAACAACAACAACAACAACAATTTATTTGTACCCCTCCCACCTGGCTGGGTTTCCCCAGCCACTCTGGGCATCTTCCAACAAAGACAAAAAATACACTAAAATGTCACACATTAAAAACTTCCCTCTGAAGTTTTTCTTCAGAGTTTTTCTTCCTTCAGATGTCTTCTGAATGTCAGGTAGTTATTTATCTCTTTGACATCTGATGGGAGGGCGTTCCACAAGGCGGGCACCACTACCAAGAAGGCCTCTGAGTTTCCTCAGATAGTTAACTAAGTTTTATGCAGAGTAGACCTACGAACTTAATGAGCAAACTAGGGCCATTAATCCCAATGGAATTCCAATGGATTTTTTTTTTGCAAAATCTCAAAAAAGTTTTTGAGCTATTTTAAAGGAAATATGCCAAAATCTACACTACCAACATGGGTTGCCATATGTCTGGATTTTCCTGGGCATTTCAGCAATTTCCGTCCGGACACAGTTTCCGACAGCCAAATCCTGGTTATGTCTTGGAAATTCTGAACATATGGCAACCCTACATTACAGTGTCTATGCTCACAGCTGCCTGCTAGATGAAGTTAATTGTGCTTCTAAACATAGTTGTGCTGGGGCTCTCGGCATGTTCCTCATATCAGCCCATGCTTGACCTACTCCATCCAGTGCACTGGCAGTGAACCTTAGTTACTCACTTCTCTCCTCTTTCTGCCATGCTACTCCTTGGTAGAATAAAAACCCATCCATCATGCGAAAAAGAAAAGGAGAGAGAAAAGAGGCAAACAGGTTCAGAACAAAGCGTGCAATTTGAGTCAGTTTCTACGAATTGGCATTGATCTGCATACAGACTGATACAAATAACCCCAACTGTACCAACATAGATATTTGCATTTCATTTGCGTATCTTACCTTTGGCACCACGTGATTCACTGCTTCCACAGGCAACCTGCAAATTACCATACAGTTCTTTGTTTCCAAAGGTAAAAGTTAGAAGCCAACCAGCTTCTCTTGACCTTGCCTGACTGCCCTCTGCTACAGATTTTGTATTATTTTCTCCACTCCCAAGGTACATTACACTGCAGCACACATTCAAAGCAGGAGGCTAGATGTGACGGCTCCAGATCACTCTAGCCCCGTGATTCTATGTTTAGCAACACTCACCTTCCTGCTTATAGCATCACATTCTGGTGTGAAGTGAACGACCTGCCTGCCTCTCTTTAGGCTGTCATTCATGGAGTTACGCTGTTCAGTCTGATGGCAAATGGGTCTACTTTCCCCCCGCTT
This sequence comes from Podarcis erhardii, assembly GCF_964252035.2. Taxonomy (NCBI): domain Eukaryota; kingdom Metazoa; phylum Chordata; class Lepidosauria; order Squamata; family Lacertidae; genus Podarcis; species Podarcis erhardii. The sequence goes on along the minus strand of NC_138498.1, from coordinate 91,110,590 downwards.
CGCTTTGCTGGAAACTCCCACCCCACCCCTTTTAATTTGCTTTCTACCGAAGCAAAAATTGCTCTCTTCCCCTCCCCTTTGTTAGAAGGAAAGGCTTCAGGGAGCAAAAGATGTAGCATTGCCAGCTTTATAGCTTGCCACCCGCAAGATGAAGCAGTGGAGCCTCAGTCCAGACTCAATTACGCATGCAGGGCACAGTAGTGCCGCTTTGCAGGAGACTTCTAGCGACTGCTCTGCTTTCAAAAAAGGAAAACAGCTGCCTTTTGCTCCTGCAGGACATAGTGCTGCCTGCTGATTTCTTTAGGGGTGTGTGTGTGTGTGTGTGTGTGTGTGTGTGTGTATGGCTCAGTTTATAAAGAGCAGGAATTTAGACAACTAATTTAAAAAATGTGAGACTTTTAAATGGTAGGTCCTTCAAAGGCTTCTAAACTAGGATAGATAGGAAAAAGTGTGACCTTCATTTTTACTATTATGATTAATCTCTTACAAGCAGCGCCAGTGGATATGGTGCAGCCCAAAGCATCACAAGCAAAAGCAAGCAAGCAGAAATTAGGCATGCATATTTAATTTTAATATTTATTTATAAGACTGCATACATCGGTTTCTCAGGTAGTTCCTCATCCAGACACTGAACAGAGGGCACCAAAGCTTTAGCTCAGCACAGTGCCTCCAGGTGCATTTGATAGTTAGGAGAAGGGATTAAAACACGAAGGAAAAGGAGTGTAACACAAGGCAAATAAGAACAAATGCAACCATCAGGGTTAGCCATCAAGCTCAGGAGCCACTAGAAGAAGAAGAAGAAAGCCTTCTCTTCCACAAATTTGCCAAACCCTCTTTCAAAGCTATCCAAGTTGGTGGCCAACACTAGTGGGAGCAAATTCTATAAAGTCTGAAAAGTTGTGTTTAAGTTGAAGATCATGGGCTAAACCATGGGTAGGCAAACTAAGGCCCGGGGGCCAGATCCGGCCCAATTGCCTTCTAAATCCGGCCCACAGACAGTCCAGGAATCAGCGTGTTTTTGCATGAGTAGAATGTGTCCTTTTATTTAAAATGCATCTCTGGGTTATTTGTGGGGCACAGGAATTCATTCATCCCCCCCCCAAAAAAAATATAGCCCAGCCCCCCACAAGGTCTGAGGGACAGTGAACTGGTCCCCTGCTGAAAAAGTTTGCTGACCCCTGGGCTTAACTAAGGTCACTTTAAGGGTGGCTTCAGGAGCAGCTTATTCCTGATTCAGCCTAGGGATTAGCAATGGGAATGGATGTTTCTGCTGTGCTCTTCCTTGATATCTTCCTCCTGGTACATGGATGCCCATGGACAATAGATAGAATGCTTACAATGTAATTATCTGAATGAATATTCTTACAATATAATTATATGAATGAATACAGGAAACGAAAGAGAGCCAGACTTCTGGTAGTTGCATATATCCTTTGATGAGAACTGGAACATCTCACCTCAGAGGAGGTGAAAGATGCCTCTACTCTAAAGATCAACAGTGTGTGTGTGTGTGTGTGTGTGTGTGTGTGTGTGTGTGTGTGTAAAACCATTCAGAGTGTCCTATCATAGAAAGGTTTGGAGTCTGATATCCCAAATCCTACGAACACATTTAGCATTGTGATGGCCAGAATGATGATTCATAAATGTCCAGTTGTTGATGATGAAAGGAGAACAAAGAGTGCATAGGAACCCAAATAGATGTCAGGATTTGATGTCTCCATCTGACTGTACAGCTATCCACCAATCATGATCATAGAATTATAGAATCTCAAAACTGTAGAGTTCGGAGGCACCACAAGAACCATCTAGTCCAACATCTGCAATGCAGGAATCTTTTGCCCAGTGTGGAACTTGAATCCACAACCCTGAGATCAAGAGTCTCATGCTCTACTGATTGAGCTATGCTGGAGAGCAATATGTAAAAAACACTTCCCAAGAAATTGGAACATTTTTATTATCTACAGGGTCATTTTAATAGGAATGCACGGAGTAATGCATGGAGAATATTGTATACTGAAATAGGTTTTACATTATGTTGAATTTTTCTAGCACTATTAATAGTTTGTTGATTGCTCTTTTCTAATGAGACTTCCCAGAGATGGCAGAAAGGAGTTAAACATTGGAAGAATGCATGTGCCTCATGAATATTCGCTCCCTGTTCCGATAAGCATGTCACACACAAATTTGTCAAAAGTATGGTAGATTTGGCCACCAGAGTTTCTGGGATCAGAATCTGGATCAGAATATTTAACCTAAATTTCAGGATGCCTCAGATTTCAGCAATGAGTTCAGATTCCAACTGCCAGTACACCTGTGAAAACATAAACAAATGGCTTGCTTAAGATTCATGCCAATGTTCCACTTAGGATCCACTTAACTTCACTGTAGGCACAATAAATGTTGGTTTTAATTGATGAAACTTCTCAAAGAGAGAGAGAAAGAAGAAGAAGATTTAAAAGCCATTAAACTGGACAAATGGCTGATGTTACCTGCAGATAGATGAAAGCTTACAGTGCTGCTTGCCAGGACAGTATGGCCAAGTCCTCGCAGTGCAGGCAAAATATGAAAACATGTTATATAAAATTTAAACCACAATCAGTTGACTAGCTGGAATTTGATGAAACTAAAAAACAAAACAAAAACCTGGGAAACATATAAAGAGAACCAGATGGTGAATGTCCTCAATAAATGCTTTATAAAAGATTCCGTAAAGGGTAAACATAAATGCAAAAGTGGGGAGTGATGTGGGGGGCAGCATTTTTTGGCTGCAGCCCACAGCCTTGTATGATTCATGTAGTCTCAAGTTAAGAACATGAGAGTTGTCTTGCTGGATCAAACTCAAGTTCTAACTGGTCCAGCATTCTGCTTCCAGTTGTGGCCAGCTAGATGCCTCCGGGAAGTTTATAAGCTGGACATGAAAGCCATAGCTGATTTCTGTTGTTTGGCCCTCAGCACCTGGCATTCAGAAGAATATGGGGACTGAATATGGAATTGCTGTTGCTAATAAAGGTAAAAGGTAAATGACCCCTAAATGGTTAAGTCCAGTCAAAGGCAACTATACGGTTGTGGAGCTCATCTCACTTTCAGGACAAAGGAGCCAGTGTTTGTCCACAGACAGCTTTCTAGGTCATGTGGTCAGCATAACTAAACCACTACTGGCACACGGAAACACCATTTACCTTCCTGCTGCAATGGTACCAATTTATCTGCTTGCACTTTGATGTGCTTTCAAACTGCTAGGTTGGCAGGAGCAGGGACCGAGCAATGGGAGCTCACCCCGTCGCGGGGATTCAAACTGCCGACCTTCTGATCGGCAAGCCCAAGAGGCTCAGTGGTTTAGACCACAGCACCACCCACTCCCTTAGTTGTTGCTAATAGCCATAGACAGACCTATCCTTCATGACATTGTCCCATCCTTGCATAAAGCCAGTCTTAGTAAGTGCTAAATGCCATTGGTCTGAATCAAGTCTAAGGCTGAATACGCAACAGGTTGTCAATGCACATGTGACTTGCACATTTGGTCACATGGGTGCTTTCAACCAGTGCTTTTTCCCTTTAAAAATGTTTAGGGTTACTCTCATTTTCCTACTCATTTTTAAACACTGCCCCTCAATGAGGCCAAACTTAGATTCACAAAATGTTTAAGGATATGCGTACCCTTGCGTACACCCAGAAAAAAGCACTGCTTTCAACTGAACACTTCTTTCAATACTTCTGGCCTTAGTGGGCAGTGTTTGATGGGATGTATTCGCACTGTGTATTGTTGTCCTCCTCCCCTCAGTTATTACTTCCCCGCCCTACCTAAGTTCTGGAAACTACAGGTCCATTGTGGGCCCATGTGCAGGTATTTGTTTACCTATGCGCAGGGCCAATTCCGTTTTTTTTTAATGCATATTTTTCAAAAGACCTAGTGTCCTTTCTCCAGAGTTTTCCTGAAGTTCTGTCCAGTTTCACAAAAAAAACGGTTCACAGATTTTGAAAGGGTTGTCTTCTCCACTCAATGCTGGGGATCATAAAGGGGGAGGGTGCTGTCGCACTCAGGTCCTGCTGGCAAACTTCCCATATGCATGTGGTTGGCCACTGTGAGAACAGGATGCTGATCTGGTTGGGCCTTTGGCCTAATCCACAAGCACAGCCCATCACAAACCCTTTATCTTCATTTTGTGAAGCTAAAATCCATGTGTCATGCTTCCTGGGTCCAGATTTCTGAGCCAAGTCTCTAGCACGGCTACGAATACTGTGATTTTACTAAGATGTTCCTGTCAAGACATATTCCTGAGCATTGCCTGATTTCTTTTTATTTTCTTTCGACACAGCTTGCAAACTGAAGAGATAAGAATACCAGTATTTCTATTTGACAGGCTACTCAGTACTACAAACAATGAAATGTGGAAAGTCCTCCAGTGGCATAAGAGAGCTCTAATTCTTCCAGCAGGCCTTGTTCAAATCTGGGCCAAACACTTGGAAGACTTAATGCCGCAGTGACCATCTCCGCTGTAGCATAATTTTGCAAAGCCTAGAGTGGCCGCGTAAAAAGCTATTTGGAAAGAACATCCTATCAAGCCTACATACACCCTGTGGGGCTTAAAGCTTTAATTGATTATTCTCTGTGATTAATTCATTAAAGCATTAATCCTGCCTTGCAGATAAGTACACACACATTAAAAAAAAAAAATTAACAGCCCCCGCTCCCCCAAAAGACATGCTATTTTGTCTGCCCACGTACATGTTCCTGTGTGGCTCAGAGAGGCTTGCATGTTAGGTCTGCCAAGCTTCACTTCAGCAAGACATTCATACTCACCCCAGGCATGTGAGTAACTGGGCAGTTATATTAATTTCAAGATTTCTAAAAGGTTTTCAGTTAATTAGTGACTGTGGGGAGCTGAAACATAAGGGGTTTCAGAAGACAGCATGTTCTGCATTTCAGATACCCCAAGGAGAAAAAAAATAATGTGTCTGCAGAAGCCACCGCAGGCAGAGGCCCCTCACGGCAAAGACTTTTCCTACTCCAAAATCTGGGAAGGGCATTCCAACTCCATGCAAAGAATAAGCTCCTGTTATTAGTACTGAAATTTGTGCAAAGAGAAATTATCAGATTTACGGAGCACTTTTTTTTTTTTTTTTTTAAATATTTATTTATACAACAAGAAAAAACAAGAAAACACACACACAAAAAACCCCCCCACAAGTATCAAATTACACACAAATTACAAAAATAACCATAGACGCGTAATTTTCTTGACAAACAATAAAACATCTATTGGTCTTAACACTAAAGACCCAACTTCCCGTCTATTCCATATTTCAAGTTCAAATTACTTATTGCCAATACACATTTTTTTTCATAATTAAACTTATTCTCAATAAATCTAATTTCTTCTCTCTACCTAGCAACTATTACTGAAGTTCCTCGAATGCTGCAACAGAATTTAAACTACTATATTTGTTTTTCAGATATTCTTTGAAAACCTCCCATTTAGAAACAAATTCCTGTTTGGATTTATTCTTTATTTTTTCTGATAAACCATCTAATTCGGCATATTCTGTCAGCTTTTGGATCCAATCTTGTATAGAGGGGATTTCATTACTCTTCCATTTTGCTGCGATCAAAACTCTTGCTGCCGCCGTCGCATATAAAAAGATACCCTTCCTCTTTTGTGGAATATCCAAATCTGTTATTCCCAGGAGGTAGGCCTCTGGTTTTTTATTGAATGAGATCTTTAGAATTTTTTGCAGTTCTGCGTGTATACTCTCCCAGAATACCTGTATTTTCCTACATGTCCACCACATATGGTAGAATGTTCCTGAGTCTCCGCATCTCCAACAATTGCTTGACACATTTTTATACATTTTTGAGAGTTTCCATGGTGTTAGATACCATCGATGTTGCATTTTTTGAAAGTTCTCTCTAATCGTGTAACAATTTGTGAATTTCCAGTTGATCTTCCATAAATTTTCCCATTGGGCCATGGTTATTGAATGGCCAAAATCCTGAGACCACCTCACCATTGCCACTGTTACCTCCTCCTCCTTGACTGTCCAGTCAAGGAGGAGTCGGTAAGTTTTGGAAAGAGTTTTTCTTTTAGAATTTACAAGATCAGATTCGAATCGGGAAGTTTCTACTGAGAACCCCTTTTGTTTGTCAGATTTAAATTTTTCAAATAACTGATGGTATTGGAACCAGTCTGAAATGTGTTCTCTTATTTCCTCAAATTTTTTTAATTTTATTTGGTTATCTTCATTTTTTAGAAGTATTTTATATGTTGGCCAGCTTTCCTGAGTATTTTTTACGGAGCACTTTTTAAATGGCTTTTCCATCACCCTTGCATCAGCTCCAGAAGGTAGATCACAAACATTCCCCAGTAACAATGGCATGAGCTTTCATAGCCTACCACCCACTTTACTGAATACTTTGTTATATTTGTTAGTCTTTAAGGTACTATAAAACTATCTGTCGTTTGCCCAGGCAGGCACATTATGTGACCCGTGAGAGCAGCAAAATAACCAGACTGTACAACAGTGTTGGGATAAAATCAGGCCAAATCTTTATTGACAGCAGCAGGCAGGGCCAGGGTTCGCATCACATTGGGTGCCAGGGTCTCAGCGTCAGTTCATCATTCCACAAGCCCCAGGTAAAGGCGTCCAGTGCTTATTGGGCAGAGAACGGGGCTTCCCAGATACCCTGGAGAAAATCTTACTTGCTTGCACAGCTGCCAAATCCGCCTGGTTAAAAATGCTTTTTAATCATCTGAAACTGACCAGCACACTATAACTCTGAGATATATTCCAGAAATGGGTATATCCTAGGCTACTCAATGAACTTTTTACAGTACAGCATATGCACCGCAGATGTTGGCAATGCTATGTTTTGCTACACACCCAGATCTCCAGACCTACAAGGAACGCATCCTGACGGTGGTATTGTCACCAGATTAAAATGATAACTGAAGAGCTAGCACTGACAAAAAGGAAGTGTACCACTTGCTTTACCACAAGGAAAATGTAACATGAAAGCAGCCTTTGCATTGCTGAACACCCCACCACCGAACTCCTACCACGTGATCAGTCATTCTGATTTAATCATCAAAAGCAAGAATCCTGAAATACAGTGAGAAACATTTTCCTGCAGCGTATCTTAAACTCAGCAGCCGCATGTCCACAAAGACCCAAAACTTTAAAGCTCATCAGAACTTCAAAGTTTTGAAAAGTTTTGGGTCTTCTTGCTTGCTGGTTTTTGGTGCGGAGGGGGGGGTGGTTTTTTTAAAAAAGTACTATTCCACACTTCTGAGCCTCATTCATCAGTTACTTTTAACATGAAAGAAGAAAATTCAGTTTGATTTTTTTTCCCATTCCCTGGGTTCGCAGTGTTCCTGTATTAAGAACAGAGTGCAGTCATTCACACAAAAAATTATGTATGGAATATTTTATTGTAATGGCCAGCTCTGCTGCCTCTTAGCAATGAATGTAACAGAAAGGAAGAACCTAAAATCTCCTGGTATTTCTTGTTCGACAACTGTACTCTTAAAGGATATGTGCGTACATTTGCACGACCCATTCTATATAAGCCAAGAGGTGTACAATAGAAAACTCAAATGATTTAAGTGTGTGCGTGTGAACGAAATTGAAGCTATTTTATTTATTTATTTGTTATTTAAAGCATTCTTACCCTGCTTTTCAGCTCAAAGGGCTCCCAGAGCGCTCATATAAGAGCAATAAAAAGAAGTCAGTCTCTTCCTACAGGCTTAAACCAGGGAACCAGACAGAGGGCCTTCTCAGTAGTGGCGCCCACCCTGTGGATCACCCTCCCTTCAGATGTGAAGGAAATAAGTAGCTATCCTATCTTTAAAAGACATCTGAAGGCAGCCCTGTTCAGGCAAGCTTTTAATATTTAACGCTGTATTGTTTTTAATACTTGATTGGGAGCTGCCCAGAGTGGCTGGGGAAACTCAGCCAGATGGGCGGGGTATAAATAATAAATTATTATTATTATTATTATTATTATTATTATTATTATTATTATTATTATTATTATTATCTAAAAGACAACACAAAAGGAAAAGGGACAAGGAGGGAAGAAAACAAATAACCTCAGGCACTGATATTCTCCTCACAACAATCCCATGAGGTAGGTTAGGCTGATAGATTATGACTGTCCCAAGATCACCCTGGGAGCTTCATGACTAAGTGGGGATTTGAACTTTGGACTCCCAGGTCCTAGTTCAACACTCTAACCATTACACTGCACTGGCTTTCTTTGTTAAATGTGTGCCCCTACATTTCTGTTTTAAAAAATGCCCCAGCTGACTAGACATAAAAGCTGGCAACAGTAGAAATCCAGTCAGGAAAATAAGACTGGCCTAAATTGACTTGTATACAACAGAAGTATAGGCATCAGCTTGGTGTCTCTTGGGAGCGTGTTCCAAAGACAGGGGACCATCACCAAAAACATTTTGGTCCCAGTTTCCCCACTTCTAATCTTTGATGACCAGGGCACTAGGAACAGGCCCAGTGAGGAAAATCTAAGTGAATGGAAAGAAGGGGGTCCTAAGGAAAGGACAGAAATAATGTGCCCATGATGAAATTGCACTCTTGATGATATCATTCAGGCATCGAGCCCAAGGCCTTGTAATCTGACTAATAGTCAAGCTGTTTACTGACATTTTAGGAATATAACTCCATTATCCAAGTTCAATTTCAAGTGAAGATCATCACCCCTCCCTCAGGACAAGTATGGACATAATTCATAGACTAGATATTAGCAGAAAACATGTTTCCTGTTGTGATGGCAAGTCTCAGTTGACTGAATGGAGCATGTACTTACCAGATGTGCACTTCACCACCTCCATTGCATCTGCAGAAAACAGCAGCAGGAGACTTTTTCAGGTGGTTCACAATCTATCGGAACCACCTGCACCACCGGGGCCTGGTAGGGACCCCAAGATCTCCTGCAATGCTTTTGCAAAGTTTTTTGCAGATAAAGTCGCTCAGATTCAGAAGGAGGTAGATTCCACTGTGGGAGCAGAGCCAGGGTGGGAGAGTGCTAGAGTTCTGTCTAGTCCTGTTACATGGGATCAATTCCAATCTGTTACCTCCAAGGATGTGGACAGGCTGCTTGGACAAGTGAAACCGACCACCTGTCTCCTTGATCCTTGCCCATCCTGGCTGATAAAAGCGAGCCGGGAAGGGCTGGGCGATGGGCTCTGCAGGGTGGTGAATGCTTCCCTCTGTGAGGGAGCCTTCCCAGACCTGCTGAAAGAGGCGGTCGTTAAACCGCTTCTTAAAAAAACATCTTTAGACCCAGCCAATTTGGCCAACTCGCCCATTCTCAAATTTACCATTCTTGGGCAAGGTGATTGAGCGGGTGGTTGCCAAACAACTCCAAGCACGCCTGGAGGATGCGGACCATTTGGATCCCTTCCAATCGGGATTCAGGCCTCACCATGGGACTGAAACTGCCTTGGTTGCACTGGTTGATGATCTCCGGCGGGCTAGGGACAAAGGTGAGAGCTGTTTCCTAGTTCTGCTGGATCTCTCAGCGGCCTTTGACACCATCGACCATAACATCCTTCTGGACTGTCTAGAGGGGCTGGGAGCTGGGGGCACTGTTATATGGTGGTTCTGCTCCTTTCTCCTGGTCCGTGTTCAGAAAGTGGTGGTGGGGGATGAGTGTTCAGACCCCTGGGCCCTCACTTGTGGGGTGCCTCAGGGTTCCGTCCTCTCTCCCATGCTTTTTAACATCTATATGAAGCTGCTGGGAGAGATCATCAGGGGGTTTGGACTGGGTGTCCATCAATATGCAGATGATACCCAGCTCTACCTCTCTTTCAAATCAGAACCAGTGAAGGCTGTGAAGGTCCTGTGTGAGTGCCTGGAGGCGGTTGGAGGATGGATGCCGGCTAATGGATTGAGGTTGAATCCTGACAAGACAGAAGTACTGTTTTGGGGGACAGGGGGCGGGCGGGTGTGGGGGATTCCCTGGTCCTGAATGAGGTAACTGTGCCCCTGAAGGACCAGGTGCGCAGCCTGGGAGTCATTCTGGACTCACAGCTGTCCATGGAGGCACAGGTTAATTCTGTGTTCAGGACAGCTGTCTACCAGCTCCACCTGGTACGCAGGCTAAGACCCTACCTGCCTGCGGACTGTCTTGCCAGAGTGGTGCATGCTCTAGTTATCTCCCGCTTGGACTACTGCAACGCGCTCTATGTGGGGCTACCTTTGAAGGTGACCTGGAAACTGCAATTAATCCAGAATGCGGCAGCTAGACTGGTGACTGGGAGCGGCCACCGGGACCACATAACACTGGTTCTGAGAGATCTGCATTGGCTCCCAGTATGTTTCCGAGCACAATTCAAAGTGTTGGTGCTGACCTTTAAAGCCCTAAACGGCCTCGGTCCTGTATACCTGAAGGAGCGTCTCCACCCCCATTGTTCAGCCCGGACACTGAGATCCAGCGCCGAGAGCCTTCTGGCGGTTCCCTCATTGCAAGAAGTAAGGTTACAGGGAACCAGGCAGAGGGCCTTCTCGGTAGTGGCACCTGCCCTGTGGAACGCCCTCCCAGCAGATGTCAAAGCAATAAACAACTATTTTACTTTTAAAAGACAACTGAAGGCAGCCCTCTTTAGGGAAGTTTTTAATGTCTGATGCTGTACTGTTTTTAATATTCAGTTGGAAGCCGCTCAGAGTGGCTGGGGAAACCCAGCCAGATGGGCGGGGTATAAATAATAAATTATTATTATTATTATTATTATTATTATTATTATTATTATTATTATTATCTTCAAGGATCCATGGGGTTAACCTGTTCTGTTCTGCAGTGTGTGGGCTCTTTCCAGAAGCCAGCTCTCTCCGGCACCAGCTTCATCCAGCTTGACCAGCCAGTTGTCTAGAACAAGGCAAACACGTTTGTTGATGCTAGATAATAATGGCAGGGTGTACCTCCCTGCTATCTTGGACTCAAGATGTTTGGGCAGTAAATTCAGGCATTGCCCTGCTGCAACAAATGCACTCATCCTTCCTCCGGGTCTGGCAAAATGGCTTGGTGGCATGCTGAACAAGCAGATGGGGATGTTCATCTTATATTTCTGTTGCATGAAGTTGGGTGGGAAATCCCAGCTCTGTGAGTAAACGAGGCTGGTCTTTGTGTTAGTCAGCTTCACATTTTAACATTAAAATGGATACTAACTCTGGACTGGAAGAGGTATGATCCTGCAGAAGTCCTCTCTTAGAATCCTAGGCAGACCAAAAAAACAAACAAACCTGTCAATGACCTCTATTGATCTGTCATTGATTTTAAAAAATCAATTTTCAGTTAGACACTTACAAGCTTTACATAATTGTATTATTCATTTAAAGTGCAATTCTGTAGACCAGGAGTAAATCAAGTTCAATGGGACTTCCTCCCAGGGGCTGCAGTCCTATGCTTGGAAGCAAGTCCCATTGAATTCATTGGGACTTATTTCTGAGTAGAGATTTAATCTTTGTCCATGGAGTTTTCTTGGCAGGGATACTGGAGTGGCTTGCTGGTTCCTGCTTCAGGTGGATCACGTTTGGTCAAAACTCTCTACTATGACCTGTCCATCTTGGGTGGCCCTGCACGGCATAGCTCATAGCTTCTCTGAGTTATTCAAGCTCCTTCACCATGGCAAGGCAGTGATCCATGAGTTTGACCAATCTGCGGGAGGCAGTGGAAGACAGGAGTGCCTGGCGTGCTCTGGTCCATGGGGTCACGAAGAGTTGGACACAACTAAATGACTAAACAACAACAAGAGATTTAATCAATTGTACTCTTCGTATCCTCCCACCACCACGCACCCCGTCGTCATATTGTAATTTATATGAGACAGGGAACATGGGTTGCTGTTGTCGGAATTATTTATTGCTCTTATTGCTGCTTTTGTTATTGTTATGTTATCATCATCATCATTATTTCAAGCACATACACTAGACTAATATAAAGCTCATCACATAATGTTATATTTCATTTCATTTTAAGTTAAATAACCATCTCAAACCCCAGCTTTGTAGTCCCAGTAAGGGAAGCCACTTGGCAGAGCTACTGCTTCCACTTGAGGAAAGGCTATTGACTTGCAGATCTGAATTGAAAGTCACCCTGGCCCCTTTCCTCTTACGTACAGAATCAGTAGCAGAGCTTTCAAGCCCAAATGTTTTATCTGGCCAACTCTCCGTGGGAAAGCATCTTGATAAAGTGGTAAATTCCCAGCACTTAGATCTCATCACTAACTTCCCTTGCAACAAACAGATCCACTTTTTTTTAAAGTGTGGGTTTCATAGCATTAGGAAGAGCCATGCACCCGGGGAAGGCACAAGCTGCTTGTGAAGGCAAAAACCATTCATTGTTGTTAATCTGCCGCAAGGCAAGCATTTGAAGATGCACGCTTTCCTCTTACCCAGCTTTGGCTACAAAAGGTGAGATTGCAGGGTTTGCTGCTGCTGCAAAGGTAGCCAAAGTGAAGCCATTTTGGTGTGGTGGAATACAGCTCCCATTAGCCTTGACCACTGGCTATCCTGGTTGGAGCTGATGGCAGTTGTAATCCATAACACCTAGAGGGTACCATGTTACCTACTCCTATGCTAACAAATACAACAGGCTACCCCAATGTGGCATCCCCTGTGAAATGCTGAACTCTCATTATCCCTGGCCATTCGTCATGTTGGCTGGAGATGGTGGGAGTTGAAGTCCAAAATATCTGCAAGGCACCATGTTGGGAAAGTCTGGAATGCAGACTCCAAGTCATATGGTTCCAGGTGATTAGCCTATTTTACTTTGATAAAAACAAAATAAAAAAATTCCTTCCAGTAGCACCTTAAAGACCAACTGAGTTAGTTCTAGGTATGAGCTTTCGTGTGCATGCACACTTCTTCAGATACACAGTGTGCATGCACACGAAAGCTCATACCTAGAACTAACTCAGTTGGTCTTTAAGGTGCTACTGGAAGGAATTTTTTTATTTTGTTTTGACCATGGCAGACCAACACGGCTACCTTACTTTGATAAGACATTGCTGCTCCTACACACTCCCACAGCTGACTTATGGTCAGAGCTATGAAAAACCAGACATTGCGCCTTGTGATAAACCGATATGATGACTTGATTACCAAGGATAAATAGCTGCTATGGGCTCAAGAACATGCCTTGCCATCTCACCTTTCCTTGAATTATTTGACTAGCCAAGGAGGCCTTAAGACTCAGTGCAGTTTGTCACATACAATCTGTTCTAGAAGTCTTGCAAGATCAGACTGCAGCCTCCAAATGATGTGTGTACTCCTTCTGACACTCTTTTGACCGCACATGAACTGTGTGTTCATGAATAATTCTCCTCAGACATACAGTCCTGCAGCCTCACACTAGTTTTCATTTCTCTGGAAAAGCTCATTTGAAAGTGGGAGACACCATACTTTGCTCACAAAACCCACACAGATATGGAAGGAGCTACAAAAGGTGAAATTAATCAATTAGGGAGACTCCCTTGGTGTGTCTCTGTGAAGTGGATTTCAGTTCATGAAAGCTGGTGCCATCATAAATTTAATAATGTTTAAGCTGCTGCACAACTCAGTTGTGGATTCAACACCAGATATGACAAAAGATCTGTAGGTTTCAAAGATGTATTTTTCTTTGAATGAGATTTGTGTGCAGGGGCTGCTCTGATGGCTCACACAGAGCAAACTGTAAGTCTAAATCTGGTCTGCCAAAACCAAATTACATTGCATGGCATTACATATTATATAACCTTATATGGAAAAATGCATATAAAGCTTTAGGAGAGCAATTGTATCAATGACCATTCAGAAGGAAGTCCCAGTGGGGCTTATTCCCAGAAAAACATGTATAAGGTTGCTGCTTTATATAAATATGTAAAGAGAGGTGGAATGGATGTATACAGGGGCAAGGAATAGTAGGGCAGCAGCAGACTCTACTCCTGACCACAAACATCCAGCAGAGTTTTATGAGCCACCTTGAAAGGCTTTGAGGTCAAAAGGCAGAATATAAATAAACAAGGGAATCAATCAAGGAATCCTTGCGCCAAGCATTCATACTTCTGGAAATAGCCTCAAAATAAATCACATACATAACAGTAAATTGGTGCCAGTGTACACAGTGTGAATAATTTATTGTGTCGTCGGGAAATGAAGTTTTGTGGCATGTGCAAGAGGAAGTGGATCACACCCTTATTTTGCATCCCAGCCTTTGCCAACCTGCTGCCCTGAAGAAGATTTGGGCTTCAACCCCATCGTCATCCTCAGCTGCCGCACCAGGTTAGCAAAGTCTCTTCTATCCTTATTTGAACAATGAACTGGTTTGTTTAATGAGAAAGGTGCGTCAAGGACTTCCAGTATCTTTACAAGTCTCTTAATGAGTACACTTTATTTTACCTGGCATACATTTTATTAATCTTTTCAAGCACCTCAGACTGAAATTATACAAAGCCAAAACTATGGCCGCTACAATATGTTGGCAATGCAGGCAAAGTAAAGTAATGCTCTTTGATCATTTATTTTTCAGAACGTAAGGACCGCTCTGCTGGATCAGACCAACGGCCTCTCTAGCCCAGTATCCTCTTTCCCACAGGGTCCAACCAGATGCCTCCAGGAAGCACTCAAGCAGGCCATGTTGGTTGGAGTTGATGGGAGTTCCAGCAACATCTGGAGGGCACAAGTTTGGGGGAGGCTGGCCTAGCCTGGCTTGCGTATTCCCTCTGTGTGTTTTCTTTCTCACAAAGCAGGCTACTCTTTAAACTCCTCGAAGTCTAAGAAGCCTTTGAGGTATAGCTACAATAAAGTGCATGTCTCAGCAGCATCACCCATTGGTATCTGAAACCAGAGAAGTCTAAAAGAACATTTTGAGATTTCTATGGGAAACTTCATGAAAGGCAGAGGAGAGTGAAAAGCAAACCAAGCGGACCTGCGTTCAGTTTTCCTGAAACTGAATAACATCTCTTCAAGTGGAGTACGAGCGTGTCTATCCACTGAGTTTTTATTAAAACCAAGATGTTTCCTTTTATAAAGAATCTCAACTGATCTCTGAAAATTATTTCCACAACTAATACTATGTTTCTATCCATACACATACTGGACTGTCATTGTAGGAATTTTCTTAACCACTGGATTAAGTGCCATGGTTTTTGTTTTGGAAAAACATACTCTTGTAACATTTATTTTGGAAAATAAGCAATTTTTTTTAAAAAGGATTGCATTGGAGATCATATTGAGGGAAATGCCATAGGGCAACAGCTTATATGGAGGAAGGCAAACCTTGAGAAGTTCTTCTCACAGGACTAAACTAGGAAGCTTGTAGCCTGGTCCTCACAAAATGGAAGGTCCAGTGTTGCAAGTTTTCATGTTACTCTTGAATATCCCACTCAATATGCTAATAAAAGCCCCTGGGTTCTCTCTGGATGTTTTGTAACCACAGCTACAACTATCCAGATTTAAGACCACAGTCCCTGAGGTCAACATAAGAACATCAACACTAGCACTATTAGACCAAAGGAACACAGAAAAATAATGGCAGTGTGCATTTGTTCTGGTAATTTTCTTTATGATATAACTTTCCCCCACTGTAATACTATTGTGCCTGGAGCTGGCAATAAAGCAAAGCCAGGAGTGAATATGGGAGAATAGAAACCAAGAGTGGATACATTAGATCAGTGTTTCCCAACCTTGTGCCTCCAGCTGTTTTTGGACTACAATTCCCACCATCCCTTGCCACTGGTCTTGCTAGTCAGGGATGATGGGAGTTGTAGTTCAAAAACAGCTGGAGGCACAAGGTTGGGAAACACTGCATTAGATCACAATTTTGATTAAAATGAATTTTCAGATTGATATGTCAGGAGTGCAGAAGTGATTCCTTACACCATTGCATCATATCTACTGCCAGTGGCGCCTCCCAGTGCCTCTCAGCTGGGTTGAAAGTGAGCCATTACTCCCAGAATCCCCTGCTTGTTTGGCCATGGTTCAGAAGAGCCCTAATTCCCCACCACTTAGTGCATACATAGACAGCCACCTGTCCTGTGTTCAGGAATTGAAGGATATAATCTTTTCTTGTTTTCAGGAATGGACGTATATAATATTTAGTATATATAGTCATATTTAATTGTTTATAATAGCCACTCAGTGTGTTTAATCGGTGAGTTAGCCAAAAAAGTTATAATTTCAGAGGAACCACCATGTTAAGGTGTTGCAGTTGTGACACCTTGAAGACCAACACATGGTATGTACTAAGAAATAAGCTGCACCTAAGTAGATCAGTTCCTGGCAACTTATCCCATAAATAAATTTGTTAGACTTCAAGGTGCCTGAGTTTATAGGTATTCTTGAGGAATAATCACATTGTCTATTGACCTTTTAACTTTCCTAAATGGTGCTCCTGAGGAGGAGATGTCCATTTATCACACCCATGTCTTGTACATAGGAAGCGAGACTATCTGGTCCGGCTAGCTCAGAATTGTCTACACTGGCTGATGGCAGCTCTCTGTGGTTTCAGGCTGGGTTCTCTCCCATGCCTATCTGGAGATGCTGGGGACTAAACCAGGAACCTTCTGCATTCAAAACAGGTGCTCTGCCGCTGAGCTAGTAGTGTGGACATACAGGATTCAGGCAATTGGTAACAGGAACAGTCTTCAGGATCTAATTCCAGATGGAGCTTTCTTGTAGATGTTGTTGGCTCATATAGCAAGCCTCTACAGAAACATCAGGAGGACAAAGGAGGGCAGACAATTGCATAATCCCTGCTAGTCGTCGTTTCCATATATTGTACCATGGCACATTTCAGCAGTATTGTAGTTGTTGTTGTTTAGTCGTGTCCGACTCTTCGTGACCCCATGGACCAGAGCACGCCAGGCACTTCTGTCTTCCACTGCCTCCCACAGTTTGGTCAAACTCATGTTAGTAGCTTCGAGAACACTGTCCAACCATCTCGCCCTCTGTCGTCCCCTTCTCCTTGAGCCCTCCATCTTTCCCAACATCAGGGTCTTTTCCAGGGAGTCTTCTCTTCTCATGAGGGGGCCAAAGTATTGGAGCCTCAGCTTCATGATCTGTCCTTCCGTGAGCACTCAGGGCTGATTTCCTTAAGTCAGCAGTATTGACCTTCCCTCAAAGCTAGTGCAGAGGAGCTTCTAACCTGTTTGGTTGGGGCAAACATGCAACATGCGTGTGCATGTACACACACACAAATGGACAAAAAAAATTCAAAAGTGTAATCTTTTAATTTAGAAAGAAAAATGTCACTACTATAAATCTTTCATCTTGGATTGCTCATATTTTGTGGAGGCTGAAATATTTCCTTTTGAAAGGTGGTGACATTTCCATAATCTACCAATGCAACCTTTTAAATAGCATATAACATGCTCAAAATGTCTGTGGCTGCTGCTGTAATTCTGCATCAGCTGATGCTGATTCAGTATCCTCAAGGAGATGCATTTTCTAAGCACAGTATGAAGTTTCACTCACACACAGCTACTATGAATGTTGATGGGTGTCGTGCAGCACAAAATCGATAATGCACTTCACAACATGATATGGTTTATATGGCTGACTTGATACTTGACATAGAAGTATTTGGACACAGCATTGAGGATCTGTTTTCCTTGTTATATCAGGCACAAATATTCCAGTGATATCAGTGTTATGGTCTTTTGGGATTTTGATAACTTAATCCAGGGATAGGCAAACTCGCCCCTCCAGATGTTTTGGGACTACAACTCCCATCATCCCTAGCTAACAGGAGCAGTGGTCAGGGATGATGGGAACTGTAGTCTCAAAATATCTGGAGGACCGAGTTTGCCTATGCCTGATTTAATCCTTAGGTTGTTTAGATGGATAGAAATTGTGCCAGTCTGAGCGGGAAAACTTTGAGAATTCTCCCCTGCACTGCCGAGAGGGACTGCAACACAGCAGAGGCCCCAGGTGTGGCCTAGCAGGTGATGAGTCTATCCCCGGACCTCTTAGCTATGCCAGCTTGGAGCCAGCATAGTAAAATAAAAGGAATACCTGCTCCCCACCTTCTACCTTGGCCAGCAGTAGATCCTCTTATCTGCTTCTCCACAGCTCAAAGTTAGGATTGCTCTGCTATTTTGACAACACTTTCTGCCTTTGGTCCTCCAGATGTTGCTGAACTACAACTCCCATCTGCCCTAGCAGACCTGGCCAATGGTCAGGGAAGATGGGAGTTGTCGTTCAGCAACATCTGGAGGGCCTAAAGCTCCCCACACCTGGTTTACTGGAAAGAAAAATGCCTGCATCACTCTTGGTCACCTTGCAAACAATAAGGCAAGTTCAAAACCTGCACCTACAGAAATTCTGAAGAAATTCTAAAGTGCCGTGAGACTGAGGCAGAAATGGAGAAACCTCTTTTGCAAGGGAAGCAAGCTTTTGAGAAATTGGAGGACACATTTTTGGCGCAGCACCAGTTAATATTATTCCAATGGGAGTTGTATGTATTTTTTTGGCTAAAGTGTGTGAAGGAATCACAGTCATCCTTTGGACGAAGGCCTTGGGCCAAATTTTAATCTCTATTTTGAACCTGGCTCACTTTGTTGCTTCTGGATTACTTTAGAATAGATTCATCATCTGGTGACCTGCACTAGGGCTGATGGATGACATCTGTACAGGTCACTTGGATCATCTGCCAGCATGGTGTTTTCGCTGCTAAAACAGATGTCATTTTTTGCATTTCCAGGAAATTTCATAGCGTCTTTTTCTCCCTCAGCAGCCACTCTGAATGGTTTAATACAGGTTTGTTTTTCTTTCTTTCTTTACTATGGTAATACTGCACAATCCTTTATCCTTTTCATGAGCAACTCTACAAACCAAAATAACTATGTCACCAATTCAGATCCTGAAATTATCCCAGCAAGGGAATGTATATTTCCCATACAGCCAAGGAACAGAGGAGTAAGGCTCAGACATGTACGTTTAGTGCTCTTTGGTTAATCACAATATGAGATCCCAGTTTGTGAAGCTGGACTGTGAGGGTTCATGAAGGACAGAATTTGGGTCTATTATAAAGGACACATAATAGGACTCCCCAGGGTGCATCTGTTGCTGGCATGAGCAGCTGCAGTCCTAAAATTTCTTGGCATTTGAAAGCAGGTCACTGATTCTTCAGCTGATAATAGACTAGACAAAATTCAGGGCTTTTCCACCTTTTGCCCCATCCTTTTCTAGGCACAGGTCCACACTTTAAAGCTCTGTGTCCTAGCTCTTTTCTCTTTTTGCCCAGGTGCTTCCCCTGTGAAAATCCGCTCTTTAATGCTGAATCGTAACAAATGGCAGTTTGGATTTTCTGTGGATTGTCATTTGCTCCGATTCAGAGCTAAAGAGCTTTCTTTTTTTTTTAATAATATTTTATTTGGATTTTTCAAACATAAATGCAAAAATAAAAAAAACAGTATAACATATATCATAACATCTTTTCATAACATCTTTGGACTCCCTCGCGCCTCCCGCTCCCATTTACATCATTGCCAATTCTTGCCAGCAATTTATCATCTTGTTTACACTCTTATGTCAAATTCATTTAAATATAATCTATAAGTTCTCCAAAAGGTTTATAGTTTTTTCTCAAATTTACTTATCATCTTAATTCTCACTAATTTAGTGGTGCACAATTATTTATGATCTAGCATCCTTTCTTAGCATTCAACCAAATTACAGTATTTTTTTAAATAAATCTTGAATTTCTTCCAATCTTCTTCGACCCTCTCCTCTCCCAGGTCTCGGATTCTGCCAGTCATCTCGGCTAGTTCCATATAGTCCATCAGTTGCATCTGCCACTCTTCCTGTGTGGGTAGTTCTTGAGTCTTCCAGTTCTTAGCGATGAGTATCCTTGCTGCCGTTGTTGCATACATGAAAAATGTTCGGTCCTTCTTTAACACCTTCTGGCCGACAATGCCCAGAAGGAAGGCCT
Source organism: Podarcis erhardii (assembly GCF_964252035.2). Lineage (NCBI taxonomy): Eukaryota > Metazoa > Chordata > Lepidosauria > Squamata > Lacertidae > Podarcis > Podarcis erhardii. The sequence continues at coordinate 91,090,666 of NC_138498.1, read as the reverse complement.
CTGGTTTCTTAGGGAAGGTATACTTAAATACCTTTTTCAGCTCATTATATATCATTTCCCAGAAAGCCTTCACTCTAGGGCAGGTCCACCAGAGGTGAAAGAATGTTCCTTCAGCTTCTTTACACTTCCAACATTTGTTATCAGACAAATGGTATATCTTTGCAAGTTTAACTGGGGTCATGTACCATCTATATATCATTTTCATTACATTTTCCTTCAAAGCATTACATGCAGTGAAGTTCAACCCAGTGGTCCACAACCTTTCCCAGTCCTCGAACATAATATTATACCCAATGTCCTGTGCCCATTTTATCATAGCTGATTTAACCATTTCGTCTTGTGTATTCCATTTTAACAGCAGGTTATACATTCTTGAAAGTACCTTAGTCTTTGGTTCTAACAATTCTGTTTCTAGCTTCGATTTCTCCACCTGGAACCCTAGCTTTTTATCATTTTTAAAAACTTCATTAATCTGAGCATAATGTAACCAGTCTCGCACTTTATCCTTGATTTTCTCCAAACTCTGCAATTTCCAGTTGTCTCCATCTTTTTCTAGTATTTCCCAATATTTTGGCCATTTGGCCTCTATATTGGGTCTTTTTCGGGCCTTAGCTTCCAGGGGTGAAAGCCACCTTGGAGTTTTATTCTCCAATAAGTCTTTGTATTTTGTCCAGACATTAAATACTGCTTTCCTGACAATATGGTTCTTAAAGGCCTTATTGATCTTAACCTTATCATACCATAAGTATGCATGCCAACCAAAAGCATTGTTAAAACCTTCCAGATCCAGCACGTCAGTGTCCTCGAGAAGTAGCCAATCTTTTAGCCAGCAGAAAGCTGCGGCTTCATAGTACAGCTTTAAGTCTGGCAGGGCAAAGCCCCCTCTTTCTTTCGCATCAGTTAATATTTTAAACTTGATTCTGGGCTTTTTGCCCTGCCAGACAAATTTAGAGATATCTCTCTGCCACTTCCGGAAGCACTCCATCTTGTCCACAATCTGTAATGTTTGAAACAAAAACAACATTTTTGGCAATACATTCATCTTAATAGCAGCAATTCGGCCTAACAAAGAAAGCTTCAATTTTGTCCAACTGTCCAAGTCTCTCTTAATTTCAGACCAACATTTTTCATAGTTATCCTTAAATAGACTCAGATTTTTTGCTGTTATATTTACCCCTAGGTACTTTACTTTTTTAACCACAGTTAGTTCTGTTTCTCTCTGAAACCGTTCTGACTCTGTATCTGTCAAATTTTTTCCCAACACCTTAGTTTTCTGTTTATTTAGTTTAAATCCCGCCACCCGACCAAAGTCTTGTATCAGTTGCAATACTCTTTTTGTACTAGATTCTGGCTTCTGCAAAGTCAAAACTAGGTCATCTGCAAAGGCTTTAAGTTTATATTGTTTCGCTCCGACCTGAATCCCTTCCACCAACCGGTCCCCTCTGATCTTATTCAAGAGCACCTCCAGAACCGAAATAAATAACAGAGGGGAAATCGGGCAGCCTTGTCGTGTTCCTTTTTCAATTTTGAACTCTTCTGTAACCACATTGTTAACTATCAATTTGGCCTTTTGTTCTGAGTATATTGCGTCAATCCCATTCTCAAACCCCCGTCCCACTCCCATTTCTTTTAAATTTCCCTTCATAAATTTCCAAGAGATATTATCAAAGGCCTTCTCCGCATCTATAAAGATTAGCACTGCTTTTGTATTTATGTCTGTTTGCAAAAGTTCCAAAATGTCAATGATGTTCCTTGTGTTAGCAAACATGTGTCTACCTGGGAGAAAGCCTGCCTGATCTTTATGAATTACTTCATTTAAAACTCTTTTAAGTCTACTTGCCAAAATGTCTGCAAATATTTTGTAATCCACATTTAGAAGGGAGATGGGACGATAGTTCTTGAGTTGTGTCTTTTCAGTTTCAGATTTTGGTATCAATGTGATAAAAGCTTCCTTCCACGATTCCGGCGCCCTCTTTCCCTCCATAATTTCGTTGCTGACCTCCATCAATGGTTGAATCAAATAGTCTTTTAATGTCTTATAATACTTGGAGGTCAGGCCGTCTGGCCCTGGAGATTTGCCCAATTGCATGTTCTGAATGGCTTGTTCAATCTCTTGTCGTGTTATTTTATTGTTCAGGATTAATCTGTTTTCTTGTGACAGTTTTGTTAGTCCGTTTTTTTCCAAAAATTGTTTAATCTCAACCTCCTCTTGCGGCCCTTGAGTATATAATTTTTTGAAATATCTCTGAAAACACTTTCTAATCTCCACGGGGTTCTGAATGTTTCTTCCTTCAATTTCTAGGTTTGTGACTGTATTTAATTTTTGTCTCTTCTTCAACTGCCACGCTAGCAGTTTCCCACATTTGTTTGCCGATTCAAAAGTTTTTTGTTTCATTAATTTGATCTTCCACTTTATTTCCTGGTTTATCAGTTTAGAATATTGTGAAAAATATTGTGAAAATATTTAGAAAAATGTTCCTTCTCTTCCCAAGGGGTTCTTTATTCTCCAAATGTCAATCCAGTCCATATTGTCTGTCATTTCAAAAAAACAGTCTTTGGTAGTCTGCCATCTTTCGTAACGTTTTGGCTTTGTGACTTATCCATATTAGTTGATACGACCCCATTCATATCTCCCATCATAATGATGTTGTTATATTCCAGATAGTCCAGCATAATCTCATGCAACTTCTTATAAAATTCTGATTTCCCTTTGTTTGGTGCATAAATTCCTAATATCAAAATCTTCTCTCCTTGATGTTGTATCTCGATTGCTAAGATTCTTCCATGTTCATCTTTAAATAAAAATTTAGGTGACAGGCTCTCTTTTGCATATATCACCACGCCTCTCTTCTTTACTCTGTCCGAAGATATAAATTCCTGACCAAGTCTTTTGTTTATTAACACTTTTCTGTGGAGCCTAGTCACATGTGTTTCTTGTAAGCAAATAATGTCCAATTGTTCTTTTTTTAATATATGAAAAATTTTCCTTCTTTTTTCCGGAATGTTGCAGCCATTTATATTCCAGCTCAAAAGTTGCAGAGACATCCTGAATAAATCTGTTTAGTTTCCTGGGGGTGGTACCTTGTTCGCTGGGTCTTCAGAATCCAAGGGTGCAGGTTCCCCTGGTGCTCCTGGCCCAGAAGGTAGTTCAATTCCTTTTTGAAGGTCCTCTCCGTATGTAGTCAGAAATTTATCTCTGTCTTCCAGTGTTCTAATTTTAACCTTCTTCCCTCTAAAGGTAAAAGATAATCCCTGAGGAAATTCCCACCTGAAGATAATTGAGTTGCTCCTCAACAGTCTAACCAATTCCAGATATTCAGATCTAAGATCAAGCAGCTGTTTAGGAATGTCCTTGTAAAGTTCAATTCTTTTATCCAAAATGTCCAGTGACTTTCCGTAGTGTAGGCCTAAAATCTTGTCCCTTTCCTCCTTTGATCTCAATATTATCAAACAGTCTCTGGGCTTCTCTTTCTTTGTAAGTCTTCCAAGCCTAAAAGCTGATACAATTTTAAAGTCTTTTTCCTCTAATTTCCAAAACTTGGAAAATTCTTTAGTCAGAAACTCAGCCAAGTTGCCTTCTTCCACTTCTGGTATAGACCTTATCCTTAAGTTACTCTCCCTGTTTCGCAATTCCAACATAGAAAGATAGGTCTGGTGTTCTCCTACTTGTTTGCTGAGTGGTCTTACCTCTTGTTCTAACTTTCCAAGTCTTTGGCTGGTATCTTCAGCCAATTTCCGATTTTCACCTGTAGCCTCTGTCAGTTCTCCTATTGCCTGTACATTCTGTGCCACTTGTCCAGTTAATCTATTTAAACATTCTGTATTTTGATCAATTTTAGCAGTTTGCTCATCAGCTTTTTTGTCCAATGATTCCACTTTTTTGTCCAAAGATTCCAGTTTTTCATAGATTTTCTCTAAAATAGAAGCAGTTGCTCCTGAGGCCATATCTTCCAATTGTAAATCCTCAATTTCTCCCTCCCCTGCCCATTGCAGAGAGGCAGCTCCTTCCTCAGAAGGAGGAAGGCAAAGTAGGCACGGATGATCTACGTGTCTGTGAGGCTGCGGTTAAAGTTGTTAAAGTTGTTTGTCTGGTTTTTGGTCCCTTTTTTCTTGGGCCACTCATTCCAGAGTTATCTAAAAGTCAAGGTCAAGCTGAGTTGTTCCCATGAGAAACAACATCCCAGATGGTAACAGTCAGACAGGAGGCCGGGAAATGAAAGTAAAATAATGTCACTGCTGTAAATCCCAAATCCTCTAGGGGGAGCTTAAAATGTCTATGGGGAAGAGGTCAGTTCCAGTAAAATTTAGTAAAGTCAAAATAATGTCCAAGAACCTTCAATAGTAGGTTTTAGCAGAGTTGTTTTTAGCAAAACTACAATGTTTCAGTCAGTGCATACTGGTATTCCAAGTGATGCTTCAAAGTAACAAATCCAAACTCCTCAGATTGTTTAAAAGTGTCCAAGTCTGCAAACTGGCTACTCAGTTACACAGGCAGCTCCAGCACCTGGGTTTCTTACTTAAATTATAAATCCAGTAGAAGAAAGGTATCACCATGCAAATAAAAGGCATAAATTCCACCGCTTAAAATCCTTAATCAACTTACGAAAAAGTTCAATTGGTGCTCAGATCCCTTAGGTTAAAAGTTCTCTCTTTGCCTCCACTCCTCCGGCTCTTTGCTTTGAAGTTCAATGACAGCGGAAGACAGACTTCCTGTTTTTCGTCACTCCGCTTTCAGCCAAATTCAATAAATTTTCTTCGGTCTCTAATATTATAAAGTCCTTCTTTACTCACGGGTTGTTGCTTTTTCAAATCCGAAGTTCCCAGGAAAAGAGGTCAGCGCTCACCGGCAGCAGCAGCGCGGCTTCACTCCGCAGATCGCGAAACGACTCACAGCGCCGCAACCCCCTCCACGTTCCGGAGCCCCTTACGAGGTTCCTTCAACGATTTGGGGGTCGCTCCTGGCGCCCGCCGAGTCTCAAGACCACAGGCTCTTGCTGCCTGTGGGTTTTCAGGATGGGTCTCCGCTTCGCCATAGCGGACGACCCTTTTCTGCGGAGCTTCCTCCTCACAAGTGAGAGAGGACCGCCATTACCGTTCGCGCCGCCTCCGGAAGTCCAGAGCTAAAGAGCTTTCATGGGGAAAAGGAAGTCTGGATGAGCCCTCATTCTATTGAACAAACCCTGGAAGAATGATGAAAGCAAAAGTAGCTTTTCTTCTCCCTGGTCCACTTTGTGGTTTTGTGTGGCTAGGCTCCCTCTTCAAACCACAGAAAAACTTCATAACATCTCATCTCATCTCATCTCATCTCATCTCATCTCATCTCATCTCATCTCATCTCATCTCGTACCGTACCATCTCATACCATCTCATACCATACCATGCCATACTATACCATGTAGGGATGCGGGTGGTGCTGTGGTCTAAACCACTGAGCCTCTTGGGCTTGCCGATCAGAAGGTCGGCAGTTCAAATCCCCATGACGGGATGAGCTCTTGTTGCTCTGTCCCAGTTTCTGCCAACCTAGCAGTTTGAAAGCACACCAATAGATAAATAGGTACTGCTGTGGCAGGAAGGTAAACAGCGTTTCCGTGCGCTCTGGCTTACGTCACTGTGTCCCGTTGTGCCAGAAGTAGTTTAGTCATGCTGGCCACATGACCAGGAAAGCTGTCTGTGGACAAACGCCGGCTCCCCTGGCCTGAAAGCGAGATGAGCGCCGCAACCCCAGAGTCGCCTTTGACTGGACTTAACCATCCAGGGGTCCTTTACCTTTACCTTACCTTTTACCATACCATACCATACCATACCATACCATACCTTACTATGTTATTTGATTGTTTGTTTGTATTATTTAGAATATTCATATTCCACTTTTCAACAAAATGTTCTCAAGGCAATCTACAAGGTAGCATGCAAATATTTTTCAATAAAGTGATTTACATTCATGGCAGAAATGAGATTTTCTTAACAACAACAGCAGCAGCAGCAACAGTAATAATAATTATATGTGAACATCCAGTGAGTCTGAATTGTTGGAATATTCAGGTCAGATAAAGGAAAGTACTTCTTCACACAGCTTATAATTACACTATAGAACTCCCTCCCTTAGAAGGCAGTGATGGCACCAATTTAGATGGCTTCAAAAGAGGACTGGACAAATTTGTGGAGGAGAGGGCTATCGATGCCACTAGCCATGTTTTACTCTAGTTTGAGGCAGCGATGCTCCAGAATACCAGTTGCTGGAAACCACTGGAGCGGAGAATGCTCAAATCCTGGTTGCAGGTTTCCCCCAGGCATCTAGCTGGCCACTTTGAGAACAGGATGCTAGACTAGATGGGTCATTGGACTGACTCAGCAGGCTCTTACGTTCTTACATTTCAGTTTGAACCCTCCCCTGTGTGTGTTTAACTTGCCACAGGATCTTATCCCCACAGCCAATCTCTCCATTCCTCGCAGCTACATGCACATGACATAGGTGAAGCATCACAACTTGCCAGCACAGCACAGCGGCTTCCCTCAAGCAAGCAAGAAAAGAAAAAGGTTGTTTGGGCCAACAAGGTCACGGAAACCTACATATATATATCTCCTGTAAATGAGTCTGCACTTCAGACACACTCCTCTGTTCCTTCAGGCACAAATAAAATGAAAGCACATTTCACAGCAGTGCAGGAGAACATTTATCAGAGAGTAAAGTAGTACAGGGTGGCATCGCTTTATCACTTAAGGTGATGAGAGCGACAGGCAGGAAGAAGGGAATTTAAAAGCATGGGAATATCGACAGTATTGACCTACTTTTGAATCAGTTGTTTTTAAACACTCTGATAGGCTTCAGGGAATGCTTTGACATCACTGGAACAACTATGATTGGCCAAGAGCAGCTGAGATTCCAAAACACCACATATGCTTGTACCCAAAGGTACTTTGCTGTGCAATTGAGTTTATTAGCGAAATGTCACACTGAGAGAAATAAGCAAATGTTAATTATACCAGATGTTGAATATTTATCTTTCTTCTCCGGGTCCCAGGAATCTCCATGAAGAAGCTCTACGCCACCTGTGGTGAGAAATAATATTTAGGCCTTTCTTCACTTCCATACAGGCTTTAGGGATATTCTCTCTTTCTGCAATGTATGCCTCCTTCTCCTGAATCACCCTGAGAACAGTAAATGTCATACTCATGGCTGCTGAAGTAACTGAGTCACCTTTATCAGAGGCTCAGAGGATGTTAGTACAAGTACTTAAGCATTATTATTCTAGAATATTCTCCATTGTCTGTGTCAGGTATTGCTGAAAAGCAGCTATAATCCCAGTAACCTGCACAAGAAGGAGAAGAAGAAGAAGAAGAAAAATTATTAGATGGAGTGTTGCTGCCTATGGATGAAATCATACTGGGCAAAATCCTGCACTGTGCATTATTTAATTTGTTTATTTCAAAATATTTATGAATTGCTCAAAATCATAGATCTCAGAGCATTTCCCCAACAGAATAAAATAAAGAAGAACACACGCTACAAATAAATCAGTAGAGTATTAAAAGTGATCAGGTAAAACTGACATTTCGGAATTGCTTGCTGAAAGAAAGATGTTTTCATGACATGCTGAAATCCATAGGATGTCAGTATCTGCCTCACCTCCTCTGGGAGGCTGTTCCATATGCACATAGTGGAACAATATCGGGCACCGTTGAAGCCAGTAGAGCCTGGCACATTGGGATAAATGTGGCATTCTCACTGTCCCATCAACTTAAGGGCTGGTGCTATCATTAGGCCAACACTGCAATTCTATAATTCTATGATGGGGGGAAGCAGTAAGATCCCTTTCCCAGTCTGGTTCAACCACTCCTTGTACTTGTTATTTGGTTTTTAAAGAGCCATATGAGGGCAAATGTTGGAAATAACTAGTTTCTCTCTGAGAGAACACAGAAGACAGCCAGCTCTGCTCCCCACCCTAAGTAGTGCTGTGGTTATCAGTAAGTCTATTAAAAACCCCAGAGTGGCTTCAGGGAGAAGCATCAGTGGTTTTAGATGCAGTTAAAAGTACAGACAACCACCTAGTTTGGAGTTCTCTTGTCTTCAGATAGGATTGATTCTTATTCTCTGCCCACCTGGGAGTTTTATATATCACCAGGAAGTGAAAATCAGAACCAATGTATGCCACAGCCCAATTTGTCTGTGGCAAATTACCTCACTTGGGGATGTGGGGTGGGGAAGCATTTATCCTGTGTGTGCCTGCTGCTATTTTTCAGACTATTTGTGATTACAGGAACAGGAACACTTCTGGTTTCGGCCTATCCCCCTTGAATTTTTAACAACGTGACCGTGTGTCTATTACTACCTGCATTCTCAGTATTCTCATTTCATTTTTAGAAGAAAAAGAAAAAGATGAGGTGAGGTGAGGTGTAATATCCATCAGGCTCCTGTGACACCACCCATGTTTTGAGGTAGCTTGTCCTCTTTCCTGGTGCCTGAGCCATCCTTTTCTTTTCAGAACTTGTTTACTCGGGTATAAAACAAATGCAGAATAATCAATCAATTGGTTTTGGATTATTAAATTCTATAATTGGTAAGATTCAACAAAGGGTATGCTCCCCATTGCTCCTGGCACCATGGAAAGCTGTTAAAGTTTTTCATCTTGCTTCCTTGTCCTGGGTGGATAGTTGTCCGTCCCCCCCCCACACACACACACTTTCAATCATAGCACAGAATCATAGCACTGTAGAGTTGGAAGGGACCCTGAGGATCATCTAGTCCAACCCCCTGCAATGCAGGAATATGCAGCTGGTCCATACAGGGATCGAACCTGCAACCTTGGTGTTATCAGCACCATGGTCTAACCAACTGAGCTATCCAGGCTCATCATGTGATTGGTTTTATATGCATCTCATAATTGGCCCCTCACAGCCATTGCTGTGGCACAACATTCATTGTTGGATGTGTGCCAGTGTGGAAGAAAAACAAATATGGATCATCTTATGCAACCCTATGCTCGCTCATCTGAGAGTAAATCGCACTTAATCTAGTGGGGTTTACTTCTGAGTAGATGCAAAGAGTATTCCACTGTGAGGCAACTTTCAGTCAAATGCTACTTGTGAGAATTCCACAAAAATTTATTTCCCGTTAAGCACTTAAATATATATATATATATATATATATATATATATATATATATATAAACATTTTAAAGACTACAAAAGAAAGGGGAAAAAATAGTTAAACAAAACAATACAATACAATACAAAAATAAAAACACCACACAACGCCAACCCCAAAACATTAAATTAACAAAACCAAACAAACACAATTTAAAACACATCTAATAAGTTCAATATCTTAACTTTCATTTACTTGTTTCAATGACCTCTTCACACCTCCCTTTTTGTATTCCACTTTAATTAACTGTTTCAGCAATTCCTTTCCATCTTCCTCTGTTTTCTGTCCTGTAATTTATCTTAACATATTCTAACCTTATTTTTCCCTTTAATATATAATTGTCTTAACATATTTTAACCTTATTTTCACTTTAATACTCTAATAATCTATTTGTACTTAATTCCTTGTAACATTTCTACTAAAGCCATATAGCTCCTTTCCAACATTTTTCTAACACTCATTAATTTTACAATATTTTTATAAATAGTCTTTAAACTTTTTCCAATCTTCGTCCACCGACTCTTCTCCCTGGTCCCGGATTCTGCCAGTCATATCCGCCAATACCCTATAGTCCATCAACCCGGTGATCTTCTGTCCAATGCTCTTAACTCTTTTCCAAGTCCCTTCTGCGAGTCTTCTTCATATTTATACATGAACTTTACTTTGTCTTCCACTGATCTTATTTTCCTTTTCCTTCCTTTGAGGCTAAAGAGTAGATCTCGGGGAAACTCCGACCTAAAAATGATTTTATTCCTTCTCGACAGGGCAACCAAATCTCCGTAGTTAAATCTAAGATCCAAAAGGTATTTCAGGACATCTTTCAAAATTTCCACTCTTGACTGTTGTTCTTCTAAGTTCCTCTGGTAGTTCCAACAGTCTCTTATTTTGTTCTTCTCTTTTTTCCCTCCTCTTCCAAGTCCAGAAGCCCTCACAGTTTTAATCTCTTCTTGACCCAAGTCCCAGTCCCAAAAGTCATCAAATTCCTGTTTGAGGAAATCTATCAAACTTTCCTTCTCCAGTTCAGGTAGGGCTCTGATCCTCGAAATCTGATTTTCTTTAAATTCAATCATAGCAGGCATCAACTTATGGTCATCAAATTGCATCTGTAAGGCTGGGACTCTCTCTCTCTCCAATTGTGTTACTTTAGGTTCAATGGCAATAACTTTCTCCCTAGCCTTCTCCGCAGTTTGCCATGTCAAAATAGATTCCTGTGTCAGTTTCTGAATAGTTTCTATATTGGTGTTCACTTTTTGTCCCAAATTGTCAATTTTGGTAGTTACCACATCCACCTTTTTATGAAGTTGTTCCAGTGAGTCACTTATCTTACATAATACAACCACTAAGGCCTCTTCTGTCAACATTCTTAACCGATTCAAGGTCCCAAGAATCTCACAGGTTTTTATCTTGCAGCTGGAAATTCCCCCAGCTCAACTCTTGTGATAGTTTCAAAGGCTTCCTCTAGAGGGAAACAGTTCCTCTAGAGGGAAACAGTTTCTATTTGTATTAGTCCTTTTAAACTCAATTCAAACAATAAAGTTAGTTTCAATTTTCTGTTACTTTTACTCCTTTTTAAATGCAGACGGAGACAATGGAAACAATGTATTCCTCTTATTTAAACTAACTGTCAGTGAACATTCTAATCACGGTCAGTCCTGTTGGCAGCCCGTTTCCAGGATCGGAGCGATGGTATATTAACTCTGTTCGCTCTCTCCTGCAGGTATACTCAGTCCAAAACTTTCCCCCCTCTTCTCCTGCCACCAAGGGGGGTTTAGTATTTTTTACTGATGAAAATTTACGGTAGTCCTTTACGACTTCCGGGTTAGCGCCATCGGCGAATGGCGGAGTTCCTCTGACTGGAGGAACGGGCTCCGTGAAAACTGGGTCTTCCCGCCGCGGTAAAGGTGGGGACCCGCTAGAAATCCCAGGCGGAGAAGTCTGGGAACGTGGGGTTCGGCAGAGCACCAAGAGCGCCTCCCCTACTCGCGGGGAAACCCCTTTTTGGGGTTCCGGAGCGGAGTGGGGTGAGCAGCGCGGTGCAGCGGACCGATTGCTACTTTCACGGAGGGAAGCCGCAGAGCCATCGCCGGAGAGCACTGACTTTTTCCTGATGACAATTGGATTCTAAAAAAGTACCCGTGAGTAAAAATGGAAGATTTGACTAAGAAAATTTATGAATTAGGCAACGAAGCGGGAAGGTCTAAACAGGAAGTCCGCCTTCCGCTTTTTGTAAATAGACTGAAGCAAAGATCCTACAAGCTAAATAGCCTGGAAAATCGATTCTAAGATTGAAATTTCCTGCATCTATAACTATCAAAACCCTCTTGACAGCAGGAGAAAAGGGGGGGGGACTTTGACCGTCTAATCCTGCAGAGAGAGAGTAAAGGAATAAGTTTCCATCGTCCCAAACCTGGGGACGGGATGTCAGGACAGAAATTGTTGGAGATGTCCTTCAAGTGAAAACGAAACACTTTTGACAAATAGAAACAAAAGAGAAACAAATTAACTTCAATGCTGCTTTCTGCTTTTCTGTATTGTAAGGAAACAAAGCATTTGAAAAACGAAAGTAAATTTCCCTTTGTTGGATACATTTTAAAGATGGACGTTAAATAGAAACTGTGTCCCCTAGAGGGAGCTTGTCAATTTGTTTGCTGCAGTTCACAGGGAGATATAACAGCTGTGAAAACAGACCGTGGGACCAGCTACTTGACCTTGAACAGAAATGAGTAGGGAGGAAGTTTTACCCTCTGCCCTTGGCAAAGTAAATGCTATGCTGCAGCAGTTGCATGAAAAAATGAACTTGATGAATGAAAAGTTGGATTTTATGACTGCTGTAGCCAGTAAATATGAACTGACAGGAAATGAAGACAAAGAAATCTCACAACAACCAATTCAGGAAACTGGCTTAATAAGGCAAGTCCAAGGGCAGATGAAGATGAAGATGGAAGAGGCCGTGACTGCACCTCAAAAGATACAAAGGGAGAGAGCCAAAGTCTTGCATGACCAAAAGCTGCAACATTGGAAGATTGATCTTGGAGAGTGTCTGCAAGTCTCTGGAGTTAAGGAAGTTCTTAGCTCTGGTGGGACTGTGAAACAAGTTGATAACTATTTCTGGAACAACTATCTTTTGGATTACAAAATTAACATAGGGGAGTAGGATTGTGGGGAATGGAATAACCTGATGAAAGAAAATGGAGACTATTACTGCATGGAATTCCCCGGAGATCCACTCCCCAAGGAGAAAGGGAAGAAACTACGAAAAAATCCAACAAGGGACAAGGAAGTGTGCAAGCACAAACAGGAACAAGAAAACCTGCAGAGAGGGCATAGAAGAGACCTGAGAGCCTCGGATATTAGAACACCAGATTGATGGACAGGATGTAATAGTTAGAAAGGACTGACACAACCCAAAACCAGGAAGAAGGGACGTTGGATAAAATTAGAAGAGAATCTCTTTTTATATAACTTTTTATTTTTGGAATTAGTGTAATACTAATGAAATATCAGAATGTGTTGGAAAAGAATTAATTGGCTTGAGTAGAAAGGTTTGAAGGAGCTAAGTATAAATATGGTTTAAATTTTGAAATTCTATGGTTTTGAAGGTAAGATAAGGTTAAAGAAATTAACGGTAAATTGAGACAGATTGTTAAGATAAATTATTTAAATAAAAATTGAGAAGTATGGGAAGAATTTGCTGAAATAATGAATGAAATTAGAATACAAAAAGGGAGGTGAGAGGAAGTCTAAGAAACAAGTTAATGAGAGGATGTAATTTGAATTTGTATTTTTTTGTTATCCATGTTTTTTCATTCTTTTTTCTGTTTTGTTGTTATTCTTTTTTCGTTTTTGTATGTTTATTTTTTTTGTATTTTTGAAAATCTGAATAAATATTATTTTCCAAAAAAAAGAAAATTTAGTCCTTTACAATAGGCTTTCCGAGACTTCAGCTTTCATCCTCATTGCTTCAATCTATTTACAAAAGGGGAAGGTGGACTTCCTGTTTTAGACCTCCCCGTTTCGGCACCAAATTAAGACGTTTAAAAATCCAATTCTCCGCTCTACTCACGGGTAGTTGCTTTAAGATCAAATTGTCCACAGGAGAAAGTCAGCGGTCTCCGGCAACAGCTATGCGGCTTCGCTCCGTGGAAGAAGCAGTCAATTCAAAGCACCGCGCCGCTCACCCCACGTCGCTCTGGATCCCCGAAACCAGGTTTCCCCGTGAGTAGGGGAGGCGCAAAAGGTGCCAGCCGAATCCCACGTTCACAGGCTTCACCCGCCTGTGATTTCTAGTGGGTCTCCGCCTTCGCCGTGGCGGCCAGACCCAGATTTCCACGAGGCAAATTCCTCCTGATCAGAGGAATTCAGCCATTACCGGAGGCGCTAACCCAGAAGTCCCCCATTAAGCACTTTTAATTGGCAATGATTAGACACTGTGGGCAGCATTGTCACCTGAGGAACTCCAAAATAAGGAACACGTTGAGAGACCGTTAAACGATGGCATATTGTGTATGTCAGAACGCTAATGATACTTCATTAGATACCTTTTGCAGTTATGGAGCACCACCCAAATAAATAAGGGTTTGTAAATAAGGAACTAAACCTTGAACAACTTCTTCTTCTTTGGCGATCACTCATAGCTGAGTAAGATTGTCTTCCATAAACATGGTTTTAACAGTGAGTCCGTAAGTGACTGTGGAGGCCACTATGTCCTTCCACAGTAGGAACATAGGTTTCCAGGTGGGAGTTGATCACGGTGAGGGTTTGCCAAGCATGCCTTCCTCTTAGCACATTACTCCCTTTTGTCTTCAAAATCTATGACACCTTTGGCAAAAGCTGTTCTTCAGCTGGAGCGCTTGCAGGCCAGTGGTTCCCAGTTGTCGGTGTTTATACTACATTTTTAAAGATTTGCCTTGAGAGAGTCTTTAAATTTCTTTTGTTGACCACCAGCATTACGCTTTCCATTTTTAAGTTCGGAATAGAGTAGTTGCTTTGGAAGACGATCATCAGGCATCCGCACAACATGGCCAGTCCAACGAAGTTGATGTTGAAGAATCATTGTTTCAACACTGGTGATCTTTGCTGCTTCCAGTGCACAGATATTAGTTCACCTGTCTTCCCAAGTGATGTGTAAAAATTTCCGGAGACACCATTGATTGAATCTTTCGAGGAGTTGGAGATGGCGTTTATAAGTGGTCCATGTTTCACAAGCATACAGTAAAGTTGGTAGTATAATAGCCTTGTAAACAAGCAAATGTCCTAGTCCTCAAACACTCTGCACTTCAGTTGGGAGAAAGCTGCACTCGCAGAGCTCAGGTGATGCTGGATTTTGGCATCAATGTCAGCCCTTGTGGAAAGATAACTGCCAAGGTAGGAGAAGAGATCAACATTTTCCTATGTTACACCATTGAGCTGGACCTAAGGAACTGGTGGCAAGTCACATCAAGGCAATTTCACACAGGTTGAATGGGAGAACTCTTCTGCAATCTGAAATTTCTGGCTTTGTGCCTTTACAAAGTACCTTGACTCTTTTCAGAATGATTGCCTCCTCATTGCTTTCGGCTCCTTTGTCTTGCACACATTGTGGAAGGCTTTCAGATCACTCAATTCCATGGCATCATGGAAATTCTTTATCAGTGTGCTGCTTTTAAGTCTCTCACTCTCAGTCTTGACCTTGGCATAATTCAGGTGTCTCTGTTGGGTCTGTGGATAAGCAGCTGCATTCACTTCGGAGAGAATGATACAATGTGCAGCAGCAAAGGGATTGGTCCAGCTCTTATGAAGACTCATCAGCAATAATGAAATCCTCATTCTTATTTTTATTTTTATTCTTGATTTTTGCAGCTTTCCATTACAAAGAGCAGATCTGTTGCTGTGCACCATTTCTTGTATCTGAGCCAGGAAGGGACGTCTGTGTTCTGCCATAATGTATTCTATCTAAATGGCACCAGAAATTAGGCTGATCTTATTGTACTATCTGGAGTCTTTGTTTTAGAGATATTGTGAAACCTTTCTCCCCACTATTATTTCCCAATGATTTCTTCAGTTTGGGGGAAAGCAAGTGGCTTTACTCAAAGTAGCCCCAGTGGATGCTTCCCTGATTTAATTCTTCATCTCAATATCTCCCTGACCATTCTGATTATGGAGATGATAGCACATCGCCAGTATTAAAATACTCTTGGGGCCTGTTATCAGCACCCACAACGATTCTGCGGATAAGTCTGTGGAGTCCCCTTTGGGGATTCCTAGCTTGCTGGACTCAATGCCCTCTTTGACGTACAGAGTGGCATCGCCTCCAGTGCTGCTTTTGCTATAGAGATGATATCCAGAGATACATGTGTCCCACTGGTTCTCTGCTTTTCTACCAGGTTTCCATTCTGATTACTATATCAATGTCTTCTAAGGCCAAGCACTTCAGTTCATCCACCTTAGCTCAGAGGCATCTAGCCTTAGCATATAAACCAGGCATAGGCAAACTCAGCCATCCAGAAGTTTTAGGACTACAATTCCCATCATCCCTGACCACTGGTCCTGTTAGCTAGGGATTATGGGAATTGTAGTCCCAAACATCTGGAGGGCCGGAGTTTGCCTATCCCTGGATTGTTTGTTGTTGTTCAATCGTTTAGTCGTGTCCGACACTTTGTGACCCCATGGACCAGAGCATGCCAGGCACTCCTGTCTTCCACTGCCTCCCGCAGTTTGGTTAAACTCATGCTGCTAGCTTTGAGAACAGTAGCCTGATATAAACACTTGTGTAGTGTCTCTCTCTTCAAATGTCTTGGGCACTTGAACTGCTATCCTCTGCTTCTGCATTTAAATTTCCATCCATTTTATCATCTTCATCCCAAGGGGGAGATTGTTCCAAACCTGACCCACCTCACAACTCCCCAACGATAGCAAAAACCGTGCGCACAAAAATTGCAAGGGAATAACTTCTACTAAATTACAATCAACTTTTCTTCAAGTGAAGCACTTATTTTATTCCCCAAAATAAATTTTAAAAATGCCACAGCAATTTGGTGACATTTAACTTTTATTGCTAGAAATTATAACGCAGATAATATTTAATGGCTTGCAGATTGGCTTCTTGGCAAAGGATAAATCTCTGATACATAGTCTGGAATTATATGTCATAGTGCTGGAATATTTTGTTTTGTACAGTGTTACATTAACCCTCTTAATATTATCCAACAAAGAACTCACATAATACTATTTTATTTCTTATACCTTATTTCTGACTGGGCTGCCCCAGCAACTCTGGGTAGCTTCCAACAAAAATACAAAATCAAAAATTAAAAGCTTCCCAAAACAGGGCTGTCTTCAGATGTCAATGAAAAATTGTATAGTTGTTTAACACTTTTACATCTGCCAGGAGGGAATTTCACAGGTTGGGTGTTACTACTGAAAAGGCCTTTTGCCTAGTTCCCTGTAATTTCATATCTCACAGTGAGGGAACTCTTATGCAAAATGGAAGAGACAAAACAGAAGCTACAAACATCATGAATGTTGCACACCATAACATTCTGATGGGATTAAAGGAGCATCTGAGCCTTATTTGGGGTTTCAATGAGAACATGAGGGAAGCATGAAGCATGCAGGGTAGGGCGGTTCATAAAAAACATTTTTTAAAAAAATACCTGCTCCAAAGGTCTTATCTTACTACACTAGGGATTATGTAGCTTTATCTGAAATTTCATGCATATCTTGACCCTCCTCCATGAAAATAGCTGTTTACTTGGCCATTTTCCTATGTTGTGAAAGCTGAAATTTCAATTCAGTGGAGCAGTGGTTACTTTGATTTGGGTATAAGTGTAAGCTGTTTATCACTGTTGTTATTACCATTGTTATTATTATTGTCATTGGTTTTTATTGATTTATTGGTTTGTTTGTTGCTTGTATAGTATATCTTGTTTTTTAATGTTTTATGTTTTGCTGTGTTTTATATGTTGTAAGCTGCCCAGAGTGGCAGCCAGATGGGTGGGATATAAATTAATAATAATAATAATAATAATAATTTATTCAGAGGTATGAGTGCTGCGTCTGCTTCCAGCATCCCCATACATGCTGGCTGCGAACTTCACCTGCACTGACTGTGGAGTTCTGAAAAGGGATTCTAAGCTAAGTCTCACCATGATCACCTCTGTTATGATTATGGCTCCTGAACGCAGGAAGGATTCCAAGGCTGTTTGTGAAGAAGCCCCCTTCCACCCAGCAAACACCTCCCACCCAGCAAGCAAAGGTCTGGGGCTACAGCCAGCAGGGACAAGGCTAGATTGCACAGCCCCACTATTCCCTCAACACATCTCCAGACAAGGGCCTAAATAGGGATCTAGGAGCTGGGTTACCGTGAGATGAATTTGACACTGTTTGGAACAAGGCGGTGGTGATATGTAGAAAGATAGCAAAAGGTTGCCTAAGGGTTGCTTGTTTGATGTGGTTGTGCCGTGTCAGCAGAGGGCAAAAGTTGTTATCCATCATCACTGTGATGAGTTTTTATGCTCATTACAACTACTACCGGGTGACTGGCGTGCTTTGCTGTTCCGAGCCCAAGTGTCATGCTGAGGAGGGCTGCACTGAGGAGAAATGGTGGGAGCCGCCCCCTCCCCCTGCTCCTGAATCTTCTCAGGAGCAGGAGGACAGTATAGCTTTGGAACAGTGGTTTGCAGAGGGACACAGTTCAGAAGGCAGAAGCTGGGAAGTACTGGATGGGGAACAGCTAAGAGAAGAAGCACTGGTGGGCAGAGAGTTAACAGATTCACTGTCTCTGGAAAGCATTCCTCCGCCCAGCCCAAGGACAAGAAGAGCAGATAAGGTGGCAGCACAGAAATTACGAGCTCAGGTTACAAGACACAGTAGTGACATGGATGACTAGGGAGGAAGTGGGTGGAACCCTTAATTGGGAGCACCGCCATTCCTGTGAAATGGATTCTTTGTCTCTCGCTGTGATCATTAACGTTTCTAACTGGTAACAAGACTCCTTTTCCTTTGTTCCTTTGTATCTACTGCCAAGGGGGCAAGGAAGCCAATTCCCTGAAGCCTGACACCAAGAGACTGTGCGTTGTGAAGGGTGGCTGTGGAACAGCAACAACCCCTGAGCACACAGATGCTTTCTGACCTTTGTCTAGGTCAGCAGTGAGAAAGCCTCACTCAGATCCAATATCCTAGATGTAATTTGTTTGCTACATTTGCACCACACCCTTTCTCAAAGGAGCACAGGGTGGTGCCTACGGTATCACAAGCTGCCTCCAAAGGTTAGTGTGACCGTTTTCTGGAATCAGTGAGAGTCGCTTGTACAGCTCATAAGAACAAAGTGACAGTCCATTAGGCACCAAAGCACACCATCACCTGACAGTTTTATAAAGTGGTTCCCTGGCACTGAAATATATTCACTGGGGAATGAATGGGAGGGTGTGAGGCATGCACCATTGGCTCATAGTTCAGGATCCTGGAAAGAGCCAAGAATGAGCCTACATGTACACATTCCAGTTCCATCAAGGTCCAACTCAAAACGTATTTGGAGTTAGGACTAGAGTGCAATCTAATCACAGCGTGTTGAAATTAGAGATTCTAGGTCACTCTCTTAGAACCGGTTGAAATGTTCTGTCTGGGATTTAGTGACACAGAGAACAGTGATGTTTTGCAGCTCACCCATCAATACAGTGCAGATATGAAGAGTGCCCTGTTAGGCAACCTTCCTCACCTCTATTCTATCTGTAGTATATTTTGAGCTACAACTTACATCAGCCACAAGTAAGGATGGGCAAATCTGTCGATTTCAGTTTCTCTCAGTTTTCCATTTTCCCAGTCTTGTTCAGTTCTCTACATTTCCACATCAGCTTGCTAATAGAAATTTAAAAACTAGTTCAAATGAAAATTCAGTAGCATTTTAGTATGAATTTCTCCCAAGACACCCATTTTTGTCTGCAATTTTTCCTGATGCACACATTTGTGCCAAGTATTTTCCCCTTATATGAGGCATTTTTGTATGCTATTTTCACTAATGCATGTACTATTTTGCACATTTGTTTAGTCATGTCCAACTCTTCGTGACCCCATGGACCAAAGCACGCCAGGCACTCCTGTCTTCACTATTTTGCACACTTCACCCTAATACAAACATTTTTTTTAAATACAATGTTTGGCTAAAGAGCAACATTGCAAAATTCTGAGAAGTATGAATTTTAACTGATTACAATATTTGCAATATTACAAATGAGCCACAGACACTGGATTAGAAGGAATCAGCTTTACTTAGCAGCATACTGCTACCAAACCATATATGAGACTAAAACTAGACAGATATTAGCTTTCTTTCCTTGCTGGTCGCTCCCAGAACTGATCCCCTGCTTGCATAGTTGTCTAATTATTCCTGCTCACATGATGTTCTGTATTTCAGAGTAGAATAGCTTCTCCCATCCCAATGCCAGAAAACCCCTCTTTCAAATCTCACTCCCTCATGCAACTTTCCCTCAGCATCAGCACAGCCCCATTGTTCCCCATCAGGAGATCGGGTTAAATATATTGGTCTATTTTGAAGAATTGTTATTTGCATGATCGTTTAAATAATGTGTGTGAAGTGCTTTGAGCAACTCAAACTACAACAAGTAGTTGCTAAACAGTAACATTATGATCATTATTGTTAGGTAGAACATGATTCACCTGCGGTCAAGAAATATTAAACCCCTTTGATTTCAATGAATCTTGGCTGCAATCCAATACAGTGGTACCTCGGGTTAAGTACTTAATTCGTTCCGGAGGTCCGTACTTAACCTGAAACTGTTCTTAACCTGAAGCACCACTTTAGCTAATGGGGCCTCCTGCTGCTGCTGCGTCACGCTGCCGGAGCCCGATTTCTGTTCTCATCCTGAAGCAAAGTTCTTAACCTGAAGCACTATTTCTGGGTTAGCGGAGTCTGTAACCTGAAGCATCTGTAACCTGAAGCGTATGTAACCTGAGGTACCACTGTACACACTCACCTGGGAGTAAACATTTCAGTGGGACTTACCTGTGAGCCAATATACATACAATTGCACTGTTAGGCATATGGTTAACTTTCCCAACAAAATCAATACACTTTAAAGGTGATTAGCTTTGGCAGGATTGGGCCTTTATATATATATAGTATAAGTGCTTTACATCTTACATTTTACATTTCAAGAGATCTTACATTTTATTTCAAGCTAGGTGCATTTGTCCATTTTTCTATGCAAACACTGGTGTTGTTGTGACAACGTCTTCTATTTTGAGGGCAATTTTATTTCCAAAAGTGACTGTGGGATTGATTAAATGACTATAAATACATGTGCATGCATAGCCTTGCATATCAAGATATATCTTCAAGAGGCTCGTGTTTGGCTTTTAGATGTTCAAGCAAATGCACATTTGTTATGTGAAACTGGGTTCTGAATGCAAACTTGGGCATGGAGAGACTGGTCACATTTATCTCCTGCGGCTCAATGGGAAGTTGCTAGAATGTGAAGATAATTTGTATTGGGGCAAAGAAAGGCCAAAACCAGTCACAATTAATAATATGATCTAGTCCGGTGTTTAGTTTGATGCAGACTTCCCTAGGGATGCACAGGCAGTTGCCAGGCTGGGCATGAGATGACCATTAACCTCTCCAAGCATTCATGTCCATCAGTCCAGAAGACAACATCTCCCTCAAGTGTTGTAAATCAGTGTGTTCCAAGAAATTATGTGCCTCATCCTTTGTAATAGGGGCCAGTGGAACAATCCATTGTCTTTGCAGCATGACTGTCTACCAGCATAGTTAGATACACCATATGGGGATTTCTGGGCCACCCAGTAGGTTAATCATAATGAAGGATATGGTGCTATAGTGTAGCTTCAGAGCTACAAAGCCCTTCTGGTTTACACCAAGTAGGAAGGGTTCATCAAGTCTAGATTAAAACATAGTCTCTTGAGTTCCACTCAACGTTTTTCCATTCATTTAATTAAAAATAAATAATGAAGGAAATACATTAAACAACACCAAAATATCAAACTCTGAAAAATGTTTTTGAAAAGCACAATCACACAATCTTGAGAGTGAATATAGAACAGCTAGCTATGACCTAAATCCCTGTTTCAAATGCCCCTTCTATCACAAATTCGGTAGGTGAATTCGTCTTGCAATCTTATCCCCTCCCAACAACCAACAAGATGAAGGTAGTAAGTCTGGCCTATTAGGATCATCTGTAAGGATTCCTAGAGCTCATATCTCATGAGAACACTATGTTCTATAAATGCTAAGTATTGTCATTAAAGGAGAGCATACCTAAGTGCAAAAGGGAGGACACTTGAATCATAGAAGGGATTATGAGGACCATCTAGTTCAACCCCCTGCAATCAGGGAATATGCAACTTTCCCCGAACCTGCAACCTTGGCATTATCAGCACCATGCTCTAACCAGCTGCCCTCTCCAAACCTGCATCTCTTCTTTCTGCACAGCCTGTTAAACTTTTAAATTAACCTACAACAGCAAGCTGGGTGATTATCCTCTGCTATTCAATGAGAGCACACCATTCTGAATGGCTAGGGCATCTTAGAGGAAACTACTGAAGTGCGTAAGATTGGGCACACTTCAGAACTCTCACTTCATAAAAGGACATGACAGCTGGGCTCTCTGACCTGCTCCACAGCCTACTTACTCAAAACCAGCCCTTGGCAGACTCAATTAAATATCATTTTAGGGTCTATTTAAACAAAACATTACTTTGAGTTAAATATCCTGAAGCAAGCGATGTGACCTCCAGCCCAGCTTCAAATGATTAGGATGAAACTGATTTCAGGCAAGCAAAGTCATTTGCTTCATTAGGAACATTTCTTGCTTTCATGGTAGAATGCACAACTGCAATGAATGACATACACTTTGCATGCTTAATGAATATAGGTGCAGATGAAGGATGGGAATGTGTCAATCGACCATGAATTATGATTATGCTGAAGCAAAAACGAGAGCAACTGGAGCTCCTTTATTATGACTAGCAAGCAAAGAGGAGTCTGGGCCAATTGTGATGGGTTGGATTTCAAAACTCTCTGAACAAATATTGCATCACAATGACTGAGGCAATCAGTTTCCTTTTGGCTCAACCTGTTTCCTACATCTGACAATCCTCAAAGCATAAGGGTGCATTTATCGGATTAATGCAACTCCTCTCTTCCAAAACGACAGTGTCGTGAGATAATGTTAGGCAGATTAAAAAGAAGACAGCCACCTTGCACTCCTTACTTAACTAAAGAAATCTCAACTAGGAGGAACACAGCACATGAGTGTAAAAGGGATTTATTATCTTAAGTGTTTTGAGTTTTGGAAATCTGTCCAGGTTTTTGTTTTCTTTTACATGACTGGTTTTTGAACAAATGGGATCACGTTTGTGACTCCTTAAGAAATGATAAATGAAAAACCACTGAAAATCTACTTTCTATAATACAGTGGTACCTCAGGTTACATACACTTCAGGTTACATATGCTTCAGGTTACAGACTCCGCTAACCCAGAAATAGAACTTTGCTTCAGGATGAAAACAGAAATCATGCTCCGGCGGCACAGTGGCAACAGGAGGCCCCATTAGCTAAAGTGGTGCTTCAGGTTAAGAACAGTTTCAGGTTAAGAACAGACCTCTGGAATGAATTAAGTACTTAACCCGAGGTACCACTGTACTTCTGATAAAATGAAAGAGACTGCCTCTTGTTGCTGCAATCTCTAAGGCTGGAACTATGAAAACTTCTGTTTCCCAAATTCTTGTTGGGAATATTCTAAAAAATGCAGGAGTTGTGGAGAACTTGCACAGAGGCATCCCTACTGATGCTTCCCTACAAATTAGTGGGAATTTTCAACCCCTCTCAAAGCCACCTGTTTTGAGAAGAAGAAGAAGAAGAAGAAGAAGAAGAAGAAGAAGAAGAAGAAGAAGAAGAAGAAGAAGAATTTATTATTATGACCATTGGCTGAGCCTCATGGCTATTGTAATCCAACAACACCTGGAGGACCACAGGTTGCTCGCCCCTGGTCTACACCAGTGTTTCCCAACCTTGCGCCTCCAGCTGTTTTTGAACTACAACTCCCATCATCCCTGACTAGCAAGACCAGTGGCAAGGGATGATGGGAATTGTAGTCCAAAAACAGCTGGAGGCACAAGGTTGGGAAACACTGGTCTACACTCTCAGAGGAGACATTAGCTGGATCCATTTTGATCTCTTTTGAAGCCTGGCTGTATCACCAAAATAGACTTGGTCACCCTGGTGGATAACCTTTGCTGAAAGGACAGAAGGAGCATGACAACCATGCTAGGTCTCTTGGACCATGTCTAGATTGGGGATTTGGGGAGGAGACACTGTCTTTCAGTGGTTCTACTCCTGTCCTGGTAACTAACTGCAGAAGATGGTACTGTAAGACTACTTCCCTGACCCATGGCTTTTATCTATCCTACATTGCTATGTCTTGTCCATTTAACACAGGGACAGCCACAGTTGTGCCCTCCAGATGTTGTGGACTACAAGTCCCATCACCTCCAGTCAACATGGCAAATGGTCTTGGGTAATGGAAGCTGTAGTCAGCAACATGTGGGAGGTGTTTTCTTTAATTGCTTTGAGCTGTTCTTGTGCTCTGTTGCACTACTTTATCTTGGTGTGGTCAGTAGGATTTTATTGTATTGTATTAGATTATCTTGTTATATATTTTATATTAGGTGTTGTTTTATGACTGCCTGAGAGTACTGAAGGGCTTCATCTCCAACTTCAACTAACTTCAGTGCCCTTCACTGGGCAGCACAAACCAAGTGCCTTACCCTTGCCAGCCGATGTCACCTCTGCCAACATTTCCATTTCAGTGCAATTAAGAAAAACAGAAGCGCTGTACATTAATTGGGGGGCAAGATTCTCTCTTAACATGAAAAGCAATTAGAGCAGATGGCATCAAATGGATCCACCTGCATAATATCCTGCAGATGGGGTGATAGCGGTTGTGTGTGTTTTAATGAATATCAGACCTGGCAGCATGCTTTATCAAGGTTATGTTTTGTACGCCTCGCTGTTGTTATGCACACTGGAAGCTTCAGCAGTTTTGCTCAACGTGTGCATAGCAGATGTGTCACAGAGCTGAGCAGCTTTGCTCAGTTTGTGAAGTTTCCCTGTATCAACATTTTTCTTGGTCATGGTTATGCCTTGCAAATTGGGCTCGCAATTGGCAATGTAGTTTCGCCCTATTTGGCTGCTCCCACTGATGTGATGCAATGACAAACCTAGACAGCATCTTAAAAAGCAGAAACATCACCTTGCCAACAAAGGTCCGTATAGTTAAAGCCATAGTTTTCCCAGTAGTGATGTATGGAAGTGAGAGCTGGGCCATAAAGAAGGCTGATCGCCGAAGAATTGATGCTTTTGAATTATGGTGCTGGAGGAGACTCTTGAGAGTCCCATGGACTGAAGAAGGTCAAACCTATCCATTCTTAAGGAAATCAGCCCTGAGTGCTCACTGGAAGGACAGATCATGAAGCTGAGGCTCCAATACTTTGGCCACCTCATGAGAAGAGAAGACTCCCTGGAAAAGACCCTGATGTTGGGAAAGATGGAGGGCACAAGGAGAAGTGGACGACAAAGGACGAGATGGTTGGAGAGTGTCCTCGAAGCTACCAGCATGAGTTTGACCAAACTGTGGGAGGCAGTGGAAGACAGGAGTGCCTGGCGTGCTCTGGTCCATGGGGTCACGAAGAGTCAGACACGACTAAATGACTAAACAACAATGAAATATAACAGTTTATAAATATGACTTTGTCCATGATCTATATATACACTGTAAGTGATTTCTACCTTCTGTACACCCTTAACAAAGGAATCAGTTCTAGACTTGCTGTACTCTCTTTGAACCTTTTTGGTTCTCATGGAGACTCCATTTCCAAGTGTACACAGTATTTTGAAACATGTACTTTCCTTGGATTCACAATAAACAAAAATCCTTTGGGATCAATCATTATTAATTTTATTTTACAGGTGGGAAACTGAGGCTGAAAGGTAATTATCTATTGAAAGTCAACCACTGAATTCATGGCACAGTGAAGACTGTTGCTTATATAATTCCACTGCCATCAAGGGTCAGTTTTCCTCTAATGTATTGTGTTCTAATTGAACTGTGGATCATGCTGTGAGTCCATATTTTTTAAAGTTCAGAGGATATTGATAGCAAAACTCTTCAGTTTCTCCTGAAGGAATGATAAAACACTTGATGGAGAGTAGAAAGGCAAGAACTGACCCCCATGACTTCCATTCCTTTACTTAAAATAAGAGACCTATAAAAAATTCAACAGCCCAAGGCATTATGGCTGGCGGCACCTGCTAAGCAATCTTTAGATGAAGTCTATTTTGAGAAGTCTATTTAAAAAACCCACGTGCACATTTCAAAGTTTCCAAATATAGGGTCAATTTTTCCGACTTGTGGGAGCCAGCATTTCATGATCATAGATCAGCAGGTGTTACTTCTTTGTTCTGTTTTCATCAATGAGCAGAAGCTGCTTTTGAAGGGACTGTCGCTCAATTTTGTTCATTTCCCTCGCTCCTTTGATGTGTTTAGTCATCCCGTTAGATTTTTCTTCTTATTTCTCTTATTCTAAATGTCTTTGATTATCTTACCTGAATCTACCCATTACTGACAACTATAATTTCTTTGTCCTCTTCGTTTTAAAGCAAAACCTTCCCCGCACTCCAAAGATTAAAGAGAGTTAAACCACTTAAAAGTGACAAGAAGGAGAGAGTATGTAGTATGTTGACGCCTAGATGTCTAAGTTCCTTTTCCTTGTGTACCAAAAAAGTCACTGCAATCCATTTTTTAGGATGGAAAATGCTGTTTCTGGAAGAACTGGATTCAAATCCTGTTGTTGCCATACATAGGAGCCAACTCCTAGGGGCTGAGAGGTCTTTGTCCCCCGTCCCCCCTATAAAATTATTTGAGGAGGCTAGGCCCTCCCAAAGTTGATGGACATTACCATTCAAAGTGTATGCACACACTGCATCATGTGATCAATTATGTGAAGTAGGGCTTACCTGGGCCCTCAATATTTTATTCCAGTTGGCACCCTGTTGCCATCAATTTAGGTAAGGAAAGAGGAAGTGCTGTCTCTTCGTCTCAGACTGCCTAATACGTGATATGGAAAATGGGTTCTGTAGGGGTGTTCTGTGGGTGAACACCTCAAACAACTGCAATGTACACACCATTACAAGTAATATGAATACAGTTGTACCTCTGAAGTTGAACGGAATCCATTCCGGAAGTCCGTTTGACTTCCCAAACATTTGGGAACCAAGGTGCCGCTTCCGATTGGCTGCAGTAAGCTCCTGCAGCCAATTGGAAGCCGTGGAAGCCACGGCAGACGTTCAGATTCCGAAGAAGGTTTGCAAACGAGAACACTCACTTCCAGGTTTGCAGTGTTTGGGAGCCAAAACGTTCGTCTCACAAGGCATTCAGCTTCCAAGGTATGACTGTACTACATAACTGGAGAATGCTACTAGTTGCAAGGTTTACAACAAGATCAAAACAAATTCCAGAAGAGCAAAATCTAGAAGTTGTAGCAACAGAAGCATTTTAAAGAGGTAAATGGTCTTTTGGCTCTCTAGAGGGGGAAAAGGAGCATAAGAAAAGCATGATGGATCAGACTAAAGACCCATCTAGTTCAGCATTCTGTTACCACAGCAACAAACTATATGCCTATGGGAAGCCCAAAAGCAGGACACAGTCCTATCTATGTTTTGCATTTTTATCTTTCAACTGCCTTGAGACGTAGTCTGGGGGAAAGACGGGATGTAAATGAATATAATAAAAATTAAAATAATAATAATGCCCCAGTCACTGGTATTCAGTAACTGCAGCCTCCATACGCTCAAACATTTCTCCAATGAAAACAGGGAAATCCTAGTTCATAATATTAATAATTTTATTATTTATATCCCGCCCATCTGTCTGGGTTTCCCCAGCCACTCTGGGCAGCTTCCAACATGTATAAAAAACATAATAAAACGTTAAACTTTTATAACCTTCCCTGTGACGTCTTCTAAAGGTTGTAAAGTTGCTTATCTCCTTGGCTTGGAGGTCTCATAACTTCATACCCTCCAATGTTTCTCCAATGGAAATTGGGAGGTCCTAAGGAAAAATGGGACATTCCAGGATCAAATCAGAAACCGGGACAGCTTTTGTAAATCCAGGACATTCCTTGGAAAATAGGGACACTTGGAGGGTCTCGGCCTCTGAGCCCGGAAGTAGTATACAGCCTTAAGGACTAGTGTCCACTGAGAGCCTTACCCTCCATGAATTTGTCCAATCCCATTTTAACATCATTGAAAGTGGTGGTCATATCCATTTTTCCCCATTCAGGAAGGTTTTTACATGTTCTATATTTTATACAACACCTCTAGCATATTTGGATGGGCAATGTAGCAAAATTTTGCTAAATCTATGTGTATGTGATCAAAATATAGTCAAGAACCTACTTCATTTTCTATTCTGCCAGACTGCCAGGAAGAGATTCCTCACAGGTCTTTTCAAAGTTCAAACTGGATTAATAAATTCCAGCAGAACCCATTATTTGCTGTCTGGTTCAGATAAAAATGTTAGTTTTAAGACAGTAACATTAGTAATAGCCGCTGAAACAAAATCAGATATAAGTAGGTACCACTGATTGCCATGGAGACCATCTGATATAATATTTATTGCAATGCTACTGTTGCAAATGTAAATCTTTCCACCTTTATGAAAACACATAGTAATTTGCTATATTGCTGAGCAAGTGTAGATCTAATACCCTGAGCTATATAGATAAGATACATCATATCTAATACCCTGAGCTATATAGATAAGATATATCATATGTAACATATTGCTTTTACAAGGAATGTTAGTTTAAATAACACATCTTTTGGGGGAAATGGAACCAATTCCATTCTCTTTTTCCCACTGCTTTCCAATGAAATTAGCTCACATTTTCAATTGTCAGTCACGAGGTGTAGAAAAATTAAGCATATATGTGGATACGTATGTGTAAAGCTGACCTTGATACCTGGCAGCTAAGATGTCAACTCACTCCACTGAAAAGTATTGCATATGAAAACAAAAGAAATGGAAGTTCTTTC
Organism: Podarcis erhardii; assembly: GCF_964252035.2. Classification (NCBI taxonomy): domain Eukaryota; kingdom Metazoa; phylum Chordata; class Lepidosauria; order Squamata; family Lacertidae; genus Podarcis; species Podarcis erhardii. The sequence continues at coordinate 91,062,413 of NC_138498.1, read as the reverse complement.
TGGGGTGCTATACCTGGGATGGTCCATTGACATATGCAAGTCGTCACTTGAAATTTAAGTCATCCTCAGATAATAAATATGTGTGTATGTGTGTGGACCTGCAGATATATACCCTCCAACATTTCTCTGATGAAAATAGGGACGTCCTATTCAATAATAATAATAATAATAATAATAATAATAATAATAATAATAATAATAAAAAAATAATTATTTATATCCCACCATCTGACTGGGTTGCCCCAGCCACTCTAGGCAGCTTCCAACATATAAAACAAAATAAATAAACATTAAAAACTTCCCTATACAGGGCTGCCTTCAGGTGTCTTCTAAAAGTTGTATAGTTACTTATCTAATTTGGCTCAAGGGTCCAATGAAAATAGGGATGTCCTACCATACCCTCCAACATTTCTCCGATGAAAATAGGGACATCCTAAGGAAAAGCGGGGCATTCTGGGATCAAATCAGAAACCCGGATGCCTTCTGTAAATCTTGGACGGTCCCTGGAAAACAGGGACACTTGGAGTGTCTGCAGATGACAAAGGCAGATAGCAGGGTGGTCAGTCATGGTGTCTCCTGGCCTAGTGTTGTGTTGTGTTGTGTTGCGTTGCATTGCGTTTTGACACAGTGCTGCCAAGAACATCTTGAAAAGCACGTTTTCACATAAATGCAGAAAAGTACAACCAAAATTACCATAGAGCTGTGGCAACTCTTATGGAATGTAAGGTTATAACATTTGGAGCTATTCATTTTGGAAAAGAAGCAAGTAATGATAGACATGTATATAATAAGGCATGATGCAGAGGAAGAAGATATAGTGAAGTTTTTGTACATTTCACATAGTTCTTGAATTTAGGATGATCCAGTGAAATAAATGGTGGGGGAGCAGTGGCATAGACGGTTCTCCCACACAGGGCACTGAGCTGAGGGGGCGTAAAGTAAACAACAACAACAACAACAACAACAACAACAACAACAACAACAACACCTATATTTATGCAGGTACCTACAGAAAAGATCAATTTTAAAAGCAACTGTACCAAAAGAAATTATGAGGAATTGTTGTGAAAATAAGAAATGGAGGGGGACAAATTTTGTCATTGCTCAGGGTGCCACATTACCAAAGTCTACCCCTGTGGGGAGTCAGGAGAGACAAGACCAATGACTTCTTTGAACTTCCCCAAGATGCAGCAATGGTCAACAACAAGCAGCTTTGAAAAGGGATTAGACAAATTCATATTACAAAATATATGAACCAAAATTCACACTTCTCCAAATTGTGCAATACAGTTCTTCAATCAAGTTATATGTTCAAAACTGCATCTACTAGGATAAAAATGCCTGTATTACCAAAATAACATAAAAATGCATTATATTAGTATAAATTGCTTTGCAAAATAATATGTTTATATTAGGCTATGTTAGGAGAAATTCACTTGCGAATTTTCATGGGGACTTTCTAATTACAGCTGATACAGAAATGTGGAGAACTGAATTCAAGCTTAGAAAAATAAGAAATTGAGAGAAATCAAAATTTGACACTTGCTCATCCTCAATGACTACCGTAGGAGAGGTCTGTTGCCCTCATGCCCTGACAGTGGGTTTCCCATAAGCATCTGCTTGACCACAGAATGTCAAATTAGATAAAACTTTGGTCTCATACAGCAAGGCTGTTCTTATGTCCTTACATAATCAAATCATTTTTCCAAACTGTGAATTTACAGTGCATGTTCTTACTATGAATATTTAAAATCTAATTCTCCCCATGAACACTTTGTGTTGACTTCCATGCTACACTTGTTTTAATTTCGAGGAAGCACTAAAAAGACGTGAAGCATTTTCTAAGTGTTAGGTTGAAGGGAGGGGAATTTTGTTTCTGAGGAGGGCTTTATTTCAAAGAGACTGATATGGTCAGTCCATTTACCGACTAAGTAGTGGCAATTGTACTGTTTCTACTGACTGACTCATTACAACTCTGCCAAAAGTTTATCACTACACTTCCCTAGGCTTCTATTGAATCCTTGCCCTATGGTTCTTTCTTAATAAAATCTGAATTACTACACCCGCAGTACAGTTTCACAAATTTCTAACATTCACCACTGTAAGAACAGGATGCTGGAACGGATAGGCCACTGGCCTGGTCCAGCAAGCTGTTCTTTTGTAGAAGAAGAAGAAGAAGAAGAAGAAGAAGAAGAAGAAGAAGAAGAAGAAGAAGAAGAAGAAGAATAGTAGTAGTAGTAGTAGTAGTAGTAGTAGTAGTTTGGATTTGATATCCCGCTTTATCACTACCCTAAGGAGTCTCAAAGCGGCTAACAATCTCCCTTCCCTTCCTCCCCCACAACAAACACTCTATGAGCTGAGTGAGACTGAGAGACTTCAGAGAAGTGTGACTAGCCCAAGGTCACCCAGCAGCTGCATGTGGAGGAGTGGGGACGCGAACCCGGTTCACCAGATTACGAGTTCACCGCTCTTAACCACTACACCACACTGGCTCCCAAGTTACAATATTCCAATAGGTTCTGTTATGCCATGCTTAACTAATTAAACTTCAGAACAATTCCAAAGACGATACTAGAAACTTTTAAACCATCTTAAACTGACTTGTAAAACTCCTTATGTAGTTACTCAGAAAATGCTCTTCCATGAGATACAAACTGGTCCAGGATTACAGATAAAGATAAGTTTCAGTGGTCAACCTGTCTCTGTTTCCGGTCTAAAAAACATGCATTCATAATCCAATATATTTATCCAACTGTAAGCACATGTTCATAGCCCAGTTGTGAAAAGGCCAAATATGGTCAAATTAAAAGTCAATTTCCAATGATCTGTTTCAAAACATGTTTTTCTCAAGACCAAAAAGAACACTGAAATGACGACCATCGTCTTTTAAAAGCATACGCAGTATAAATATATTCTATATCTCATTCTCATCTGGTTATGGATACTAAAATATTTGCTTTCTGTGACTAAGCTTAGATATTCAAAGGCAAACATTATATGAAGGCAGCGGTCCTTGAGCCACAGAATGACATGATGAGCAGCTTCAAAGGGAATTGTTTACAAGGTCATTTCAGATGGATGAACTATCCCTTCTTTCATTCTTTACCTGGTCTTTTGAACAGATAACTCAAGATGGTTCAAGTGGGGCAAAACGAGGACTCAGCATGCACTAGCCAACCCTTCCATAAAACGTGAAGACTGTGGTTTCTGCCTCGCTTCGTGTATTTTTTGTGATTTTCATACCGTTCTGAATATTAACAAACATGCAGGTCACTCCCAATCAGCATTTTTAAATGGGAACAATTACATTCTGTTTGACCTTTGGGGGGTTATTTCTATTATAAGCTTTCCATTGCTGCCACAGTGATATCTCTTTTCTAGTCCGAGCAAGGTTGTTCCCCTATTATGCTTCAGCTTTCGTTTCTATTGACTGTGGCTTCTTACCCATTCCGTAGCTGAAATTATTTCGACGTGCTGTTACCTAGAGATAGACAAAGCTGCTGACGAACGCCGGGTGGATAAAGTTTTGCATGCTAGGAACCTTTGGCTTGCCAGACCCTCAGGGCTGACTTGAAGTCTACAGGTTTACCTGCCCACCCTCAGGTGGCAGGGGGAGGGCTTGAATCCCCAGGTGAGTGACAGCACCTTCCTTACCCAGGCTCCGTAAGCAGGTGAGAAGGAATGCTTGCCCTCACTTCAGCTAGACCTAGGAACACCCCCTTTAGCTAAGGTTCTTTTCTTTAGAGCTACCCCAGCCAATAGAGAGGGTGATGCTGCTGCCTCAGGTGGTCAAAGCACCCTCCCCAGTGGCAGCCCCATGGGCACCCCACTTGCCCTGCTGCCTCCTCCAGCAGCAGAGAAACGCCGCCGCCACCAACCCCAGGGAAGAAGAAGAAGAAGAAGCAGCGCTGATTTCAGGCAAGATCACATACATTTGGGGCAAAATCTCACCCACAATTGGTGCCAATGGTGATAGCGTTTTCCTGCCAGTAGCGAATGTAGCAGGGTATGCGGTGGTGGCAGAGAAGGCAGTGGCTGCAGTGGCACCAGGAGCAAGCAGGTGGTGGCACCTCAAACAGTGAAATGGTACATGCTACCCCTGCTTCTCTTCATTGACATGTTTGCTCATTGGTTACCCTTTGCGCCTTTTATTTGAATGACATGCGCTCAGCGATCCTTGGTTAATGCTTATTGTGTCGTGCTTACTTCCTGTGACATTGCCAGGGGCCACCCCTAGGCCTCAGTTTGGGGCCCTGAAAACTCAGGGTCTGGGGTGCTCCTGGCCTGGAAACCCTCATGAGCCTGTGGATCTCTGGTAAATTGTTTTCAATCCCATTTTTTCATATACAGCCATACCTCATGTTACGTTTGCTTCATGTGACATTCTTTCACGTTACATCTTGCGGCAACCCGGAAGTACCGGAAAGGGTTACTTCCAGGTTTCGCTGCTCACGCATGCGCAGAAGCGCAAAATAATGTCACATGCATGTGCAGAAGCACCGAATCGCAACCCGCGCGTGTGCAGATGCGCCGCTGCAGGTTGCGCTCTTTTCATGTTGTGAATGGGCCTCCGGAACAGATCCCGTTCGCAACCAGAGGTACTACTCTGTGTGTGTGTGTGTGTGTGTGTGTGTGTGTGTGTATTATTAAATTTGTATACTGCCCTTCATCCCTAGATCTCAGGGTGGTTCATAACATTGAGTCTGCATTCCTATACCCACTTACCTAGAAGTAAGTCTCATTGAACTTTTAAGTAAGCGTGTTTCGGATTTCAAAAAGCAAAAAAGAAGGAAGGCACACAGGTCCATGACCTTGTTTGAAGCGAGCCTAGCAGCAACTTTAAAAAAAAAAAACCCCTTTAAAATTAATCATAGGCGAAACCTACTGAGGAAATACCTGCTTGATTTCCTGTACTCTGTTCCGCTCATAGTTCCTGGTCAACATGAATGCTTTTAGTCAACAGAGAATTGGCTCTGGGAGTATAGTTCTGGCAACATTTAAATAACCAATCCAAGCAGAAGACAAAGGCAATTTGTTTCTCCAGACCATGCTTTTTTTATTTTAGTCAGTATTTTTAATGAGAGAACCAGCTGGTAAAAATGTCAGGAATTTCAAAGTGATGTCCTCAGCGTGAGTCAATGACCTTGTTCACACATAACGCCAAGCCAAACCATAGCTTAGCACAAATGTGCAAGTGTCCTTCCTATGCAGCACATGGTTTGCTAGAGGAGACAAACCTCAAGCTGGGATTCAGACAACACACTAAACCAAACCATGGTTTAGCTGGGGGTAGGGAACTGGATCTGGTCAAGTGGACCACAGGCCACATTGACAGGTGGGTGTGGTTGCCTGGCTGTCAATTACCTGACATCACCATGACACCAGGTGAAGCATTTTCTTTTGTCCACATGATTTAAAATTAAACTCCGCAGGCCACTAATAAGCCTGCCATATTGAACTGATTTGAATAGCATGAACTTCTTGAAATGAAATCACAGGATGAGCAACATTAACTCTGAAAGAGCTTCAAGGGCTCTTGAGATTATTTTTCAAAGTTCCATACAGATAGGTTGTTCTCAACATCTTGCCCCAGTGCTAATTAGACCAAATGAGTTTGACAATGCCTAGAAAAGGAGGTCTGGCCATCAGAAGGGACTCTTGGATAACACACATTTGGCAAGCAATCACTCAGTGAGGGGTTGGGAAGCACCTGAAACAGATGCTGATTTTCATCCACTCTGCCAATTGGGCATCTGAATTTAAGACAGAAAGATGAAAGGCTGGCTTGTCCTTAGGCACCCACAGGAAGGCTCAGCCACACACAGAAACTGTACTCTGGATATCTAAATATCCTGGCACAGACCCCCAATTAGCACCATAGCAGCTCTTTTCTACTTTATTATTTGTGATCAACTGCTGCCCAAATGATAGGGTTACATTCTTTGGGTGGAATTAAACGCTGAGCTACTACTGTTCAAGCATATCAGCTTGCCAGATAGAGCTATCCCTCTCCCCCTTGTGCACTGATGAGCCAATTTGGGGAGGCACAGGGGTGTGGGGTGAATGGGAGGGGAGAAAGCACAAAACCCATTGCACATTCTTGTTTTGTGATAGCAATGCGCGCACACTGCAGTCTCATGCAGAAGAGTAAGTTATGCCTGTGGGAATGGGGGTTATTGTTTTGTTGTTTTGCTTTACTTATTTAATTGTGTTTTGTCTTGTACAGTGGTACCTCAGGTTAAGAACTTAATTCGTTCCGGAGGTCCGTTCTTAACCTGAAACTGTTATTAACCTGAAGCACCACTTTAGCTAATGGGGCCTCCTGCTGCTGCTGTGCCGCTGGAGCCCGATTTCTGTTCTTATCCTGAAGCAAAGTTCTTAACCTGAAGCACTATTTCTGGGTTAGTGGAGTGTGTAACCTGAAGCGTATGTAACCTGAAGCGTATGTAACCCAAGGCACCACTGTATTTTGTTCTGTGCAAACAGAAGTGGGGAAATATTGCCAAGCCTCAACCTCTGTGGCGCATCATTTCTATACATATTAGAGGCATCCACAGTTCTGAAGCGGTCAGCTCCGTGACTAGAGGAAGCTTGGGGGCTAGCACCCCTGCACAATCAGGGTGGTAAACAGCATGGGAGGCGACTGCAGTTCGGCAGAGGCAGCCTCCAGAGAACCATGTGCTCGGCCATGTTCTGACCACAACACTGCTCTGTCCTACCTTGCCCTGCCCTGGTAGGCAGCAGCAACATCACTGCCAGGAGGGCAGCTCTGTGCACTTGCCACACCGGTCACCCCTGGGGATCCTCCACAAATAGGGGTGGCTCCTCCCTTCAGGCCTTTGTCCTCAAATTCATGGAGTGCGTAGAAATGACATGCTGGAGAGGGCAGGGCTTGGCATTGGGTCCCAGCTTCCTCTTGTGTGTTCAGTTACACACAAGAACATAATAATAATAATAATAATAATAATAATAATAATAATAATAATAATAATTTATTTATACCCCGCCCACCTGGCTGGGTTTCCCCAGCCACTCTAGGCACTTCCAACAAAGTATTAAAATACAGTAGTCTGTTAAAAGCTTCCCTAAACAGGGCTGCCTTCAGATGTCTTCTAAAAGTCTGGTAGTTGTTTTTCTCTTTGACATCTGGTGGGAGGGTGTTCCACAGGGCGGATGCCACTACCAAGAAGGCCTTCTGCCTGGTTCCCTGTAACTTGGCTTCTTGCAGTGAGGGAACCGGCAGAAGGCCCTTGGCACTAGACCTCAGTGTCCAGGCAGAACGATAGGGGTGGAGACGCTCCTTCAGGTATAGTGGACCAAGGCCGTTTAGGGCTTTAAAGGTCAGCACCAACACTTTGAATTGTGCTTGGAAACGTACTGGGAGACAATGTAGATCAAACACACAAACAGGGCTCAATTTACTGAGTGGTTAATGTGCAGAAATTGTAGTAGCTTGCTACAGCCCTCAATCTTTACCACACAATCACATTCAAGACAGGACAAAGATCTTATCAAATTGTTTTTAATTCAGGTGGTGAAGCCAACTCAGTCGGTAGAGCATGAGAGGGTTGTGGGTTTGAGTCCCATGTTTTGTAAAATATTCCTGCATTGCAGGGGGTTAGACTAGATGAACCCCGTGGTGCCTTCAAACTCAACAAATGTTTTGATTCTGTGATTCCACTAAGTCCTACTCAGGGCAGAACTGTTCTAATTAATGCACCTAAGTTTGACATGTCTATTAACTTCAGTAGATCTACTCTGCGTAGTTCTAGCACTGAACACCACCCAGAAAATCTTGCTACTTGATAAGTTCATCAACCTGTACTTAATTCCTTTCTTATACATGGTATTAGTCACCCTTTAACGCCTCACTTCGTTAGGTACATAATGCATCCCTTACTTTTTAAAATGAGCCCTATTCAGTCATTAGCCCTCTTCAGACCTTTATTCATGACAAATGAATGAATGAGGGAGAATTGCATTTGTCATCTTTATTCTAATATGTGTAGAAAGCCTCTGAAAAGAGCTTTTGTTCAAACTAGTAGTTTAACTGGATTCTAATGCTGTTTTTGTATGGTGCTAGGTTATTCAGGGAGACTGCAGAGAGAATGAAATCACATGGCAGAAACTATTAGCATTCCAGTAATATTGTCACTATCATATCTGAACTTTCTTGCCATTGACAGATACTGTCAGTACCCTGATGAAAGACTACCATGTGGAGAAGTGGTACGTGATGTGCATTCCATAAGTGTTTTGTTTTGTGTTGTTTTTGGAAGCCATTTTTATCATTTTGAACTGGCCAGGAACACAGAGCCTTCTGTATATCACAGATGCACACAGACCCAGGCATCTTGATAGGCATTGCCACATGTTCTCTCTCTCTCTCTCTCTCTCTCTCTCTCACACACACACACACACAGAGAGAGAGAGAGAGAGAGAGAGAGAGATTTTCTTACCCCCCCAAAT